>NC_133542.1:78821065-79428732 GCF_048773025.1 Camelus bactrianus | reverse complement strand
GAGCAAGTGGAGAGACGTTCGTTCATCAAGCACCAAGGGAACGGGTTGCAGGAGACACTTTTTCTCTGCTTTCTCAGTCTGTTTCCTAGTGCCTGTTTGAAGTTCCTGCAGTTTTCACTGTAAAACCGAGTTGGAGCTAGTACCTCCCCATATATATGTATGGAATGGAGTTTGCAACTGAAATGAAACTTTGTGTTCCCAACAAGCTAGGTGAAGGACGGCTTTCACACACACTTATCTCTCAGAACTGAGCAAGTGGAGAGACGTTCGTTCATCTAGCAAAAAGGGAACGGGTTGCAGGAGACACTTTTTCTCTGCATTCTCTGTCTGTTTCCTAGTGCCGGTTTGAAGTTCCTGCAGTTTTCACTGTAAAACCGAGTTGGAACTTGTACCTCCCCATATATATGAATGGAGTGGAGTTTGCAACTGAAAAGAAACTTTGTGTTCCCAACAAGCTAGTTGAAGGACGGCTTTCACACACACTTATCTCTCAGAACTGAGCAAGTGGAGAGACGTTCGTTCACCTATCACCCAGGGAACGGATTGCAGTAGAAACTTTTTCTCTGCTTTCTCAGTCTGTTTCCTAGTGCCGGTTTGATGTTCCTGCAGTTTTCACTGTAAAACCGAGTTGGAGCTTGTACCTCCCCATATATATGTATGGAATGGAGTTTGCAACTGAAAAGAAACTTTGTGTTCCCAACAAGCTAGGTGAAGGATGGCTTTCACACACACTTTTCTCTCAGAACTGGGCAAATGGAGAGACGTTCGTTCATCTAGAACCAAGGGAACGGGTTGCAGGAGACACTTTTTCTCTGCTTTCTCAGTCTGTTTCCTAGTGCCGGTTTGAAGTTCCTGCAGTTTTCACTGTAAAACCGAGTTGGAGCTAGTACCTCCCCATATATATGTAAGGAATGGAGTTTGCAACTGAAAAGAAACTTTGTGTTCCCAACAAGCTAGGTGAAGGACGGCTTTCACACACACTTACCTCTCAGAACTGAGCAAGTGGAGAGACGTTCGTTCATCTAGAACCAAGGGAACGGATTGCAGGAGACACTTTTTCTCTGCTTTCTCAGTCTGTTTCCTAGTGCCGGTTTGAAGTTCCTGCAGTTTTCACTGTAAAACCGAGTTGGAGCTAGTACCTCCCCATATATATGTATGGAATGGAGTTTGCAACTGAAAAGAAACTTTGTGTTCCCAACAAGCTAGGTGAAGGACGGCTTTCACACACACTTATCTCTCAGAACTGAGCAAGTGGAGAGACGTTCGTTCATCTAGCACCAAGGGAACGGGTTGCAGGAGACACTTTTTCTCTGCTTTCTCTGTCTGTTTCCTAGTGCCGGTTTGAAGTTCCTGCAGTTTTCACAATAAAACCGAGTTGGAACTTGTACCTCCCCATATATATGAATGGAGTGGAGTTTGCAACTGAAAAGAAACTTTGTGTTCCCAACAAGCTAGTTGAAGGACGGCTTTCACACACACTTAACTCTCAGAACTGAGCAAGTGGAGAGACGTTCGTTCACCTATCACCCAGGGAACGGATTGCAGGAGAAATTTTTCTCTGCTTTCTCAGTCCGTTTCCTAGTGCCGGTTTGATGTTCCTGCAGTTTTCACTGTAAAACCGAGTTGGAGCTTGTACCTCCCCATATATATGTATGGAATGGAGTTTGCAACTGAAAAGAAACTTTGTGTTCCCAACAAGCTAGGTGAAGGATGGCTTTCACACACACTTTTCTCTCAGAACTGAGCAAGTGGAGAGACGTTCGTTCATCTAGCACCAAGGGAACGGGTTGCAGGAGACACTTTTTCTCTGCTTTCTCAGTCTGTTTCCTAGTGCCGGTTTGAAGTTCCTGCAGTTTTCACTGTAAAACCGAGTTGGAGCTAGTACCTCCCCGTATATAAGTATGGAATGGTGTTTGCAACTGAAAAGAAACTTTGTGTTCCCAACAAGCTAGGTGAAGGACGGCTTTCACACACACTTATCTCTCAGAACTGAGCAAGTGGAGAGACGTTCGTTCATCAAGCACCAAGGGAACGTGTTGCAGGAGACACTTTTTCTCTGCTTTCTCAGTCTGTTTCCTAGTGCCGGTTTGAAGTTCCTGAAGTTTTCACTGTAAAACCGAGTTGGAGCTAGTACCTCCCCATATATATGTATGGAATGGAGTTTGCAACTGAAAAGAAACTTTGTGTTCCCAACAAGCTAGATGAAGGACGGCTTTCACACACACTTATCTCTCAGAACTGAGCAAGTGGAGAGACGTTCGTTCATCTAGCACCAAGGGAACGGGTTGCAGGAGACACTTTTTCTCTGCATTCTCTGTCTGTTTCCTAGTGCCGGTTTGAAGTTCCTGCAGTTTTCACAGTAAAACCGAGTTGGAACTTGTACCTCCCCATATATATGAATGGAGTGGAGTTTGCAACTGAAAAGAAACTTTGTGTTCCCAACAAGCTAGTTGAAGGACGGCTTTCACATACACTTATCTCTCAGAACTGAGCAAGTGGAGAGACGTTCGTTCACCTATCACACAGGGAACGGATTGCAGTAGAAACTTTTTCTCTGCTTTCTCAGTCTGTTTCCTAGTGCCGGTTTGATGTTCCTGCAGTTTTCACTGTAAAACCGAGTTGGAGCTTGTACCTCCCCATATATATGTATGGAATGGAGTTTGCAACTGAAAAGAAACTTTGTGTTCCCAACAAGCTAGGTGAAGGATGGCTTTCACACACACTTTTCTCTCAGAACTGAGCAAGTGGAGAGACGTTCGTTCATCTAGCACCAAGGGAACGGGTTGCAGGAGACACTTTTTCTCTGCTTTCTCAGTCTGTTTCCTAGTGCCGGTTTGAAGTTCCTGCAGTTTTCACAGTAAAACCGAGTTGGAACTTGTACCTCCCCATATTTATGAATGGAGTGGAGTTTGCAACTGAAAAGAAACTTTGTGTTCCCAACAAGCTAGTTGAAGGACGGCTTTCACACACACTTATCTCTCAGAACTGAGCAAGTGGAGAGACGTTCGTTCATCTAGCACCAAGGGAACGGGTTACAGGACACACTTTTTCTCTGCTTTCTCAGTCTGTTTCCTAGTGCCGGTTTGAAGTTCCTGCAGTTTTCACTGTAAATCCGAGTTGGAGCTAGTACCTCCCAATATATATCTATGGAATGGAGTTTGCAACTGAAAAGAAACTTTGTGTTCCCAACAAGCTAGTTGAAGGACGGCTTTCACACACACTTATCTCTCAGAACTGAGTAAGTGGAGAGACGTTCGTTCACCTAGCACCAAGACAACGGGTTGCAGGAGACACTTTTTCTCTGCTTTCTCAGTCTGTTTCCTACTGCCGGTTTGAAGTTCCTGCAGTTTTCACTGTAAAACCTAGTTGGAGCTAGTACCTCCCCATATATATGTATGGATTGGAGGTTGCAACTGAAAAGAAACTTTGTGTTCCCAACAAGTTAGGTGAAGGATGGCTTTCACACACACTTATCTCTCAGAACTGAGCAAGTGGAGAGACGTTCGTTCACCTAGCACCAAGGGAACGGGTTGCAGGAGACACTTTTTCTCTGCTTTCTCAGTCTGTTTCCTAGTGCCGGTTTGAAGTTCCTGCAGTTTTCACTGTAAAACCGAGTTGGAGCTAGTACCTCCCCATATATATGTATGGAATGGAGTTTGCAACTGAAAAGAAACTTTGTGTTCCCAACAAGCTAGGTGAAGGACGGCTTTCACACACACTTATCTCTCAGAACTGAGCAAGTGGAGAGACGTTCGTTCATCTAGCACCAAGGGAACGGGTTGCAGGAGACACTTTTTCTCTGCTTTCTCAGTCTGTTTCCTAGTGCCGGTTTGAAGTTCCTGCAGTTTTCACTGTAAAACCGAGTTGGAGCTAGTACCTCCCCGTATACAAGTATGGAATGGTGTTTGCAACTGAAAAGAAACTTTGTGTTCCCAACAAGCTAGGTGAAGGACGGCTTTCACACACACTTTTCTCTCAGATCTGAGCAAGTGGAGAGACGTTCGTTCATCAAGCACCAAGGGAACGTGTTGCAGGAGACACTTTTTCTCTGCTTTCTCAGTCTGTTTCCTAGTGCCGGTTTGAAGTTCCTGAAGTTTTCACTGTAAAACCGAGTTGGAGCTAGTACCTCCCCATATATATGTATGGAATGGAGTTTGCAACTGAAAAGAAACTTTGTGTTCCCAACAAGCTAGGTGAAGGACGGCTTTCACACACACTTATCTCTCAGAACTGAGCAAGTGGAGAGACGTTCGTTCATCTAGCACCAAGGGAACGGGTTGCAGGAGACACTTTTTCTCTGCATTCTCTGTCTGTTTCCTAGTGCCGGTTTGAAGTTCCTGCAGTTTTCACAGTAAAACCGAGTTGGAACTTGTACCTCCCCATATATATGAATGGAGTGGAGTTTGCAACTGAAAAGAAACTTTGTGTTCCCAACAAGCTAGTTGAAGGACGGCTTTCACATACACTTATCTCTCAGAACTGAGCAAGTGGAGAGACGTTCGTTCACCTATCACACAGGGAACGGATTGCAGGAGAAACTTTTTCTCTGCTTTCTCAGTCTGTTTCCTAGTGCCGGTTTGATGTTCCTGCAGTTTTCACTGTAAAACCGAGTTGGAGCTTGTACCTCCCCATATATATGTATGGAATGGAGTTTGCAACTGAAAAGAAACTTTGTGTTCCCAACAAGCTAGGTGAAGGATGGCTTTCACACACACTTTTCTCTCAGAACTGAGCAAGTGGAGAGACGTTCGTTCATCTAGCACCAAGGGAACGGGTTGCAGGAGACACTTTTTCTCTGCTTTCTCAGTCTGTTTCCTAGTGCCGGTTTGAAGTTCCTGCAGTTTTCACAGTAAAACCGAGTTGGAACTTGTACCTCCCCATATTTATGAATGGAGTGGAGTTTGCAACTGAAAAGAAACTTTGTGTTCCCAACAAGCTAGTTGAAGGACGGCTTTCACACACACTTATCTCTCAGAACTGAGCAAGTGGAGAGACGTTCGTTCATCTAGCACCAAGGGAACGGGTTACAGGACACACTTTTTCTCTGCTTTCTCAGTCTGTTTCCTAGTGCCGGTTTGAAGTTCCTGCAGTTTTCACTGTAAATCCGAGTTGGAGCTAGTACCTCCCAATATATATCTATGGAATGGAGTTTGCAACTGAAAAGAAACTTTGTGTTCCCAACAAGCTAGTTGAAGGACGGCTTTCACACACACTTATCTCTCAGAACTGAGTAAGTGGAGAGACGTTCGTTCACCTAGCACCAAGACAACGGGTTGCAGGAGACACTTTTTCTCTGCTTTCTCAGTCTGTTTCCTACTGCCGGTTTGAAGTTCCTGCAGTTTTCACTGTAAAACCTAGTTGGAGCTAGTACCTCCCCATATATATGTATGGATTGGAGGTTGCAACTGAAAAGAAACTTTGTGTTCCCAACAAGTTAGGTGAAGGATGGCTTTCACACACACTTATCTCTCAGAACTGAGCAAGTGGAGAGACGTTCGTTCACCTAGCACCAAGGGAACGGGTTGCAGGAGACACTTTTTCTCTGCTTTCTCAGTCTGTTTCCTAGTGCCGGTTTGAAGTTCCTGCAGTTTTCACTGTAAAACCGAGTTGGAGCTAGTACCTCCCCATATATATGTATGGAATGGAGTTTGCAACTGAAAAGAAACTTTGTGTTCCCAACAAGCTAGGTGAAGGACGGCTTTCACACACACTTATCTCTCAGAACTGAGCAAGTGGAGAGACGTTCGTTCATCTAGCACCAAGGGAACGGGTTGCAGGAGACACTTTTTCTCTGCTTTCTCTGTCTGTTTCCTAGTGCCGGTTTGAAGTTCCTGCAGTTTTCACAATAAAACCGAGTTGGAACTTGTACCTCCCCATATATATGAATGGAGTGGAGTTTGCAACTGAAAAGAAACTTTGTGTTCCCAACAAGCTAGTTGAAGGACGGCTTTCACACACACTTAACTCTCAGAACTGAGCAAGTGGAGAGACGTTCGTTCACCTATCACCCAGGGAACGGATTGCAGGAGAAACTTTTTCTCTGCTTTCTCAGTCCGTTTCCTAGTGCCGGTTTGATGTTCCTGCAGTTTTCACTGTGAAACAGAGTTGGAGCTTGTACCTCCCCATATATATGTATGGAATGGAGTTTGCAACTGAAAAGAAACTTTGTGTTCCAAACAAGCTAGGTGAAGGATGGCTTTCACACACACTTTGCTCTCAGAACTGAGCAAGTGGAGAGACGTTCGTTCATCTAGCACCAAGGGAACGGGTTGCAGGAGACACTTTTTCTCTGCTTTCTCAGTCTGTTTCCTAGTGCCGGTTTGAAGTTCCTGCAGTTTTCACAGTAAAACCGAGTTGGAACTTGTACCTCCCCATATTTATGAATGGAGTGGAGTTTGCAACTGAAAAGAAACTTTGTGTTCCCAACAAGCTAGTTGAAGGACGGCTTTCACACACACTTATCTCTCAGAACTGAGCAAGTGGAGAGACGTTCGTTCACCTAGCACCAAGGGAACGGGTTGCAGGAGACAATTTTTCTCTGCTTTCTCAGTCTGTTTCCTGGTGCCGGTTTGAAGTTCCTGCAGTTTTCACTGTAAAACCGAGTTGGAGCTAGTTCCTCCCCGTATATATGTAAGGAATGGAGTTTGCAACTGAAAAGAAATTTTGTGTTCCCAACAAGTTAGTTGAAGAACGGCTTTCACACACACTTATCTCTCAGAACTGTGCAAGTGGAGAGACGTTCGTTCATCTAGCACCAAGGGAACGGGTTACAGGACACACTTTTTCTCTGCTTTCTCAGTCTGTTTCCTAGTGCCGGTTTGAAGTTCCTGCAGTTTTCACTGTAAATCCGAGTTGGAGCTAGTACCTCCCAATATATATCTATGGAATGGAGTTTGCAACTGAAAAGAAACTTTGTGTTCCCAACAAGCTAGTTGAAGGACGGCTTTCACACACACTTATCTCTCAGAACTGAGTAAGTGGAGAGACGTTCGTTCACCTAGCACCAAGACAAATGGTTGCAGGAGACACTTTTTCTCTGCTTTCTCAGTCTGTTTCCTACTGCCGGTTTGAAGTTCCTGCAGTTTTCACTGTAAAACCGAGTTGGAGCTAGTACCTCCCCATATATATGTATGGAATGGAGGTTGCAACTGAAAAGAAACTTTGTGTTCCCAACAAGCTAGGTGAAGGATGGCTTTCACACACAATTATCTCTCAGAACTGAGCAAGTGGAGAGACGTTCGTTCACCTAGCACCAAGGGAACGGGTTGCAGGAGACACTTTTTCTCTGCTTTCTCAGTCTGTTTCCTAGTGCCGGTTTGAAGTTCCTGCAGTTTTCACTGTAAAATCGAGTTGGAGCTAGTACCTCCCCATATATATGTATGGAATGGAGTTTGCAACTGAAAAGAAACTTTGTGTTCCCAACAAGCTAGGTGAAGGACGGCTTTCACACACACTTATCTCTCAGAACTGAGCAAGTGGAGAGACGTTCGTTCATCTAGCACCAAGGGAACGGGTTGCAGGAGACACTTTTTCTCTGCTTTCTCTGTCTGTTTCCTAGTGCCGGTTTGAAGTTCCTGCAGTTTTCACAGTAAAACCGAGTTGGAACTTGTACCTCCCCATATATATGAATGGAGTGGAGTTTGCAACTGAAAAGAAACTTTGTGTTCCCAACAAGCTAGTTGAAGGACGGCTTTCACACACACTTATCTCTCAGAACTGAGCAAGTGGAGAGACGTTCGTTCACCTAGCACCAAGGGAACGGGTTGCAGGAGACACTTTTTCTCTGCTTTCTCAGTCTGTTTCCTGGTGACGGTTTGAAGTTCCTGCAGTTTTCACTGTAAAACCGAGTTGGAGCTAGTTCCTCCCCATATATATGTAAGGAATGGAGTTTGCAACTGAAAAGAAACTTTGTGTTCCCAACAAGCTAGTTGAAGGACGGCTTTCACACACACTTATCTCTCAGAACTGAGCAAGTGGAGAGACGTTCGTTCATCTAGCACCAAGGGAACGGGTTACAGGACACACTTTTTCTCTGCTTTCTCAGTCTGTTTCCTAGTGCCGGTTTGAAGTTCCTGCAGTTTTCACTGTAAATCCGAGTTGGAGCTAGTACCTCCCAATATATATCTATGGAATGGAGTTTGCAACTGAAAAGAAACTTTGTGTTCCCAACAAGCTAGTTGAAGGACGGCTTTCACACACACTTATCTCTCAGAACTGAGTAAGTGGAGAGACGTTCGTTCACCTAGCACCAAGACAACGGGTTGCAGGAGACACTTTTTCTCTGCTTTCTCAGTCTGTTTCCTACTGCCGGTTTGAAGTTCCTGCAGTTTTCACTGTAAAACCGAGTTGGAGCTAGTACCTCCCCATATATATGTATGGAATGGAGGTTGCAACTGAAAAGAAACTTTGTGTTCCCAACAAGCTAGGTGAAGGATGGCTTTCACACACACTTGTCTCTCAGAACTGAGCAAGTTGAGAGACGTTCGTTCACCTAGCACCAAGGGAACGGGTTGCAGGAGACACTTTTTCTCTGTTTTCTCAGTCTGTTTCTTAGTGCCGGTTTGAAGTTCCTGCAGTTTTCACTCTAAAACCGAGTTGGAGCTAGTACCTCCCCATATATATGTATGGAATGGAGTTTGCAACTGAAAAGAAACTTTGTGTTCCCAACAAGCTAGGTGAAGGACGGCTTTCACACACACTTATCTCTCAGAACTGAGCAAGTGGAGAGACGTTCGTTCATCTAGCACCAAGGGAACGGGTTGCAGGAGACACTTTTTCTCTGCTTTCTCTGTCTGTTTCCTAGTGCCGGTTTGAAGTTCCTGCAGTTTTCACAATAAAACCGAGTTGGAACTTGTACCTCCCCATATTTATGAATGGAGTGGAGTTTGCAACTGAAAAGAAACTTTGTGTTCCCAACAAGCTAG
This sequence comes from Camelus bactrianus, assembly GCF_048773025.1. Classification (NCBI taxonomy): domain Eukaryota; kingdom Metazoa; phylum Chordata; class Mammalia; order Artiodactyla; family Camelidae; genus Camelus; species Camelus bactrianus. Next base: position 79,419,808 of record NC_133542.1, on the reverse strand, counting down.
TTGAAGGACGGCTTTCACACACACTTATCTCTCAGAACTGAGCAAGTGGAGAGACGTTCGTTCACCTATCACCCAGGGAACGGATTGCAGGAGAAACTTTTTCTCTGCTTTCTCAGTCCGTTTCCTAGTGCCGGTTTGATGTTCCTGCAGTTTTCACTGTAAAACCGAGTTGGAGCTTGTACCTCCCCATATATATGTATGGAATGGAGTTTGAAACTGAAAAGAAACTTTGTGTTCCCAACAAGCTAGGTGAAGGATGGCTTTCACACACACTTTTCTCTCAGAACTGAGCAAGTGGAGAGACGTTCGTTCATCTAGCACCAAGGGAACGGGTTGCAGGAGACACTTTTTCTCTGCTTTCTCAGTCTGTTTCCTAGTGCCGGTTTGAAGTTCCTGCAGTTTTCACTGTAAAACTGAGTTGGAGCTAGTACCTCCCCGTATATATGTATGGAATGGTGTTTGCAACTGAAAAGAAACTTTGTGTTCCCAACAAGCTAGGTGAAGGACGGCTTTCACACACACTTATCTCTCAGAACTGAGCAAGTGGAGAGACGTTCGTTCATCAAGCACCAAGGGAACGGGTTGCAGGGGACACTTTTTCTCTGCTTTCTCAGTCTGTTTCCTAGTGCCGGTTTGAATTTCCTGCAGTTTTCACTGTAAAACCGAGTTGGAGAATGTACCTCCCCATATATATGTATGGAATGGAGTTTGCAACTGAAAAGAAACTTTGTGTTCCCAACAAGCTAGGTGAAGGACGGCTTTCACACACACTTATCTCTCAGAACTGAGCAAGTGGAGAGACGTTCGTTCATCTAGCACCAAGGGAACGGGTTGCAGGAGACACTTTTTCTCTGCTTTCTCTGTCTGTTTCCTAGTGCCGGTTTGACGTTCCCGCAGTTTTCACAGTAAAACCGAGTTGGAACTTGTACCTCCCCATATATATGAATGGAGTGGAGTTTGCAACTGAAAAGAAACTTTGTGTTCCCAACAAGCTAGTTGAAGGACGGCTTTCACACACACTTATCTCTCAGAACTGAGCAAGTGGAGAGACGTTCGTTCACCTATCACACAGGGAACGGATTGCAGGAGAAACTTTTTCTCTGCTTTCTCAGTCTGTTTCCTAGTGCCGGTTTGATGTTCCTGCAGTTTTCACTGTAAAACCGAGTTGGAGCTTGTACCTCCCCATATATATGTATGGAATGGAGTTTGCAACTGAAAAGAAACTTTGTGTTCCCAACAAGCTAGGTGAAGCATGGCTTTCACACACACTTTTCTCTCAGAACTGAGCAAGTGGAGAGACGTTCGTTCATCTAGCACCAAGGGAACGGGTTGCAGGAGACACTTTTTCTCTGCTTTCTCAGTCTGTTTCCTAGTGCCGGTTTGAAGTTCCTGCAGTTTTCACAGTAAAACCGAGTTGGAACTTGTACCTCCTCATATTTATGAATGGAGTGGAGTTTGCAACTGAAAAGAAACTTTGTGTTCCCAACAAGCTAGTTGAAGGACGGCTTTCACACACACTTATCTCTCAGAACTGAGCAAGTGGAGAGACGTTCGTTCACCTAGCACCAAGGGAACGGGTTGCAGGAGACACTTTTTCTCTGCTTTCTCAGTCTGTTTCCTAGTGCCGGTTTGATATTCCTGCAGTTTTCACTGTAAAACCGTGTTGGACCTTGTACCTCCTCATATATATGTATGGAATGGAGTTTGTAACTGAAAAGAAACTTTGTGTTCAGAACAAGCTAGGTGAAGGATGGCTTTCACACACACTTTTCTCTCAGAACTGAGCAAGTGGAGAGACGTTCGTTCATCTAGCACCAAGGGAACGGGTTGCAGGAGACACTTTTTCTCTGCTTTCTCAGTCTGTTTCCTAGTGCCGGTTTGAAGTTCCTGCACTTTTCACTGTAAAACCGAGTTGGAGCTAGTACCTCCCCATATATTTTTATGGAATGGAGTTTGCAACTGAAAAGAAACTTTGTGTTCCCAACAAGCTAGGTGAAGGATGGCTTTCACACACACTTATCTCCCAAAACTGAGCAAGTGTAGAGACGTTCGTTCATCTAGCACCAAGGGAACGGGTTGCAGGAGACACTTTTTCTCTGCTTTCTCATTCTGTTTCCTAGTGCCGGTTTGAAGTTCCTGCAGTTTTCACTGTAAAACCGAGTTGGAACTTGTACCTCCCCATATATTTGTATGGAATGGAGTTTGCAACTGAAAAGAAACATTGTGTGCCAACAATCTAGGTGAAGGACGACTTACACACACACTTATCCCTCAGAACTGAGTATGTGGAGAGACGTTCGTTCATCTAGCACCAGGGGAACGGGTTGCAGGAGACACTATTTCTCTGCTTTCTAAGTCTGTTTCCTAGTGCCGGTTTGAAGTTCCTGCAGTTTTCAATGTAAAACCGTGTTGGAGCTAGTACCACCCCATATATATGTATGGAAAGGAGTTTGCAACTGAAAAGAAACTTTGTGTTCCCAACAAGTTAATTGAAGGACGGCTTTCACACACACTTATCTCTCAGAACTGAGCAAGTGGAGAGACGTTCGTTCATCAAGCACCAATGGAACGGGTTGCAGGAGACACATTTTCTCTGCTTTCTCAGTCTGTTTCCTAGTGCCGGTTTGAAGTTCCTGCAGTTTTCAATGTAAAACCGTGTTGGAGCTAGTACCTCCCCATATATATGTATGGAATGGAGGTTGCAACTGAAAAGAAACTTTGTGTTCCCAACAAGCTAGGTGAAGGACGGCTTTCACACACACTTATCTCTCAGAACTGAGCAAGTGGAGAGACGTTCGTTCACCTAGCACCAAGGGAACGGGTTGCAGGAGACACTTTTTTTCTGCTTTCTCAGTCTGTTTCCTAGTGCCGGTTTGAAGTTCCTGCAGTTTTCAATGTAAAACCGAGTTGGAGCTAGTACCTCCCCATATATTTTTATGGAATGGAGTTTGCAACTGAAAAGAAACTTTGTGTTCCCAACAAGCTAGGTGAAGGATGGCTTTCACACACACTTATCTCCCAAAACTGAGCAAGTGGAGAGACGTTCGTTCATCTAGCACCAAGGGAACGGGTTGCAGGAGACACTTTTTCTCTGCTTTCTCATTCTGTTTCCTAGTGCCGGTTTGAAGTTCCTGCAGTTTTCACTGTAAAACCGAGTTGGAGCTTGTACCTCCCCATATATTTGTATGGAATGGAGTTTGCAACTGAAAAGAAACTTTGTGTTCCCAACAAGCTAGGTGAAGGACGGCTTTCACACACACTTATCCCTCAGAACTGAGTATGTGGAGAGACGTTCGTTCATCTAGAACCAGGGGAACGGGTTGCAGGAGACACTTTTTTTCTGCTTTCTCAGTCTGTTTCCTAGTGCCGGTTTGAAGTTCCTGCAGTTTTCAATGTAAAACCGTGTTGGAGCTAGTACCCCCCCATATATATGCATGGAAAGGAGTTTGCAACTGAAAAGAAACTTTGTGTTCCCAACAAGTTAATTGAAGGACGGCTTTCACACACACTTATCTCTCAGAACTGAGCAAGTGGAGAGACGTTCGTTCACCTATCACCCAGGGAACGGATTGCAGGAGAAACTTTTTCTCTGCTTTCTCAGTCTGTTTCCTAGTGCCGGTTTGATGTTCCTGCAGTTTTCACTGTAAAACCGAGTTGGAGCTAGTACCTCCCCATATATATGTATGGAATGGAGGTTGCAACTGAAAAGAAACTTTGTGTTCCCAACAAGCTAGGTGAAGGACGGCTTTCACACACACTTATCTCTCAGAACTGAGCAAGTGGAGAGACGTTCGTTCACCTAGCACCAAGGGTATGGGTTGCAGGAGACACTATTTCTCTGCTTTCTCAGTCTGTTTCCTAGTGCCGGTTTGAAGTTCCTGCAGTTTTCACTGTAAAACCGAGTTGGAGCTAGTACCTCCCCATATATTTGTATGGAATGGAGTTTGCAACTGAAAAGAAACTTTGTGTTCCGAACAAGCTTGGTGAAGAATGGCTTTCACACACACTTATCTCTCAGAACTGAGCAAGTGGAGAGACGTTCGTTCATCAAGCACCAATGGAACGGGTTGCAGGAGACACTTTTTCTCTGCTTTCTCAGTCTGTTTCCTAGTGCCGGTTTGAAGTTCCTGCAGTTTTCACTGTAAAACCGAGTTGGAGCTAGTACCTCCCCATATATTTGTATGGAATGGAGTTTGCAACTGAAAAGAAACTTTGTGTTCCCAACAAGCTAGGTGAAGGTCGGCTTTCACACACACTTATCCCTCAGATCTGAGTATGTGGAGAGACGTTCGTTCATCTAGCACCAGGGGAACGGGTTGCAGGAGACACTTTTTCTCTGCTTTCTCAGTCTGTTTCCTAGTGCCGGTTTGAAGTTCCTGCAGTTTTCAATGTAAAACCGTGTTGGAGCTAGTACCTCCCCATATATATGTATTGAATGGAGGTTTCAACTGAAAAGAAACTTTGTGTTCCCAACAAGCTAGGTGAAGGACAGCTTTCACACACACTTATCTCTCAGAACTGAGCAAGTGGAGAGACGTTCGTTCACCTAGCACCAAGGGTATGGGTTGCAGGAGACACTATTTCTCTGCTTTCTCAGTCTTTTTCCTAGTGCCGGTTTGAAGTTCCTGCAGTTTTCACTGTAAAACCGAGTTGGAGCTAGTACCTCCCCATATATTTGTATGGAATGGAGTTTGCAACTGAAAAGAAACTTTGTGTTCCCAACAAGATAGGTGAAGGACGGCTTTCACACACACTTATCCCTCAGATCTGAGTATGTGGAGAGACGTTCGTTCATCTAGCACCAGGGGAACGGGTTGCAGGAGACACTTTTTCTCTGCTTTCTCAGTCTGTTTCCTAGTGCCGGTGTGAAGTTCCTGCAGTTTTCAATGTAAAACCGTGTTGGAGCTAGTACCTCCCCATATATATGTATTGAATGGAGGTTTCAACTGAAAAGAAACTTTGTGTTCCCAACAAGCTAGGTGAAGGACGGCTTTCACACACACTTATCTCTCAGAACTGAGCAAGTGGAGAGACGTTCGTTCACCTAGCACCAAGGGAACGGGTTGCAGGAGACACTTTTTCTCTGCTTTCTCAGTCTGTTTCCTAGTGCCGGTTTGAAGTTCCTGCAGTTTTCACTGTAAAACCGAGTTGGAGCTAGTACATCCCCATATATTTGTATGGAATGGAGTTTGCAACTGAAAAGAAACTTTGTGTTCCCAACAAGCTAGGTGAAGGATGGCTTTCACACACACTTATCTCCCATAACTGAGCAAGTGGAGAGACGTTCGTTCATCTAGCACCAAGGGAACGGGTTGCAGGAGACACTTTTTCTCTGCTTTCTCATTCTGTTTCCTAGTGCCGGTTTGAAGTTCCTGCAGTTTTCACTGTAAAACCGAGTTGGAGCTTGTTCCTCCCCATATATTTGTATGGAATGGAGTTTGCAACTGAAAAGAAACTTTGTGTTCCCAACAAGCTAGGTGAAGGACGGCTTTCACACACACTTATCCCTCAGAACTGAGTATGTGGAGAGACGTTCGTTCATCTAGCACCTTGGGAACGGGTTGCAGGAGACACTTTTTTTCTGCTTTCTCAGTCTGTTTCCTAGTGCCGGTTTGAAGTTCCTGCAGTTTTCACTGTAAAACCGAGTTGGAGCTAGTACCTCCCCATATATATGTATGGAATGGAGGTTGCAACTGAAAAGAAACTTTGTGTTCCGAACAAGCTTGGTGAAGAATGGCTTTCACACACACATATCTCTCAGAACTGAGCAAGTGGAGAGACTTTCGTTCATCAAGCACCAATGGAACGGGTTGCAGGAGACACTTTTTCTCTGCTTTCTCAGTCTGTTTCCTAGTGCCGGTTTGAAGTTCCTGCAGTTTTCACTGTAAAACCGAGTTGGAGCTAGTACCTCCCCATATATTTGTATGGAATGGAGTTTGCAACTGAAAAGAAACTTTGTGTTCCCAACAAGCTAGGTGAAGGACGGCTTTCACACACACTTATCCCTCAGAACTGAGTATGTGGAGAGACGTTCGTTCATCTAGCACCAGGGGAACTGGTTGCAGGAGACACTTTTTCTCTGCTTTCTCAGTCTGTTTCCTAGTGCCGGTTTGAAGTTCCTGCAGTTTTCAATGTAAAACCGTGTTGGAGCTAGTACCTCCCCATATATATCTATGGAATGGAGTTTGCAACTGAAAAGAAACTTTGTGTTCCCAACAAGCTAGGTGAATGACGGCTTTCACACACACTTATCTCTCAGAACTGAGCAAGTGGAGAGACGTTCGTTCACCTAGCACCAAGGGAACGGGTTGCAGGAGAAACTTATTCTCTGCTTTCTCAGTCTGTTTCCTAGTGCCGGTTTGAAGTTCCTGCAGTTTTCACTGTAAAACCGAGTTGGAGCTAGTACCTCCCCATATATTTTTATGGAATGGAGTTTGCAACTGAAAAGAAACTTTGTGTTCCCAACAAGCTAGGTGAAAGATGGCTTTCACACACACTTATCTCCCAAAACTGAGCAAGTGGAGAGACGTTCGTTCATCTAGCACCAAGGGAAAGGGTTTCAGGAGACACTTTTTCTCTGCTTTCTCATTCTGTTTCCTAGTGCCGGTTTGAAGTTCCTGCAGTTTTCAATGTAAAACCGTGTTGGAGCTAGTACCCCCCCATATATATGCATGGAAAGGAGTTTGCAACTGAAAAGAAACTTTGTGTTCTCAACAAGTTAATTGAAGGACGGCTTTCACACACACTTATCTCTCAGTACTGAGCAAGTGGAGAGACGTTCGTTCACCTATCACCCAGGGAACGGATGGCAGGAGAAACTTTTTCTCTGCTTTCTCAGTCTGTTTACTAGTGCCGGTTGGATGTTCCTGCAGTTTTCACTGTAAAACCGAGTTGGAGCTTGTACCTCCCCATATATATGTATGGAATGGAGTTTGCAACTGAAAAGAAACTTTGTGTTCCCAACAAGCTAGGTGAAGGACGGCTTTCACACACACTTATCCCTCAGAACTGAGTATGTGGAGAGACGTTCGTTCATCTAGAACCAAGGGAACGGGTTGCAGGAGACACTATTTCTCTGCTTTCTCAGTCTGTTTCCTAGTGCCGGTTTGAAGTTCCTGCAGTTTTCACTGTAAAACCGAGTTGGAGCTAGTACCTCCCCATATATATGTAAGGAATGGAGTTTGCAACTGAAAAGAAACTTTGTGTTCCCAACAAGCTAGGTGAAGGACGGCTTTCACACACACTTATCTCTGAGAACTGAGCAAGTGGAGAGACGTTCGTTCATCTTGCACCAGGGGAACGGTTTGGAGGACACACTTTTTCTCTGCTTTCTCAGTCTGTTTATTAGTGCCGGTTTGAAGTTCCTGCAGTTTTCACTGTAAATCCGAGTTGGAACAAGTACCTCCCCATGTATATGTATGGAATGGAGTTTGCAACTGAAAAGAAACTTTGTGTTCCCAACAAGCTAGGTGAAGGACGGCTTTCACACACACTTATCTCTCAGAACTGAGTAAGTGGAGAGACGTTCGTTCATCTAGCACCAGGGGAACGGGTTGCAGGAGACACTTTTTCTCTGCTTTCTCAGTCTGTTTCCTAGTGCCGGTTTGAAGTTCCTGCAGTTTTCACTGTAAAACCGAGTTGGAGCTAGTACCTCCCCATATATATGTAAGGAATGGAGTTTGCAACTGAAAAGAAACTTTGTGTTCCCAACAAGCTAGGTGAAGGACGGCTTTCACACACACTTATCTCTCAGAACTGAGCAAGTGGAGAGACGTTCGTTCATCTAGCACCAGGGGAACGGTTTGGGGGACACACTTTTTCTCTGCTTTCTCAGTCTGTTTATTAGTGCCGGTTTGAAGTTCCTGCAGTTTTCACTGTAAAACCGAGTTGGAGCTAGTACCTCCCCATATATATGTATGGAATGGAGGTTGCAACTGAAAAGAAACTTTGTGTTCCCAACAAGCTAGGTGAAGGACGGCTTTCACACACACTTATCTCTCAGAACTGAGAAAGTGGAGAGACGTTCGTTCACCTAGCACCAAGGGAATGGGTTGCAGGAGACACTATTTCTCTGCTTTCTCAGTCTGTTTCCTAGTGCCGGTTTGAAGTTCCTGCAGTTTTCACTGTAATACCGAGTTGGAGCTAGTACCTCCCCATATATTTGTATGGAATGGAGTTTGCAACTGAAAAGAAACTTTGTGTTCCGAACAAGCTTGGTGAAGAATGGCTTTCACACACACTTATCTCTCAGAACTGAGCAAGTGGAGAGACGTTCGTTCATCAAGCACCAATGGAACGGGTTGCAGGAGACACTTTTTCTCTGCTTTCTCAGTCTGTTTCCTAGTGCCGGTTTGAAGTTCCTGCAGTTTTCACTGTAAAACCGAGTTGGAGCTAGTACCTCCCCATATATTTGTATGGAATGGAGTTTGCAACTGAAAAGAAACTTTGTGTTCCCAACAAGCTAGGTGAAGGATGGCTTTCACACACACTTATCTCCCAAAACTGAGCAAGTGGAGAGACGTTCGTTCATCTAGCACCAAGGGAACGGGTTGCAGGAGACACTTTTTCTCTGCTTTCTCATTCTGTTTCCTAGTGCCGGTTTGAAGTTCCTGCAGTTTTCACTGTAAAACCGAGTTGGAGCTTGTACCTCCCCATATATTTGTATGGAATGGAGTTTGCAACTGAAAAGAAACTTTGTGTTCCCAACAAGCTAGGTGAAGGACGGCTTTCACACACACTTATCCCTCAGAACTGAGTCTGTGGAGAGACGTTCGTTCATCTAGCACCTTGGGAACGGGTTGCAGGAGACACTTTTTTTCTGCTTTCTCAGTCTGTTTCCTAGTGCCGGTTTGAAGTTCCTGCAGTTTTCAATGTAAAACCGTGTTGGAGCTAGTACCCCCCCATATATATGCATGGAAAGGAGTTTGCAACTGAAAAGAAACTTTGTGTTCCCAACAAGTTAATTGAAGGACGGCTTTCACACACACTTATCTCTCAGAACTGAGCAAGTGGAGAGACGTTCGTTCATCAAGCACCAAGGGAACGGGTTGCAGGAGACACTTTTTCTCTGCTTTCTCTGTCTGTTTCCTAGTGCCGGTTTGAAGTTCCTGCAGTTTTCACAGTAAAACCGAGTTGGAACTTGTACCTCCCCATATATATGAATGGAGTGGAGTTTGCCACTGAAAAGAAACTTTGTATTCCCAACAAGCTAGGTTAAGGACGGCTTTCACACACAATTATCTCTCAGAACTGAGCAAGTGGAGAGACGTTCGTTCACCTATCACCCAGGGAACGGATTGCAGGAGAAACTTTTTCTCTGCTTTCTCAGTCTGTTTCCTAGTGCCGGTTTGATGTTCCTGCAGTTTTCACTGTAAAACCGAGTTGGAGCTTGTATCTCCCCATATATATGTATGGAATGGAGTTTGCAACTGAAAAGAAACTTTGTGTTCCCAACAAGCTAGGTGAAGGATGGCTTTCACACACACTTTTCTCTCAGAACTGAGCAAGTGGAGAGACGTTCGTTCATCTAGCACCAAGGGAACGGGTTGCAGGAGACACTTTTTCTCTGCTTTCTCAGTCTGTTTCCTAGTGCCGGTTTGAAGTTCATGCAGTTTTCACTGTAAAACCGAGTTGGAGCTAGTACCTCCCCATATATATGTATGGAATGGAGGTTGCAACTGAAAAGAAACTTTGTGTTCCCAACAAGCTAGGTGAAGGACGGCTTTCACACACACTTATCTCTCAGAACTGAGCAAGTGGAGAGACGTTCGTTCACCTAGCACCAAGGGAATGGGTTGCAGGAGACACTATTTCTCTGCTTTCTCAGTCTGTTTCCTAGTGCCGGTTTGAAGTTCCTGCAGTTTTCACTGTAAAACCGAGTTGGAGCTAGTACCTCCCCATATATTTGTATGGAATGGAGTTTGCAACTGAAAAGAATCTTTGTGTTCCGAACAAGCTTGGTGAAGAATGGCTTTCACACACACATATCTCTCAGAACTGAGCAAGTGGAGAGACGTTCGTTCATCAAGCACCAATGGAACGGGTTGCAGGAGACACTTTTTCTCTGCTTTCTCAGTCTGTTTCCTAGTGCCGGTTTGAAGTTCCTGCAGTTTTCACTGTAAAACCGAGTTGGAGCTAGTACCTCCCCATATATTTGTATGGAATGGAGTTTGCAACTGAAAAGAAACTTTGTGTTCCCAACAAGCTAGGTGAAGGACGGCTTTCACACACACTTATCCCTCAGAACTGAGTATGTGGAGAGACGTTCGTTCATCTAGCACCAGGGGAACTGGTTGCAGGAGACACTTTTTCTCTGCTTTCTCAGTCTGTTTCCTAGTGCCGGTTTGAAGTTCCTGCAGTTTTCAATGTAAAACCGTGTTGGAGCTAGTACCTCCCCATATATATCTATGGAATGGAGTTTGCAACTGAAAAGAAACTTTGTGTTCCCAACAAGCTAGGTGAATGACGGCTTTCACACACACTTATCTCTCAGAACTGAGCAAGTGGAGAGACGTTCGTTCACCTAGCACCAAGGGAACGGGTTGCAGGAGAAACTTATTCTCTGCTTTCTCAGTCTGTTTCCTAGTGCCGGTTTGAAGTTCCTGCAGTTTTCACTGTAAAACAGAGTTGGAGCTAGTACCTCCCCATATATTTTTATGGAATGGAGTTTGCAACTGAAAAGAAACTTTGTGTTCCCAACAAGCTAGGTGAAAGATGGCTTTCACACACACTTATCTCCCAAAACTGAGCAAGTGGAGAGACGTTCGTTCATCTAGCACCAAGGGAACGGGTTGCACTAGACACTTTTTCTCTGCTTTCTCATTCTGTTTCCTAGTGCCGGTTTGAAGTTCCTGCAGTTTTCAATGTAAAACCGTGTTGGAGCTAGTACCCCCCCATATATATGCATGGAAAGGAGTTTGCAACTGAAAAGAAACTTTGTGTTCTCAACAAGTTAATTGAAGGACGGCTTTCACACACACTTATCTCTCAGTACTGAGCAAGTGGAGAGACGTTCGTTCACCTATCACCCAGGGAACGGATTGCAGGAGAAACTTTTTCTCTGCTTTCTCAGTCTGTTTCCTAGTGCCGGTTGGATGTTCCTGCAGTTTTCACTGTAAAACCGAGTTGGAGCTTGTACCTCCCCATATATATGTATGGAATGGAGTTTGCAACTGAAAAGAAACTTTGTGTTCCCAACAAGCTAGGTGAAGGACGGCTTTCACACACACTTATCCCTCAGAACTGAGTATGTGGAGAGACGTTCGTTCATCTAGAACCAAGGGAACGGGTTGCAGGAGACACTATTTCTCTGCTTTCTCAGTCTGTTTTCTAGTGCCGGTTTGAAGTTCCTGCAGTTTTCACTGTAAAACCGAGTTGGAGCTAGTACCTCCCCATATATATGTAAGGAATGGAGTTTGCAACTGAAAAGAAACTTTGTGTTCCCAACAAGCTAGGTGAAGGACGGCTTTCACACACACTTATCTCTCAGAACTGAGCAAGTGGAGAGACGTTCGTTCATCTTGCACCAGGGGAACGGTTTGGAGGACACACTTTTTCTCTGCTTTCTCAGTCTGTTTATTAGTGCCGGTTTGAAGTTCCTGCAGTTTTCACTGTAAATCCGAGTTGGAACTAGTACCTCCCCATGTATATGTATGGAATGGAGTTTGCAACTGAAAAGAAACTTTGTGTTCCCAACAAGCTAGGTGAAGGACGGCTTTCACACACACTTATCTCTCAGAACTGAGTAAGTGGAGAGACGTTCGTTCATCTAGCACCAGGGGAACGGGTTGCAGGAGACACTTTTTCTCTGCTTTCTCAGTCTGTTTCCTAGTGCCGGTTTGAAGTTCCTGCAGTTTTCACTGTAAATCCGAGTTGGAGCTAGTACCTCCCCATATATATGTAAGGATTGGAGTTTGCAACTGAAAAGAAACTTTGTGTTCCCAACAAGCTAGGTGAAGGACGGCTTTCACACACACTTATCTCTCAGAACTGAGCAAGTGGAGAGACGTTCGTTCATCTAGCACCAGGGGAACGGTTTGGGGGACACACTTTTTCTCTGCTTTCTCAGTCTGTTTATTAGTGCCGGTTTGAAGTTCCTGCAGTTTTCACTGTAAAACCGAGTTGGAGCTAGTACCTCCCCATATATATGTATGGAATGGAGGTTGCAACTGAATAGAAACTTTGTGTTCCCAACAAGCTAGGTGAAGGACGGCTTTCACACACACTTATCTCTCAGAACTGAGAAAGTGGAGAGACGTTCGTTCACCTAGCACCAAGGGAATGGGTTGCAGGAGACACTATTTCTCTGCTTTCTCAGTCTGTTTCCTAGTGCCGGTTTGAAGTTCCTGCAGTTTTCACTGTAATACCGATTTGGAGCTAGTACCTCACCATATATTTGTATGGAATGGAGTTTGCAACTGAAAAGAAACTTTGTGTTCCGAACAAGCTTGGTGAAGAATGGCTTTCACACACACTTATCTCTCAGAACTGAGCAAGTGGAGAGACGTTCGTTCATCAAGCACCAATGGAACGGGTTGCAGGAGACACTTTTTCTCTGCTTTCTCAGTCTGTTTCCTAGTGCCGGTTTGAAGTTCCTGCAGTTTTCACTGTAAAACCGAGTTGGAGCTAGTACCTCCCCATATATTTGTATGGAATGGAGTTTGCAACTGAAATGAAACTTTGTGTTCCCAACAAGCTAGGTGAAGGACGGCTTTCACACACACTTATCCCTCAGAACTGAGTATGTGGAGAGACGTTCGTTCATCTAGCACCAGGGGAACTGGTTGCAGGAGACACTTTTTCTCTGCTTTCTCAGTCTGTTTCCTAGTGCCGGTTTGAAGTTCCTGCAGTTTTCAGTGTAAAACCGAGTTGGAACTAGTACCTCCCCATATATTTTTATGGAATGGAGTTTGCAACTGAAAAGAAACTTTGTGTTCCCAACAAGCTAGGTGAAGGATGGCTTTCACACACACTTATCTCCCAAAACTGAGCAAGTGGAGAGACGTTCGTTCATCTAGCACCAAGGGAACGGGTTGCAGGAGACACTTTTTCTCTGCTTTCTCATTCTGTTTCCTAGTGCCGGTTTGAAGTTCCTGCAGTTTTCAATGTAAAACCGTGTTGGAGCTAGTACCCCCCCATATATATGCATGGAAAGGAGTTTGCAACTGAAAAGAAACTTTGTGTTCCCAACAAGTTAATTGAAGGACGGCTTTCACACACACATATCTCTCAGAACTGAGCAAGTGGAGAGACGTTCGTTCACCTATCACCCAGGGAACGGATTGCAGGAGAAACTTTTTCTCTGCTTTCTCAGTCTGTTTCCTAGTGCCGGTTTGATGTTCCTGCAGTTTTCACTGTAAAACCGAGTTGGAGCTTGTACCTCCCCATATATATGTATGGAATGGAGTTTGCAACTGAAAAGAAACTTTGTGTTCCCAACAAGCTAGGTGAAGGACGGCTTTCACACACACTTATCCCTCAGAACTGAGTATGTGGAGAGACGTTCGTTCATCTAGAACCAAGGGAACGGGTTGCAGGAGACACTTTTTCTCTGCTTTCTCAGTCTGTTTATTAGTGCCGGTTTGAAGTTCCTGCAGTTTTCACTGTAAATCCGAGTTGGAGCTAGTACCTCCCCATGTATATGTATGGAATGGAGTTTGCAACTGAAAAGAAACGTTGTGTTCCCAACAAGCTAGGTGAAGGACGGCTTTCACACACACTTATCTCTCAGAACTGAGCAAGTGGAGAGACGTTCGTTCATCTAGCACCAAGGGAACGAGTTGCAGGAGACACTTTTTCTCTGCATTCTCAGTCTGTTTCCTAGTGCCGGTTTGAAGTTCCTGCAGTTTTCACTGTAAAACCGAGTTGGAGCTAGTACCTCCCCATGTATATGTATGGAATGGAGTTTGCAACTGAAAAGAAACTTTGTGTTCCCAACAAGCTAGGTGAAGGACGGCTTTCACACACACTTATCTCTCAGAACTGAGCAAGTGGAGAGACGTTCGTTCATCCAGCACCAGGGGAACGGGTTGGAGGACACACTTTTTCTCTGCTTTCTCAGTCTGTTTATTAGTGCCGGTTTGAAGTTCCTGCAGTTTTCATTGTAAATCCGAGTTGGAGCTAGTACCTCCCCATGTATATGTATGGAATGGAGTTTGCAACTGAAAAGAAACTTTGTGTTCCCAACAAGTTAGTTGAAGGACGGCTTTCACACACACTTATCTCTCAGAACTGAGCAAGTGGAGAGACGTTCGTTCATCTAGCACCAAGGGAAGGAGTTGCAGGAGACACTTTTTCTCTGCTTTCTCAGTCTGTTTCCTAGTGCCGGTTTGATTTTCCTGCAGTTTTCAATGTAAAACCGAGTTGGAGCTTGTACCTCCCCATATATATGTATGGAATGGAGTTTGCAACTGAAAACAAACTAGTGTTCCCAACAAGCTAGGTGAAGGATGGCTTTCACACACACTTTTCTCTCAGAACTGAGCAAGTGGAGAGACGTTCGTTCATCTAGCACCAAGGGATCGTTTTGCAGGAGACACTTTTTCTCTGCTTTCTCAGTCTGTTTCCTAGTGCCGGTTTGAAGTTCCTGCAGTTTTCACTGTAAAACCGAGTTGGAGCTTGTACCACCCCATATATATGTATGGAATGGTGTTTGCAACTGAAAAGAAACTTTGTGTTCCCAACAAGCTTGTTGAAGGACGGCTTTCACACACACTTATCTCTCAGAACTGAGCAAGTGGAGAGACGTTTGTTCATCTAGCACCAAGGGAACGGGTTGCAGGAGACACTTTTTCTCTGCTTTCTCAGTCTGTTTCCTAGTGCCGGTTTGAAGTTCCTGCAGTTTTCACTGTAAAACCGAGTTGGAGCTAGTACCTCCCCATATATATGTAAGGAATGGAGTTTGCAACTGAAAAGAAACTTTGTGTTCCCAACAAGCTAGGTGAAGGACGGCTTTCACACACACTTATCTCTCAGAACTGAGCAAGTAGAGAGACGTTCGTTCATCTAGCACCAGGGGAACGGTTTGGAGGACACACTTTTTCTCTGCTTTCTCAGTCTGTTTATTAGTGCCGGTTTGAAGTTCCTGCAGTTTTCACTGTAAATCCGAGTTGGAGCTAGTACCTCCCCATGTATATGTATGGAATGGAGTTTGCAACTGATAAGAAACTTTGTGTTCCCAACAAGCTAGGTGAAGGACGGCTTTCACACACACTTATCTCTCAGAACTGAGCAAGTGGAGAGACGTTCGTTCACCTAGCACCAAGGGAACGGGTTGCAGGAGACACTTTTTCTCTGCTTTCTCAGGCTGTTTCCTAGTGCCGGTTTGAAGTTCCTGCAGTTTTCACTGTAAAACCGAGTTGGACCTAGTACCTCCCCATATATTTTTATGGAATGGAGTTTGCAACTGAAAAGAAACTTTGTGTTCCCAACAAGCTAGGTGAAGGATGGCTTTCACACACACTTATCTCCCAAAACTGAGCAAGTGGAGAGACGTTCGTTCATCTAGCACCAAGGGAACGGGTTGCAGGAGACACTTTTTCTCTGCTTTCTCATTCTGTTTCCTAGTGCCGGTTTGAAGTTCCTGCAGTTTTCACTGTAAAACCGAGTTGGAGCTTGTACCTCCCCATATATATGTATGGAATGGAGTTTGCAACTGAAAAGAAACTTTGTGTTCCCAACAAGCTATGTGAAGGACGGCTTTCACACACACTTATCCCTCAGATCTGAGTATGTGGAGAGACGTTCGTTCATCTAGCACCAGGGGAACGGGTTGCAGGAGACACTTTTTCTCTGCTTTCTCAGTCTGTTTCCTAGTGCCGGTTTGAAGTTCCTGCAGTTTTCAATGTAAAACCGTGTTGGAGCTAGTACCTCCCCATATATATATATTGAATGGAGGTTTCAACTGAAAAGAAACTTTGTGTTCCCAACAAGCTAGGTGAAGGACGGCTTTCACACACACTTATCTCTCAGAACTGAGCAAGTGGAGAGACGTTCGTTCACCTAGCACCAAGGGAACGGGTTGCAGGAGACACTTTTTCTCTGCTTTCTCAGTCTGTTTCCTAGTGCCGGTTTGAAGTTCCTGCAGTTTTCACTGTAAAACCGAGTTGGAGCTAGTACATCCCCATATATTTGTATGGAATGGAGTTTGCAACTGAAAAGAAACTTTGTGTTCCCAACAAGCTAGGTGAAGAATGGCTTTCACACACACTTATCTCCCAAAACTGAGCAAGTGGAGAGACGTTCGTTCATCTAGCACCAAGGGAACGGGTTGCAGGAGACACTTTTTCTCTGCTTTCTCAGTCTGTTTCCTAGTGCCGGTTTGAAGTTCCTGCAGTTTTCACTGTAAAACCGAGTTGGAGCTTGTACCTCCCCATATATTTGTATGGAATATAGTTTGCAACTGAAAAGAAACTTTGTGTTCCCAACAAGCTAGGTGAAGGACGGCTTTCACACACACTTATCCCTCAGAACTGAGTATGTGGAGAGACTTTCGTTCATCTAGCACCAGGGGAACGGGTTGCAGGAGACAATTTTTTTCTGCTTTCTCAGTCTGTTTCCTAGTGCCGGTTTGAAGTTCCTGCAGTTTTCAATGTAAACCCGTGTTGGAGCTAGTACCCCCCCATATATATGCATGGAAAGGAGTTTGCAACTGAAAAGAAACTTTGTGTTCCCAACAAGTTAATTGAAGGACGGCTTTCACACACACTTATCTCTCAGAACTGAGCAAGTGGAGAGACGTTCGTTCATCAAGCACCAAGGGAACGGGTTGCAGGAGACACTTTTTCTCTGCTTTCTCAGTCTGTTTCCTAGTGCCGGTTTGAAGTTCCTGCAGTTTTCACTGTAAAACCGAGTTGGAGCTAGTACCTCCCCATATATTTGTATGGAATGGAGTTTGCAACTGAAAAGAAACTTTGTGTTCCCAACAAGCTAGGTGAAGGACGGCTTTCACACACACTTATCCCTCAGAACTGAGTATGTGGAGAGACGTTCGTTCATCTAGCACCAGGGGAACTGGTTGCAGGAGACACTTTTTCTCTGCTTTCTCAGTCTGTTTCCTAGTGCCGGTTTGAAGTTCCTGCAGTTTTCAATGTAAAACCGTGTTGGAGCTAGTACCTCCCCATATATATCTATGGAATGGAGGTTGCAACTGAAAAGAAACTTTGTGTTCCCAACAAGCTAGGTGAATGACGGCTTTCATACACACTTATCTCTCAGAACTGAGCAAGTGGAGAGACGTTCGTTCACCTAGCACCAAGGGAACGGGTTGCAGGGGAAACTTATTCTCTGCTTTCTCAGTCTGTTTCCTAGTGCCGGTTTGAAGTTCCTGCAGTTTTCACTGTAAAACCGAGTTGGAGCTAGTACCTCCCCATATATTTTTATGGAATGGAGTTTGCAACTGAAAAGAAACTTTGTGTTCCCAACAAGCTAGGTGAAAGATGGCTTTCACACACACTTATCTCCCAAAACTGAGCAAGTGGAGAGACGTTCGTTCATCTAGCACCAAGGGAACGGGTTGCAGGAGACACTTTTTCTCTGCTTTCTCATTCTGTTTCCTAGTGCCGGTTTGAAGTTCCTGCAGTTTTCAATGTAAAACCGTGTTGGAGCTAGTACCCCCCCATATATATGCATGGAAAGGAGTTTGCAACTGAAAAGAAACTTTGTGTTCCCAACAAGTTAATTGAAGGACGGCTTTCACACACACTTATCTCTCAGAACTGAGCAAGTGGAGAGACGTTCGTTCACCTATCACCCAGGGAACGGATTGCAGGAGAAACTTTTTCTCTGCTTTCTCAGTCTGTTTCCTAGTGCCGGTTTGATGTTCCTGCAGTTTTCACTGTAAAACCGAGTTGGAGCTTGTACCTCCCCATATATATGTATGGAATGGAGTTTGCAACTGAAAAGAAACTTTGTGTTCCCAACAAGCTAGGTGAAGGACGGCTTTCACACACACTTATCCCTCAGAACTGAGTATGTGAAGAGACGTTCGTTCATCTAGAACCAAGGGAACGGGTTGCAGGAGACACTATTTCTCTGCTTTCTCAGTCTGTTTCCTAGTGCCGGTTTGAAGTTCCTGCAGTTTTCACTGTAAAACCGAGTTGGAGCTAGTACCTCCCCATATATATGTAAGGAATGGAGTTTGCAACTGAAAAGAAACTTTGTGTTCCCAACAAGCTAGGTGAAGGACGGCTTTCACACACACTTATCTCTCAGAACTGAGCAAGTGGAGAGACGTTCGTTCATCTTGCACCAGGGGAACGGTTTGGAGGACACACTTTTTCTCTGCTTTCTCAGTCTGTTTATTAGTGCCGGTTTGAAGTTCCTGCAGTTTTCACTGTAAAACCGAGTTGGAGCTAGTACCTCCCCATGTATATGTATGGAATGGAGTTTGCAACTGAAATGAAACTTTGTGTTCCCAACAAGCTAGGTGAAGGACGGCTTTCACACACACTTATCTCTCAGAACTGAGCAAGTGGAGAGACGTTCGTTCATCTAGCACCAAGGGAACGGGTTGCAGGAGACACTTTTTCTCTGCTTTCTCTGTCTGTTTCCTAGTGCCGGTTTGAAGTTACTGCAGTTTTCACAGTAAAACCGAGTTGGAACTTGTACCTCCCCATATATATGAATGGAGTGGAGTTTGCCACTGAAAAGAAACTTTGTGTTCCCAACAAGCTAGGTGAAGGACGGCTTTCACACACACTTTTCTCTCAGAACTGAGCAAGTGGAGAGACGTTCGTTCATCTAGCACCAAGGGAACGGGTTGCAGGAGACACTTTTTCTCTGCTTTCTCAGTCTGTTTCCTAGTGCCGGTTTGAAGTTCCTGCAGTTTTCACTGTAAAACCGAGTTGGAGCTAGTACCTCCCCATATATATGTATGGAATGGAGGTTGCAACTGAAAAGAAACTTTGTGTTCCCAACAAGCTAGGTGAAGGACGGCTTTCACACACACTTATCTCTCAGAACTGAGCAAGTGGAGAGACGTTCGTTCACCTAGCACCAAGGGAATGGGTTGCAGGAGACACTATTTCTCTGCTTTCTCAGTCTGTTTCCTAGTGCCGGTTTGAAGTTCCTGCAGTTTTCACTGTAAAACCGAGTTGGAGCTAGTACCTCCCCATATATTTGTATGGAATGGAGGTTGCAACTGAAAAGAAACTTTGTGTTCCGAACAAGCTTGGTGAAGAATGGCTTTCACACACACATATATCTCAGAACTGAGCAAGTGGAGAGACGTTCGTTCATCAAGCACCAATGGAACGGGTTGCAGGAGACACTTTTTCTCTGCTTTCTCAGTCTGTTTCCTAGTGCCGGTTTGAAGTTCCTGCAGTTTTCACTGTAAAACCGAGTTGGAGCTAGTACCTCCCCATATATTTGTATGGAATGGAGTTTGCAACTGAAAAGAAACTTTGTGTTCCCAACAAGCTAGGTGAAGGACGGCTTTCACACACACTTATCCCTCAGAACTGAGTATGTGGAGAGACGTTCGTTCATCTAGCACCAGGGGAACTGGTTGCAGGAGACACTTTTTCTCTGCTTTCTCAGTCTGTTTCCTAGTGCCGGTTTGAAGTTCCTGCAGTTTTCAATGTAAAACCGTGTTGGAGCTAGTACCTCCCCATATATATCTATGGAATGGAGGTTGCAACTGAAAAGAAACTTTGTGTTCCCAACAAGCTAGGTGAATGACGGCTTTCACACACACTTATCTCTCAGAACTGAGCAAGTGGAGAGACGTTCGTTCACCTAGCACCAAGGGAACGGGTTGCAGGGGAAACTTATTCTCTGCTTTCTCAGTCTGTTTCCTAGTGCCGGTTTGAAGTTCCTGCAGTTTTCACTGTAAAACCGAGTTGGAGCTAGTACCTCCCCATATATTTTTATTGAATGGAGTTTGCAACTGAAAAGAAACTTTGTGTTCCCAACAAGCTAGGTGAAAGATGGCTTTCACACACACTTATCTCCCAAAACTGAGCAAGTGGAGAGACGTTCGTTCATCTAGCACCAAGGGAACGGGTTGCAGGAGACACTTTTTCTCTGCTTTCTCATTCTGTTTCCTAGTGCCGGTTTGAAGTTCCTGCAGTTTTCAATGTAAAACCGTGTTGGAGCTAGTACCCCCCCATATATATGCATGGAAAGGAGTTTGCAACTGAAAAGAAACTTTGTGTTCCCAACAAGTTAATTGAAGGACGGCTTTCACACACACTTATCTCTCAGAACTGAGCAAGTGGAGAGACGTTCGTTCACCTATCACCCAGGGAACGGATTGCAGGAGAAACTTTTTCTCTGCTTTCTCAGTCTGTTTCCTAGTGCCGGTTTGATGTTCCTGCAGTTTTCACTGTAAAACCGAGTTGGAGCTTGTACCTCCCCATATATATGTATGGAATGGAGTTTGCAACTGAAAAGAAACTTTGTGTTCCCAACAAGCTAGGTGAAGGATGGCTTTCACACACACTTATCTCTCAGAACTGAGCAAGTGGAGAGACGTTCGTTCATCTTGCAACAGGGGAACGGTTTGGAGGACACACTTTTTCTCTGCTTTCTCAGTCTGTTTCCTAGTGCCGGTTTGAAGTTCCTGCAGTTTTCACTGTAAAACCGAGTTGGAGCTAGTACCTCCCCATATATATGTAAGGAATGGAGTTTGCAACTGAAAAGAAACTTTGTGTTCCCAACAAGCTAGGTGAAGGACGGCTTTAACACACACTTATCTCTCAGAACTGAGCAAGTGGAGAGTCGTTCGTTCATCTTGCACCAGGGGAACGGTTTGGAGGACACACTTTTTCTCTGCTTTCTCAGTCTGTTTATTAGTGCCGGTTTGAAGTTCCTGCAGTTTTCACTGTAAATCCGAGTTGGAGCTAGTACCTCCCCATGTATATGTATGGAATGGAGTTTGCAACTGAAAAGAAACTTTGTGTTCCCAACAAGCTAGGTGAAGGACGGCTTTCACACACACTTATCTCTCAGAACTGAGTAAGTGGAGAGACGTTCGTTCATTTAGAACCAAGGGAACGGGTTGCAGGAGACACTTTTTCTCTGCTTTCTCAGTCTGTTTCCTAGTGCCGGTTTGAAGTTCCTGCAGTTTTCACTGTAAAACCGAGTTGGAGCTAGTACCTCCCCATATATATGTAAGGAATGGAGTTTGCAACTGAAAAGAAACTTTGTGTTCCCAACAAGCTAGGTGAAGGACGGCTTTCACACACACTTATCTCTCAGAACTGAGCAAGTGGAGAGACGTTCGTTCATCTAGCACCAGGGGAACGGTTTGGAGGACACACTTTTTCTCTGCTTTCTCAGTCTGTTTATTAGTGCCGGTTTGAAGTTCCTGCAGTTTTCACTGTAAAACCGAGTTGGAGCTAGTACCTCCCCATATATATGTATGGAATGGAGGTTGCAACTGAAAAGAAACTTTGTGTTCCCAACAAGCTAGGTGAAGGACGGCTTTCACACACACTTATCTCTCAGAACTGAGAAAGTGGAGAGACGTTCGTTCACCTAGCACCAAGGGAATGGGTTGCAGGAGACACTATTTCTCTGCTTTCTCAGTCTGTTTCCTAGTGCCGGTTTGAAGATCCTGCAGTTTTCACTGTAATACCGAGTTGGAGCTAGTACCTCCCCATATATTTGTATGGAATGGAGTTTGCAACTGAAAAGAAACTTTGTGTTCCGAACAAGCTTGGTGAAGAATGGCTTTCACACACACTTATCTCTCAGAACTGAGCAAGTGGAGAGACGTTCGTTCATCAAGCACCAATGGAACGGGTTGCAGGAGACACTTTTTCTCTGCTTTCTCAGTCTGTTTCCTAGTGCCGGTTTGAAGTTCCTGCAGTTTTCACTGTAAAACCGATTTGGAGCTAGTACCTCCCCATATATTTGTATGGAATGGAGTTTGCAACTGAAAAGAAACTTTGTGTTCCCAACAAGCTAGGTGAAGGACGGCTTTCACACACACTTATCACTCAGAACTGAGTATGTGGAGAGACGTTCGTTCATCTAGCACCAGGGGAACTGGTTGCAGGAGACACTTTTTCTCTGCTTTCTCAGTCTGTTTCCTAGTACCGGTTTGAAGTTCCTGCAGTTTTCAATGTAAAACCGTGTTGGAGCTAGTACCTCCCCATATATATGTATGGAATGGAGGTTGCAACTGAAAAGAAACTTTGTGTTCCCAACAAGCTAGGTGAATGACGGCTTTCACACACACTTATCTCTCAGAACTGAGTATGTGGAGAGACGTTCGTTCACCTAGCACCAAGGGAACGGGTTGCAAGAGAAACTTATTCTCTGCTTTCTCAGTCTGTTTCCTAGTGCCGGTTTGAAGTTCCTGCAGTTTTCACTGTAAAACCGAGTTGGAGCTAGTACCTCCCCATATATTTTTATGGAATGGAGTTTGCAACTGAAAAGAAACTTTGTGTTCCCAACAAGCTAGGTGAAGGATGGCTTTCACACACACTTATCTCCCAAAACTGAGCAAGTGGAGAGACGTTCGTTCATCTAGCACCAAGGGAACGGGTTGCAGGAGACACTTTTTCTCTGCTTTCTCATTCTGTTTCCTAGTGCCGGTTTGAAGTTCCTGCAGTTTTCAATGTAAAACCGTGTTGGAGCTAGTACCCCCCCATATATATGCATGGAAAGGAGTTTGCAACTGAAAAGAAACTTTGTGTTCCCAACAAGTTAATTGAAGGACGGCTTTCACACACACTTATCTCTCAGAACTGAGCAAGTGGAGAGACGTTCGTTCACCTATCACCCAGGGAACGGATTGCAGGAGAAACTTTTTCTCTGCTTTCTCAGTCTGTTTCCTAGTGCCGGTTTGATGTTCCTGCAGTTTTCACTGTAAAACCGAGTTGGAGCTTGTACCTCCCCATATATATGTATGGAATGGAGTTTGCAACTGAAAAGAAACTTTGTGTTCCCAACAAGCTAGGTGAAGGACGGCTTTCACACACACTTATCCCTCAGAACTGAGTATGTGGAGAGACGTTCGTTCATCTAGAACCAAGGGAACGGGTTGCAGGAGACACTATTTCTCTGCTTTCTCAGTCTGTTTCCTAGTGCCGGTTTGAAGTTCCTGCAGTTTTCACTGTAAAACCGAGTTGGAGCTAGTACCTCCCCATATATATGTAAGGAATGGAGTTTGCAACTGAAAAGAAACTTTGTGTTCCCAACAAGCTAGGTGAAGGACGGCTTTCACACACACTTAACTCTCAGAACTGAGCAAGTGGAGAGACGTTCGTTCATCTTGCACCAGGGGAACGGTTTGGAGGACACACTTTTTCTCTGCTTTCTCAGTCTGTTTATTAGTGCCGGTTTGAAGTTCCTGCAGTTTTCACTGTAAATCAGAGTTGGAGCTAGTACCTCCCCATGTATATGTATGGAATGGAGTTTGCAACTGAAAAGAAACTTTGTGTTCCCAACAAGCTAGGTGAAGGACGGCTTTCACACACACTTATCTCTCAGAACTGAGTATGTGGAGAGACGTTCGTTCATCTAGAACCAAGGAAACGGGTTGCAGGAGACACTTTTTCTCTGCTTTCTCAGTCTGTTTATTAGTGCCGGTTTGAAGTTCCTGCAGTTTTCACTGTAAATCCGTGTTGGAGCTAGTACCTCCCCATGTATATGTATGGAATGGAGTTTGCAACTGAAAAGAAACTTTGTGTTCCCAACAAGCTAGGTGAAGGACGGCTTTCACACACACTTATCTCTCAGAACTGAGTATGTGGAGAGACGTTCGTTCATCTAGAACCAAGGGAACGGGTTGCAGGAGACACTTTTTCTCTGCTTTCTCAGTCTGTTTCCTAGTGCCGGTTTGAAGTTCCTGCAGTTTTCACTGTAAAACCGAGTTGGAGCTAGTACCTCCCCATATATATGTAAGGAATGGAGTTTGCAACTGAAAAGAAACATTGTGTTTCCAACAAGTTAGGTGAAGGACGGCTTTCACACACACTTATGTCTCAGGACTGAGCAAGTGGAGAGACGTTCGTTCATCTAGCACCAAGGGAACGAGTTGCAGGAGACACTTTTTCTCTGCATTCTCAGTCTGTTTCCTAGTGCCGGTTTGAAGTTCCTGCAGTTTTCACTGTAAAACCGAGTTGGAGCTAGTACCTCCCCATGTATATGTATGGAAAGGAGTTTGCAACTGAAAAGAAACTTTGTGTTCCCAACAAGCTAGGTGAAGGACGGCTTTCACACACACTTATCTCTCAGAACTGAGCAAGTGGAGAGACGTTCGTTCATCCAGCACCAGGGGAACGGGTTGGAGGACACACTTTTTCTCTGCTTTCTCAGTCTGTTTATTAGTGCCGGTTTGAAGTTCCTGCAGTTTTCATTGTAAATCCGAGTTGGAGCTAGTACCTCCCCATGTATATGTATGGAATGGAGTTTGCAACTGAAAAGAAACTTTGTGTTCCCAACAAGTTAGTTGAAGGACGGCTTTCACACACACTTATCTCTCAGAACTGAGCAAGTGGAGAGACGTTCGTTCATCTAGCACCAAGGGAAGGAGTTGCAGGAGACACTTTTTCTCTGCTTTCTCAGTCTGTTTCCTAGTGCCGGTTTGATGTTCCTGCAGTTTTCACTGTAAAACCGAGTTGGAGCTTGAACCTCCCCATATATATGTATGGAATGGAGTTTGCAACTGAAAAGAAACTAGTGTTCCCAACAAGCTAGGTGAAGGATGGCTTTCACACACACTTTTCTCTCAGAACTGAGCAAGTGGAGAGACGTTTGTTCATCTAGCACCAAGGGAACGGGTTGCAGGAGACACTTTTTCTCTGCTTTCTCAGTCTGTTTCCTAGTGCCGGTTTGAAGTTCCTGCAGTTTTCACTGTAAAACCGAGTTAGAGCTTCTACCTCCCCATATATATGTATGGAATGGAGTTTGAAACTGAAAAGATACTTTGTCTTCCCAGCAAGCTATGTGAAGGATGGCTTTCACACACACTTTTCTCTCAGAACTGAGTATGTGTTGAGACGTTCGTTCATCTAGCACCAGGGGAACGGGTTGCATGAGACACTTTTTCTCTTCTTTCTCAGTCTGTTTCCTAGTGCCGGTTTGAAGTTCCTGCAGTTTTCACTGTAAAACCGAGTTGGAGCTAGTACATCCCCATATATTTGTATGGAATGGAGTTTGCAACTGAAAAGAAACTTTGTGTTCCCAACAAGTTAGGTGAAGGGCGGCTTTCACACACAATTATCTCTCAGACCTGAGCATGTGGAGAGACGTTCGTTCATCTAGCACAAAGGGAACGGTTTGCAGGTGAAACTTTTACTCTGGGTTCTCAGTGTGTTTCCTAGTGCCGATTTGATGTTCCTGCAGTTTTCACTGTAAAACGAGTTGGAGCTAATACCAACCCATATATATGTATGGAGTGTAGTTGGCAACTGAAAAGAAACTTTGTGTTCCCAACAAGCTAGGGGAAGGATGGCTTTCACACACACATTT
This sequence comes from Camelus bactrianus, assembly GCF_048773025.1. NCBI lineage: Eukaryota > Metazoa > Chordata > Mammalia > Artiodactyla > Camelidae > Camelus > Camelus bactrianus. The sequence continues at coordinate 79,394,386 of NC_133542.1, read as the reverse complement.
CTCTCAGAACTGAGCAAGTGGAGAGACGTTCGTTCATCTAGCACCAAGGGAAGGAGTTGCAGGAGACACTTTTTCTCTGCTTTCTCAGTCTGTTTCCTAGTGCCGGTTTGATGTTCCTGCAGTTTTCACTGTAAAACCGAGTTGGAGCTTGTACCTCCCCATATATATGTATGGAATGGGGTTTGCAACTAAAAAGAAACTAGTGTTCACAACAAGCTAGGTGAAGGATGGCTTTCACACACACTTTTCTCTCAGAACTGAGCAAGTGGAGAGACGTTCGTTCATCTAGCACCAAGGGAACGTTTTGCAGGAGACACTTTTTCTCTGCTTTCTCAGTCTGTTTCCTAGTGCCGGTTTGAAGTTCCTGCAGTTTTCACTGTAAAACCGAGTTGGAGCTAGTACCTCCCCATATATATGTATGGAATGGAGTTTGCAACTGAAAAGAAACTTTGTGTTCCCAACAAGCTAGGTGAAGGACGGCTTTCACACACACTTATCTCTCAGAACTGAGCAAGTGGAGAGACGTTCGTTCATCTAGCAACAGGGGAACGGTTTGGAGGACACACTTTTTCTCTGCTTTCTCAGTCTGTTTATTTGTGCCGGTTTGAAGTTCCTGCAGTTTTCACTGTAAATCCGAGTTGGAGCTAGTACCTCCCCATGTATATGTATGGAATGGAGTTTGCAACTGAAAAGAAACTCTGTGTTCCCAACAAGCTAGATGAAGGACGGCTTTCACACACACTTATCTCTCAGAACTGAGTAAGTGGAGAGACGTTCGTTCATCTAGAACCAAGGGAACGGGTTGCAGGGGACACTTTTTCTCTGCTTTCTCAGTCTGTTTCCTAGTGCCGGTTTGTAGTTCCTGCAGTTTTCACTGTAAAACCGAGTTGGAGCTGGTACCTCCCCATATATATGTATGGAATGGAGTTTGCAACTGAAAAGAAACTTTGTGTTCCCAACAAGCTAGGTGAAGGACGGCTTTCACACACACTTATCTCTCAGAACTGAGTATGTGGAGAGACGTTCGTTCATCTAGAACCAAGGGAAAGGGTTGCAGGAGACACTTTTTCTCTGCTTTCTCAGTCTGTTTCCTAGTGCCGGTTTGAAGTTCCTGCAGTTTTCACTGTAAAACCGAGTTGGAGCTAGTACCTCCCCATATATATGTAAGGAATGGAGTTTGCAACTGAAAAGAAACATTGTGTTTCCAACAAGTTAGGTGAAGGACGGCTTTCACACACACTTATGTCTCAGGACTGAGCAAGTGGAGAGACGTTCGTTCATCTAGCACCAAGGGAACGAGTTGCAGGAGACACTTTTTCTCTGCATTCTCAGTCTGTTTCCTAGTGCCGGTTTGAAGTTCCTGCAGTTTTCACTGTAAAACCGAGTTGGAGCTAGTACCACCCCATGTATATGTATGGAATGGAGTTTGCAACTGAAAAGAAACTTTGTGTTCCCAACAAGCTAGGTGAAGGACGGCTTTCACACACACTTATCTCTCAGAACTGAGCAAGTGGAGAGACGTTCGTTCATCCAGCACCAGGGGAACGGGTTGTAGGACACACTTTTTCTCTGCTTTCTCAGTCTGTTTATTAGTGCCGGTTTGAAGTTCCTGCAGTTTTCATTGTAAATTCGAGTTGGAGCTATTACCTCCCCATGTATATGTATGGAATGGAGTTTGCAACTGAAAAGAAACTTTGTGTTCCCAACAAGTTAGTTGAAGGATGGCTTTCACACACACTTATCTCTCAGAACTGAGCAAGTGGAGAGACGTTCGTTCATCTAGCACCAAGGGAACGGGTTGCAGGAGACACTTTTTCTCTGCTTTCTCAGTCTGTTTCCTAGTGCCGGTTTGATGTTCCTGCAGTTTTCACTGTAAAACCGAGTTGGAGCTTGAACCTCCCCATATATATGTATGGAATGGAGTTTGCAACTGAAAAGAAACTAGTGTTCCCAACAAGCTAGGTGAAGGATGGCTTTCACACACACTTTTCTCTCAGAACTGAGCAAGTGGAGAGTCGTTCGTTCATCTAGCACCAAGGGATCGTTTTGCAGGAGACACTTTTTCTCTGCTTTCTCAGTCTGTTTCCTAGTGCCGGTTTGAAGTTCCTGCAGTTTTCAATGTAAAACCGTGTTGGAGCTAGTACCACCCCATATATATGTATGGAATGGGGTTTGCAACTGAAAAGAAACTTTGTGTTCCCAACAAGCTTGTTGAAGGACGGCTTTCACACACACTTATCTCTCAGAACTGAGCAAGTGGAGAGACGTTTGTTCATCTAGCACCAAGGGAACGGGTTGCAGGAGACACTTTCTCTCTGCTTTCTCAGTCTGTTTCCTAGTGCCGGTTTGAAGTTCCTGCAGTTTTCACTGTAAAACCGAGTTAGAGCTTCTACCTCCCCATATATATGTATGGAATGGAGTTTGAAACTGAAAAGATACTTTGTCTTCCCAGCAAGCTATGTGAAGGATGGCTTTCACACACACTTTTCTCTCAGAACTGAGTATGTGTTGAGACGTTCGTTCATCTAGCACCAGGGAACGGGTTGCATGAGACACTTTTTCTCTTCTTTCTCAGTCTGTTTCCTAGTGCCGGTTTGAAGTTCCTGCAGTTTTCACTGTAAAACCGAGTTGGAGCTGGTACCTCCCCATGTATATGTATGGAATGTTGTTTGCAACTGAAAAGAAACTTTGTGTTCCCAACAAGTTAGGTGAAGGGCGGCTTTCACACACAATTATCTCTCAGACCTGAGCATGTGGAGAGACGTTCGTTCATCTAGCACAAAGGGAACGGGTTGCAGGTGAAACTTTTACTCTGGGTTCTCAGTGTGTTTCCTAGTGCCGATTTGATGTTCCTGCAGTTTTCACTGTAAAACGCGTTGGAGCTAATACCAACCCATATATATCTATGGAGTGTAGTTGGCAACTGAAAAGAAACTTTGTGTTCCCAACAAGCTAGGTGAAGGACGGCTTTCACACACACTTATCTCTCAGAACTGAGCAAGTAGAGAGACGTTCGTTCATCTAGCACCAGGGGAACGGTTTGGAGGACACACTTTTTCTCTGCTTTCTCAGTCTGTTTATTAGTGCCGGTTTGAAGTTCCTGCAGTTTTCACTGTAAATCCGAGTTGGAGCTAGTACCTCCCCATGTATATGTATGGAATGGAGTTTGCAACTGATAAGAAACTTTGTGTTCCCAACAAGCTAGGTGAAGGACGGCTTTCACACACACTTATCTCTCAGAACTGAGCAAGTGGAGAGACGTTCGTTCACCTAGCACCAAGGGAACGGGTTGCAGGAGACACTTTTTCTCTGCTTTCTCAGGCTGTTTCCTAGTGCCGGTTTGAAGTTCCTGCAGTTTTCACTGTAAAACCGAGTTGGACCTAGTACCTCCCCATATATTTTTATGGAATGGAGTTTGCAACTGAAAAGAAACTTTGTGTTCCCAACAAGCTAGGTGAAGGATGGCTTTCACACACACTTATCTCCCAAAACTGAGCAAGTGGAGAGACGTTCGTTCATCTAGCACCAAGGGAACGGGTTGCAGGAGACACTTTTTCTCTGCTTTCTCATTCTGTTTCCTAGTGCCGGTTTGAAGTTCCTGCAGTTTTCACTGTAAAACCGAGTTGGAGCTTGTACCTCCCCATATATATGTATGGAATGGAGTTTGCAACTGAAAAGAAACTTTGTGTTCCCAACAAGCTATGTGAAGGACGGCTTTCACACACACTTATCCCTCAGATCTGAGTATGTGGAGAGACGTTCGTTCATCTAGCACCAGGGGAACGGGTTGCAGGAGACACTTTTTCTCTGCTTTCTCAGTCTGTTTCCTAGTGCCGGTTTGAAGTTCCTGCAGTTTTCAATGTAAAACCGTGTTGGAGCTAGTACCTCCCCATATATATATATTGAATGGAGGTTTCAACTGAAAAGAAACTTTGTGTTCCCAACAAGCTAGGTGAAGGACGGCTTTCACACACACTTATCTCTCAGAACTGAGCAAGTGGAGAGACGTTCGTTCACCTAGCACCAAGGGAACGGGTTGCAGGAGACACTTTTTCTCTGCTTTCTCAGTCTGTTTCCTAGTGCCGGTTTGAAGTTCCTGCAGTTTTCACTGTAAAACCGAGTTGGAGCTAGTACATCCCCATATATTTGTATGGAATGGAGTTTGCAACTGAAAAGAAACTTTGTGTTCCCAACAAGCTAGGTGAAGAATGGCTTTCACACACACTTATCTCCCAAAACTGAGCAAGTGGAGAGACGTTCGTTCATCTAGCACCAAGGGAACGGGTTGCAGGAGACACTTTTTCTCTGCTTTCTCATTCTGTTTCCTAGTGCCGGTTTGAAGTTCCTGCAGTTTTCACTGTAAAACCGAGTTGGAGCTTGTACCTCCCCATATATTTGTATGGAATATAGTTTGCAACTGAAAAGAAACTTTGTGTTCCCAACAAGCTAGGTGAAGGACGGCTTTCACACACACTTATCCCTCAGAACTGAGTATGTGGAGAGACTTTCGTTCATCTAGCACCAGGGGAACGGGTTGCAGGAGACAATTTTTTTCTGCTTTCTCAGTCTGTTTCCTAGTGCCGGTTTGAAGTTCCTGCAGTTTTCAATGTAAACCCGTGTTGGAGCTAGTACCCCCCCATATATATGCATGGAAAGGAGTTTGCAACTGAAAAGAAACTTTGTGTTCCCAACAAGTTAATTGAAGGACGGCTTTCACACACACTTATCTCTCAGAACTGAGCAAGTGGAGAGACGTTCGTTCATCAAGCACCAAGGGAACGGGTTGCAGGAGACACTTTTTCTCTGCTTTCTCAGTCTGTTTCCTAGTGCCGGTTTGAAGTTCCTGCAGTTTTCACTGTAAAACCGAGTTGGAGCTAGTACCTCCCCATATATTTGTATGGAATGGAGTTTGCAACTGAAAAGAAACTTTGTGTTCCCAACAAGCTAGGTGAAGGACGGCTTTCACACACACTTATCCCTCAGAACTGAGTATGTGGAGAGACGTTCGTTCATCTAGCACCAGGGGAACTGGTTGCAGGAGACACTTTTTCTCTGCTTTCTCAGTCTGTTTCCTAGTGCCGGTTTGAAGTTCCTGCAGTTTTCAATGTAAAACCGTGTTGGAGCTAGTACCTCCCCATATATATCTATGGAATGGAGGTTGCAACTGAAAAGAAACTTTGTGTTCCCAACAAGCTAGGTGAACGACGGCTTTCACACACACTTATCTCTCAGAACTGAGCAAGTGGAGAGACGTTCGTTCACCTAGCACCAAGGGAACGGGTTGCAGGGGAAACTTATTCTCTGCTTTCTCAGTCTGTTTCCTAGTGCCGGTTTGAAGTTCCTGCAGTTTTCACTGTAAAACCGAGTTGGAGCTAGTACCTCCCCATATATTTTTATGGAATGGAGTTTGCAACTGAAAAGAAACTTTGTGTTCCCAACAAGCTAGGTGAAAGATGGCTTTCACACACACTTATCTCCCAAAACTGAGCAAGTGGAGAGACGTTCGTTCATCTAGCACCAAGGGAACGGGTTGCAGGAGACACTTTTTCTCTGCTTTCTCATTCTGTTTCCTAGTGCCGGTTTGAAGTTCCTGCAGTTTTCAATGTAAAACCGTGTTGGAGCTAGTACCCCCCCATATATATGCATGGAAAGGAGTTTGCAACTGAAAAGAAACTTTGTGTTCCCAACAAGTTAATTGAAGGACGGCTTTCACACACACTTATCTCTCAGAACTGAGCAAGTGGAGAGACGTTCGTTCACCTATCACCCAGGGAACGGATTGCAGGAGAAACTTTTTCTCTGCTTTCTCAGTCTGTTTCCTAGTGCCGGTTTGATGTTCCTGCAGTTTTCACTGTAAAACCGAGTTGGAGCTTGTACCTCCCCATATATATGTATGGAATGCAGTTTGCAACTGAAAAGAAACTTTGTGTTCCCAACAAGCTAGGTGAAGGACGGCTTTCACACACACTTATCCCTCAGAACTGAGTATTAGAAGAGACGTTCGTTCATCTAGAACCAAGGGAACGGGTTGCAGGAGACACTATTTCTCTGCTTTCTCAGTCTGTTTCCTAGTGCCGGTTTGAAGTTCCTGCAGTTTTCACTGTAAAACCGAGTTGGAGCTAGTACCTCCCCATATATATGTAAGGAATGGAGTTTGCAACTGAAAAGAAACTTTGTGTTCCCAACAAGCTAGGTGAAGGACGGCTTTCACACACACTTATCTCTCAGAACTGAGCAAGTGGAGAGACGTTCGTTCATCTTGCACCAGGGGAACGGTTTGGAGGACACACTTTTTCTCTGCTTTCTCAGTCTGTTTATTAGTGCCGGTTTGAAGTTCCTGCAGTTTTCACTGTAAAACCGAGTTGGAGCTAGTACCTCCCCATGTATATGTATGGAATGGAGTTTGCAACTGAAATGAAACTTTGTGTTCCCAACAAGCTAGGTGAAGGACGGCTTTCACACACACTTATCTCTCAGAACTGAGCAAGTGGAGAGACGTTCGTTCATCTAGCACCAAGGGAACGGGTTGCAGGAGACACTTTTTCTCTGCTTTCTCTGTCTGTTTCCTAGTGCCGGTTTGAAGTTACTGCAGTTTTCACAGTAAAACCGAGTTGGAACTTGTACCTCCCCATATATATGAATGGAGTGGAGTTTGCCACTGAAAAGAAACTTTGTGTTCCCAACAAGCTAGGTGAAGGACGGCTTTCACACACACTTATCTCTCAGAACTGAGCAAGTGGAGAGACGTTCGTTCACCTATCACCCAGGGAACGGATTGCAGGAGAAACTTTTTCTCTGCTTTCTCAGTCTGTTTCCTAGTGCCGGTTTGATGTTCCTGCAGTTTTCACTGTAAAACCGAGTTGGAGATTGTACCTCCCCATATATATGTATGGAATGGAGTTTGCAACTGAAAAGAAACTTTGTGTTCCCAACAAGCTAGGTGAAGGATGGCTTTCACACACACTTTTCTCTCAGAACTGAGCAAGTGGAGAGACGTTCGTTCATCTAGCACCAAGGGAACGGGTTGCAGGAGACACTTTTTCTCTGCTTTCTCAGTCTGTTTCCTAGTGCCGGTTTGAAGTTCCTGCAGTTTTCACTGTAAAACCGAGTTGGAGCTAGTACCTCCCCATATATATGTATGGAATGGAGGTTGCAACTGAAAAGAAACTTTGTGTTCCCAACAAGCTAGGTGAAGGACGGCTTTCACACACACTTATCTCTCAGAACTGAGCAAGTGGAGAGACGTTCGTTCACCTAGCACCAAGGGAATGGGTTGCAGGAGACACTATTTCTCTGCTTTCTCAGTCTGTTTCCTAGTGCCGGTTTGAAGTTCCTGCAGTTTTCACTGTAAAACCGAGTTGGAGCTAGTACCTCCCCATATATTTGTATGGAATGGAGGTTGCAACTGAAAAGAAACTTTGTGTTCCGAACAAGCTTGGTGAAGAATGGCTTTCACACACACATATCTCTCAGAACTGAGCAAGTGGAGAGACGTTCGTTCATCAAGCACCAATGGAACGGGTTGCAGGAGACACTTTTTCTCTGCTTTCTCAGTCTGTTTCCTAGTGCCGGTTTGAAGTTCCTGCAGTTTTCACTGTAAAACCGAGTTGGAGCTAGTACCTCCCCATATATTTGTATGGAATGGAGTTTGCAACTGAAAAGAAACTTTGTGTTCCCAACAAGCTAGGTGAAGGACGGCTTTCACACACACTTATCCCTCAGAACTGAGTATGTGGAGAGACGTTCGTTCATCTAGCACCAGGGGAACTGGTTGCAGGAGACACTTTTTCTCTGCTTTCTCAGTCTGTTTCCTAGTGCCGGTTTGAAGTTCCTGCAGTTTTCAATGTAAAACCGTGTTGGAGCTAGTACCTCCCCATATATATCTATGGAATGGAGGTTGCAACTGAAAAGAAACTTTGTGTTCCCAACAAGCTAGGTGAATGACGGCTTTCACACACACTTATCTCTCAGAACTGAGCAAGTGGAGAGACGTTCGTTCACCTAGCACCAAGGGAACGGGTTGCAGGGGAAACTTATTCTCTGCTTTCTCAGTCTGTTTCCTAGTGCCGGTTTGAAGTTCCTGCAGTTTTCACTGTAAAACCGAGTTGGAGCTAGTACCTCCCCATATATTTTTATGGAATGGAGTTTGCAACTGAAAAGAAACTTTGTGTTCCCAACAAGCTAGGTGAAAGATGGCTTTCACACACACTTATCTCCCAAAACTGAGCAAGTGGAGAGACGTTCGTTCATCTAGCACCAAGGGAACGGGTTGCAGGAGACACTTTTTCTCTGCTTTCTCATTCTGTTTCCTAGTGCCGGTTTGAAGTTCCTGCAGTTTTCAATGTAAAACCATGTTGGAGCTAGTACCCCCCCATATATATGCATGGAAAGGAGTTTGCAACTGAAAAGAAACTTTGTGTTCCCAACAAGTTAATTGAAGGACGGCTTTCACACACACTTATCTCTCAGAACTGAGCAAGTGGAGAGACGTTCGTTCACCTATCACCCAGGGAACGGATTGCAGGAGAAACTTTTTCTCTGCTTTCTCAGTCTGTTTCCTAGTGCCGGTTTGATGTTCCTGCAGTTTTCACTGTAAAACCGAGTTGGAGCTTGTACCTCCCCATATATATGTATGGAATGGAGTTTGCAACTGAAAAGAAACTTTGTGTTCCCAACAAGCTAGGTGAAGGACGGCTTTCACACACACTTATCTCTCAGAACTGAGCAAGTGGAGAGACGTTCGTTCATCTTGCAACAGGGGAACGGTTTGGAGGACACACTTTTTCTCTGCTTTCTCAGTCTGTTTCCTAGTGCCGGTTTGAAGTTCCTGCAGTTTTCACTGTAAAACCGAGTTGGAGCTAGTACCTCCCCATATATATGTAAGGAATGGAGTTTGCAACTGAAAAGAAACTTTGTGTTCCCAACAAGCTAGGTGAAGGACGGCTTTCACACACACTTATCTCTCAGAACTGAGCAAGTGGAGAGTCGTTCGTTCATCTTGCACCAGGGGAACGGTTTGGAGGACACACTTTTTCTCTGCTTTCTCAGTCTGTTTATTAGTGCCGGTTTGAAGTTCCTGCAGTTTTCACTGTAAATCCGAGTTGGAGCTAGTACCTCCCCATGTATATGTATGGAATGGAGTTTGCAACTGAAAAGAAACTTTGTGTTCCCAACAAGTTAGGTGAAGGACGGCTTTCACACACACTTATCTCTCAGAACTGAGTAAGTGGAGAGACGTTCGTTCATTTAGAACCAAGGGAACGGGTTGCAGGAGACACTTTTTCTCTGCTTTCTCAGTCTGTTTCCTAGTGCCGGTTTGAAGTTCCTGCAGTTTTCACTGTAAAACCGAGTTGGAGCTAGTACCTCCCCATATATATGTAAGGAATGGAGTTTGCAACTGAAAAGAAACTTTGTGTTCCCAACAAGCTAGGTGAAGGACGGCTTTCACACACACTTATCTCTCAGAACTGAGCAAGTGGAGAGACGTTCGTTCATCTAGCACCAGGGGAACGGTTTGGAGGACACACTTTTTCTCTGCTTTCTCAGTCTGTTTATTAGTGCCGGTTTGAAGTTCCTGCAGTTTTCACTGTAAAACCGAGTTGGAGCTAGTACCTCCCCATATATATGTATGGAATGGAGGTTGCAACTGAAAAGAAACTTTGTGTTCCCAACAAGCTAGGTGAAGGACGGCTTTCACACACACTTATCTCTCAGAACTGAGAAAGTGGAGAGACGTTCGTTCACCTAGCACCAAGGGAATGGGTTGCAGGAGACACTATTTCTCTGCTTTCTCAGTCTGTTTCCTAGTGCCGGTTTGAAGATCCTGCAGTTTTCACTGTAATACCGAGTTGGAGCTAGTACCTCCCCATATATTTGTATGGAATGGAGTTTGCAACTGAAAAGAAACTTTGTGTTCCGAACAAGCTTGGTGAAGAATGGCTTTCACACACACTTATCTCTCAGAACTGAGCAAGTGGAGAGACGTTCGTTCATCAAGCACCAATGGAACGGGTTGCAGGAGACACTTTTTCTCTGCTTTCTCAGTCTGTTTCCTAGTGCCGGTTTGAAGTTCCTGCAGTTTTCACTGTAAAACCGATTTGGAGCTAGTACCTCCCCATATATTTGTATGGAATGGAGTTTGCAACTGAAAAGAAACTTTGTGTTCCCAACAAGCTAGGTGAAGGACGGCTTTCACACAAACTTATCACTCAGAACTGAGTATGTGGAGAGACGTTCGTTCATCTAGCACCAGGGGAACTGGTTGCAGGAGACACTTTTTCTCTGCTTTCTCAGTCTGTTTCCTAGTACCGGTTTGAAGTTCCTGCAGTTTTCAATGTAAAACCGTGTTGGAGCTAGTACCTCCCCATATATATGTATGGAATGGAGGTTGCAACTGAAAAGAAACTTTGTGTTCCCAACAAGCTAGGTGAATGACGGCTTTCACACACACTTATCTCTCAGAACTGAGTATGTGGAGAGACGTTCGTTCACCTAGCACCAAGGGAACGGGTTGCAAGAGAAACTTATTCTCTGCTTTCTCAGTCTGTTTCCTAGTGCCGGTTTGAAGTTCCTGCAGTTTTCACTGTAAAACCGAGTTGGAGCTAGTACCTCCCCATATATTTTTTGGAATGGAGTTTGCAACTGAAAAGAAACTTTGTGTTCCCAACAAGCTAGGTGAAGGATGGCTTTCACACACACTTATCTCCCAAAACTGAGCAAGTGGAGAGACGTTCGTTCATCTAGCACCAAGGGAACGGGTTGCAGGAGACACTTTTTCTCTGCTTTCTCATTCTGTTTCCTAGTGCCGGTTTGAAGTTCCTGCAGTTTTCAATGTAAAACCGTGTTGGAGCTAGTACCCCCCCATATATATGCATGGAAAGGAGTTTGCAACTGAAAAGAAACTTTGTGTTCCCAACAAGTTAATTGAAGGACGGCTTTCACACACACTTATCTCTCAGAACTGAGCAAGTGGAGAGACGTTCGTTCACCTATCACCCAGGGAACGGATTGCAGGAGAAACTTTTTCTCTGCTTTCTCAGTCTGTTTCCTAGTGCCGGTTTGATGTTCCTGCAGTTTTCACTGTAAAACCGAGTTGGAGCTTGTACCTCCCCATATATATGTATGGAATGGAGTTTGCAACTGAAAAGAAACTTTGTGTTCCCAACAAGCTAGGTGAAGGACGGCTTTCACACACACTTATCCCTCAGAACTGAGTATGTGGAGAGACGTTCGTTCATCTAGAACCAAGGGAACGGGTTGCAGGAGACACTATTTCTCTGCTTTCTCAGTCTGTTTCCTAGTGCCGGTTTGAAGTTCCTGCAGTTTTCACTGTAAAACCGAGTTGGAGCTAGTACCTCCCCATATATATGTAAGGAATGGAGTTTGCAACTGAAAAGAAACTTTGTGTTCCCAACAAGCTAGGTGAAGGACGGCTTTCACACACACTTATCTCTCAGAACTGAGCAAGTGGAGAGACGTTCGTTCATCTTGCACCAGGGGAACGGTTTGGAGGACACACTTTTTCTCTGCTTTCTCAGTCTGTTTATTAGTGCCGGTTTGAAGTTCCTGCAGTTTTCACTGTAAATCAGAGTTGGAGCTAGTACCTCCCCATGTATATGTATGGAATGGAGTTTGCAACTGAAAAGAAACTTTGTGTTCCCAACAAGCTAGGTGAAGGACGGCTTTCACACACACTTATCTCTCAGAACTGAGTATGTGGAGAGACGTTCGTTCATCTAGAACCAAGGAAACGGGTTGCAGGAGACACTTTTTCTCTGCTTTCTCAGTCTGTTTATTAGTGCCGGTTTGAAGTTCCTGCAGTTTTCACTGTAAATCCGTGTTGGAGCTAGTACCTCCCCATGTATATGTATGGAATGGAGTTTGCAACTGAAAAGAAACTTTGTGTTCCCAACAAGCTAGGTGAAGGACGGCTTTCACACACACTTATCTCTCAGAACTGAGTATGTGGAGAGACGTTCGTTCATCTAGAACCAAGGGAACGGGTTGCAGGAGACACTTTTTCTCTGCTTTCTCAGTCTGTTTCCTAGTGCCGGTTTGAAGTTCCTGCAGTTTTCACTGTAAAACCGAGTTGGAGCTAGTACCTCCCCATATATATGTAAGGAATGGAGTTTGCAACTGAAAAGAAACATTGTGTTTCCAACAAGTTAGGTGAAGGACGGCTTTCACACACACTTATGTCTCAGGACTGAGCAAGTGGAGAGACGTTCGTTCATCTAGCACCAAGGGAACGAGTTGCAGGAGACACTTTTTCTCTGCATTCTCAGTCTGTTTCCTAGTGCCGGTTTGAAGTTCCTGCAGTTTTCACTGTAAAACCGAGTTGGAGCTAGTACCTCCCCATGTATATGTATGGAAAGGAGTTTGCAACTGAAAAGAAACTTTGTGTTCCCAACAAGCTAGGTGAAGGACGGCTTTCACACACACTTATCTCTCAGAACTGAGCAAGTGGAGAGACGTTCGTTCATCCAGCACCAGGGGAACGGGTTGGAGGACACACTTTTTCTCTGCTTTCTCAGTCTGTTTATTAGTGCCGGTTTGAAGTTCCTGCAGTTTTCATTGTAAATCCGAGTTGGAGCTCGTACCTCCCCATGTATATGTATGGAATGGAGTTTGCAACTGAAAAGAAACTTTGTGTTCCCAACAAGTTAGTTGAAGGACGGCTTTCACACACACTTATCTCTCAGAACTGAGCAAGTGGAGAGACGTTCGTTCATCTAGCACCAAGGGAAGGAGTTGCAGGAGACACTTTTTCTCTGCTTTCTCAGTCTGTTTCCTAGTGCCGGTTTGATGTTCCTGCAGTTTTCACTGTAAAACCGAGTTGGAGCTTGAACCTCCCCATATATATGTATGGAATGGAGTTTGCAACTGAAAAGAAACTAGTGTTCCCAACAAGCTAGGTGAAGGATGGCTTTCACACACACTTTTCTCTCAGAACTGAGCAAGTGGAGAGACGTTCGTTCATATAGCACCAAGGGATCGTTTTGCAGGAGACACTTTTTCTCTGCTTTCTCAGTCTGTTTCCTAGTGCCGGTTTGAAGTTCCTGCAGTTTTCAATGTAAAACCGAGTTGGAGCTAGTACCACCCCATATATATGTATGGAATGGGGTTTGCAACTGAAAAGAAACTTTGTGTTCCCAACAAGCTTGTTGAAGGACGGCTTTCACACACACTTATCTCTCAGAACTGAGCAAGTGGAGAGACGTTTGTTCATCTAGCACCAAGGGAACGGGTTGCAGGAGACACTTTTTCTCTGCTTTCTCAGTCTGTTTCCTAGTGCCGGTTTGAAGTTCCTGCAGTTTTCACTGTAAAACCGAGTTAGAGCTTCTACCTCCCCATATATATGTATGGAATGGAGTTTGAAACTGAAAAGATACTTTGTCTTCCCAGCAAGCTATGTGAAGGATGGCTTTCACACACACTTTTCTCTCAGAACTGAGTATGTGTTGAGACGTTCGTTCATCTAGCACCAGGGGAACGGGTTGCATGAGACACTTTTTCTCTTCTTTCTCAGTCTGTTTCCTAGTGCCGGTTTGAAGTTCCTGCAGTTTTCACTGTAAAACCGAGTTGGAGCTAGTACATCCCCATATATTTGTATGGAATGGAGTTTGCAACTGAAAAGAAACTTTGTGTTCCCAACAAGTTAGGTGAAGGGCGGCTTTCACACACAATTATCTCTCAGACCTGAGCATGTGGAGAGACGTTCGTTCATCTAGCACAAAGGGAACGGTTTGCAGGTGAAACTTTTACTCTGGGTTCTCAGTGTGTTTCCTAGTGCCGATTTGATGTTCCTGCAGTTTTCACTGTAAAACGAGTTGGAGCTAATACCAACCCATATATATGTATGGAGTGTAGTTGGCAACTGAAAAGAAACTTTGTGTTCCCAACAAGCTAGGGGAAGGATGGCTTTCACACACACATTTCTCTCAGAACTGAGCAAGTGGAGAGACTTTCGTTCATCTAGCACCAAGGGAAGGAGTTGCAGGAGACACTTTTTCTCTGCTTTCTCAGTCTGTTTCCTAGTGCCGGTTTGATGTTCCTGCAGTTTTCACTGTAAAACCGAGTTGGAGCTTGTACCTCCCCATATATATGTATGGAATGGGGTTTGCAACTAAAAAGAAACTAGTGTTCACAACAAGCTAGGTGAAGGATGGCTTTCACACACACTTTTCTCTCAGAACTGAGCAAGTGGAGAGACGTTCGTTCATCTAGCACCAAGGGAACGTTTTGCAGGAGACACTTTTTCTCTGCTTTCTCAGTCTGTTTCCTAGTGCCGGTTTGAAGTTCCTGCAGTTTTCACTGTAAAACCGAGTTGGAGCTAGTACCTCCCCATATATATGTATGGAATGGAGTTTGCAACTGAAAAGAAACTTTGTGTTCCCAACAAGCTAGGTGAAGGACGGCTTTCACACACACTTATCTCTCAGAACTGAGCAAGTGGAGAGACGTTTGTTCATCTAGCACCAAGGGAACGGGTTGCAGGAGACACTTTTTCTCTGCTTTCTCAGTCTGTTTCCTAGTGCCGGTTTGAAGTTCCTGCAGTTTTCACTGTAAAACCGAGTTGGAGCTTGTACCTCCCCATATATATGTATGGAATGGAGTTTGCAACTGAAAAGAAACTTTGTGTTCCCAACAAGCTAGGTGAAGGACGGCTTTCACACACACTTATCTCTCAGAACTGAGCAAGTGGAGAGACGTTCGTTCATCTAGCACCAGGGGAACGGTTTGGAGGACACACTTTTTCTCTGCTTTCTCAGTCTGTTTATTTGTGCCGGTTTGAAGTTCCTGCAGTTTTCACTGTAAATCCGAGTTGGAGCTAGTACCTCCCCATGTATATGTATGGAATGGAGTTTGCAACTGAAAAGAAACTCTGTGTTCCCAACAAGCTAGATGAAGGACGGCTTTCACACACACTTATCTCTCAGAACTGAGTAAGTGGAGAGACGTTCGTTCATCTAGAACCAAGGGAACGGGTTGCAGGGGACACTTTTTCTCTGCTTTCTCAGTCTGTTTCCTAGTGCCGGTTTGTAGTTCCTGCAGTTTTCACTGTAAAACCGAGTTGGAGCTGGTACCTCCCCATATATATGTATGGAATGGAGTTTGCAACTGAAAAGAAACTTTGTGTTCCCAACAAGCTAGGTGAAGGAAGGCTTTCACACACACTTATCTCTCAGAACTGAGTATGTGGAGAGACGTTCGTTCATCTAGAACCAAGGGAAAGGGTTGCAGGAGACACTTTTTCTCTGCTTTCTCAGTCTGTTTCCTAGTGCCGGTTTGAAGTTCCTGCAGTTTTCACTGTAAAACCGAGTTGGAGCTAGTACCTCCCCATATATATGTAAGGAATGGAGTTTGCAACTGAAAAGAAACATTGTGTTTCCAACAAGTTAGGTGAAGGACGGCTTTCACACACACTTATGTCTCAGGACTGAGCAAGTGGAGAGACGTTCGTTCATCTAGCACCAAGGGAACGAGTTGCAGGAGACACTTTTTCTCTGCATTCTCAGTCTGTTTCCTAGTGCCGGTTTGAAGTTCCTGCAGTTTTCACTGTAAAACCGAGTTGGAGCTAGTACCTCCCCATGTATATGTATGGAATGGAGTTTGCAACTGAAAAGAAACTTTGTGTTCCCAACAAGCTAGGTGAAGGACGGCTTTCACACACACTTATCTCTCAGAACTGAGCAAGTGGAGAGACGTTCGTTCATCCAGCACCAGGGGAACGGGTTGTAGGACACACTTTTTCTCTGCTTTCTCAGTCTGTTTATTAGTGCCGGTTTGAAGTTCCTGCAGTTTTCATTGTAAATTCGAGTTGGAGCTATTACCTCCCCATGTATATGTATGGAATGGAGTTTGCAACTGAAAAGAAACTTTGTGTTCCCAACAAGTTAGTTGAAGGACGGCTTTCACACACACTTATCTCTCAGAACTGAGCAAGTGGAGAGACGTTCGTTCATCTAGCACCAAGAGAAGGAGTTGCAGGAGACACTTTTTCTCTGCTTTCTCAGTCTGTTTCCTAGTGCCGGTTTGATGTTCCTGCAGTTTTCACTGTAAAACCGAGTTGGAGCTTGAACCTCCCCATATATATGTATGGAATGGAGTTTGCAACTGAAAAGAAACTAGTGTTCCCAACAAGCTAGGTGAAGGATGGCTTTCACACACACTTTTCTCTCAGAACTGAGCAAGTGGAGAGTCGTTCGTTCATCTAGCACCAAGGGATCGTTTTGCAGGAGACACTTTTTCTCTGCTTTCTCAGTCTGTTTCCTAGTGCCGGTTTGAAGTTCCTGCAGTTTTCAATGTAAAACCGTGTTGGAGCTAGTACCACCCCATATATATGTATGGAATGGGGTTTGCAACTGAAAAGAAACTTTGTGTTCCCAACAAGCTTGTTGAAGGACGGCTTTCACACACACTTATCTCTCAGAACTGAGCAAGTGGAGAGGCGTTTGTTCATCTAGCACCAAGGGAACGGGTTGCAGGAGACACTTTTTCTCTGCTTTCTCAGTCTGTTTCCTAGTGCCGGTTTGAAGTTCCTGCAGTTTTCACTGTAAAACCGAGTTAGAGCTTCTACCTCCCCATATATATGTATGGAATGGAGTTTGAAACTGAAAAGATACTTTGTCTTCCCAGCAAGCTATGTGAAGGATGGCTTTCACACACACTTTTCTCTCAGAACTGAGTATGTGTTGAGACGTTCGTTCATCTAGCACCAGGGGAACGGGTTGCATGAGACACTTTTTCTCTTCTTTCTCAGTCTGTTTCCTAGTGCCGGTTTGAAGTTCCTGCAGTTTTCACTGTAAAACCGAGTTGGAGCTTGTACCTCCCCATGTATATGTATGGAATGTTGTTTGCAACTGAAAAGAAACTTTGTGTTCCCAACAAGTTAGGTGAAGGGCGGCTTTCACACACAATTATCTCTCAGAACTGAGCATGTGGAGAGACGTTCGTTCATCTACCATAAAGGGAACGGGTTGCAGGAGAAACTTTTACTCTGGTTTCTCAGTCTGTTTCCTAGTGCCGGTTTGAAGTTCCTGCAGTTTTCACTGTAAAACCGAGTTGCAGTTAGTACCTCCCCATATATATGTATGGAGAGATGTTTGCAACTGAAAGAAACCTTGTGTTCCCAACAAGCTAGGTGAAGGACGGCATTCACACACAATTATCTCTCAGAACTGAGCATGTGGAGAGACGTTCGTTCATCTAGCACAACGGGAACGGGTTGCAGGAGAAACTTTTACTCTGCTTTCTCAGTCTGTTTCCTAGTGCCGGTTTGATGTTCCTGCAGTTTTCACTGTAAAACCGAGTTGGAGCTTGTACCTCCCCATATATATGTATGGAATGGGGTTTGCAACTAAAAAGAAACTAGTGTTCACAACAAGCTAGGTGAAGGATGGCTTTCACACACACTTTTCTCTCAGAACTGAGCAAGTGGAGAGACGTTCGTTCATCTAGCACCAAGGGAACATTTTGCAGGAGACACTTTTTCTCTGCTTTCTCAGTCTGTTTCCTAGTGCCGGTTTGAAGTTCCTGCAGTTTTCACTGTAAAACCGAGTTGGAGCTAGTACCTCCCCATATATATGTATGGAATGGAGTTTGCAACTGAAAAGAAACTTTGTGTTCCCAACAAGCTAGGTGAAGGACGGCTTTCACACACACTTATCTCTCAGAACTGAGCAAGTGGAGAGACGTTTGTTCATCTAGCACCAAGGGAACGGGTTGCAGGAGACGCTTTTTCTCTGCTTTCTCAGTCTGTTTCCTAGTGCCGGTTTGAAGTTCCTGCAGTTTTCACTGTAAAACCGAGTTGGAGCTTGTACCTCCCCATATATATGTATGGAATGGAGTTTGCAACTGAAAAGAAACTTTGTGTTCCCAACAAGCTAGGTGAAGGACGGCTTTCACACACACTTATCTCTCAGAACTGAGCAAGTGGAGAGACGTTCGTTCATCTAGCACCAGGGGAACGGTTTGGAGGACACACTTTTTCTCTGCTTTCTCAGTCTGTTTATTTGTGCCGGTTTGAAGTTCCTGCAGTTTTCACTGTAAATCCGAGTTGGAGCTAGTACCTCCCCATGTATATGTATGGAATGGAGTTGGCTACTGAAAAGAAACTCTGTGTTCCCAACAAGCTAGATGAAGGACGGCTTTCACACACACTTATCTCTCAGAACTGAGTAAGTGGAGAGACGTTCGTTCATCTAGAACCAAGGGAACGGGTTGCAGGGGACACTTTTTCTCTGCTTTCTCAGTCTGTTTCCTAGTGCCGGTTTGAAGTTCCTGCAGTTTTCACTGTTAAACCGAGTTGGAGCTAGTACCTCCCCATATATATGTAAGGAATGGAGTTTGCAACTGAATAGAAACTTTGTGTTCCCAACAAGCTAGGTGAAGGACGGCTTTCATACACACATATCTCTCAGAACTGAGTAAGTGGAGAGACGTTCGTTCATCTAGAACCAAGGGAACGGTTTGCAGGAGACACTTTTTCTCTGCTTTCTCAGTCTGTTTCCTAGTGCCGGTTTGAAGTTCCTGCAGTTTTCACTGTAAAACCGAGTTGGAGCTAGTACCTCCCCATATATATGTAAGGAATGGAGTTTGCAACTGAAAAGAAACTTTGTGTTCCCAACAAGCTAGGTGAAGGACGGCTTTCACACACACTTATCTCTCAGAACTGAGCAAGTAGAGAGACGTTCGTTCATCTAGCACCAGGGGAACGGTTTGGAGGACACACTATTTCTCTGCTTTCTCAGTCTGTTTATTAGTGCCGGTTTGAAGTTCCTGCAGTTTTCACTGTAAATCCGAGTTGGAGCTAGTACCTCCCCATGTATATGTATGGAATGGAGTTTGCAACTGATAAGAAACTTTGTGTTCCCAACAAGCTAGGTGAAGGACGGCTTTCACACACACTTATCTCTCAGAACTGAGCATGTGGAGAGACGTTCGTTCATCTAGCACAAAGGGAACGGGTTGCAGGAGAAACTTTTACTCTGGGTTCTCAGTGTGTTTCCTAGTGCCGATTTTATGTTCCTGCAGTTTTCACTGTAAAACGAGTTGGAGCTAATACCAACCCATATATATGTATGGAGTGTAGTTGGCAACTGAAAAGAAACTTTGTGTTCCCAACAAGCTAGGTGAAGGATGGCTTTCACACACACTTTTCTCTCAGAACTGAGCAAGTGGAGAGACGTTCGTTCATCTAGCACCAAGGGAAGGAGTTGCAGGAGTCACTTTTTCTCTGCTTTCTCAGTCTGTTTCCTAGTGCCGGTTTGATGTTCCTGCAGTTTTCACTGTAAAATCGAGTTGGAGCTTGTACCTCCCCATATATATGTATGGAATGGAGTTTGCAACTGAAAAGAAACTAGTGTTCCCAACAAGCTAGGTGAAGGATGGCTTTCACACACACTTTTCTCTCAGAACTGAGCAAGTGGAGAGACGTTCGTTCATCTAGCACCAAGGGAACGAGTTGCAGGAGACACTTTTTCTCTGCATTCTCAGTCTGTTTCCTAGTGCCGGTTTGAAGTTCCTGCAGTTTTCACTGTAAAACCGAGTTGGAGCTAGTACCTCCCCATGTATATGTATGGAATGGAGTTTGCAACTGAAAAGAAAGTTTGTGTTCCCAACAAGCTAGGTGAAGGACGGCTTTCACACACACTTATCTCTCAGAACTGAGCAAGTGGAGAGACGTTCGTTCATCCAGCACCAGGGGAACGGGTTGGAGGACACACTTTTTCTCTGCTTTCTCAGTCTGTTTATTAGTGCTGGTTTGAAGTTCCTGCAGTTTTCACTGTAAATCCGAGTTGGAGCTAGTACCTCCCCATGTATATGTATGGAATGGAGTTTGCAACTGAAAAGAAACTTTGTGTTCCCAACAAGTTAGTTGAAGGACGGCTTTCACACACACTTATCTCTCAGAACTGAGCAAGTGGAGAGACGTTCGTTCATCTAGCACCAAGGGAAGGAGTTGCAGGAGACACTTTTTCTCTGCTTTCTCAGTCTGTTTCCTAGTGCCAGTTTGATGTTCCTGCAGTTTTCACTGTAAAACCGAGTTGGAGCTTGTACCTCCCCATATATATGTATGGAATGGAGTTTGCAACTGAAAAGAAACTAGTGTTCCCAACAAGCTAGGTGAAGGATGGCTTTCACACACACTTTTCTCTCAGAACTGAGCAAGTGGAGAGACGTTCGTTCATCTAGCACCAAGGGAACGTTTTGCAGGAGACACTTTTTCTCTGCTTTCTCAGTCTGTTTCCTAGTGCCGGTTTGAAGTTCCTGCAGTTTTCACTGTAAAACCGAGTTGGAGCTAGTACCTCCCCATATATATGTATGGAATGGAGTTTGCAACTGAAAAGAAACTTTGTGTTCCCAACAAGCTTGTTGAAGGACGGCTTTCACACACACTTATCTCTCAGAACTGAGCAAGTGGAGAGACGTTTGTTCATCTAGCACCAAGGGAACGGGTTGCAGGAGACACTTTTTCTCTGCTTTCTCAGTCTGTTTCCTAGTGCCGGTTTGAAGTTCCTGCAGTTTTCACTGTAAATCCGAGTTAGAGCTTGTACCTCCCCATATATATGTATGGAATGGAGTTTGAAACTGAAAAGATACTTTGTCTTCCCAGCAAGCTAGGTGAAGGATGGCTTTCACACACACTTTTCTCTCAGAACTGAGTATGTGTTGAGACGTTCGTTCATCTAGCACCAGGGGAACGGGTTGCATGAGACACTTTTTCTCTTCTTTCTCAGTCTGTTTCCTAGTGCCGGTTTGAAGTTCCTGCAGTTTTCACTGTAAAACCGAGTTGGAGCTTGTACCTCCCCATGTATATGTATGGAATGTTGTTTGCAACTGAAAAGAAACTTTGTGTTCCCAACAAGTTAGGTGAAGGGCGGCTTTCACACACAATTATCTCTCAGACCTGAGCAAGTGGAGAGACGTTCGTTCATCTAGAACCAATGGAACGGGTTGCAGTAGACACATTTTCTCTGCTTTCTTAGTCTGTTTCCTAGTGCCAGTTTGAATTTCCTGCAGTTTTCACAGTAAAACCGAGTTGGAGCTAGTACCTCCCCATATATATGTATGGAATGGAGTTTGCAACTGAAAAGAAACTTTGTGTTCCCAACAAGCTAGGTGAAGGACGGCTTTCACACACAGTTATCTCTCAGAACTGAGCAAGTGGAGAGACGTTCGTTCATCTAGCACCAGGGGAACGTTTTGGAGGACACACTTTTTCTCTGCTTTCTCAGTCTGTTTATTTGTGCCGGTTTGAAGTTCCTGCAGTTTTCACTGTAAAACCGAGTTGGAGCTAGTACCTTCCCATATATATGTACGGAATGGAGTTTGCAACTGAAAAGAAACTCTGTGTTCCCAACAAGCTAGGTGAAGGACGGCTTTCACACACACTTATCTCTCAGAACTGAGTAAGTGGAGAGACGTTCGTTCATCTAGAACCAAGGGAACGGGTTGCAGGAGACACATTTTCTCTACTTTCTCAGTCTGTTTCCTAGTGCCGGTTTGAAGTTCCTGCAGTTTTCACTGTAAAACCGAGTTGGAGCTAGTACCTCCCCATATATATGTAAGGAATGGAGTTTGCAACTGAAAAGAAACTTTGTGTTCCCAACAAGCTAGGTGAAGGACGGCTTTCACACACACTTATCTCTCAGAACTTAGTAAGTGGAGAGACGTTCGTTCATCTAGAACCAAGGGAACGGGTTGCAGGAGACACTTTTTCTATGCTTTCTCAGTCTGTTTCCTAGTGCCGGTTTGAAGTTCCTGCAGTTTTCACTGTAAAACCGAGTTGGAGCTAGTACCTCCCCATATATTTGTATGGAATGGAGTTTGCAACTGAAAAGAAACTTTGTGTTCCGAACAAGCTTGGTGAAGAATGGCTTTCACACACACATATCTCTCAGAACTGAGCAAGTGGAGAGACGTTCGTTCATCAAGCACCAATGGAACGGGTTGCAGGAGACACTTTTTCTCTGCTTTCTCAGTCTGTTTCCTAGTGCCGGTTTGAAGTTCCTGCAGTTTTCACTGTAAAACCGAGTTGGAGCTAGTACCTCCCCATATATATGTAAGGAATGGAGTTTGCAACTGAAAAGAAACTTTGTGTTCCCAACAAGCTAGGTGAAGGACGGCTTTCACACACACTTATCTCTCAGAACTGAGCAAGTGGAGAGACGTTCGTTCATCTAGCACCAAGGGAACGGGTTGCAGGAGACACTTTTTCTCTGCTTTCTCATTCTGTTTCCTAGTGCCGGTTTGAAGTTCCTGCAGTTTTCACTGTAAAACCGAGTTGGAGCTAGTACCTCCCCATATATTTGTATGGAATGGAGTTTGCAACTGAAAAGAAACTTTGTGTTCCGAACAAGCTTGGTGAAGAATGGCTTTCACACACACTTATCTCTCAGAACTGAGCAAGTGGAGAGACGTTCGTTCACCTAGCACCAAGGGAACGGGTTGCAGGAGAAACTTATTCTCTGCTTTCTCAGTCTGTTTCCTAGTGCCGGTTTGAAGTTCCTGCAGTTTTCACTGTAAAACCGAGTTGGAGCTAGTACCTCCCCATATATTTTTATGGAATGGAGTTTGCAACTGAAAAGAAACTTTTTGTTCCCAACAAGCTAGGTGAAAGATGGCTTTCACACACACTTATCTCACAAAACTGAGCAAGTGGAGAGACGTTCGTTCATCTAGCACCAAGGGAACGGGTTGCAGGAGACACTTTTTCTCTGCTTTCTCATTCTGTTTCCTAGTGCCGGTTTGAAGTTCCTGCAGTTTTCAATGTAAAACCGTGTTGGAGCTAGTACCCCCCCATATATATGCATGGAAAGGAGTTTGCAACTGAAAAGAAACTTTGTGTTCTCAACAAGTTAATTGAAGGACGGCTTTCACACACACTTATCTCTCAGTACTGAGCAAGTGGAGAGACGTTCGTTCACCTATCACCCAGGGAACGGATTGCAGGAGAAACTTTTTCTCTGCTTTCTCAGTCTGTTTCCTAGTGCCGGTTGGATGTTCCTGCAGTTTTCACTGTAAAACCGAGTTGGAGCTTGTACCTCCCCATATATATGTATGGAATGGAGTTTGCAACTGAAAAGAAACTTTGTGTTCCCAACAAGCTAGGTGAAGGACGGCTTTCACACACACTTATCCCTCAGAACTGAGTATGTGGAGAGACGTTCGTTCATCTAGAACCAAGGGAACGGGTTGCAGGAGACACTTTTTCTCTGCTTTCTCAGTCTGTTTCCTAGTGCCGGTTTGAAGTTCCTGCAGTTTTCACTGTAAAACCGAGTTGGAGCTAGTACCTCCCCATATATATGTAAGGAATGGAGTTTGCAACTGAAAAGAAACTTTGTGTTCCCAACAAGCTAGGTGAAGGACGGCTTTCACACACACTTATCTCTCAGAACTGAGCAAGTGGAGAGACGTTCGTTCATCTTGCACCAGGGGAACGGTTTGGAGGACACACTTTTTCTCTGCTTTCTCAGTCTGTTTATTAGTGCCGGTTTGAAGTTCCTGCAGTTTTCACTGTAAATCCGAGTTGGAACTAGTACCTCCCCATGTATATGTATGGAATGGAGTTTGCAACTGAAAAGAAACTTTGTGATCCCAACAAGCTAGGTGAAGGACGGCTTTCACACACACTTATCTCTCAGAACTGAGTAAGTGGAGAGACGTTCGTTCATCTAGCACCAGGGGAACGGGTTGCAGGAGACACTTTTTCTCTGCTTTCTCAGTCTGTTTCCTAGTGCCGGTTTGAAGTTCCTGCAGTTTTCACTGTAAAACCGAGTTGGAGCTAGTACTTCCCCATATATATGTAAGGAATGGAGTTTGCAACTGAAAAGAAACTTTGTGTTCCCAACAAGCTAGGTGAAGGACGGCTTTCACACACACTTATCTCTCAGAACTGAGCAAGTGGAGAGACGTTCGTTCATCTAGCACCAGGGGAACGGTTTGGGGGACACACTTTTTCTCTGCTTTCTCAGTCTGTTTATTAGTGCCGGTTTGAAGTTCCTGCAGTTTTCACTGTAAAACCGAGTTGGAGCTAGTACCTCCCCATATATATGTATGGAATGGAGGTTGCAACTGAAAAGAAACTTTGTGTTCCCAACAAGCTAGGTGAAGGACGGCTTTCACACACACTTATCTCTCAGAACTGAGAAAGTGGAGAGACGTTCGTTCACCTAGCACCAAGGGAATGGGTTGCAGGAGACACTATTTCTCTGCTTTCTCAGTCTGTTTCCTAGTGCCGGTTTGAAGTTCCTGCAGTTTTCACTGTAATACCGAGTTGGAGCTAGTACCTCCCCATATATTTGTATGGAATGGAGTTTGCAACTGAAAAGAAACTTTGTGTTCCGAACAAGCTAGGTGAAGGACGGCTTTCACACACACTTATCTCTCAGAACTGAGCATGTGGAGAGACGTTCGTTCATCTAGCACCAAGGGAAGGAGTTGCAGGAGTCACTTTTTCTCTGCTTTCTCAGTCTGTTTCCTAGTGCCGGTTTGATGTTCCTGCAGTTTTCACTGTAAAATCGAGTTGGAGCTTGTACCTCCCCATATATATGTATGGAATGGAGTTTGCAACTGAAAAGAAACTAGTGTTCCCAACAAGCTAGGTGAAGGATGGCTTTCACACACACTTTTCTCTCAGAACTGAGCAAGTGGAGAGACGTTCGTTCATCTAGCACCAAGGGAACGAGTTGCAGGAGACACTTTTTCTCTGCATTCTCAGTCTGTTTCCTAGTGCCGGTTTGAAGTTCCTGCAGTTTTCACTGTAAAACCGAGTTGGAGCTAGTACCTCCCCATGTATATGTATGGAATGGAGTTTGCAACTGAAAAGAAAGTTTGTGTTCCCAACAAGCTAGGTGAAGGACGGCTTTCACACACACTTATCTCTCAGAACTGAGCAAGTGGAGAGACGTTCGTTCATCCAGCACCAGGGGAACGGGTTGGAGGACACACTTTTTCTCTGCTTTCTCAGTCTGTTTATTAGTGCTGGTTTGAAGTTCCTGCAGTTTTCACTGTAAATCCGAGTTGGAGCTAGTACCTCCCCATGTATATGTATGGAATGGAGTTTGCAACTGAAAAGAAACTTTGTGTTCCCTACAAGTTAGTTGAAGGACGGCTTTCACACACACTTATCTCTCAGAACTGAGCAAGTGGAGAGACGTTCGTTCATCTAGCACCAAGGGAAGGAGTTGCAGGAGACACTTTTTCTCTGCTTTCTCAGTCTGTTTCCTAGTGCCAGTTTGATGTTCCTGCAGTTTTCACTGTAAAACCGAGTTGGAGCTTGTACCTCCCCATATATATGTATGGAATGGAGTTTGCAACTGAAAAGAAACTAGTGTTCCCAACAAGCTAGGTGAAGGATGGCTTTCACACACACTTTTCTCTCAGAACTGAGCAAGTGGAGAGACGTTCGTTCATCTAGCACCAAGGGAACGTTTTGCAGGAGACACTTTTTCTCTGCTTTCTCAGTCTGTTTCCTAGTGCCGGTTTGAAGTTCCTGCAGTTTTCACTGTAAAACCGAGTTGGAGCTAGTACCTCCCCATATATATGTATGGAATGGAGTTTGCAACTGAAAAGAAACTTTGTGTTCCCAACAAGCTTGTTGAAGGACGGCTTTCACACACACTTATCTCTCAGAACTGAGCAAGTGGAGAGACGTTTGTTCATCTAGCACCAAGGGAACGGGTTGCAGGAGACACTTTTTCTCTGCTTTCTCAGTCTGTTTCCTAGTGCCGGTTTGAAGTTCCTGCAGTTTTCACTGTAAATCCGAGTTAGAGCTTGTACCTCCCCATATATATGTATGGAATGGAGTTTGAAACTGAAAAGATACTTTGTCTTCCCAGCAAGCTAGGTGAAGGATGGCTTTCACACACACTTTTCTCTCAGAACTGAGTATGTGTTGAGACGTTCGTTCATCTAGCACCAGGGGAACGGGTTGCATGAGACACTTTTTCTCTTCTTTCTCAGTCTGTTTCCTAGTGCCGGTTTGAAGTTCCTGCAGTTTTCACTGTAAAACCGAGTTGGAGCTGGTACCTCCCCATGTATATGTATGGAATGTTGTTTGCAACTGAAAAGAAACTTTGTGTTCCCAACAAGTTAGGTGAAGGGCGGCTTTCACACACAATTATCTCTCAGACCTGAGCAAGTGGAGAGACGTTCGTTCATCTAGAACCAATGGAACGGGTTGCAGTAGACACATTTTCTCTGCTTTCTTAGTCTGTTTCCTAGTGCCAGTTTGAATTTCCTGCAGTTTTCACAGTAAAACCGAGTTGGAGCTAGTACCTCCCCATATATATGTATGGAATGGAGTTTGCAACTGAAAAGAAACTTTGTGTTCCCAACAAGCTAGGTGAAGGACGGCTTTCACACACACTTATCCCTCAGAACTGAGTATGTGGAGAGACGTTCGTTCATCTAGAACCAAGGGAACGGGTTGCAGGAGACACTATTTCTCTGCTTTCTCAGTCTGTTTCCTAGTGCCGGTTTGAAGTTCCTGCAGTTTTCACTGTAAAACCGAGTTGGAGCTAGTACCTCCCCATATATATGTAAGGAATGGAGTTTGCAACTGAAAAGAAACTTTGTGTTCCCAACAAGCTAGGTGAAGGACGGCTTTCACACACACTTATCTCTCAGAACTGAGCAAGTGGAGAGACGTTCGTTCATCTTGCACCAGGGGAACGGTTTGGAGGACACACTTTTTCTCTGCTTTCTCAGTCTGTTTATTAGTGCCGGTTTGAAGTTCCTGCAGTTTTCACTGTAAATCCGAGTTGGAACTAGTACCTCCCCATGTATATGTATGGAATGGAGTTTGCAACTGAAAAGAAACTTTGTGATCCCAACAAGCTAGGTGAAGGACGGCTTTCACACACACTTATCTCTCAGAACTGAGTAAGTGGAGAGACGTTCGTTCATCTAGCACCAGGGGAACGGGTTGCAGGAGACACTTTTTCTCTGCTTTCTCAGTCTGTTTCCTAGTGCCGGTTTGAAGTTCCTGCAGTTTTCACTGTAAAACCGAGTTGGAGCTAGTACCTCCCCATATATATGTAAGGAATGGAGTTTGCAACTGAAAAGAAACTTTGTGTTCCCAACAAGCTAGGTGAAGGACGGCTTTCACACACACTTATCTCTCAGAACTGAGCAAGTGGAGAGACGTTCGTTCATCTAGCACCAGGGGAACGGTTTGGGGGACACACTTTTTCTCTGCTTTCTCAGTCTGTTTATTAGTGCCGGTTTGAAGTTCCTGCAGTTTTCACTGTAAAACCGAGTTGGAGCTAGTACCTCCCCATATATATGTATGGAATGGAGGTTGCAACTGAAAAGAAACTTTGTGTTCCCAACAAGCTAGGTGAAGGACGGCTTTCACACACACTTATCTCTCAGAACTGAGAAAGTGGAGAGACGTTCGTTCACCTAGCACCAAGGGAATGGGTTGCAGGAGACACTATTTCTCTGCTTTCTCAGTCTGTTTCCTAGTGCCGGTTTGAAGTTCCTGCAGTTTTCACTGTAATACCGAGTTGGAGCTAGTACCTCCCCATATATTTGTATGGAATGGAGTTTGCAACTGAAAAGAAACTTTGTGTTCCGAACAAGCTAGGTGAAGGACGGCTTTCACACACACTTATCTCTCAGAACTGAGCATGTGGAGAGACGTTCGTTCATCTAGCACCAAGGGAAGGAGTTGCAGGAGTCACTTTTTCTCTGCTTTCTCAGTCTGTTTCCTAGTGCCGGTTTGATGTTCCTGCAGTTTTCACTGTAAAATCGAGTTGGAGCTTGTACCTCCCCATATATATGTATGGAATGGAGTTTGCAACTGAAAAGAAACTAGTGTTCCCAACAAGCTAGGTGAAGGATGGCTTTCACACACACTTTTCTCTCAGAACTGAGCAAGTGGAGAGACGTTCGTTCATCTAGCACCAAGGGAACGAGTTGCAGGAGACACTTTTTCTCTGCATTCTCAGTCTGTTTCCTAGTGCCGGTTTGAAGTTCCTGCAGTTTTCACTGTAAAACCGAGTTGGAGCTAGTACCTCCCCATGTATATGTATGGAATGGAGTTTGCAACTGAAAAGAAAGTTTGTGTTCCCAACAAGCTAGGTGAAGGACGGCTTTCACACACACTTATCTCTCAGAACTGAGCAAGTGGAGAGACGTTCGTTCATCCAGCACCAGGGGAACGGGTTGGAGGACACACTTTTTCTCTGCTTTCTCAGTCTGTTTATTAGTGCTGGTTTGAAGTTCCTGCAGTTTTCACTGTAAATCCGAGTTGGAGCTAGTACCTCCCCATGTATATGTATGGAATGGAGTTTGCAACTGAAAAGAAACTTTGTGTTCCCAACAAGTTAGTTGAAGGACGGCTTTCACACACACTTATCTCTCAGAACTGAGCAAGTGGAGAGACGTTCGTTCATCTAGCACCAAGGGAAGGAGTTGCAGGAGACACTTTTTCTCTGCTTTCTCAGTCTGTTTCCTAGTGCCAGTTTGATGTTCCTGCAGTTTTCACTGTAAAACCGAGTTGGAGCTTGTACCTCCCCATATATATGTATGGAATGGAGTTTGCAACTGAAAAGAAACTAGTGTTCCCAACAAGCTAGGTGAAGGATGGCTTTCACACACACTTTTCTCTCAGAACTGAGCAAGTGGAGAGACGTTCGTTCATCTAGCACCAAGGGAACGTTTTGCAGGAGACACTTTTTCTCTGCTTTCTCAGTCTGTTTCCTAGTGCCGGTTTGAAGTTCCTGCAGTTTTCACTGTAAAACCGAGTTGGAGCTAGTACCTCCCCATATATATGTATGGAATGGAGTTTGCAACTGAAAAGAAACTTTGTGTTCCCAACAAGCTTGTTGAAGGACGGCTTTCACACACACTTATCTCTCAGAACTGAGCAAGTGGAGAGACGTTTGTTCATCTAGCACCAAGGGAACGGGTTGCAGGAGACACTTTTTCTCTGCTTTCTCAGTCTGTTTCCTAGTGCCGGTTTGAAGTTCCTGCAGTTTTCACTGTAAATCCGAGTTAGAGCTTGTACCTCCCCATATATATGTATGGAATGGAGTTTGAAACTGAAAAGATACTTTGTCTTCCCAGCAAGCTAGGTGAAGGATGGCTTTCACACACACTTTTCTCTCAGAACTGAGTATGTGTTGAGACGTTCGTTCATCTAGCACCAGGGGAACGGGTTGCATGAGACACTTTTTCTCTTCTTTCTCAGTCTGTTTCCTAGTGCCGGTTTGAAGTTCCTGCAGTTTTCACTGTAAAACCGAGTTGGAGCTGGTACCTCCCCATGTATATGTATGGAATGTTGTTTGCAACTGAAAAGAAACTTTGTGTTCCCAACAAGTTAGGTGAAGGGCGGCTTTCACACACAATTATCTCTCAGACCTGAGCAAGTGGAGAGACGTTCGTTCATCTAGAACCAATGGAACGGGTTGCAGTAGACACATTTTCTCTGCTTTCTTAGTCTGTTTCCTAGTGCCAGTTTGAATTTCCTGCAGTTTTCACAGTAAAACCGAGTTGGAGCTAGTACCTCCCCATATA
Organism: Camelus bactrianus; assembly: GCF_048773025.1. Lineage (NCBI taxonomy): Eukaryota > Metazoa > Chordata > Mammalia > Artiodactyla > Camelidae > Camelus > Camelus bactrianus. Next base: position 79,364,857 of record NC_133542.1, on the reverse strand, counting down.
TATGTATGGAATGGAGTTTGCAACTGAAAAGAAACTTTGTGTTCCCAACAAGCTAGGTGAAGGACGGCTTTCACACACAGTTATCTCTCAGAACTGAGCAAGTGGAGAGACGTTCGTTCATCTAGCACCAGGGGAACGTTTTGGAGGACACACTTTTTCTCTGCTTTCTCAGTCTGTTTATTTGTGCCGGTTTGAAGTTCCTGCAGTTTTCACTGTAAAACCGAGTTGGAGCTAGTACCTTCCCATATATATGTACGGAATGGAGTTTGCAACTGAAAAGAAACTCTGTGTTCCCAACAAGCTAGGTGAAGGACGGCTTTCACACACACTTATCTCTCAGAACTGAGTAAGTGGAGAGACGTTCGTTCATCTAGAACCAAGGGAACGGGTTGCAGGAGACACATTTTCTCTACTTTCTCAGTCTGTTTCCTAGTGCCGGTTTGAAGTTCCTGCAGTTTTCACTGTAAAACCGAGTTGGAGCTAGTACCTCCCCATATATATGTAAGGAATGGAGTTTGCAACTGAAAAGAAACTTTGTGTTCCCAACAAGCTAGGTGAAGGACGGCTTTCACACACACTTATCTCTCAGAACTTAGTAAGTGGAGAGACGTTCGTTCATCTAGAACCAAGGGAACGGGTTGCAGGAGACACTTTTTCTATGCTTTCTCAGTCTGTTTCCTAGTGCCGGTTTGAAGTTCCTGCAGTTTTCACTGTAAAACCGAGTTGGAGCTAGTACCTCCCCATATATTTGTATGGAATGGAGTTTGCAACTGAAAAGAAACTTTGTGTTCCGAACAAGCTTGGTGAAGAATGGCTTTCACACACACATATCTCTCAGAACTGAGCAAGTGGAGAGACGTTCGTTCATCAAGCACCAATGGAACGGGTTGCAGGAGACACTTTTTCTCTGCTTTCTCAGTCTGTTTCCTAGTGCCGGTTTGAAGTTCCTGCAGTTTTCACTGTAAAACCGAGTTGGAGCTAGTACCTCCCCATATATATGTAAGGAATGGAGTTTGCAACTGAAAAGAAACTTTGTGTTCCCAACAAGCTAGGTGAAGGACGGCTTTCACACACACTTATCTCTCAGAACTGAGCAAGTGGAGAGACGTTCGTTCATCTAGCACCAAGGGAACGGGTTGCAGGAGACACTTTTTCTCTGCTTTCTCATTCTGTTTCCTAGTGCCGGTTTGAAGTTCCTGCAGTTTTCACTGTAAAACCGAGTTGGAGCTAGTACCTCCCCATATATTTGTATGGAATGGAGTTTGCAACTGAAAAGAAACTTTGTGTTCCGAACAAGCTTGGTGAAGAATGGCTTTCACACACACTTATCTCTCAGAACTGAGCAAGTGGAGAGACGTTCGTTCACCTAGCACCAAGGGAACGGGTTGCAGGAGAAACTTATTCTCTGCTTTCTCAGTCTGTTTCCTAGTGCCGGTTTGAAGTTCCTGCAGTTTTCACTGTAAAACCGAGTTGGAGCTAGTACCTCCCCATATATTTTTATGGAATGGAGTTTGCAACTGAAAAGAAACTTTTTGTTCCCAACAAGCTAGGTGAAAGATGGCTTTCACACACACTTATCTCACAAAACTGAGCAAGTGGAGAGACGTTCGTTCATCTAGCACCAAGGGAACGGGTTGCAGGAGACACTTTTTCTCTGCTTTCTCATTCTGTTTCCTAGTGCCGGTTTGAAGTTCCTGCAGTTTTCAATATAAAACCGTGTTGGAGCTAGTACCCCCCCATATATATGCATGGAAAGGAGTTTGCAACTGAAAAGAAACTTTGTGTTCTCAACAAGTTAATTGAAGGACGGCTTTCACACACACTTATCTCTCAGTACTGAGCAAGTGGAGAGACGTTCGTTCACCTATCACCCAGGGAACGGATTGCAGGAGAAACTTTTTCTCTGCTTTCTCAGTCTGTTTCCTAGTGCCGGTTGGATGTTCCTGCAGTTTTCACTGTAAAACCGAGTTGGAGCTTGTACCTCCCCATATATATGTATGGAATGGAGTTTGCAACTGAAAAGAAACTTTGTGTTCCCAACAAGCTAGGTGAAGGACGGCTTTCACACACACTTATCCCTCAGAACTGAGTATGTGGAGAGACGTTCGTTCATCTAGAACCAAGGGAACGGGTTGCAGGAGACACTATTTCTCTGCTTTCTCAGTCTGTTTCCTAGTGCCGGTTTGAAGTTCCTGCAGTTTTCACTGTAAAACCGAGTTGGAGCTAGTACCTCCCCATATATATGTAAGGAATGGAGTTTGCAACTGAAAAGAAACTTTGTGTTCCCAACAAGCTAGGTGAAGGACGGCTTTCACACACACTTATCTCTCAGAACTGAGCAAGTGGAGAGACGTTCGTTCATCTTGCACCAGGGGAACGGTTTGGAGGACACACTTTTTCTCTGCTTTCTCAGTCTGTTTATTAGTGCCGGTTTGAAGTTCCTGCAGTTTTCACTGTAAATCCGAGTTGGAGCTAGTACCTCCCCATGTATATGTATGGAATGGAGTTTGCAACTGAAAAGAAACTTTGTGTTCCCAACAAGCTAGGTGAAGGACGGCTTTCACACACACTTATCTCTCAGAACTGAGTAAGTGGAGAGACGTTCGTTCATCTAGCACCAGGGGAACGGGTTGCAGGAGACACTTTTTCTCTGCTTTCTCAGTCTGTTTCCTAGTGCCGGTTTGAAGTTCCTGCAGTTTTCACTGTAAAACCGAGTTGGAGCTAGTACCTCCCCATATATATGTAAGGAATGGAGTTTGCAACTGAAAAGAAACTTTGTGTTCCCAACAAGCTAGGTGAAGGACGGCTTTCACACACACTTATCTCTCAGAACTGAGCAAGTGGAGAGACGTTCGTTCATCTAGCACCAGGGGAACGGTTTGGGGGACACACTTTTTCTCTGCTTTCTCAGTCTGTTTATTAGTGCCGGTTTGAAGTTCCTGCAGTTTTCACTGTAAAACCGAGTTGGAGCTAGTACCTCCCCATATATATGTATGGAATGGAGGTTGCAACTGAAAAGAAACTTTGTGTTCCCAACAAGCTAGGTGAAGGACGGCTTTCACACACACTTATCTCTCAGAACTGAGAAAGTGGAGAGACGTTCGTTCACCTAGCACCAAGGGAATGGGTTGCAGGAGACACTATTTCTCTGCTTTCTCAGTCTGTTTCCTAGTGCCGGTTTGAAGTTCCTGCAGTTTTCACTGTAATACCGAGTTGGAGCTAGTACCTCCCCATATATTTGTATGGAATGGAGTTTGCAACTGAAAAGAAACTTTGTGTTCCGAACAAGCTTGGTGAAGAATGGCTTTCACACACACTTATCTCTCAGAACTGAGCAAGTGGAGAGACGTTCGTTCATCAAGCACCAATGGAACGGGTTGCAGGAGACACTTTTTCTCTGCTTTCTCAGTCTGTTTCCTAGTGCCGGTTTGAAGTTCCTGCAGTTTTCACTGTAAAACCGAGTTGGAGCTAGTACCTCCCCATATATTTGTATGGAATGGAGTTTGCAACTGAAAAGAAACTTTGTGTTCCCAACAAGCTAGGTGAAGGACGGCTTTCACACACACTTATCCCTCAGAACTGAGTATGTGGAGAGACGTTCGTTCATCTAGCACCAGGGGAACTGGTTGCAGGAGACACTTTTTCTCTGCTTTCTCAGTCTGTTTCCTAGTGCCGGTTTGAATTTCCTGCAGTTTTCAATGTAAAACCGTGTTGGAGCTAGTACCTCCCCATATATATGTATGGAATGGAGGTTGCAACTGAAAAGAAACTTTGTGTTCCCAACAAGCTAGGTGAATGACGGCTTTCACACACACTTATCTCTCAGAACTGAACAAGTGGAGAGACGTTCGTTCACCTAGCACCAAGGGAACGGGTTGCAGGAGAAACTTATTCTCTGCTTTCTCAGTCTGTTTCCTAGTGCCGGTTTGAAGTTCCTGCAGTTTTCACTGTAAAACCGAGTTGGAACTAGTACCTCCCCATATATTTTTATGGAATGGAGTTTGCAACTGAAAAGAAACTTTGTGTTCCCAACAAGCTAGGTGAATGATGGCTTTCACACACACTTATCTCCCAAAACTGAGCAAGTGGAGAGACGTTCGTTCATCTAGCACCAAGGGAACGGGTTGCAGGAGACACTTTTTCTCTGCTTTCTCATTCTGTTTCCTAGTGCCGGTTTGAAGTTCCTGCAGTTTTCAATGTAAAACCGTGTTGGAGCTAGTACCCCCCCATATATATGCATGGAAAGGAGTTTGCAACTGAAAAGAAACTTTGTGTTCCCAACAAGTTAATTGAAGGACGGCTTTCACACACACTTATCTCTCAGAACTGAGCAAGTGGAGAGACGTTCGTTCACCTATCACCCAGGGAACGGATTGCAGGAGAAACTTTTTCTCTGCTTTCTCAGTCTGTTTCCTAGTGCCAGTTTGATGTTCCTGCAGTTTTCACTGTAAAACCGAGTTGGAGCTTGTACCTCCCCATATATATGTATGGAATGGAGTTTGCAACTGAAAAGAAACTTTGTGTTCCCAACAAGCTAGGTGAAGGACGGCTTTCACACACACTTATCCCTCAGAACTGAGTATGTGGAGAGACGTTCGTTCATCTAGAACCAAGGGAACGGGTTGCAGGAGACACTATTTCTCTGCTTTCTCAGTCTGTTTCCTAGTGCCGGTTTGAAGTTCCTGCAGTTTTCACTGTAAAACCGAGTTGGAGCTAGTACCTCCCCATATATATGTAAGGAATGGAGTTTGCAACTGAAAAGAAACTTTGTGTTCCCAACAAGCTAGGTGAAGGACGGTTTTCACACACACTTATCTCTCAGAACTGAGCAAGTGGAGAGACGTTCGTTCATCTTGCACCAGGGGAACGGTTTGGAGGACACACTTTTTCTCTGCTTTCTCAGTCTGTTTATTAGTGCCGGTTTGAAGTTCCTGCAGTTTTCACTGTAAATCCGAGTTGGAGCTAGTACCTCCCCATGTATATGTATGGAATGGAGTTTGCAACTGAAAAGAAACTTTGTGTTCCCAACAAGCTAGGTGAAGGACGGCTTTCACACACACTTATCTCTCAGAACTGAGTATGTGGAGAGACGTTCGTTCATCTAGAACCAAGGGAACGAGTTGCAGGAGACACTTTTTCTCTGCTTTCTCAGTCTGTTTCCTAGTGCCGGTTTGAAGTTCCTGCAGTTTTCACTGTAAAACCGAGTTGGAGCTAGTACCTCCCCATATATATGTAAGGAATGGAGTTTGCAACTGAAAAGAAACATTGTGTTTCCAACAAGCTAGGTGAAGGACGGCTTTCACACACACTTATGTCTCAGGACTGAGCAAGTGGAGAGACGTTCGTTCATCTAGCACCAAGGGAACGAGTTGCAGGAGACACTTTTTCTCTGCATTCTCAGTCTGTTTCCTAGTGCCGGTTTGAAGTTCCTGCAGTTTTCACTGTAAAACCGAGTTGGAGCTTGTACCTCCCCATGTATATGTATGGAATGGAGTTTGCAACTGAAAAGAAACTTTGTGTTCCCAACAAGCTAGGTGAAGGACGGCTTTCACACACACTTATCTCTCAGAACTGAGCAAGTGGAGAGACGTTCGTTCATCCAGCACCAGGGGAACGGGTTGGAGGACACACTTTTTCTCTGCTTTCTCAGTCTGTTTATTAGTGCCGGTTTGAAGTTCCTGCAGTTTTCATTGTAAATCCGAGTTGGAGCTAGTACCTCCCCATGTATATGTATGGAATGGAGTTTGCAACTGAAAAGAAACTTTGTGTTCCCAACAAGTTAGTTGAAGGACGGCTTTCACACACACTTATCTCTCAGAACTGAGCAAGTGGAGAGACGTTCGTTCATCTAGCACCAAGGGAAGGAGTTGCAGGAGACACTTTTTCTCTGCTTTCTCAGTCTGTTTCCTAGTGCCGGTTTGATGTTTCTGCAGTTTTCACTGTAAAACCGAGTTGGAGCTTGTACCTCCCCATATATATGTATGGAATGGAGTTTGCAACTGAAAAGAAACTAGTGTTCCCAACAAGCTAGGTGAAGGATGGCTTTCACACACACTTTTCTCTCAGAACTGAGCAAGTGGAGAGACGTTCGTTCATCTAGCACCAAGGGATCGTTTTGCAGGAGACACTTTTTCTCTGCATTCTCAGTCTGTTTCCTAGTGCCGGTTTGAAGTTCCTGCAGTTTTCACTGTAAAACCGAGTTGGAGCTTGTACCACCCCATATATATGTATGGAATGGGGTTTGCAACTGAAAAGAAACTTTGTGTTCCCAACAAGCTTGTTGAAGGACGGCTTTCACACACACTTATCTCTCAGAACTGAGCAAGTGGAGAGACGTTTGTTCATCTAGCACCAAGGGAACGGGTTGCAGGAGACACTTTTTCTCTGCTTTCTCAGTCTGTTTCCTAGTGCCGGTTTGAAGTTCCTGCAGATTTCACTGTAAAACCGAGTTGGAGCTAGTACCTCCCCATATATATGTAAGGAATGGAGTTTGCAACTGAAAAGAAACTTTGTGTTCCCAACAAGCTAGGTGAAGGACGGCTTTCACACACACTTATCTCTCAGAACTGAGCAAGTAGAGAGACGTTCGTTCATCTAGCACCAGGGGAACGGTTTGGAGGACACACTTTTTCTCTGCTTTCTCAGTCTGTTTATTAGTGCCGGTTTGAAGTTCCTGCAGTTTTCACTGTAAATCCGAGTTGGAGCTAGTACCTCCCCATGTATATGTATGGAATGGAGTTTGCAACTGATAAGAAACTTTGTGTTCCCAACAAGCTAGGTGAAGGACGGCTTTCACACACACTTATCTCTCAGAACTGAGCAAGTGGAGAGACGTTCGTTCACCTAGCACCAAGGGAACGGGTTGCAGGAGACACTTTTTCTCTGCTTTCTCAGGCTGTTTCCTAGTGCCGGTTTGAAGTTCCTGCAGTTTTCACTGTAAAACCGAGTTGGAGCTAGTACCTCCCCATATATTTTTATGGAATGGAGTTTGCAACTGAAAAGAAACTTTGTGTTCCCAACAAGCTAGGTGAAGGATGGCTTTCACACACACTTATCTCCCAAAACTGAGCAAGTGGAGAGACGTTCGTTCATCTAGCACCAAGGGAACGGGTTGCAGGAGACACTTTTTCTCTGCTTTCTCATTCTGTTTCCTAGTGCCGGTTTGAAGTTCCTGCAGTTTTCACTGTAAAACCGAGTTGGAGCTTGTACCTCCCCATATATATGTATGGAATGTAGTTTGCAACTGAAAAGAAACTTTGTGTTCCCAACAAGCTAGGTGAAGGACGGCTTTCACACACACTTATCTCTCAGAACTGAGCAAGTGGAGAGACGTTCGTTCACCTAGCACCAAGGGAACGGGTTGCAGGAGACACTTTTTCTCTGCTTTCTCAGTCTGTTTCCTAGTGCCGGTTTGAAGTTCCTGCAGTTTTCACTGTAAAACCGAGTTGGAGCTAGTACATCCCCATATATTTGTATGGAATGGAGTTTGCAACTGAAAAGAAACTTTGTGTTCCCAACAAGCTAGGTGAAGAATGGCTTTCACACACACTTATCTCCCAAAACTGAGCAAGTGGAGAGACGTTCGTTCATCTAGCACCAAGGGAACGGGTTGCAGGAGACACTTTTTCTCTGCTTTCTCATTCTGTTTCCTAGTGCCGGTTTGAAGTTCCTGCAGTTTTCACTGTAAAACCGAGTTGGAGCTTGTACCTCCCCATATATTTGTATGGAATGGAGTTTGCAACTGAAAAGAAACTTTGTGTTCCCAACAAGCTAGGTGAAGGACGGCTTTCACACACACTTATCCCTCAGAACTGAGTATGTGGAGAGACGTTCGTTCATCTAGCACCAGGGGAACGGGTTGCAGGAGACACTTTTTTTCTGCTTTCTCAGTCTGTTTCCTAGTGCCGGTTTGAAGTTCCTGCAGTTTTCAATGTAAAACCGTGTTGGAGCTAGTACCCCCCCATATATATGCATGGAAAGGAGTTTGCAACTGAAAAGAAACTTTGTGTTCCCAACAAGTTAATTGAAGGACGGCTTTCACACACACTTATCTCTCAGAACTTAGCAAGTGGAGAGACGTTCGTTCATCAAGCACCAAGGGAACGGGTTGCAGGAGACACTTTTTCTCTGCTTTCTCAGTCTGTTTCCTAGTGCCGGTTTGAAGTTCCTGCAGTTTTCACTGTAAAACCGAGTTGGAGCTAGTACCTCCCCATATATTTGTATGGAATGGAGTTTGCAACTGAAAAGAAACTTTGTGTTCCCAACAAGCTAGTTGAAGGACGGCTTTCACACACACTTATCCCTCAGAACTGAGTATGTGGAGAGACGTTCGTTCATCTAGCACCAGGGGAACTGGTTGCAGGAGACACTTTTTCTCTGCTTTCTCAGTCTGTTTCCTAGTGCCGGTTTGAAGTTCCTGCAGTTTTCAATGTAAAACCGTGTTGGAGCTAGTACCTCCCCATATATATCTATGGAATGGAGGTTGCAACTGAAAAGAAACTTTGTGTTCCCAACAAGCTAGGTGAATGACGGCTTTCACACACACTTATCTCTCAGAACTGAGCAAGTGGAGAGACGTTCGTTCACCTAGCACCAAGGGAACGGGTTGCAGGGGAAACTTATTCTCTGCTTTCTCAGTCTGTTTCCTAGTGCCGGTTTGAAGTTCCTGCAGTTTTCACTGTAAAACCGAGTTGGAGCTAGTACCTCCCCATATATTTTTATGGAATGGAGTTTGCAACTGAAAAGAAACTTTGTGTTCCCAACAAGCTAGGTGAAAGATGGCTTTCACACACACTTATCTCCCAAAACTGAGCAAGTGGAGAGACGTTCGTTCATCTAGCACCAAGGGAACGGGTTGCAGGAGACAATTTTTCTCTGCTTTCTCATTCTGTTTCCTAGTGCCGGTTTGAAGTTCCTGCAGTTTTCAATGTAAAACCGTGTTGGAGCTAGTACCCCCCCATATATATGCATGGAAAGGAGTTTGCAACTGAAAAGAAACTTTGTGTTCCCAAGAAGTTAATTGAAGGACGGCTTTCACACACACTTATCTCTCAGAACTGAGCAAGTGGAGAGACGTTCGTTCACCTATCACCCAGGGAACGGATTGCAGGAGAAACTTTTTCTCTGCTTTCTCAGTCTTTTTCCTAGTGCCGGTTTGATGTTCCTGCAGTTTTCACTGTAAAACCGTGTTGGAGCTTGTACCTCCCCATATATATGTATGGAATGGAGTTTGCAACTGAAAAGAAACTTTGTGTTCCCAACAAGCTAGGTGAAGGACGGCTTTCACACACACTTATCCCTCAGAACTGAGTATGTGAAGAGACGTTCGTTCATCTAGAACCAAGGGAACGGGTTGCAGGAGACACTATTTCTCTGCTTTCTCAGTCTGTTTCCTAGTGCCGGTTTGAAGTTCCTGCAGTTTTCACTGTAAAACCGAGTTGGAGCTAGTACCTCCCCATATATATGTAAGGAATGGAGTTTGCAAGTGAAAAGAAACTTTGTGTTCCCAACAAGCTAGGTGAAGGACGGCTTTCACACACACTTATCTCTCAGAACTGAGCAAGTGGAGAGACGTTCGTTCATCTTGCACCAGGGGAACGGTTTGGAGGACACACTTTTTCTCTGCTTTCTCAGTCTGTTTATTAGTGCCGGTTTGAAGTTCCTGCAGTTTTCACTGTAAAACCGAGTTGGAGCTAGTACCTCCCCATGTATATGTATGGAATGGAGTTTGCAACTGAAATGAAACTTTGTGTTCCCAACAAGCTAGGTGAAGGACGGCTTTCACACACACTTATCTCTCAGAACTGAGCAAGTGGAGAGACGTTCGTTCATCTAGCACCAAGGGAACGGGTTGCAGGAGACACTTTTTCTCTGCTTTCTCTGTCTGTTTCCTAGTGCCGGTTTGAAGTTACTGCAGTTTTCACAGTAAAACCGAGTTGGAACTTGTACCTCCCCATATATATGAATGGAGTGGAGTTTGCCACTGAAAAGAAACTTTGTGTTCCCAACAAGCTAGGTGAAGGACGGCTTTCACACACACTTATCTCTCAGAACTGAGCAAGTGGAGAGAAGTTCGTTCACCTATCACCCAGGGAACGGATTGCAGGAGAAACTTTTTCTCTGCTTTCTCAGTCTGTTTCCTAGTGCCGGTTTGATGTTCCTGCAGTTTTCACTGTAAAACCGAGTTGGAGCTTGTACCTCCCCATATATATGTATGGAATGGAGTTTGCAACTGAAAAGAAACTTTGTGTTCCCAACAAGCTAGGTGAAGGATGGCTTTCACACACACTTTTCTCTCAGAACTGAGCAAGTGGAGAGACGTTCGTTCATCTAGCACCAAGGGAACGGGTTGCAGGAGACACTTTTTCTCTGCTTTCTCAGTCTGTTTCCTAGTGCCGGTTTGAAGTTCCTGCAGTTTTCACTGTAAAACCGAGTTGGAGCTAGTACCTCCCCATATATATGTATGGAATGGAGGTTGCAACTGAAAAGAAACTTTGTGTTCCCAACAAGCTAGGTGAAGGACGGCTTTCACACACACTTATCTCTCAGAACTGAGCAAGTGGAGAGACTTTCGTTCACCTAGCACCAAGGGAATGGGTTGCAGGAGACACTATTTCTCTGCTTTCTCAGTCTGTTTCCTAGTGCCGGTTTGAAGTTCCTGCAGTTTTCACTGTAAAACCGAGTTGGAGCTAGTACCTCCCCATATATTTGTATGGAATGGAGGTTGCAACTGAAAAGAAACTTTGTGTTCCGAACAAGCTTGGTGAAGAATGGCTTTCACACACACATATCTCTCAGAACTGAGCAAGTGGAGAGACGTTCGTTCATCAAGCACCAATGGAACGGGTTGCAGGAGACACTTTTTCTCTGCTTTCTCAGTCTGTTTCCTAGTGCCGGTTTGAAGTTACTGCAGTTTTCACAGTAAAACCGAGTTGGAACTTGTACCTCCCCATATATATGAATGGAGTGGAGTTTGCCACTGAAAAGAAACTTTGTGTTCCCAACAAGCTAGGTGAAGGACGGCTTTCACACACACTTATCTCTCAGAACTGAGCAAGTGGAGAGACGTTCGTTCACCTATCACCCAGGGAACGGATTGCAGGAGAAACTTTTTCTCTGCTTTCTCAGTCTGTTTCCTAGTGCCGGTTTGATGTTCCTGCAGTTTTCACTGTAAAACCGAGTTGGAGCTTGTACCTCCCCATATATATGTATGGAATGGAGTTTGCAACTGAAAAGAAACTTTGTGTTCCCAACAAGCTAGGTGAAGGATGGCTTTCACACACACTTATCTCTCAGAACTGAGCAAGTGGAGAGACGTTCGTTCACCTATCACCCAGGGAACGGATTGCAGGAGAAACTTTTTCTCTGCTTTCTCAGTCTGTTTCCTAGTGCCGGTTTGATGTTCCTGCAGTTTTCACTGTAAAACCGAGTTGGAGCTTGTACCTCCCCATATATATGTATGGAATGGAGTTTGCAACTGAAAAGAAACTTTGTGTTCCCAACAAGCTAGGTGAAGGATGGCTTTCACACACACTTTTCTCTCAGAACTGAGCAAGTGGAGAGACGTTCGTTCATCTAGCACCAAGGGAACGGGTTGCAGGAGACACTTTTTCTCTGCTTTCTCAGTCTGTTTCCTAGTGCCGGTTTGAAGTTCCTGCAGTTTTCACTGTAAAACCGAGTTGGAGCTAGTACCTCCCCATATATATGTATGGAATGGAGGTTGCAACTGAAAAGAAACTTTGTGTTCCCAACAAGCTAGGTGAAGGACGGCTTTCACACACACTTATCTCTCAGAACTGAGCAAGTGGAGAGACTTTCGTTCACCTAGCACCAAGGGAATGGGTTGCAGGAGACACTATTTCTCTGCTTTCTCAGTCTGTTTCCTAGTGCCGGTTTGAAGTTCCTGCAGTTTTCACTGTAAAACCGAGTTGGAGCTAGTACCTCCCCATATATTTGTATGGAATGGAGGTTGCAACTGAAAAGAAACTTTGTGTTCCGAACAAGCTTGGTGAAGAATGGCTTTCACACACACATATCTCTCAGAACTGAGCAAGTGGAGAGACGTTCGTTCATCAAGCACCAATGGAACGGGTTGCAGGAGACACTTTTTCTCTGCTTTCTCAGTCTGTTTCTTAGTGCCGGTTTGAAGTTCCTGCAGTTTTCACTGTAAAACCGAGTTGGAGCTAGTACCTCCCCATATATTTGTATGGAATGGAGTTTGCAACTGAAAAGAAACTTTGTGTTCCCAACAAGCTAGGTGAAGGACGGCTTTCACACACACTTATCCCTCAGAACTGAGTATGTGGAGAGACGTTCGTTCATCTAGCACCAGGGGAACTGGTTGCAGGAGACACTTTTTCTCTGCTTTCTCAGTCTGTTTCCTAGTGCCGGTTGGAAGTTCCTGCAGTTTTCAATGTAAAACCGTGTTGGAGCTAGTACCTCCCCATATATATCTATGGAATGGAGGTTGCAACTGAAAAGAAACTTTGTGTTCCCAACAAGCTAGGTGAATGACGGCTTTCACACACACTTATCTCTCAGAACTGAGCAAGTGGAGAGACGTTCGTTCACCTAGCACCAAGGGAACGGGTTGCAGGGGAAACTTATTCTCTGCTTTCTCAGTCTGTTTCCTAGTGCCGGTTTGAAGTTCCTGCAGTTTTCACTGTAAAACCGAGTTGGAGCTAGTACCTCCCCATATATTTTTATGGAATGGAGTTTGCAACTGAAAAGAAACTTTGTGTTCCCAACAAGCTAGGTGAAAGATGGCTTTCACACACACTTATCTCCCTAAAGTGAGCAAGTGGAGAGACGTTCGTTCATCTAGCACCAAGGGAACGGGTTGCAGGAGACACTTTTTCTCTGCTTTCTCATTCTGTTTCCTAGTGCCGGTTTGAAGTTCCTGCAGTTTTCAATGTAAAATCGTGTTGGAGCTAGTACCCCCCCATATATATGCATGGAAAGGACTTTGCAACTGAAAAGAAACTTTGTGTTCCCAACAAGTTAATTGAAGGACGGCTTTCACACACACTTATCTCTCAGAACTGAGCAAGTGGAGAGACGTTCGTTCACCTATCACCCAGGGAACGGATTGCAGGAGAAACTTTTTCTCTGCTTTCTCAGTCTGTTTCCTAGTGCCGGTTTGATGTTCCTGCAGTTTTCACTGTAAAACCGAGTTGGAGCTTGTACCTCCCCATATATATGTATGGAATGGAGTTTGCAACTGAAAAGAAACTTTGTGTTCCCAACAAGCTAGGTGAAGGACGGCTTTCACACACACTTATCCCTCAGAACTGAGTATGTGAAAAGACGTTCGTTCATCTAGAACCAAGGGAACGGGTTGCAGGTGACACTATTTCTCTGCTTTCTCAGTCTGTTTCCTAGTGCCGGTTTGAAGTTCCTGCAGTTTTCACTGTAAAACCGAGTTGGAGCTAGTACCTCCCCATATATATGTAAGGAATGGAGTTTGCAACTGAAAAGAAACTTTGTGTTCCCAACAAGCTAGGTGAAGGACGGCTTTCACACACACTTATCTCTCAGAACTGAGCAAGTGGAGAGTCGTTCGTTCATCTTGCACCAGGGGAACGGTTTGGAGGACACACTTTTTCTCTGCTTTCTCAGTCTGTTTATTAGTGCCGGTTTGAAGTTCCTGCAGTTTTCACTGTAAATCCGAGTTGGAGCTAGTACCTCCCCATGTATATGTATGGAATGGAGTTTGCAACTGAAAAGAAACTTTGTGTTCCCAACAAGCTAGGTGAAGGACGGCTTTCACACACAATTATCTCTCAGAACTGAGTAAGTGGAGAGACGTTCGTTCATCTAGAACCAAGGGAACGGGTTGCAGGAGACACTTTTTCTCTGCTTTCTCAGTCTGTTTCCTAGTGCCGGTTTGAAGTTCCTGCAGTTTTCACTGTAAAACCGAGTTGGAGCTAGTACCTCCCCATATATATGTAAGGAATGGAGTTTTCAACTGAAAAGAAACTTTGTGTTCCCAACAAGCTAGGTGAAGGACGGCTTTCACACACACTTATCTCTCAGAACTGAGCAAGTGGAGAGACGTTCGTTCATCTAGCACCAGGGGAACGGTTTGGAGGACACACTTTTTCTCTGCTTTCTCAGTCTGTTTATTAGTGCCGGTTTGAAGTTCCTGCAGTTTTCACTGTAAAACCGAGTTGGAGCTAGTACCTCCCCATATATATGTATGGAATGGAGGTTGCAACTGAAAAGAAACTTTGTGTTCCCAACAAGCTAGGTGAAGGACGGCTTTCACACACACTTATCTCTCAGAACTGAGCAAGTGGAGAGACGTTCGTTCACCTAGCACCAAGGGAATGGGTTGCAGGAGACACTATTTCTCTGCTTTCTCAGTCTGTTTCCTAGTGCCGGTTTGAAGTTCCTGCAGTTTTCACTGTAATACCGAGTTGGAGCTAGTACCTCCCCATATATTTGTATGGAATGGAGTTTGCAACTGAAAAGAAACTTTGTGTTCCGAACAAGCTTGGTGAAGAATGGCTTTCACACACACTTATCTCTCAGAACTGAGCAAGTGGAGAGACGTTCGTTCATCAAGCACCAATGGAACGGGTTGCAGGAGACACTTTTTCTCTGCTTTCTCAGTCTGTTTCCTAGTGCCGGTTTGAAGTTCCTGCAGTTTTCACTGTAAAACCGAGTTGGAGCTAGTACCTCCCCATATATTTGTATGGAATGGAGTTTGCAACTGAAAAGAAACTTTGTGTTCCCAACAAGCTAGGTGAAGGACGGCTTTCACACACACTTATCCCTCAGAACTGAGAAAGTGGAGAGACGTTCGTTCATCTAGCACCAGGGGAACTGGTTGCAGGAGACACTTTTTCTCTGCTTTCTCAGTCTGTTTCCTACTACCGGTTTGAAGTTCCTGCAGTTTTCAATGTAAAACCGTGTTGGAGCTAGTACCTCCCCATATATATCTATGGAATGGAGGTTGCAACTGAAAAGAAACTTTGTGTTCCCAACAAGCTAGGTGAATGACGGCTTTCACACACACTTATCTCTCAGAACTGAGTATGTGGAGAGACGTTCGTTCACCTAGCACCAAGGGAACGGGTTGCAAGAGAAACTTATTCTCTGCTTTCTCAGTCTGTTTCCTAGTGCCGGTTTGAAG
The DNA here is from genome assembly GCF_048773025.1 of Camelus bactrianus. NCBI lineage: Eukaryota > Metazoa > Chordata > Mammalia > Artiodactyla > Camelidae > Camelus > Camelus bactrianus. The sequence continues at coordinate 79,349,721 of NC_133542.1, read as the reverse complement.
TTCCTGCAGTTTTCACTGTAAAACCGAGTTGGAGCTAGTACCTCCCCATATATTTTTATGGAATGGAGTTTGCAACTGAAAAGAAACTTTGTGTTCCCAACAAGCTAGGTGAAGGATGGCTTTCACACACACTTATCTCCCAAAACTGAGCAAGTGGAGAGACGTTCGTTCATCTAGCACCAAGGGAACGGGTTGCAGGAGACACTTTTTCTCTGCTTTCTCATTCTGTTTCCTAGTGCCGGTTTGAAGTTCCTGCAGTTTTCAATGTAAAACCGTGTTGGAGCTAGTACCCCCCCATATATATGCATGGAAAGGAGTTTGCAACTGAAAAGAATCTTTGTGTTCCCAACAAGTTAATTGAAGGACGGCTTTCACACACACTTATCTCTCAGAACTGAGCAAGTGGAGAGACGTTCGTTCACCTATCACCCAGGGAACGGATTGCAGGAGAAACTTTTTCTCTGCTTTCTCAGTCTGTTTCCTAGTGCCGGTTGGATGTTCCTGCAGTTTTCACTGTAAAACCGAGTTGGAGCTTGTACCTCCCCATATATATGTATGGAATGGAGTTTGCAACTGAAAAGAAACTTTGTGTTCCCAACAAGCTTGGTGAAGGACGACTTTCACACACACTTATCCCTCAGAACTGAGTATGTGGAGAGACGTTCGTTCATCTAGAACCAGGGGAACGGGTTGCAGGAGACACTATTTCTCTGCTTTCTCAGTCTGTTTCCTAGTGCCGGTTTGAAGTTCCTGCAGTTTTCACTGTAAAACCGAGTTGGAGCTAGTACCTCCCCATATATATGTAAGGAATGGAGTTTGCAACTGAAAAGAAACTTTGTGTTCCCAACAAGCTAGGTGAAGGACGGCTTTCACACACACTTATCTCTCAGAACTGAGCAAGTGGAGAGACGTTCGTTCATCTTGCACCAGGGGAACGGTTTGGAGGACACACTTTTTCTCTGCTTTCTCAGTCTGTTTATTAGTGCCGGTTTGAAGTTCCTGCAGTTTTCACTGTAAATCCGAGTTGGAGCTAGTACCTCCCCATGTATATGTATGGAATGGAGTTTGCAACTGAAAAGAAACTTTGTGTTCCCAACAAGCTAGGTGAAGGACGGCTTTCACACACACTTATCTCTCAGAACTGAGTATGTGGAGAGACGTTCGTTCATCTAGAACCAAGGGAACGGGTTGCAGGAGACACTTTTTCTCTGCTTTCTCAGTCTGTTTATTAGTGCCGGTTTGAAGTTCCTGCAGTTTTCACTGTAAATCCGTGTTGGAGCTAGTACCTCCCCATGTATATGTATGGAATGGAGTTTGCAACTGAAAAGAAACTTTGTGTTCCCAACAAGCTAGGTGAATGACGGCTTTCACACACACTTATCTCTCAGAACTGAGTATGTGGAGAGACGTTCGTTCACCTAGCACCAAGGGAACGGGTTGCAAGAGAAACTTATTCTCTGCTTTCTCAGTCTGTTTCCTAGTGCCGGTTTGAAGTTCCTGCAGTTTTCACTGTAAAACCGAGTTGGAGCTAGAACCTCCCCATATATTTTTATGGAATGGAGTTTGCAACTGAAAAGAAACTTTGTGTTCCCAACAAGCTAGGTGAAGGATGGCTTTCACACACACTTATCTCCCAAAACTGAGCAAGTGGAGAGACGTTCGTTCATCTAGCACCAAGGGAACGGGTTGCAGGAGACACTTTTTCTCTGCTTTCTCATTCTGTTTCCTAGTGCCGGTTTGAAGTTCCTGCAGTTTTCAATGTAAAACCGTGTTGGAGCTAGTACCCCCCCATATATATGCATGGAAAGGAGTTTGCAACTGAAAAGAAACTTTGTGTTCCCAACAAGTTAATTGAAGGACGGCTTTCACACACACTTATCTCTCAGAACTGAGCAAGTGGAGAGACGTTCGTTCACCTATCACCCAGGGAACGGATTGCAGGAGAAACTTTTTCTCTGCTTTCTCAGTCTGTTTCCTAGTGCCGGTTTGATGTTCCTGCAGTTTTCACTGTAAAACCGAGTTGGAGCTTGTACCTCCCCATATATATGTATGGAATGGAGTTTGCAACTGAAAAGAAACTTTGTGTTCCCAACAAGCTAGGTGAAGGACGGCTTTCACACACACTTATCCCTCAGAACTGAGTATGTGGAGAGACGTTCGTTCATCTAGAACCAAGGGAACGGGTTGCAGGAGACACTATTTCTCTGCTTTCTCAGTCTGTTTCCTAGTGCCGGTTTGAAGTTCCTGCAGTTTTCACTGTAAAACCGAGTTGGAGCTAGTACCTCCCCATATATATGTAAGGAATGGAGTTTGCAACTGAAAAGAAACTTTGTGTTCAGAACAAGCTAGGTGAAGGACGGATTTCACACACACTTATCTCTCAGAACTGAGCAAGTGGAGAGACGTTCGTTCATCTTGCACCAGGGGAACGGTTTGGAGGACACACTTTTTCTCTGCTTTCTCAGTCTGTTTATTAGTGCCGGTTTGAAGTTCCTGCAGTTTTCACTGTAAATCCGAGTTGGAGCTAGTACCTCCCCATGTATATGTATGGAATGGAGTTTGCAACTGAAAAGAAACTTTGTGTTCCCAACAAGCTAGGTGAAGGACGGCTTTCACACACACTTATCTCTCAGAACTGAGTATGTGGAGAGACGTTCGTTCATCTAGAACCAAGGGAACGGGTTGCAGGAGACACTTTTTCTCTGCTTTCTCAGTCTGTTTATTAGTGCCGGTTTGAAGTTCCTGCAGTTTTCACTGTAAATCCGTGTTGGAGCTAGTACCTCCCCATGTATATGTATGGAATGGAGTTTGCAACTGAAAAGAAACTTTGTGTTCCCAACAAGCTAGGTGAAGGACGGCTTTCACACACACTTATCTCTCAGAACTGAGTATGTGGAGAGACGTTCGTTCATCTAGAACCAAGGGAACGGGTTGCAGGAGACACTTTTTCTCTGCTTTCTCAGTCTGTTTCCTAGTGCCGGTTTGAAGTTCCTGCAGTTTTCTCTGTAAAACCGAGTTGGAGCTAGTACCTCCCCATATATATGTAAGGAATGGAGTTTGCAACTGAAAAGAAACATTGTGTTTCCAACAAGTTAGGTGAAGGACGGCTTTCACACACACTTATCTCCCAAAACTGAGCAAGTGGAGAGACGTTCGTTCATCTAGCACCAAGGGAACGGGTTGCAGGAGACACTTTTTCTCTGCTTTCTCATTCTGTTTCCTAGTGCCGGTTTGAAGTTCCTGCAGTTTTCAATGTAAAACCGTGTTGGAGCTAGTACCCCCCCATATATATGCATGGAAAGGAGTTTGCAACTGAAAAGAAACTTTGTGTTCCCAACAAGTTAATTGAAGGACGGCTTTCACACACACTTATCTCTCAGAACTGAGCAAGTGGAGAGACGTTCGTTCACCTAGAACCAAGGGAACGGGTTGCAGGAGACACTATTTCTCTGCTTTCTCAGTCTGTTTCCTAGTGCCGGTTTGAAGTTCCTGCAGTTTTCACTGTAAAACCGAGTTGGAGCTAGTACCTCCCCATATATATGTAAGGAATGGAGTTTGCAACTGAAAAGAAACATTGTGTTTCCAACAAGTTAGGTGAAGGACGGCTTTCACACACACTTATCTCCCAAAACTGAGCAAGTGGAGAGACGTTCGTTCATCTAGCACCAAGGGAACGGGTTGCAGGAGACACTTTTTCTCTGCTTTCTCATTCTGTTTCCTAGTGCCGGTTTGATGTTCCTGCAGTTTTCAATGTAAAACCGTGTTGGAGCTAGTACCCCCCCATATATATGCATGGAAAGGAGTTTGCAACTGAAAAGAAACTTTGTGTTCCCAACAAGTTAATTGAAGGACGGCTTTCACACACACTTATCTCTCAGAACTGAGCAAGTGGAGAGACGTTCGTTCACCTATCACCCAGGGAACGGATTGCAGGAGAAACTTTTTCTCTGCTTTCTCAGTCTGTTTCCTAGTGCCGGTTTGATGTTCCTGCAGTTTTCACTGTAAAACCGAGTTGGAGCTTGTACCTCCCCATATATATGTATGGAATGGAGTTTGCAACTGAAAAGAAACTTTGTGTTCCCAACAAGCTAGGTGAAGGACGGCTTTCACACACACTTATCCCTCAGAACTGAGTATGTGGAGAGACGTTCGTTCATCTAGAACCAAGGGAACGGGTTGCAGGAGACACTATTTCTCTGCTTTCTCAGTCTGTTTCCTAGTGCCGGTTTGAAGTTCCTGCAGTTTTCACTGTAAAACCGAGTTGGAGCTAGTACCTCCCCATATATATGTAAGGAATGGAGTTTGCAACTGAAAAGAAACTTTGTGTTCAGAACAAGCTAGGTGAAGGACGGCTTTCACACACACTTATCTCTCAGAACTGAGCAAGTGGAGAGACGTTCGTTCATCTTGCACCAGGGGAACGGTTTGGAGGACACACTTTTTCTCTGCTTTCTCAGTCTGTTTATTAGTGCCGGTTTGAAGTTCCTGCAGTTTTCACTGTAAATCCGAGTTGGAGCTAGTACCTCCCCATGTATATGTATGGAATGGAGTTTGCAACTGAAAAGAAACTTTGTGTTCCCAACAAGCTAGGTGAAGGACGGCTTTCACACACACTTATCTCTCAGAACTGAGTATGTGGAGAGACGTTCGTTCATCTAGAACCAAGGGAACGGGTTGCAGGAGTCACTTTTTCTCTGCTTTCTCAGTCTGTTTATTAGTGCCGGTTTGAAGTTCCTGCAGTTTTCACTGTAAATCCGTGTTGGAGCTAGTACCTCCCCATGTATATGTATGGAATGGAGTTTGCAACTGAAAAGAAACTTTGTGTTCCCAACAAGCTAGGTGAAGGACGGCTTTCACACACACTTATCTCTCAGAACTGAGTATGTGGAGAGACGTTCGTTCATCTAGAACCAAGGGAACGGGTTGCAGGAGACACTTTTTCTCTGCTTTCTCAGTCTGTTTCCTAGTGCCGGTTTGAAGTTCCTGCAGTTTTCACTGTAAAACCGAGTTGGAGCTAGTACCTCCCCATATATATGTAAGGAATGGAGTTTGCAACTGAAAAGAAACATTGTGTTTCCAACAAGTTAGGTGAAGGACGGCTTTCACACACACTTATGTCTCAGGACTGAGCAAGTGGAGAGACGTTCGTTCATCTAGCACCAAGGGAACGAGTTGCAGGAGACACTTTTTCTCTGCATTCTCAGTCTGTTTCCTAGTGCCGGTTTGAAGTTCCTGCAGTTTTCACTGTAAAACCGAGTTGGAGCTAGTATCTCCCCATGTATATGTATGGAATGGAGTTTGCAACTGAAAAGAAACTTTGTGTTCCCAACAAGCTAGGTGAAGGACGGCTTTCACACACACTTATCTCTCAGAACTGAGCAAGTGGAGAGACGTTCGTTCATCCAGCACCAGGGGAACGGGTTGGAGGACACACTTTTTCTCTGCTTTCTCAGTCTGTTTATTAGTGCCGGTTTGAAGTTCCTGCAGTTTTCATTGTAAATTCGAGTTGGAGCTAGTACCTCCCCATGTATATGTATGGAATGGAGTTTGCAACTGAAAAGAAACTTTGTGTTCCCAACAAGTTAGTTGAAGGACGGCTTTCACACACACTTATCTCTCAGAACTGAGCAAGTGGAGAGACGTTCGTTCATCTAGCACCAAGGGAAGGAGTTGCAGGAGACACTTTTTCTCTGCTTTCTCAGTCTGTTTCCTAGTGCCGGTTTGATGTTCCTGCAGTTTTCACTGTAAAACCGAGTTGGAGCTTGAACCTCCCCATATATATGTATGGAATGGAGTTTGCAACTGAAAAGAAACTAGTGTTCCCAACAAGCTAGGTGAAGGATGGCTTTCACACACACTTTTCTCTCAGAACTGAGCAAGTGGAGAGACGTTCGTTCATCTAGCACCAAGGGATCGTTTTGCAGGAGACACTTTTTCTCTGCTTTCTCAGTCTGTTTCCTAGTGCCGGTTTGAAGTTCCTGCAGTTTTCAATGTAAAACCGAGTTGGAGCTAGTACCACCCCATATATATGTATGGAATGGGGTTTGCAACTGAAAAGAAACTTTGTGTTCCCAACAAGCTTGTTGAAGGACGGCTTTCACACACACTTATCTCTCAGAACTGAGCAAGTGGAGAGACGTTTGTTCATCTAGCACCAAGGGAACGGGTTGCAGGAGACACTTTTTCTCTGCTTTCTCAGTCTGTTTCCTAGTGCCGGTTTGAAGTTCCTGCAGTTTTCACTGTAAAACCGAGTTAGAGCTTCTACCTCCCCATATATATGTATGGAATGGAGTTTGAAACTGAAAAGATACTTTGTCTTCCCAGCAAGCTATGTGAAGGATGGCTTTCACACACACTTTTCTCTCAGAACTGAGTATGTGTTGAGACGTTCGTTCATCTAGCACCAGGGGAACGGGTTGCATGAGACACTTTTTCTCTTCTTTCTCAGTCTGTTTCCTAGTGCCGGTTTGAAGTTCCTGCAGTTTTCACTGTAAAACCGAGTTGGAGCTGGTACCTCCCCATGTATATGTATGGAATGTTGTTTGCAACTGAAAAGAAACTTTGTGTTCCCAACAAGTTAGGTGAAGGGCGGCTTTCACACACAATTATCTCTCAGACCTGAGCATGTGGAGAGACGTTCGTTCATCTAGCACAAAGGGAACGGGTTGCAGGTGAAACTTTTACTCTGGGTTCTCAGTGTGTTTCCTAGTGCCGATTTGATGTTCCTGCAGTTTTCACTGTAAAACGAGTTGGAGCTAATACCAACCCATATATATGTATGGAGTGTAGTTGGCAACTGAAAAGAAACTTTGTGTTCCCAACAAGCTAGGGGAAGGATGGCTTTCACACACACTTATCTCTCAGAACTGAGCAAGTGGAGAGACGTTCGTTCATCTAGCACCAAGGGAAGGAGTTGCACGAGACACTTTTTCTCTGCTTTCTCAGTCTGTTTCCTAGTGCCGGTTTGAAGTTCCTGCAGTTTTCACTGTAAAACCAAGTTGGAGCTAGTACCTCCCCATATATATGTATGGAATGGAGTTTGCAACTGAAAAGAAACTTTGTGTTCCCAACAAGCTAGGTGAAGGACGGCTTTCACACACACTTATCTCTCAGAACTGAGCAAGTGGAGAGACGTTTGTTCATCTAGCACCAAGGGAACGGGTTGCAGGAGACACTTTTTCTCTGCTTTCTCAGTCTGTTTCCTAGTGCCGGTTTGAAGTTCCTGCAGTTTTCACTGTAAAACCGAGTTGGAGCTTGTACCTCCCCATATATATGTATGGAATGGAGTTTGCAAATGAAAAGAAACTTTGTGTTCACAACAAGCTAGGTGAAGGACGGCTTTCACACACACTTATCTCTCAGAACTGAGCAAGTGGAGAGACGTTCGTTCATCTAGCACCAGGGGAACGGTTTGGAGGACACACTTTTTCTCTGCTTTCTCAGTCTGTTTATTTGTGCCGGTTTGAAGTTCCTGCAGTTTTCACTGTAAATCCGAGTTGGAGCTAGTACCTCCCCATGTATATGTATGGAATGGAGTTTGCAACTGAAAAGAAACTCTGTGTTCCCAACAAGCTAGATGAAGGACGGCTTTCACACACACGTATCTCTCAGAACTGAGTAAGTGGAGAGACGTTCGTTCATCTAGAACCAAGGGAACGGGTTGCAGGGGACACTTTTTCTCTGCTTTCTCAGTCTGTTTCCTAGTGCCGGTTTGAAGTTCCTGCAGTTTTCACTGTAAAACCGAGTTGGAGCTAGTACCTCCCCATATATATGTAAGGAATGGAGTTTGCAACTGAAGAGAAACTTTGTGTTCCCAACAAGCTAGGTGAAGGACGGCTTTCATACACACATATCTCTCAGAACTGAGTAAGTGGAGAGACGTTCGTTCATCTAGAACCAAGGGAACGGTTTGCAGGAGACACTTTTTCTCTGCTTTCTCAGTCTGTTTCCTAGTGCCGGTTTGAAGTTCCTGCAGTTTTCACTGTAAAACCGAGTTGGAGCTAGTACCTCCCCATATATATGTAAGGAATGGAGTTTGCAACTGAAAAGAAACTTTGTGTTCCCAACAAGCTAGGTGAAGGACGGCTTTCACACACAATTATCTCTCAGAACTGAGCAAGTAGAGAGACGTTCGTTCATCTAGCACCAGGGGAACGGTTTGGAGGACACACTTTTTCTCTGCTTTCTCAGTCTGTTTATTAGTGCCGGTTTGAAGTTCCTGCAGTTTTCACTGTAAATCCGAGTTGGAGCTAGTACCTCCCCATGTATATGTATGGAATGGAGTTTGCAACTGATAAGAAACTTTGTGTTCCCAACAAGCTAGGTGAAGGACGGCTTTCACACACACTTATCTCTCAGAACTGAGCATGTGGAGAGACGTTCGTTCATCTAGCACAAAGGGAACGGGTTGCAGGAGAAACTTTTACTCTGGGTTCTCAGTGTGTTTCCTAGTGCCGATTTGATGTTCCTGCAGTTTTCACTGTAAAACGAGTTGGAGCTAATACCAACCCATATATATGTATGGAGTGTAGTTGGCAACTGAAAAGAAACTTTGTGTTCCCAACAAGCTAGGGGAAGGATGGCTTTCACACACACTTTTCTCTCAGAACTGAGCAAGTGGAGAGACGTTCGTTCATCTAGCACCAAGGGAAGGAGTTGCACGAGACACTTTTTCTCTGCTTTCTCAGTCTGTTTCCTAGTGCCGGTTTGATGTTCCTGCAGTTTTCACTGTAAAACCGAGTTGGAGCTTGTACCTCCCCATATATATGTATGGAATGGGGTTTGCAACTAAAAAGAAACTAGTGTTCACAACAAGCTAGGTGAAGGATGGCTTTCACACACACTTTTCTCTCAGAACTGAGCAAGTGGAGAGACGTTCGTTCATCTAGCACCAAGGGAACGTTTTGCAGGAGACACTTTTTCTCTGCTTTCTCAGTCTGTTTCCTAGTGCCGGTTTGAAGTTCCTGCAGTTTTCACTGTAAAACCGAGTTGGAGCTAGTACCTCCCCATATATATGTATTGAATGGAGTTTGCAACTGAAAAGAAACTTTGTGTTCCCAACAAGCTAGGTGAAGGACGGCTTTCACACACACTTATCTCTCAGAACTGAGCAAGTGGAGAGACGTTTGTTCATCTAGCACCAAGGGAACGGGTTGCAGGAGACACTTTTTCTCTGCTTTCTCAGTCTGTTTCCTAGTGCCGGTTTGAAGTTCCTGCAGTTTTCACTGTAAAACCGAGTTGGAGCTTGTACCTCCCCATATATATGTATGGAATGGAGTTTGCAACTGAAAAGAAACTTTGTGTTCCCAACAAGCTAGGTGAAGGACGGCTTTCACACACACTTATCTCTCAGAACTGAGCAAGTGGAGAGACGTTCGTTCATCTAGCACCAGGGGAACGGTTTGGAGGACACACTTTTTCTCTGCTTTCTCAGTCTGTTTATTAGTGCCGGTTTGAAGTTCCTGCAGTTTTCACTGTAAATCCGAGTTGGAGCTAGTACCTCCCCATGTATATGTATGGAATGGAGTTTGCAACTGATAAGAAACTTTGTGTTCCCAACAAGCTAGGTGAAGGACGGCTTTCACACACACTTATCTCTCAGAACTGAGCATGTGGAGAGACGTTCGTTCATCTAGCACAAAGGGAACGGGTTGCAGGAGAAACTTTTACTCTGGGTTCTCAGTGTGTTTCCTAGTGCCGATTTGATGTTCCTGCAGTTTTCACTGTAAAACGAGTTGGAGCTAATACCAACCCATATATATGTATGGAGTGTAGTTGGCAACTGAAAAGAAACTTTGTGTTCCCAACAAGCTAGGTGAAGGATGGCTTTCACACACACTTTTCTCTCAGAACTGAGCAAGTGGAGAGACGTTCGTTCATCTAGCACCAAGGGAAGGAGTTGCAGGAGTCACTTTTTCTCTGCTTTCTCAGTCTGTTTCCTAGTGCCGGTTTGATGTTCCTGCAGTTTTCACTGTAAAACCGAGTTGGAGCTTGTACCTCCCCATATATATGTATGGAATGGAGTTTGCAACTGAAAAGAAACTAGTGTTCCCAACAAGCTAGGTGAAGGATGGCTTTCACACACACTTTTCTCTCAGAACTGAGCAAGTGGAGAGACGTTCGTTCATCTAGCACCAAGGGAACGAGTTGCAGGAGACACTTTTTCTCTGCATTCTCAGTCTGTTTCCTAGTGCCGGTTTGAAGTTCCTGCAGTTTTCACTGTAAAACCGAGTTGGAGCTAGTACCTCCCCATGTATATGTATGGAATGGAGTTTGCAACTGAAAAGAAACTTTGTGTTCCCAACAAGCTAGGTGAAGGACGGCTTTCACACACACTTATCTCTCAGAACTGAGCAAGTGGAGAGACGTTCGTTCATCCAGCACCAGGGGAACGGGTTGGAGGACACAATTTTTCTCTGCTTTCTCAGTCTGTTTATTAGTGCTGGTTTGAAGTTCCTGCAGTTTTCACTGTAAATCCGAGTTGGAGCTAGTACCTCCCCATGTATATGTATGGAATGGAGTTTGCAACTGAAAAGAAACTTTGTGTTCCCAACAAGTTAGTTGAAGGACGGCTTTCACACACACTTATCTCTCAGAACTGAGCAAGTGGAGAGACGTTCGTTCATCTAGCACCAAGGGAAGGAGTTGCAGGAGACACTTTTTCTCTGCTTTCTCAGTCTGTTTCCTAGTGCCAGTTTGATGTTCCTGCAGTTTTCACTGTAAAACCGAGTTGGAGCTTGTACCTCCCCATATATATGTATGGAATGGAGTTTGCAACTGAAAAGAAACTAGTGTTCCCAACAAGCTAGGTGAAGGATGGCTTTCACACACACTTTTCTCTCAGAACTGAGCAAGTGGAGAGACGTTCGTTCATCTAGCACCAAGGGAACGTTTTGCAGGAGACACTTTTTCTCTGCTTTCTCAGTCTGTTTCCTAGTGCCGGTTTGAAGTTCCTGCAGTTTTCACTGTAAAACCGAGTTGGAGCTAGTACCTCCCCATATATATGTATGGAATGGAGTTTGCAACTGAAAAGAAACTTTGTGTTCCCAACAAGCTTGTTGAAGGACGGCTTTCACACACACTTATCTCTCAGAACTGAGCAAGTGGAGAGACGTTTGTTCATCTAGCACCAAGGGAACGGGTTGCAGGAGACACTTTTTCTCTGCTTTCTCAGTCTGTTTCCTAGTGCCGGTTTGAAGTTCCTGCAGTTTTCACTGTAAATCCGAGTTAGAGCTTGTACCTCCACATATATATGTATGGAATGGAGTTTGAAACTGAAAAGTTACTTTGTCTTCCCAGCAAGCTAGGTGAAGGATGGCTTTCACACACACTTTTCTCTCAGAACTGAGTATGTGTTGAGACGTTCGTTCATCTAGCACCAGGGGAACGGGTTGCATGAGACACTTTTTCTCTTCTTTCTCAGTCTGTTTCCTAGTGCCGGTTTGAAGTTCCTGCAGTTTTCACTGTAAAACCGAGTTGGAGCTGGTACCTCCCCATGTATATGTATGGAATGTTGTTTGCAACTGAAAAGAAACTTTGTGTTCCCAACAAGTTAGGTGAAGGGCGGCTTTCACACACAATTATCTCTCAGACCTGAGCAAGTGGAGAGACGTTCGTTCATCTAGAACCAATGGAACGGGTTGCAGTTGACACATTTTCTCTGCTTTCTCAGTCTGTTTCCTAGTGCCAGTTTGAAGTTCCTGCAGTTTTCACTGTAAAACCGAGTTGGAGCTTGTACCTCCCCATATATATGTAAGGAATGGAGTTTGCAACTGAAAAGAAACTTTGTGTTCCCAACAAGCTAGGTGAAGGACGGCTTTCACACACACTTATCTCTCAGAACTGAGCAAGTGGAGAGACGTTCGTTCATCTAGCACCAGCGGAACGGTTTGAAGGACACACTTTTTCTCTGCTTTCTCAGTCTGTTTATTAGTGCCGGTTTGAAGTTCCTGCAGTTTTCACTGTAAATCCGAGTTGGAGCTAGTACCTCCCCATGTATATGTATGAAATGGAGTTTGCAACTGAAAAGAAACTTTGTGTTCCCAACAAGCTAGGTGAAGGACGGCTTTCACACACACTTATCTCTCAGAACTGAGCATGTGGAGAGACGTTCGTTCATCTAGCACAAAGGGAACGGGTTGCAGGAGAAACCTTTACTCTGGGTTCTCAGTGTGTTTCCTAGTGCCGATTTGATGTTCCTGCAGTTTTCACTGTAAAAAGAGTTGGAGCTAATACCAACCCATATATATCTATGGAGTGTAGTTGGCAACTGAAAAGAAACTTTGTGTTCCCAACAAGCTAGGTGAAGGATGGCTTTCACACACACTTTTCTCTCAGAACTGAGCAAGTGGAGAGACGTTCGTTCATCTAGCACCAAGGGAAGGTGTTGCAGGAGACACTTTTTCTCTGCTTTCTCAGTCTGTTTCCTAGTGCCGATTTGATGTTCCTGCAGTTTTCACTGTAAAACCGAGTTGGAGCTTGTACCTCCCCATATATATGTATGGAATGGAGTTTGAAACTGAAAAGATACTTTGTCTTCCCAGCAAGCTAGGTGAAGGATGGCTTTCACACACACTTTTCTCTCAGAACTGAGTATGTGTTGAGACGTTCGTTCATCTAGCACCAGGGGAACGGGTTGCATGAGACACTTTTTCTCTTCTTTCTCAGTCTGTTTCCTAGTGCCGGTTTGAAGTTCCTGCAGTTTTCACTGTAAAACCGTGTTGGAGCTGGTACCTCCCATGTATATTTATGGAATGGTGTTTGCAACTGAAAAGAAACTTTGTGTTCCCAACAAGTTAGGTGAAGTACGGCTTTCACACAAAATTATCTCTCAGACCTGAGCAAGTGGAGAGACGTTCGTTCATCTAGAACCAAGGGAACGGGTTGCAGGAGACACTTTTTCTCTGCTTTCTCAGTCTGTTTCCTAGTGCCAGTTTGAATTTCCTGCAGTTTTCACAGTAAAACCGAGTTGGAGCTAGTACCTCCCCATATATATGTATGGAATGGAGTTTGCAACTGAAAAGAATCTTTGTGTTCCCAACAAGCTAGGTGAAGGACGGCTTTCACACACACTTATCTCTCAGAACTGAGCAAGTGGAGAGACGTTCGTTCATCTAGCACCAGGGGAACGGTTTGGAGGACACACTTTTTCTCTGCTTTCTCAGTCTGTTTTTTTGTGCCGGTTTGAAGTTCCTGCAGTTTTCACTGTAAAACCGAGTTAGAGCCAGTACCTCCCCATGTATATGTATGGAATGGAGTTTGCAACTGAAAAGAAACTTTGTGTTCCCAACAAGCTAGGTGAAGAACGGCTTTCACACACACTTATCTCTCAGAACTGAGCAAGTGGAGAGACGTTCGTTCATCTAGCACCAGGGGAACGGTTTGGAGGACACACTTTTTCTCTGCTTTCTCAGTCTGTTTATTAGTGCCGGTTTGAAGTTCCTGCAGTTTTCACTGTAAATCCGAGTTGGAGCCAGTACCTCCCCATGTATACGTATGGAATGGAGTTTGCAACTGAAAAGAAACTTTGTGTTCCCAACAAGCTAGGTGAAGGACGGCTTTCACACACGCTTATCTCTCAGAACTGAGCATGTGGAGAGACGTTCGTTCATCTAGCACAAAGGGAACGGGTTGCAGGAGAAACTTTTACTCTGGGTTCTCAGTGTGTTTCCTAGTGCCGATTTGATGTTCCTGCAGTTTTCACTGTAAAACGAGTTGGAGCTAATACCAACCCATATATATGTATGGAGTGTAGTTGGCAACTGAAAAGAAACTTTGTGTTCCCAACAAGCTAGGTGAAGGATGGCTTTCACACACATTTTTCTCTCAGAACTGAGTATGTGTTGAGACGTTCGTTCATCTAGCACCAGGGGAACGGGTTGCATGAGACACTTTTTCTCTTCTTTCTCAGTCTCTTTCCTAGTGCCGGTTTGAAGTTCCTGCAGTTTTCACTGTAAAACCGAGTTGGAGCTGGTACCTCCCCATGTATATGTATGGAATGTTGTTTGCAACTGAAAAGAAACTTTGTGTTCCCAACAAGTTAGGTGAAGGGCGGCTTTCACACACAATTATCTCTCAGACCTGAGCAAGTGGAGAGACGTTCGTTCATCTAGAACCAAGGGAACGGGTTGCAGGAGACACATTTTCTCTGCTTTCTCAGTCTGTTTCCTAGTGCCAGTTTGAAGTTCCTGCAGTTTTCACAGTAAAACCGAGTTGGAGCTAGTACCTCCCCATATATATGTATGGAATGGAGTTTGCAACTGAAAAGAAACTTTGTGTTCCCAACAAGCTAGGTGAAGGACGGCTTTCACACACACTTATCTCTCAGAACTGAGCAAGTGGAGAGACGTTCGTTCATCTAGCACCAGGGGAACGGTTTGGAGGACACACTATTTCTCTGCTTTCTCAGTCTGTTTCCTAGTGCCGGTTGGAAGTTCCTGCAGTTTTCACTGTAAAACCGAGTTGGAGCCAGTACCTCCCCATATATATGTAAGGAATGGAGTTTGCAACTGAAAAGAAACTTTGTGTTCCCAACAAGCTAGGTGAAGGACGGCTTTCACACACACTTATCTCTCAGAACTGAGTAAGTGGAGAGACGTTCGTTCATCTAGAACCAAGGGAACGTGTTGCAGGAGACACTTTTTCTCTGCTTTCTCAGTCTGTTTCCTAGTGCCGGTTTGAAGTTCCTGCAGTTTTCACTGTAAAACCGAGTTGGAGCTAGTACCTCCCAATATATATGTAAGGAATGGAGTTTGCAACTGAAAAGAAACTTTGTGTTCCCAACAAGCTAGGTGAAGGACGGCTTTCACACACACTTATCTCTCAGAACTGAGCAAGTGGAGAGACGTTCGTTCATCTAGCACCAGGGGAACGGTTTGGAGGACACACTTTTTCTCTGCTTTCTCAGTCTGTGTATTAGTGCCGGTTTGAAGTTCCTGCAGTTTTCACTGTAAATCCGAGATGGAGCTATTACCTCCCCATGTATATGTATGGAATGGAGTTTGCAACTGAAAAGAAACTTTGTGTTCCCAACAAGCTAGGTGAAGGACGGCTTTCACACACACTTATCTCTCAGAACTGAGCAATTGGAGAGACGTTCGTTCATCTAGCACACAGGGAACGGGTTGCAGGAGAAACTTTTACTCTGGGTTCTCAGTGTGTTTCCTAGTGCCGATTTGATGTTCCTGCAGTTTTCACTGTAAAAAGAGTTGGAGCTAATACCAACCCATATATATGTATGGAGTGTAGTTGGCAACTGAAAAGAAACTTTGTGTTCCCAACAAGCTAGGTGAAGGATGGCTTTCACACACATTTTTCTCTCAGAACTGAGTATGTGTTGAGACGTTCGTTCATCTAGCACCAGGGGAACGGGTTGCATGAGACACTTTTTCTCTTCTTTCTCAGTCTGTTTCCTAGTGCCGGTTTGAAGTTCCTGCAGTTTTCACTGTAAAACCGAGTTGGAGCTGGTACCTCCCCATGTATATGTATGGAATGGTGTTTGCAACTGAAAAGAAACTTTGTGTTCCCAACAAGTTAGGTGAAGGGCGGCTTTCACACACAATTATCTCTCAGACCTGAGCAAGTGGAGAGACGTTCGTTCATCTAGAACCAAGGGAACGGGTTGCAGGAGACACATTTTCTCTGCATTCTCAGTCTGTTTCCTAGTGCCAGTTTGAAGTTCCTGCAGTTTTCACAGTAAAACCGAGTTGGAGCTAGTACCTCCCCATATATATGTTTGGAATGGAGTTTGCAACTGAAAAGAAACTTTGTGTTCCCAACAAGCTAAGTGAAGGACGGCTTTCACACACACTTATCTCTCAGAACTGAGCAAGTGGAGAGACGTTCGTTCATCTAGCACCAGGGGAACGGTTTGGAGGACACACTATTTCTCTGCTTTCTCAGTCTGTTTATTTGTGCCGGTTTGAAGTTCCTGCAGTTTTCACTGTAAAACCGTGTTGGAGCCAGTACCTCCCCATATATATGTAAGGAATGGAGTTTGCAACTGAAAAGAAACTTTGTGTTCCCAACAAGCTAGGTGAAGGACGGCTTTCACACACACTTATCTCTCAGAACTGAGTAAGTGGAGAGACGTTCGTTCATCTAGAACCAAGGGAACGGGTTGCAGGAGAAACTTTTTCTCTGCTTTCTCAGTCTGTTTCCTAGTGCCGGTTTGAAGTTCCTGCAGTTTTCACTGTAAAACCGAGTTGGAGCTAGTACCTCCCAATATATATGTAAGGAATGGAGTTTGCAACTGAAAAGAAACTTTGTGTTCCCAACAAGCTAGGTGAAGGACGGCTTTCACACACACTTATCTCTCAGAACTGAGCAAGTGGAGAGACGTTCGTTCATCTAGCACCAGGGGAACGGTTTGGAGGACACACTTTTTCTCTGCTTTCTCAGTCTGTGTATTAGTGCCGGTTTGAAGTTCCTGCAGTTTTCACTGTAAATCCGAGTTGGAGCTAGTACCTCCCCATGTATATGTATGGAATGGAGTTTGCAACTGAAAAGAAACTTTGTGTTCCCAACAAGCTAGGTGAAGGACGGCTTTCACACACACTTATCTCTCAGAACTGAGCAATTGGAGAGACGTTCGTTCATCTAGCACACAGGGAACGGGTTGCAGGAGAAACTTTTACTCTGGGTTCTCAGTGTGTTTCCTAGTGCCGATTTGATGTTCCTGCAGTTTTCACTGTAAAAAGAGTTGGAGCTAATACCAACCCATATATATGTATGGAGTGTAGTTGGCAACTGAAAAGAAACTTTGTGTTCCCAACAAGCTAGGTGAAGGATGGCTTTCACACACATTTTTCTCTCAGAACTGAGTATGTGTTGAGACGTTCGTTCATCTAGCACCAGGGGAACGGGTTGCATGAGACACTTTTTCTCTTCTTTCTCAGTCTGTTTCCTAGTGCCGGTTTGAAGTTCCTGCAGTTTTCACTGTAAAACCGAGTTGGAGCTGGTACCTCCCCATGTATATGTATGGAATGGTGTTTGCAACTGAAAAGAAACTTTGTGTTCCCAACAAGTTAGGTGAAGGGCGGCTTTCACACACAATTATCTCTCAGACCTGAGCAAGTGGAGAGACGTTCGTTCATCTAGAACCAAGGGAACGGGTTGCAGGAGACACATTTTCTCTGCATTCTCAGTCTGTTTCCTAGTGCCAGTTTGAAGTTCCTGCAGTTTTCACAGTAAAACCGAGTTGGAGCTAGTACCTCCCCATATATATGTTTGGAATGGAGTTTGCAACTGAAAAGAAACTTTGTGTTCCCAACAAGCTAAGTGAAGGACGGCTTTCACACACACTTATCTCTCAGAACTGAGCAAGTGGAGAGACGTTCGTTCATCTAGCACCAGGGGAACGGTTTGGAGGACACACTATTTCTCTGCTTTCTCAGTCTGTTTATTTGTGCCGGTTTGAAGTTCCTGCAGTTTTCACTGTAAATCCGAGTTGGAGCTAGTACCACCCCATGTATATGTATGGAATGGAGTTTGCAACTGAAAAGAAACTCTGTGTTCCCAACAAGCTAGGTGAAGGACGGCTTTCACACACACTTATCTCTCAGAACTGTGTAAGTGGAGAGACGTTCGTTCATCTAGAACCAAGGGAACGGGTTGCAGGAGACACTTTTTCTCTGCTTTCTCAGTCTGTTTCCTAGTGCCGGTTTGAAGTTCCTGCAGTTTTCACTGTAAAACAGAGTTGGAGCTAGTACCTCCCCATATATATGTAAGGAATGGAGTTTGCAACTGAAAAGAAACTTTGTGTTCCCAACAAGCTAGGTGAAGGACGGCTTTCACACACACTTATCTCTCAGAACTGAGCAAGTGGAGAGACGTTCGTTCATCTAGCACCAGGGGAACGGTTTGGAGGACACACTTTTTCTCTGCTTTCTCAGTCTGTGTATTAGTGCCGGTTTGAAGTTCCTGCAGTTTTCACTGTAAATCCGAGATGGAGCTAGTACCTCCCCATGTATATGTATGGAATGGAGTTTGCAACTGAAAAGAAACTTTGTGTTCCCAACAAGCTAGGTGAAGGACGGCTTTTACACACACTTATCTCTCAGAACTGAGCATGTGGAGAGACTTTCGTTCATCTAGCACAAAGGGAACGGGTTGCAGGAGAAACTTTTACTCTGGGTTCTCAGTGTGTTTCCTAGTGCCGATTTGATGTTCCTGCAGTTTTCACTGTAAAACGAGTTGGAGCTAATACCAACCCATATATATGTATGGAGTGTAGTTGGCAACTGAAAAGAAACTTTGTGTTCCCAACAAGCTAGGTGAAGGATGGCTTTCACACACACTTTTCTCTCAGAACTGAGCAAGTGGAGAGACGTTCGTTCATCTAGCACCAAGGGAAGGAGTTGCAGGAGATACTTTTTCTCTGCTTTCTCATTCTGTTTCCTAGTGCCGGTTTGTAGTTCCTGCAGTTTTCACTGTAAAACCGAGTTGGAGCTTGTACCTCCCCATATATTTGTATGGAATGGAGTTTGCAACTGAAAAGAAACTTTGTGTTCCCAACAAGCTATGTGAAGGACGGCTTTCACACACAATTATCCCTCAGAACTGAGTATGTGGAGAGACGTTCGTTCATCTAGCACCAGGGGAAGGGGTTGCAGGAGATACTTTTTCTCTGCTTCCTCAGTCTGTTTCCTAGTGCCGGTTTGAAGTTCCTGCAGTTTTCAATGTAAAACCGAGTTGGAGCTAGTACCTCCCCATATATATGTATGGAATGGAGTTTGCAACTGAAAAGAAACTTTGTGTTCCCAACAAGCTAGTTGAAGGACCGCTTTCACACACACTTATCTCTCAGAACTGAGCAAGTGGAGAGACGTTCGTTCACCTAGCACAAAGGGAACGGGTTGCAGGAGACACTTTTTCTCTGCTTTCTCATTCTGTTTCCTAGTGCCGGTTTGAAGTTCCTGCAGTTTTCAATGTAAAACCGAGTTGGAGCTAGTACCTCCCCATATATATGTATGGAATGGAGTTTGCAACTGAAAAGAAACTTTGTGTTCCCAACAAGCTATGTGAAGTACGGCTTTCACACACACTTATCTCTCAGAACTGAGCAAGTGGAGAGACGTTCGTTCACCTAGCACCAAGGGAACGGGTGGCAGGAGACACTTTTTTCAGCTTTCTCAGTCTGTTTCCTAGTGCCAGTTTGAATTTCCTGCAGTTTTCACAGTAAAACCGAGTTGGAGCTAGTACCTCCCCATATATATGTGTGGATTGGAGTTTGCAACTGAAAAGAAACTTTGTGTTCCCAACAAGCTAGGTGAAGGACGGCTTTCACACACACTTATCTCTCAGAACTGAGCAAGTGGAGAGACGTTCGTTCACCTAGCACCAAGGGAACGGGTTGCAGGAGACACTTTTTCTCTGCTTTCTCAGTCTGTATCCTAGTGCCGGTTTGAAGTTCCTGCAGATTTCAATGTAAAACCGAGTTGGAGCTAGTACCTCCCCATATATTTGTATGGAATGGAGTTTGCAACTGAAAAGAAACTTTGTGTTCCCAACAAGCTAGGTGAAGGACGGCTTTCACACACAATTATCCCTCAGAACTGAGTATGTGGAGAGACGTTCGTTCATCTAGCACCAGGGGAAGGGGTTGCAGGAGACACTTTTTCTCTGCTTCCTCAGTCTGTTTCCTAGTGCCGGTTTGAAGTTCCTGCAGTTTTCAATGTAAAACCGAGTTGGAGCTAGTACCTCCCCATATATATGTATGGAATGGAGTTTGCAACTGAAAAGAAACTTTGTGTTCCCAACAAGCTAGTTGAAGGACCGCTTTCACACACACTTATCTCTCAGAACTGAGCAAGTGGAGAGACGTTCGTTCACATAGCACAAAGGGAACGGGTTGCAGGAGACACTTTTTCTCTGCTTTCTCATTCTGTTTCCTAGTGCCGGTTTGAAGTTCCTGCAGTTTTCAATGTAAAACCGAGTTGGAGCTAGTACCTCCCCATATATATGTATGGAATGGAGTTTGCAACTGAAAAGAAACTTTGTGTTCCCAACAAGCTAGGTGAAGGATGGCTTTCACACACACTTATCTCTCAGAACTGAGCAAGTGGAGAGACGTTCTTCATCTAGCACCAAGGGAACGGGTTGCAGGAGACACTTTTTCTCTGCTTTCTCAGTCTGTTTCCTAGTGCCGGTTGGAAGTTCCTGCAGTTTTCAATGTAAAACCGAGTTGGAGCTTGTACCTCCCCATATATATGTATGGAATGAAGTTTGCAACTGAAAAGAAACTTTGTGTTCCCAACAATCTAGGTGAAGTACGGCTTTCACACACACTTATCTCTCAGACCTGAGCAAGTGGAGAGACGTTCGTTCATCTAGAACCAAGGGAACGGGTTGCAGGAGACACTTTTTTCAGCTTTCTCAGTCTGTTTCCTAGTGCCAGTTTGAATTTCCTGCAGTTTTCACAGTAAAACCGAGTTGGAGCTAGTACCTCCCCATATATATGTGTGGATTGGAGTTTGCAACTGAAAAGAAACTTTGTGTTCCCAACAAGCTAGGTGAAGGACGGCTTTCACACACACTTATCTCTCAGAACTGAGCAAGTGGAGAGACGTTCGTTCACCTAGCACCAAGGGAACTGGTTGCAGGGGACACTTTTTCTCTGCTTTCTCAGTCTGTTTCCTAGTGCCAGTTTGAAGTTCCTGCAGTTTTCACAGTAAAACCGAGTTGGAGCTAGTACCTCCCCATATATATGTATGGAATGGAGTTTGCAACTGAAAAGCAACTTTGTGTTCCCAACAAGCTAGGTGAAGGACGGCTTTCACACACACTTATCTCTCAGAACTGAGCAAGTGCAGAGACGTTCGTTCATCTAGCACCAGGGGAACGGTTTGGAGGACACACTATTTCTCTACTTTCTCAGTCTGTTTATTTGTGCCGGTTTGAAGTTCCTGCAGTTTTCACTGTAAATCCGAGTTGGAGCTAGTACCACCCCATGTATATGTATGGAATGGAGTTTGCAACTGAAAAGAAACTCTGTGTTCCCAACAAGCTAGGTGAAGGACGGCTTTCACACACACTTATCTCTCAGAACTGAGCAAGTGGAGAGACGTTCGTTCATCTAGAACCAAGGGAACGGGTTGCAGGAGACACTTTTTCTCTGCTTTTTCAGTCTGTTTCCTAGTGCCGGTTGGAAGTTCCTGCAGTTTTCACTGTAAAACCGAGTTGGAGCTGGTACCTCCCCATGTATATGTATGGAATGGTGTTTGCAACTGAAAAGAAACTTTGTGTTCCCAACAAGTTAGGTGAAGGGCGGCTTTCACACACACTTTTCTCTCAGAACTGAGCATGTGGAGAGACGTTCGTTCATCTAGCACAAAGGGAACGGGTTGCAGGAGAAACTTTTACTCTGGGTTCTCAGTGTGTTTCCTAGTGCCGATTTGATGTTCCTGCAGTTTTCACTGTAAAACGAGTTGGAGCTAATACCAACCCATATATATGTATGGAGTGTAGTTGGCAACTGAAAAGAAACTTTGTGTTCCCAACAAGCTAGGTGAAGGATGGCTTTCACACACAGTTTTCTCTCAGAACTGAGCAAGTGGAGAGACGTTCGTTCATCTAGCACCAAGGGAAGGAGTTGCAGGAGACACTTTTTCTCTGCTTTCTCATTCTGTTTCCTAGTGCCGGTTTGAAGTTCCTGCATTTTTCACTGTAAAACAGAGTTGGAGCTTGTACCTCCCCATATATTTGTATGGAATGGAGTTTGCAACTGAAAAGAAACTTTGTGTTCCCAACAAGCTAGGTGAAGGACGGCTTTCACACACAATTATCCCTCAGAACTGAGTATGTGGAGAGACGTTCGTTCATCTAGCACCAGGGGAAGGGGTTGCAGGAGACACTTTTTCTCTGCTTCCTCAGTCTGTTTCCTAGTGCCGGTTTGAAGTTCCTGCAGTTTTCAATGTAAAACCGAGTTGGAGCTAGTACCTCCCCATATATATGTATGGAATGGAGTTTGCATCTGAAAAGAAACTTTGTGTTCCCTACAAGCTAGTTGAAGGACCGCTTTCACACACACTTATATCTCAGAACTGAGCAAGTGGAGAGACGTTCGTTCACCTAGCACAAAGGGAACGGGTTGCAGGAGACACTTTTTCTCTGCTTTCTCATTCTGTTTCCTAGTGCCGGTTTGAAGTTCCTGCAGTTTTCAATGTAAAACCGAGTTCGAGCTAGTACCTCCCCATATATATGTATGGAATGGAGTTTGCAACTGAAAAGAAACTTTGTGTTCCCAACAAGCTAGGTGAAGTACGGCTTTCACACACACTTATCTCTCAGAACTGAGCAAGTGGAGAGACGTTCATTCATCTAGAACCAAGGGAACGGGTTGCAGGAGACACTTTTTTCAGCTTTCTCAGTCTGTTTCCTAGTGCCAGTTTGAATTTCCTGCAGTTTTCACAGTAAAACCGAGTTGGAGCTAGTACCTCCCCATATATATGTGTGGATTGGAGTTTGCAACTGAAAAGAAACTTTGTGTTCCCAACAAGCTAGGTGAAGGACGGCTTTCACACACACTTATCTCTCAGAACTGAGCAAGTGGAGAGACGTTCGTTCACCTAGCACCAAGGGAACGGGTTGCAGGAGACACTTTTTCTCTGCTTTCTCAGTCTGTTTCCTAGTGCCGGTTTGAAGTTCCTGCAGATTTCAATGTAAAACCGAGTTGGAGCTAGTACCTCCCCATATATTTGTATGGAATGGAGTTTGCAACTGAAAAGAAACTTTGTGTTCCCAGCAAGCTAGGTGAAGGATGGCTTTCACACACACTTATCTCTCAGAACTGAGCAAGTGGAGAGACGTTCGTTCATCTAGCACCAAGGGAACGGGTTGCAGGAGACACTTTTTCTCTGCTTTCTCAGTCTGTTTCCTAGTGCCGGTTTGAAGTTCCTGCAGTTTTCACTGTAAAACCGAGTTGGAGCTAGTACCTCCCCATATATATGTATGGAATGGAGTTTGCAACTGAAAAGAAACTTTGTGTTCCCAACAAGCTAGGTGAAGGACGGCTTTCACACACACTTATCTCTCAGAACTGAGCAAGTGGAGAGACGTTTGTTCATCTAGCACCAAGGGAACGGGTTGCAGGAGACACTTTTTCTCTGCTTTCTCAGTCTGTTTCCTAGTGCCGGTTTGAAGTTCCTGCAGTTTTCACTGTAAAACCGAGTTAGAGCTTGTACCTCCCCATATATATGTATAGAATGGAGTTTGAAACTGAAAAGAAACTTTGTCTTCCCAGCAAGCTAGGTGAAGGATGGCTTTCACACACACTTTTCTCTCAGAACTGAGTATGTGGAGAGACGTTCGTTCATCTAGCACCAGGGGAACGGGTTGCAGGAGACACTTTTTCTCTTCTTTCTCAGTCTGTTTCCTAGTGCCGGTTTGAAGTTCCTGCAGTTTTCACTGTAAAACCGAGTTGGAGCTGGTACCTCCCCATGTATATGTATGGAATGGTGTTTGCAACTGAAAAGAAACTTTGTGTTCCCAACAAGCTAGGTGAAGGATGGCTTTCACACACACTTATCTCTCAGAACTGAGGAAGTGGAGAGACGTTCGTTCATCTAGCACCAAGGGAATGGGTTGCAGGAGACACTTTTTCTCTGCTTTCTCAGTCTGTTTCCTAGTGCCGGTTTGAAGTTCCTGCAGTTTTCAATGTAAAACCGAGTTGGAGTTAGTACCTCCCCATATATATGTAAGGAATGGTGTTTGCAACTGAAAAGAAACTTTGTGTTCCCAACAAGCTAGGTGAAGTACGGCTTTCACACACACTTATCTCTCAGAACTGAGCAAGTGGAGAGACGTTCGTTCATCTAGAACCAAGGGAACGGGTTGCAGGAGACACTTTTTTCAGCTTTCTCAGTCTGTTTCCTAGTGCCAGTTTGAATTTCCTGCAGTTTTCACAGTAAAACCGAGTTGGAGCTAGTACCTCCCCATTTATATGTGTGGATTGGAGTTTGCAACTGAAAAGAAACTTTGTGTTCCCAACAAGCTAGGTGAAGGACGGCTTTCACACACACTTATCTCTCAGAACTGAGCAAGTGGAGAGACGTTCGTTCACCTAGCACCAAGGGAACGGGTTGCAGGAGACACTTTTTCTCTGCTTTCTCAGTCTGTTTCCTAGTGCCGGTTTGAAGTTCGTGCAGATTTCAATGTAAAACCGAGTTGGAGCTAGTACCTCCCCATATATATGTATGGAATGGAGTTTGCAACTGAAAAGAAACTTTGTGTTCCCAACAAGCTAGGTGAAGTACGGCTTTCACACACACTTATCTCTCAGAACTGAGCAAGTGGAGAGACGTTCGTTCACCTAGCACCAAGGGAACTGGTTGCAGGAGACACTTTTTCTCTGCTTTCTCAGTCTGTTTCCTAGTGCCGGTTTGAAGTTCCTGCAGTTTTCACTGTAAAACCGAGTTGGAGCTAGTACCTCCCCATATATATGTATGGAATGGAGTTTGCAACTGAAAAGAAACTTTGTGTTCCCAACAAGATAGGTGAAGGACGGCTTTCACACACACTTATCTCTCAGAACTGAGCAAGTGGAGAGACGTTTGTTCATCTAGCACCAGGGGAACGGGTTGCAGGAGACACTTTTTCTCTTCTTTCTCAGTCTGTTTCCTAGTGCCGGTTTGAAGTTCCTGCAGTTTTCACTGTAAAACCGAGTTGGAGCTGGTACCTCCCCATGTATATGTATGGAATGGTGTTTGCAACTGAAAAGAAACTTTGTGTTCCCAACAAGTTAGGTGAAGGGCGGCTTTCACACACAATTATCTCTCAGAACTGAGCAAGTGGAGAGACGTTCGTTCATCTAGACCCAAGGGAACGGGTTGCAGGAGACAATTTTTCTCTGCTTTCTCAGTCTGTTTCCTAGTGCCGGTTTGAAGTTCCTGCAGTTTTCACTGTAAAACCGAGTTGGAGCTAGTACCTCCCCATATATATGTATGGAATGGAGTTTGCAACTGAAAAGAAACTTTGTGTTCCCAACAAGCTAGGTGAAGGACGGCTTTCACACACACTTATCTCTCAGAACTGAGCAAGTGGAGAGACGTTTGTTCATCTAGCACCAAGGGAACGGGTTGCAGGAGACACTTTTTCTCTGCTTTCTCAGTCTGTTTCCTAGTGCCGGTTTGAAGTTCCTGCAGATTTCAATGTAAAACCGAGTTGGAGCTAGTACCTCCCCATATATTTGTATGGAATGGAGTTTGCAACTGAAAAGAAACTTTGTGTTCCCATCAAGCTAGGTGAAGGACGGCTTTCACACACACTTATCTCTCAGAACTGAGCAAGTGGAGGGACGTTCGTTCATCTAGCACCAAGGAAACGGGTTGCAGGAGACACTTTTTCTCTGCTTTCTCAGTCTGTTTCCTAGTGCCGGTTTGAAGTTCCTGCAGTTTTCAATGTAAAACCGAGTTGGAGCTAGTACCTCACCATATATATGTATGGAATGGAGTTTGCAACTGAAAAGAAACTTTGTGTTCCCAACAAGCTAGGTGAAGTACGGCTTTCACACACACTTATCTCTCAGAACTGAGCAAGTGGAGAGACGTTCGTTCACCTAGCACCAAGGGAACTGGTTGCAGGAGACACTTTTTCTCTGCTTTCTCAGTCTGTTTCCTAGTGCCGGTTTGAAGTTCCTGCAGTTTTCACTGTAAAACCGAGTTGGAGCTAGTACCTCCCCATATATATGTATGGAATGGAGTTTGCAACTGAAAAGAAACTTTGTGTTCCCAACAAGCTAGGTGAAGTACGGCTTTCACACACACTTATCTCTCAGAACTTAGCAAGTGGAGAGACGTTTGTTCATCTAGCACCAAGGGAACGGGTTGCAGGAGACACTTTTTCTCTGCTTTCTCAGTCTGTTTCCTAGTGCCGGTTTGAAGTTCCTGCAGTTTTCACTGTAAAACCGAGTTGGAGCTAGTACCTCCCCATATATATGTATGGAATGGAGTTTGCAACTGAAAAGAAACTTTGTCTTCCCAGCAAGCTAGGTGAAGGATGGCTTTCACACACAATTTTCTCTCAGAACTGAGTATGTGGAGAGACGTTCGTTCATCTAGCACCAGGGGAACGGGTTGCAGGAGACACTTTTTCTCTTCTTTCTCAGTCTGTTTCCTAGTGCCGGTTTGAAGTTCCTGCAGTTTTCACTGTAAAACCGAGTTGGAGCTGGTACCTCCCCATGTATATGTATGGAATGGTGTTTGCAACTGAAAAGAAACTTTGTGTTCCCAACAAGTTAGGTGAAGGGCGGCTTTCACACACAATTATCTCTCAGACCTGAGCAAGTGGAGAGACGTTCGTTCATCTAGACCCAAGGGAACGGGTTGCAGGAGACACTTTTTCTCTGCTTTCTCAGTCTGTTTCCTAGTGCCGGTTTGAAGTTCCTGCAGTTTTCACTGTAAATCCGAGTTGGAGCTAGTACCTCCCCATATATATGTATGGAATGGAGTTTGCAACTGAAAAGAAACTTTGTGTTCCCAACAAGCTAGGTGAAGGACGGCTTTCACACATACTTATCTCTCAGAACTGAGCAAGTGGAGAGACGTTTGTTCATCTAGCACCAAGGGAACGGGTTGCAGGAGACACTTTTTCTCTGCTTTCTCAGTCTGTTTCCTAGTGCCGGTTTGAAGTTCCTGCAGTTTTCACTGTAAAACCGAGTTAGAGCTTGTACCTCCCCATATATATGTATAGAATGGAGTTTGAAACTGAAAAGAAACTTTGTCTTCCCAGCAAGCTAGGTGAAGAATGGCTTTCACACACACTTTTCTCTCAGAACTGAGTATGTGGAGAGACGTTCGTTCATCTAGCACCAGGGGAACGGGTTGCAGGAGACACTTTTTCTCTTCTTTCTCAGTCTGTTTCCTAGTGCCGGTTTGAAGTTCCTGCAGTTTTCACTGTAAAACCGAGTTGGAGCTGGTACCTCAACATGTATATGTATGGAATGGTGTTTGCAACTGAAAAGAAACTTTGTGTTCCCAACAAGTTAGTTGAAGGGCGGCTTTCACACACAATTATCTCTCAGACCTGAGCAAGTGGAGAGACGTTCGTTCATCTAGACCCAAAAGAACGGGTTGCAGGAGACACTTTTTCTCTGCTTTCTCAGTCTGTTTCCTAGTGCCGGTTTGAAGTTCCTGCAGTTTTCACTGTAAAACCGAGTTGGAGCTAGTACCTCCCCATATATTTGTATGGAATGCAGTTTGCAACTGAAAAGAAACTTTGTGTTCCCAACAAGCTAGGTGAAGGATGGCTTTCACACACACTTATCTCTCAGAACTGAGCAAGTGGAGAGACGTTCGTTCATCTAGCACCAAGGGAACGGGTTGCAGGAGACACATTTCTCTGCTTTCTCAGTCTGTTTCCTAGTGCCGGTT
Organism: Camelus bactrianus; assembly: GCF_048773025.1. NCBI lineage: Eukaryota > Metazoa > Chordata > Mammalia > Artiodactyla > Camelidae > Camelus > Camelus bactrianus. The sequence goes on along the minus strand of NC_133542.1, from coordinate 79,322,356 downwards.
GGAAGTTCCTGCAGTTTTCACTGTAAAACCGAGTTGGAGCTGGTACCTCCCCATGTATATGTATGGAATGGTGTTTGCAACTGAAAAGAAACTTTGTGTTCCCAACAAGTTAGGTGAAGGGCGGCTTTCACACACACTTATCTCTCAGAACTGAGCATGTGGAGAGACGTTCGTTCATCTAGCACAAAGGGAACGGGTTGCAGGAGAAACTTTTACTCTGGGTTCTCATTGTGTTTCCTAGTGCCGATTTGATGTTCCTGCAGTTTTCACTGTAAAACGAGTTGGAGCTAATACCAACCCATATATATGTATGGAGTGTAGTTGGCAACTGAAAAGAAACTTTGTGTTCCCAACAAGCTAGGTGAAGGATGGCTTTCACACACAGTTTTCTCTCAGAACTGAGCAAGTGGAGAGACGTTCGTTCATCTAGCACCAAGGGAAGGAGTTGCAGGAGACACTTTTTCTCTGCTTTCTCATTCTGTTTCCTAGTGCCGGTTTGAAGTTCCTGCAGTTTTCACTGTAAATCCGAGTTGGAGCTAGTACCTCCCCATATATATGTATGGAATGGAGTTTGCAACTGAAAAGAAACTTTGTGTTCCCAACAAGCTAGGTGAAGGACGGCTTTCACACATACTTATCTCTCAGAACTGAGCAAGTGGAGAGACGTTTGTTCATCTAGCACCAGGGGAACGGGTTGCAGGAGACACTTTTTCTCTTCTTTCTCAGTCTGTTTCCTAGTGCCGGTTTGAAGTTCCTGCAGTTTTCACTGTAAAACCGAGTTGGAGCTGGTACCTCCCCATGTATATGTATGGAATGGTGTTTGCAACTGAAAAGAAACTTTGTGTTCCCAACAAGTTAGGTGAAGGGCGGCTTTCACACACAATTATCTCTCAGAACTGAGCAAGTGGAGAGACGTTCGTTCATCTAGACCCAAGGGAACGGGTTGCAGGAGACAATTTTTCTCTGCTTTCTCAGTCTGTTTCCTAGTGCCGGTTTGAAGTTCCTGCAGTTTTCACTGTAAAACCGAGTTGGAGCTAGTACCTCCCCATATATATGTATGGAATGGAGTTTGCAACTGAAAAGAAACTTTGTGTTCCCAACAAGCTAGGTGAAGGACGGCTTTCACACACACTTATCTCTCAGAACTGAGCAAGTGGAGAGACGTTTGTTCATCTAGCACCAAGGGAACGGGTTGCAGGAGACACTTTTTCTCTGCTTTCTCAGTCTGTTTCCTAGTGCCGGTTTGAAGTTCCTGCAGATTTCAATGTAAAACCGAGTTGGAGCTAGTACCTCCCCATATATTTGTATGGAATGGAGTTTGCAACTGAAAAGAAACTTTGTGTTCCCATCAAGCTAGGTGAAGGACGGCTTTCACACACACTTATCTCTCAGAACTGAGCAAGTGGAGGGACGTTCGTTCATCTAGCACCAAGGAAACGGGTTGCAGGAGACACTTTTTCTCTGCTTTCTCAGTCTGTTTCCTAGTGCCGGTTTGAAGTTCCTGCAGTTTTCAATGTAAAACCGAGTTGGAGCTAGTACCTCACCATATATATGTATGGAATGGAGTTTGCAACTGAAAAGAAACTTTGTGTTCCCAACAAGCTAGGTGAAGTACGGCTTTCACACACACTTATCTCTCAGAACTGAGCAAGTGGAGAGACGTTCGTTCACCTAGCACCAAGGGAACTGGTTGCAGGAGACACTTTTTCTCTGCTTTCTCAGTCTGTTTCCTAGTGCCGGTTTGAAGTTCCTGCAGTTTTCACTGTAAAACCGAGTTGGAGCTAGTACCTCCCCATATATATGTATGGAATGGAGTTTGCAACTGAAAAGAAACTTTGTGTTCCCAACAAGCTAGGTGAAGTACGGCTTTCACACACACTTATCTCTCAGAACTTAGCAAGTGGAGAGACGTTTGTTCATCTAGCACCAAGGGAACGGGTTGCAGGAGACACTTTTTCTCTGCTTTCTCAGTCTGTTTCCTAGTGCCGGTTTGAAGTTCCTGCAGTTTTCACTGTAAAACCGAGTTGGAGCTAGTACCTCCCCATATATATGTATGGAATGGAGTTTGCAACTGAAAAGAAACTTTGTCTTCCCAGCAAGCTAGGTGAAGGATGGCTTTCACACACAATTTTCTCTCAGAACTGAGTATGTGGAGAGACGTTCGTTCATCTAGCACCAGGGGAACGGGTTGCAGGAGACACTTTTTCTCTTCTTTCTCAGTCTGTTTCCTAGTGCCGGTTTGAAGTTCCTGCAGTTTTCACTGTAAAACCGAGTTGGAGCTGGTACCTCCCCATGTATATGTATGGAATGGTGTTTGCAACTGAAAAGAAACTTTGTGTTCCCAACAAGTTAGGTGAAGGGCGGCTTTCACACACAATTATCTCTCAGACCTGAGCAAGTGGAGAGACGTTCGTTCATCTAGACCCAAGGGAACGGGTTGCAGGAGACACTTTTTCTCTGCTTTCTCAGTCTGTTTCCTAGTGCCGGTTTGAAGTTCCTGCAGTTTTCACTGTAAATCCGAGTTGGAGCTAGTACCTCCCCATATATATGTATGGAATGGAGTTTGCAACTGAAAAGAAACTTTGTGTTCCCAACAAGCTAGGTGAAGGACGGCTTTCACACATACTTATCTCTCAGAACTGAGCAAGTGGAGAGACGTTTGTTCATCTAGCACCAGGGGAACGGGTTGCAGGAGACACTTTTTCTCTTCTTTCTCAGTCTGTTTCCTAGTGCCGGTTTGAAGTTCCTGCAGTTTTCACTGTAAAACCGAGTTGGAGCTGGTACCTCCCCATGTATATGTATGGAATGGTGTTTGCAACTGAAAAGAAACTTTGTGTTCCCAACAAGTTAGGTGAAGGGCGGCTTTCACACACAATTATCTCTCAGAACTGAGCAAGTGGAGAGACGTTCGTTCATCTAGACCCAAGGGAACGGGTTGCAGGAGACAATTTTTCTCTGCTTTCTCAGTCTGTTTCCTAGTGCCGGTTTGAAGTTCCTGCAGTTTTCACTGTAAAACCGAGTTGGAGCTAGTACCTCCCCATATATATGTATGGAATGGAGTTTGCAACTGAAAAGAAACTTTGTGTTCCCAACAAGCTAGGTGAAGGACGGCTTTCACACACACTTATCTCTCAGAACTGAGCAAGTGGAGAGACGTTTGTTCATCTAGCACCAAGGGAACGGGTTGCAGGAGACACTTTTTCTCTGCTTTCTCAGTCTGTTTCCTAGTGCCGGTTTGAAGTTCCTGCAGATTTCAATGTAAAACCGAGTTGGAGCTAGTACCTCCCCATATATTTGTATGGAATGGAGTTTGCAACTGAAAAGAAACTTTGTGTTCCCATCAAGCTAGGTGAAGGACGGCTTTCACACACACTTATCTCTCAGAACTGAGCAAGTGGAGGGACGTTCGTTCATCTAGCACCAAGGAAACGGGTTGCAGGAGACACTTTTTCTCTGCTTTCTCAGTCTGTTTCCTAGTGCCGGTTTGAAGTTCCTGCAGTTTTCAATGTAAAACCGAGTTGGAGCTAGTACCTCACCATATATATGTATGGAATGGAGTTTGCAACTGAAAAGAAACTTTGTGTTCCCAACAAGCTAGGTGAAGTACGGCTTTCACACACACTTATCTCTCAGAACTGAGCAAGTGGAGAGACGTTCGTTCACCTAGCACCAAGGGAACTGGTTGCAGGAGACACTTTTTCTCTGCTTTCTCAGTCTGTTTCCTAGTGCCGGTTTGAAGTTCCTGCAGTTTTCACTGTAAAACCGAGTTGGAGCTAGTACCTCCCCATATATATGTATGGAATGGAGTTTGCAACTGAAAAGAAACTTTGTGTTCCCAACAAGCTAGGTGAAGTACGGCTTTCACACACACTTATCTCTCAGAACTTAGCAAGTGGAGAGACGTTTGTTCATCTAGCACCAAGGGAACGGGTTGCAGGAGACACTTTTTCTCTGCTTTCTCAGTCTGTTTCCTAGTGCCGGTTTGAAGTTCCTGCAGTTTTCACTGTAAAACCGAGTTGGAGCTAGTACCTCCCCATATATATGTATGGAATGGAGTTTGCAACTGAAAAGAAACTTTGTCTTCCCAGCAAGCTAGGTGAAGGATGGCTTTCACACACAATTTTCTCTCAGAACTGAGTATGTGGAGAGACGTTCGTTCATCTAGCACCAGGGGAACGGGTTGCAGGAGACACTTTTTCTCTTCTTTCTCAGTCTGTTTCCTAGTGCCGGTTTGAAGTTCCTGCAGTTTTCACTGTAAAACCGAGTTGGAGCTGGTACCTCCCCATGTATATGTATGGAATGGTGTTTGCAACTGAAAAGAAACTTTGTGTTCCCAACAAGTTAGGTGAAGGGCGGCTTTCACACACAATTATCTCTCAGACCTGAGCAAGTGGAGAGACGTTCGTTCATCTAGACCCAAGGGAACGGGTTGCAGGAGACACTTTTTCTCTGCTTTCTCAGTCTGTTTCCTAGTGCCGGTTTGAAGTTCCTGCAGTTTTCACTGTAAATCCGAGTTGGAGCTAGTACCTCCCCATATATATGTATGGAATGGAGTTTGCAACTGAAAAGAAACTTTGTGTTCCCAACAAGCTAGGTGAAGGACGGCTTTCACACATACTTATCTCTCAGAACTGAGCAAGTGGAGAGACGTTTGTTCATCTAGCACCAGGGGAACGGGTTGCAGGAGACACTTTTTCTCTTCTTTCTCAGTCTGTTTCCTAGTGCCGGTTTGAAGTTCCTGCAGTTTTCACTGTAAAACCGAGTTGGAGCTGGTACCTCCCCATGTATATGTATGGAATGGTGTTTGCAACTGAAAAGAAACTTTGTGTTCCCAACAAGTTAGGTGAAGGGCGGCTTTCACACACAATTATCTCTCAGAACTGAGCAAGTGGAGAGACGTTCGTTCATCTAGACCCAAGGGAACGGGTTGCAGGAGACAATTTTTCTCTGCTTTCTCAGTCTGTTTCCTAGTGCCGGTTTGAAGTTCCTGCAGTTTTCACTGTAAAACCGAGTTGGAGCTAGTACCTCCCCATATATATGTATGGAATGGAGTTTGCAACTGAAAAGAAACTTTGTGTTCCCAACAAGCTAGGTGAAGGACGGCTTTCACACACACTTATCTCTCAGAACTGAGCAAGTGGAGAGACGTTTGTTCATCTAGCACCAAGGGAACGGGTTGCAGGAGACACTTTTTCTCTGCTTTCTCAGTCTGTTTCCTAGTGCCGGTTTGAAGTTCCTGCAGATTTCAATGTAAAACCGAGTTGGAGCTAGTACCTCCCCATATATTTGTATGGAATGGAGTTTGCAACTGAAAAGAAACTTTGTGTTCCCATCAAGCTAGGTGAAGGACGGCTTTCACACACACTTATCTCTCAGAACTGAGCAAGTGGAGGGACGTTCGTTCATCTAGCACCAAGGAAACGGGTTGCAGGAGACACTTTTTCTCTGCTTTCTCAGTCTGTTTCCTAGTGCCGGTTTGAAGTTCCTGCAGTTTTCAATGTAAAACCGAGTTGGAGCTAGTACCTCACCATATATATGTATGGAATGGAGTTTGCAACTGAAAAGAAACTTTGTGTTCCCAACAAGCTAGGTGAAGTACGGCTTTCACACACACTTATCTCTCAGAACTGAGCAAGTGGAGAGACGTTCGTTCACCTAGCACCAAGGGAACTGGTTGCAGGAGACACTTTTTCTCTGCTTTCTCAGTCTGTTTCCTAGTGCCGGTTTGAAGTTCCTGCAGTTTTCACTGTAAAACCGAGTTGGAGCTAGTACCTCCCCATATATATGTATGGAATGGAGTTTGCAACTGAAAAGAAACTTTGTGTTCCCAACAAGCTAGGTGAAGTACGGCTTTCACACACACTTATCTCTCAGAACTTAGCAAGTGGAGAGACGTTTGTTCATCTAGCACCAAGGGAACGGGTTGCAGGAGACACTTTTTCTCTGCTTTCTCAGTCTGTTTCCTAGTGCCGGTTTGAAGTTCCTGCAGTTTTCACTGTAAAACCGAGTTGGAGCTAGTACCTCCCCATATATATGTATGGAATGGAGTTTGCAACTGAAAAGAAACTTTGTCTTCCCAGCAAGCTAGGTGAAGGATGGCTTTCACACACAATTTTCTCTCAGAACTGAGTATGTGGAGAGACGTTCGTTCATCTAGCACCAGGGGAACGGGTTGCAGGAGACACTTTTTCTCTTCTTTCTCAGTCTGTTTCCTAGTGCCGGTTTGAAGTTCCTGCAGTTTTCACTGTAAAACCGAGTTGGAGCTGGTACCTCCCCATGTATATGTATGGAATGGTGTTTGCAACTGAAAAGAAACTTTGTGTTCCCAACAAGTTAGGTGAAGGGCGGCTTTCACACACAATTATCTCTCAGACCTGAGCAAGTGGAGAGACGTTCGTTCATCTAGACCCAAGGGAACGGGTTGCAGGAGACACTTTTTCTCTGCTTTCTCAGTCTGTTTCCTAGTGCCGGTTTGAAGTTCCTGCAGTTTTCACTGTAAATCCGAGTTGGAGCTAGTACCTCCCCATATATATGTATGGAATGGAGTTTGCAACTGAAAAGAAACTTTGTGTTCCCAACAAGCTAGGTGAAGGACGGCTTTCACACATACTTATCTCTCAGAACTGAGCAAGTGGAGAGACGTTTGTTCATCTAGCACCAAGGGAACGGGTTGCAGGAGACACTTTTTCTCTGCTTTCTCAGTCTGTTTCCTAGTGCCGGTTTGAAGTTCCTGCAGTTTTCACTGTAAAACCGAGTTAGAGCTTGTACCTCCCCATATATATGTATAGAATGGAGTTTGAAACTGAAAAGAAACTTTGTCTTCCCAGCAAGCTAGGTGAAGAATGGCTTTCACACACACTTTTCTCTCAGAACTGAGTATGTGGAGAGACGTTCGTTCATCTAGCACCAGGGGAACGGGTTGCAGGAGACACTTTTTCTCTTCTTTCTCAGTCTGTTTCCTAGTGCCGGTTTGAAGTTCCTGCAGTTTTCACTGTAAAACCGAGTTGGAGCTGGTACCTCAACATGTATATGTATGGAATGGTGTTTGCAACTGAAAAGAAACTTTGTGTTCCCAACAAGTTAGTTGAAGGGCGGCTTTCACACACAATTATCTCTCAGACCTGAGCAAGTGGAGAGACGTTCGTTCATCTAGACCCAAAAGAACGGGTTGCAGGAGACACTTTTTCTCTGCTTTCTCAGTCTGTTTCCTAGTGCCGGTTTGAAGTTCCTGCAGTTTTCACTGTAAAACCGAGTTGGAGCTAGTACCTCCCCATATATTTGTATGGAATGCAGTTTGCAACTGAAAAGAAACTTTGTGTTCCCAACAAGCTAGGTGAAGGATGGCTTTCACACACACTTATCTCTCAGAACTGAGCAAGTGGAGAGACGTTCGTTCATCTAGCACCAAGGGAACGGGTTGCAGGAGACACATTTCTCTGCTTTCTCAGTCTGTTTCCTAGTGCCGGTTGGAAGTTCCTGCAGTTTTCACTGTAAAACCGAGTTGGAGCTGGTACCTCCCCATGTATATGTATGGAATGGTGTTTGCAACTGAAAAGAAACTTTGTGTTCCCAACAAGTTAGGTGAAGGGCGGCTTTCACACACACTTATCTCTCAGAACTGAGCATGTGGAGAGACGTTCGTTCATCTAGCACAAAGGGAACGGGTTGCAGGAGAAACTTTTACTCTGGGTTCTCATTGTGTTTCCTAGTGCCGATTTGATGTTCCTGCAGTTTTCACTGTAAAACGAGTTGGAGCTAATACCAACCCATATATATGTATGGAGTGTAGTTGGCAACTGAAAAGAAACTTTGTGTTCCCAACAAGCTAGGTGAAGGATGGCTTTCACACACAGTTTTCTCTCAGAACTGAGCAAGTGGAGAGACGTTCGTTCATCTAGCACCAAGGGAAGGAGTTGCAGGAGACACTTTTTCTCTGCTTTCTCATTCTGTTTCCTAGTGCCGGTTTGAAGTTCCTGCAGTTTTCACTGTAAAACAGAGTTGGAGCTTGTACCTCCCCATATATTTGTATGGAATGGAGTTTGCAACTGAAAAGAAACTTTGTGTTCCCAACAAGCTAGGTGAAGGACGGCTTTCACACACAATTATCCCTCAGAACTGAGTATGTGGAGAGACGTTCGTTCATCTAGCACCAGGGGAAGGGGTTGCAGGAGACACTTTTTCTCTGCTTCCTCAGTCTGTTTCCTAGTGCCGGTTTGAAGTTCCTGCAGTTTTCAATGTAAAACCGAGTTGGAGCTAGTACCTCCCCATATATATGTATGGAATGGAGTTTGCAACTGAAAAGAAACTTTGTGTTCCCTACAAGCTAGTTGAAGGACCGCTTTCACACACACTTATATCTCAGAACTGAGCAAGTGGAGAGACGTTCGTTCACCTAGCACAAAGGGAACGGGTTGCAGGAGACACTTTTTCTCTGCTTTCTCATTCTGTTTCCTAGTGCCGGTTTGAAGTTCCTGCAGTTTTCAATGTAAAACCGAGTTGGAGCTAGTACCTCCCCATATATATGTATGGAATGGAGTTTGCAACTGAAAAGAAACTTTGTGTTCCCAACAAGCTAGGTGAAGTACGGTTTTCACACACACTTATCTCTCAGAACTGAGCAAGTGGAGAGACGTTCATTCATCTAGAACCAAGGGAACGGGTTGCAGGAGACACTTTTTTCAGCTTTCTCAGTCTGTTTCCTAGTGCCAGTTTGAATTTCCTGCAGTTTTCACAGTAAAACCGAGTTGGAGCTAGTACCTCCCCATATATATGTGTGGATTGGAGTTTGCAACTGAAAAGAAACTTTGTGTTCCCAACAAGCTAGGTGAAGGACGGCTTTCACACACACTTATCTCTCAGAACTGAGCAAGTGGAGAGACGTTCGTTCACCTAGCACCAAGGGAACGGGTTGCAGGAGACACTTTTTCTCTGCTTTCTCAGTCTGTTTCCTAGTGCCGGTTTGAAGTTCCTGCAGATTTCAATGTAAAACCGAGTTGGAGCTAGTACCTCCCCATATATTTGTATGGAATGGAGTTTGCAACTGAAAAGAAACTTTGTGTTCCCAACAAGCTAGGTGAAGGACGGCTTTCACACACAATTATCCCTCAGAACTGAGTATGTGGAGAGACGTTCGTTCATCTAGCACCAGGGGAAGGGGTTGCAGGAGACACTTTTTCTCTGATCCTCAGTCTGTTTCCTAGTGCCGGTTTGAAGTTCCTGCAGTTTTCAATGTAAAACCGAGTTGGAGCTAGTACCTCCCCATATATATGTATGGAATGGAGTTTGCAACTGAAAAGAAACTTTGTGTTCCCAACAAGCTAGTTGAAGGACCGCTTTCACACACACTTATCTCTCAGAACTGAGCAAGTGGAGAGACGTTCGTTCACCTAGCACAAAGGGAACGGGTTGCAGGAGACACTTTTTCTCTGCTTTCTCATTCTGTTTCCTAGTGCCGGTTTGAAGTTCCTGCAGTTTTCAATGTAAAACCGAGTTGGAGCTAGTACCTCCCCATATATATGTATGGAATGGAGTTTGCAACTGAAAAGAAACTTTGTGTTCCCAACAAGCTAGGTGAAGGACGGCTTTCACACACACTTATCTCTCAGAACTGAGCAAGTGGAGAGACGTTCTTCATCTAGCACCAAGGGAACGGGTTGCAGGAGACACTTATTCTCTGCTTTCTCAGTCTGTTTCCTAGTGCCGGTTTGAAGTTCCTGCAGTTTTCAATGTAAAACCGAGTTGGAGCTTGTACCTCCCAATATATATGTATGGAATGAAGTTTGCAACTGAAAAGAAACTTTGTGTTCCCAACAATCTAGGCGAAGTACGGCTTTCACACACACTTATCTCTCAGAACTGAGCAAGTGGAGAGACGTTCGTTCATCTAGAACCAAGGGAACGGGTTGCAGGAGACACTTTTTTCAGCTTTCTCAGTCTGTTTCCTAGTGCCAGTTTGAATTTCCTGCTGTTTTCACAGTAATACCGAGTTGGAGCTAGTACCTCCCCATATATATGTGTGGATTGGGGTTTGCAACTGAAAAGAAACTTTGTGTTCCCAACAAGCTAGGTGAAGGACGGCTTTCACACACACTTATCTCTCAGAACTGAGCAAGTGGAGAGACGTTCGTTCACCTAGCACCAAGGGAACGGGTTGCAGGAGACACTTTTTCTCTGCTTTCTCAGTCTGTTTCCTAGTGCCGGTTTGAAGTTCCTGCAGATTTCAATGTAAAACCGAGTGGGAGCTAGTACCTCCCCATATATTTGTATGGAATGGAGTTTGCAACTGAAAAGAAACTTTGTGTTCCCAGCAAGCTAGGTGAAGGATGGCTTTCACACACACTTATCTCTCAGAACTGAGCAAGTGGAGAGACGTTCGTTCATCTAGCACCAAGGGAACGGGTTGCAGGAGACACTTTTTCTCTGCTTTCTCAGTCTGTTTCCTAGTGCCGGTTTGAAGTTCCTGCAGTTTTCAATGTAAAACCGAGTTGGAGCTAGTACCTCCCCATATATATGTATGGAATGGAGTTTGCAACTGAAAAGAAACTTTGTGTTCCCAACAAGCTAGGTGAAGTACGGCTTTCACACACACTTATCTCTCAGAGCTGAGCAAGTGGAGAGACGTTCGTTCACCTAGCACCAAGGGAACTGGTTGCAGGAGACACTATTTCTCTGCTTTCTCAGTCTGTTTCCTAGTGCCGGTTTGAAGTTCCTGCAGTTTTCACTGTAAAACCGAGTTGGAGCTAGTACCTCCCCATATATATGTATGGAATGGAGTTTGCAACTGAAAAGAAACTTTGTGTTCCCAACAAGCTAGGTGAAGGACGGCTTTCACACACACTTATCTCTCAGAACTGAGCAAGTGGAGAGACGTTTGTTCATCTAGCACCAAGGGAACGGGTTGCAGGAGACACTTTTTCTCTGCTTTCTCAGTCTGTTTCCTAGTGCCGGTTTGAAGTTCCTGCAGTTTTCACTGTAAAACCGAGTTAGAGCTTGTACCTCCCCATATATATGTATAGAATGGAGTTTGAAACTGAAAAGAAACTTTGTCTTCCCAGCAAGCTAGGTGAAGGATGGCTTTCACACACACTTTTCTCTCAGAACTGAGTATGTGGAGAGACGTTCGTTCATCTAGCACCAGGGGAACGGGTTGCAGGAGACACTTTTTCTCTTCTTTCTCAGTCTGTTTCCTAGTGCCGGTTTGAAGTTCCTGCAGTTTTCACTGTAAAACCGAGTTGGAGCTGGTACCTCCCCATGTATATGTATGGAATGGTGTTTGCAACTGAAAAGAAACTTTGTGTTCCCAACAAGCTAGGTGAAGGATGGCTTTCACACACACTTATCTCTCAGAACTGAGGAAGTGGAGAGACGTTCGTTCATCTAGCACCAAGGGAATGGGTTGCAGGAGACACTTTTTCTCTGCTTTCTCAGTCTGTTTCCTAGTGCCGGTTTGAAGTTCCTGCAGTTTTCAATGTAAAACCGAGTTGGAGTTAGTACCTCCCCATATATATGTAAGGAATGGTGTTTGCAACTGAAAAGAAACTTTGTGTTCCCAACAAGCTAGGTGAAGTACGGCTTTCACACACACTTATCTCTCAGAACTGAGCAAGTGGAGAGACGTTCGTTCATCTAGAACCAAGGGAACGGGTTGCAGGAGACACTTTTTTCAGCTTTCTCAGTCTGTTTCCTAGTGCCAGTTTGAATTTCCTGCAGTTTTCACAGTAAAACCGAGTTGGAGTAGTACCTCCCCATTTATATGTGTGGATTGGAGTTTGCAACTGAAAAGAAACTTTGTGTTCCCAACAAGCTAGGTGAAGGACGGCTTTCACACACACTTATCTCTCAGAACTGAGCAAGTGGAGAGACGTTCGTTCACCTAGCACCAAGGGAACGGGTTGCAGGAGACACTTTTTCTCTGCTTTCTCAGTCTGTTTCCTAGTGCCGGTTTGAAGTTCCTGCAGATTTCAATGTAAAACCGAGTTGGAGCTAGTACCTCCCCATATATATGTATGGAATGGAGTTTGCAACTGAAAAGAAACTTTGTGTTCCCAACAAGCTAGGTGAAGTACGGCTTTCACACACACTTATCTCTCAGAACTGAGCAAGTGGAGAGACGTTCGTTCACCTAGCACCAAGGGAACTGGTTGCAGGAGACACTTTTTCTCTGCTTTCTCAGTCTGTTTCCTAGTGCCGGTTTGAAGTTCCTGCAGTTTTCACTGTAAAACCGAGTTGGAGCTAGTACCTCCCCATATATATGTATGGAATGGAGTTTGCAACTGAAAAGAAACTTTGTGTTCCCAACAAGATAGGTGAAGGACGGCTTTCACACACACTTATCTCTCAGAACTGAGCAAGTGGAGAGACGTTTGTTCATCTAGCACCAAGGGAACGTGTTGCAGGAGACACTTTTTCTCTGCTTTCTCAGTCTGTTTCCTAGTGCCGGTTTGAAGTTCCTGCAGTTTTCACTGTAAAACCGAGTTAGAGCTTGTACCTCCCCATATATATGTATAGAATGGAGTTTGAAACTGAAAAGAAACTTTGTCTTCCCAGCAAGCTAGGTGAAGGATGGCTTTCACACACACTTTTCTCTCAGAACTGAGTATTTGGAGAGACGTTCGTTCATCTAGCACCAGGGGAACGGGTTGCAGGAGACACTTTTTCTCTTCTTTCTCAGTCTGTTTCCTAGTGCCGGTTTGAAGTTCCTGCAGTTTTCACTGTAAAACCGAGTTGGAGCTGGTACCTCCCCATGTATATGTATGGAATGGTGTTTGCAACTGAAAAGAAACTTTGTGTTCCCAACAAGTTAGGTGAAGTGCGGCTTTCACACACAATTATCTCTCAGAACTGAGCAAGTGGAGAGACGTTCGTTCATCTAGACCCAAGGGAACGGGTTGCAGGAGACACTTTTTCTCTGCTTTCTCAGTCTGTTTCCTAGTGCCGGTTTGAAGTTCCTGCAGTTTTCACTGTAAAACCGAGTTGGAGCTAGTACCTCCCCATATATATGTATGGACTGGAGTTTGCAACTGAAAAGAAACTTTGTGTTCCCAACAAGCTAGGTGAAGGACGGCTTTCACACACAATTATCTCTCAGAACTGAGCAAGTGGAGAGACGTTTGTTCATCTAGCACCAAGGGAACGGGTTGCAGGAGACACTTTTTCTCTGCTTTCTCAGTCTGTTTCCTAGTGTCGGTTTGAAGTTCCTGCAGTTTTCACTGTAAAACCGAGTTAGAGCTTGTACCTCCCCATATATATGTATAGAATGGAGTTTGAAACTGAAAAGAAACTTTGTCTTCCCAGCAAGCTAGGTGAAGGATGGCTTTCACACACAATTTTCTCTCAGAACTGAGTATTGGAGAGACGTTCGTTCATCTAGCACCAGGGGAACGGGTTGCAGGAGACACTTTTTCTCTTCTTTCTCAGTCTGTTTCCTAGTGCCGGTTTGAAGTTCCTGCAGTTTTCACTGTAAAACCGAGTTGGAGCTGGTACCTCCCCATGTATATGTATGGAATGGTGTTTGCAACTGAAAAGAAACTTTGTGTTCCCAACAAGTTAGGTGAAGGGCGGCTTTCACACACAATTATCTCTCAGAACTGAGCAAGTGGAGAGACGTTCGTTCATCTAGACCCAAGGGAACGGGTTGCAGGAGACAATTTTTCTCTGCTTTCTCAGTCTGTTTCCTAGTGCCGGTTTGAAGTTCCTGCAGTTTTCACTGTAAAACCGAGTTGGAGCTAGTACCTCCCCATATATATGTATGGAATGGAGTTTGCAACTGAAAAGAAACTTTGTGTTCCCAACAAGCTAGGTGAAGGACGGCTTTCACACACACTTATCTCTCAGAACTGAGCAAGTGGAGAGACGTTCGTTCACCTAGCACCAAGGGAACGGGTTGCAGGAGACACTTTTTCTCTGCTTTCTCAGTCTGTTTCCTAGTGCCGGTTTGAAGTTCCTGCAGATTTCAATGTAAAACCGAGTTGGAGCTAGTACCTCCCCATATATTTGTATGGAATGGAGTTTGCAACTGAAAAGAAACTTTGTGTTCCCATCAAGCTAGGTGAAGGACGGCTTTCACACACACTTATCTCTCAGAACTGAGCAAGTGGAGGGACGTTCGTTCATCTAGCACCAAGGAAAAGGGTTGCAGGAGACACTTTTTCTCTGCTTTCTCAGTCTGTTTCCTAGTGCCGGTTTGAAGTTCCTGCAGTTTTCAATGTAAAACCGAGTTGGAGCTAGTACCTCCCCATATATATGTATGGAATGGAGTTTGCAACTGAAAAGAAACTTTGTGTTCCCAACAAGCTAGGTGAAGTACGGCTTTCACACACACTTATCTCTCAGAACTGAGCAAGTGGAGAGACGTTCGTTCACCTAGCACCAAGGGAACTGGTTGCAGGAGACACTTTTTCTCTGCTTTCTCAGTCTGTTTCCTAGTGCCGGTTTGAAGTTCCTGCAGTTTTCACTGTAAAACCGAGTTGGAGCTAGTACCTCCCCATATATATGTATGGAATGGAGTTTGCAACTGAAAAGAAACTTTGTGTTCCCAACAAGCTAGGTGAAGTACGGCTTTCACACACACTTATCTCTCAGAACTTAGCAAGTGGAGAGACGTTTGTTCATCTAGCACCAAGGGAACGGGTTGCAGGAGACACTTTTTCTCTGCTTTCTCAGTCTGTTTCCTAGTGCCGGTTTGAAGTTCCTGCAGTTTTCACTGTAAAACCGAGTTGGAGCTAGTACCTCCCCATATATATGTATGGAATGGGGTTTGCAACTGAAAAGAAACTTTGTCTTCCCAGCAAGCTATGTGAAGGATGGCTTTCACACACAATTTTCTCTCAGAACTGAGTATGTGGAGAGACGTTCGTTCATCTAGCACCAGGGGAACGGGTTGCAGGAGACACTTTTTCTCTTCTTTCTCAGTCTGTTTCCTAGTGCCGGTTTGAAGTTCCTGCAGTTTTCACTGTAAAACCGAGTTGGAGCTGGTACCTCCCCATGTATATGTATGGAATGGTGTTTGCAACTGAAAAGAAACTTTGTGTTCCCAACAAGTTAGGTGAAGGGCGGCTTTCACACACAATTATCTCTCAGACCTGAGCAAGTGGAGAGACGTTCGTTCATCTAGACCCAAGGGAACGGGTTGCAGGAGACACTTTTTCTCTGCTTTCTCAGTCTGTTTCCTAGTGCCGGTTTGAAGTTCCTGCAGTTTTCACTGTAAATCCGAGTTGGAGCTAGTACCTCCCCATATATATGTATGGAATGGAGTTTGCAACTGAAAAGAAACTTTGTGTTCCCAACAAGCTAGGTGAAGGACGGCTTTCACACATACTTATCTCTCAGAACTGAGCAAGTGGAGAGACGTTTGTTCATCTAGCACCAAGGGAACGGGTTGCAGGAGACACTTTTTCTCTGCTTTCTCAGTCTGTTTCCTAGTGCCGGTTTGAAGTTCCTGCAGTTTTCACTGTAAAACCGAGTTAGAGCTTGTACCTCCCCATATATATGTATAGAATGGAGTTTGAAACTGAAAAGAAACTTTGTCTTCCCAGCAAGCTAGGTGAAGAATGGCTTTCACACACACTTTTCTCTCAGAACTGAGTATGTGGAGAGACGTTCGTTCATCTAGCACCAGGGGAACGGGTTGCAGGAGACACTTTTTCTCTTCTTTCTCAGTCTGTTTCCTAGTGCCGGTTTGAAGTTCCTGCAGTTTTCACTGTAAAACCGAGTTGGAGCTGGTACCTCAACATGTATATGTATGGAATGGTGTTTGCAACTGAAAAGAAACTTTGTGTTCCCAACAAGTTAGTTGAAGGGCGGCTTTCACACACAATTATCTCTCAGACCTGAGCAAGTGGAGAGACGTTCGTTCATCTAGACCCAAAAGAACGGGTTGCAGGAGACACTTTTTCTCTGCTTTCTCAGTCTGTTTCCTAGTGCCGGTTTGAAGTTCCTGCAGTTTTCACTGTAAAACCGAGTTGGAGCTAGTACCTCCCCATATATTTGTATGGAATGCAGTTTGCAACTGAAAAGAAACTTTGTGTTCCCAACAAGCTAGGTGAAATACGGCTTTCACACACACTTATCTCTCAGAACTGAGCAAGTGGAGAGACGTTCGTTCATCTAGCACCAAGGGAACGGGTTGCAGGAGACACATTTCTCTGCTTTCTCAGTCTGTTTCCTAGTGCCGGTTTGAAGTTCCTGCAGTTTTCACTGTAAAACCGAGTTGGAGCTAGTACCTCCCCTTATATATGTATGGAATGGAGTTTGCAACTGAAAAGAAACTTTGTGTTCCCAACAAGCTAGGTGAAGGATGGCTTTCACACACACTTATCTCTCAGAACTGAGCAAGTGGAGAGACATTCGTTCACCTAGCACCAAGGGAACGGGTTGCAGGAGACACTTTTTCTCTGCTTTCTCAGTCTGTTTCCTAGTGCCGGTTTGAAGTTCCTGCAGTTTTCAATGTAAAACCGAGTTGGAGCTAGTACCTCCCCATATATATGTATGGAATGGAGTTTGCAACTGAAAAGAAACTTTGTGTTCCCAACAAGCTAGGTGAAGTACGGCTTTCACACACACTTATCTCTCAGAACTGAGTAAGTGGAGAGACGTTCGTTCACCTAGCACCAAGGGAACGGGTTGCAGGAGACACTTTTTCTCTGCTTTCTCAGTCTGTTTCCTAGTGGCGGTTTGAAGTTCCTGCAGTTTTCAATGTAAAACCGAGTTGGAGCTAGTATCTCCCCATATATTTGTATGGAATGGAGTTTGCAACTGAAAAGAAACTTTGTGTTCCCAACAAGCTAGGTGAAGGACGGCTTTCACACACACTTATCTCTCAGAACTGAGCAATTGGAGAGACGTTCGTTCATCTAGCACCAAGGGAACGGATTGCAGGAGACACTTTTTCTCTGCTTTCTCAGTCTGTTTCCTAGTGCCGGTTTGAAGTTCCTGCAGTTTTCACTGTAAAACCGAGTTGAAGCTAGTACCTCCCCATATATATGTATGGAATGGAGTTTGCAACTGAAAAGAAACTTTGTGTTCCCAAGAAGCTAGGTGAAGGATGGCTTTCACACACACTTATCTCTCAGAACTGAGCAAGTGGAGAGACATTCGTTCACCTAGCACCAAGGGAACGGGTTGCAGGAGACACTTTTTCTCTGCTTTCTCAGTCTGTTTCCTAGTGCCGGTTTGAAGTTCCTGCAGTTTTCACTGTAAAACCGAGTTGGAGCTAGTACCTCCCCATATATTTGTATGGAATGGAGTTTCCAACTGAAAAGAAACTTTGTGTTCCCAACAAGCTAGGTGAAGGATGGCTTTCACACACACTTATCTCTCAGAACTGAGCAAGTGGAGAGACGTTCGTTCATCTAGCACCAAGGGAACGGGTTGCAGGAGACACTTTTTCTCTGCTTTCTCATTCTGTTTCCTAGTGCCGGTTTGAAGTTCCTGCTGTTTTAACTGTAAAACCGAGTTGGAGCTAGTACCTCCCCATATATTTGTATGGAAAGGAGTTTGCAACTGAAAAGAAACTTTGTGTTCCCAACAAGCTAGGTGAAGGATGGCTTTCACACACACTTATCTCCCAGAACTGAGTATGTGGAGAGACGTTCGTTCATCTAGCACCAGGGGAACGGGTTGCTGGAGACACTTTTTCTCTACTTTCTCAGTCTGTTTCCTAGTGCCGGTTTGAAGTTCCTGCAGTTTTCACTGTAAAACCGAGTTGGAGCTAGTACCTCCCCATATATATGTATGGAATGGAGTTTGCAACTGAAAAGAAACTTTGTGTTCCCAACAAGCTAGGTGAAGGACGGCTTTCACACACACTTATCTCTCAGAACTGAGCAAGTGGAGAGACATTCGTTCACCTAGCACCAAGGGAACGGGTTGCAGGAGACACTTTTTCTCTACTTTCTCAGTCTGCTTCCTAGTGCCGGTTTGAAGTTCCTGCAGTTTTCAATGTAAAACCGTGTTGGAGCTAGTACCTCCCCATATATATGTATGGAAAGGAGTTTGCAACTGAAAAGAAACTTTGTGTTCCCAACAAGTAAAGTGAAGGACGGCTTTCACACACACTTATCTCTCAGAACTGAGCAAGTGGAGAGACGTTCGTTCACCTAGCACCAAGGGAACGGGTTGCAGGAGACACTTTTTCTCTGCTTTCTCAGTCTGTTTCCTAGTGCCGGTTTGAAGTTCCTGCAGTTTTCACTGTAAAACCGAGTTGGAGCTAGTACCTCCCCATATATATGTATGGAATGGAGTTTCCAACTGAAAAGAAACTTTGTGTTCCCAACAAGCTAGTTGAAGGACGGCTTTCACACACACTTATCTCTCAGAACTGAGCAAGTGGAGAGACGTTCGTTCACCTAGCACCAAGGGAACGGGTTGCAGGAGACACTTTTTCTCTGCTTTCTCAGTCTGTTTCCTAGTGCCGGTTTGAAATTCCTGCAGTTTTCACTGTAAAACCGATTTGGAGCTAGTACCTCCCCATGTATTTGTATGGAATGGAGTTTGCAACTGAAAAGAAACTTTGTGTTCCCAACAAGCTAGGTGAAGTTTGGTTTTCACACACACATATCTCTCAGAACTGAGCAAGTGGAGAGACGTTCGTTCATCTAGCACCAAGGGAACGGGTTGCAGGAGACACTTTTTCTCTGCTTTCTCATTCTGTTTCCTAGTGCCGGTTTGAAGTTCCTGCAGTTTTCACTGTAAAAACGAGTTGGAGCTTGTACCTCCCCATATATTTGTATGGAATGGAGTTTGCAACTGAAAAGAAACTTTGTGTTCCCAACAAGCTAGGTGAAGGACGGCTTTCACACACACTTATCTCTCAGAACTGAGTAAGTGGAGAGACGTTCGTTCATCTAGCACCAGGGTAGCGGGTTGCAGGAGACACTTTTTCTCTGCTTTCTCAGTCTGTTTCCTAGTGGCGGTTTGAAGTTCCTGCAGTTTTCAATGTAAAAATGTGTTGGAGCTAGTACCTCCCCATATAAATGTATGGAAAGGAGTTTGCAACTGAAAAGAAACTTTGTGTTCGCAACAAGTTAATTGAAGGACGGCTTTCACACACACTTATCCCTCCGAACTGAGCAAGTGGAGAGACGTTCGTTCATCTAGCACCAAGGGAACGGGTTGCAGGAGACACTTTTTCTCTGCTTTCTCAGTCTGTTTCCTAGTGCCGGTTTGAAGTTCCTGCAGTTTTCACAGTAAAACCGACTTGGAACTTGTACCTCCCCATATATATGTATGGAATGGAGTTTGCAACTGAAAAGAAAGTTTGTGTTCCCAACAAGCTGGTTGAAGGACGGCTTTCACACACACTTATCTCTCAGAACTGAGCAAGTGTAGAGACGTTCGTTCACCTATCACCCAGGGAACGGATTTTAGGAGACACTTTTTCTCTGCTTTCTCATTCTGTTTCCTAGTGCCGGTTTGAAGTTCCTGCTGTTTTCACTGTAAAACCGAGTTGGAGCTAGTACCTCCCCATATATTTGTATGGAATGGAGTTTGCAACTGAAAAGAAACTTTGTGTTCCCAACAAGCTAGGTGAAGGATGGCTTTCACACACACTTATCTCTCAGAACTGAGCAAGTGGAGAGACGTTCGTTCATCTAGCACCAAGGGAACGGGTTGCAGGAGACACTTTTTCTCTGCATTCTCATTCTGTTTCCTAGTGCCGGTTTGAATTTCCTGCTGTTTTCACTGTAAAACCGAGTTGGAGCTAGTACCTCCCCATATATTTGTATGGAATGGAGTTTGCAACTGAAAAGAAACTTTGTGTTCCCAACAAGCTAGGTGAAGGGCGGCTTTCACACACACTTATCTCTCAGAACCTAGTATGTGGAGAGACGTTCGTTCATCTAGCACCAGGGGAACGGGTTGCAGGAGACACTTTTTCTCTACTTTCTCAGTCTGTTTCCTAGTGCCGGTTTGAAGTTCCTGCAGTTTTCAATGTAAAACCGACTTGGAACTTGTACCTCCCCATATATATGTATGGAATGGAGTTTGCAACTGAAAAGAAAGTTTGTGTTCCCAACAAGCTGGTTGAAGGACGGCTTTCACACACACTTATCTCTCAGAACTTAGCAAGTGTAGAGACGTTCGTTCACCTATCACCCAGGGAACGGATTGCAGGAGACACTTTTTCTCTGCTTTCTCAGTCTGTTTCCTAGTGCCGGTTTGAAGTTCCTGCTGTTTTCACTGTAAAACCGAGTTGGAGCTAGTACCTCCCCATATATTTGTATGGAATGGAGTTTGCAACTGAAAAGAAACTTTGTGTTCCCAACAAGCTAGGTGAAGGATGGCTTTCACACACACATATCTCTCAGAACTGAGCAAGTGGAGAGACGTTCGTTCATCTAGCACCAAGGGAACGGGTTGCAGGAGACACTTTTTCTCTGCTTTCTCATTCTGTTTCCTAGTGCCGGTTTGAAGTTCCTGCAGTTTTCACTGTAAAACCGTGTTGGAGCTTGTACCTCCCCATATATTTGTATGGAATGGAGTTTGCAACTGAAAAGAAACTTTGTGTTCCCAACAAGCTAGGTGAAGGACGGCTTTCACACACACTTATTTCTCAGAACTGAGTAAGTGGAGAGACGTTCGTTCATCTAGCACCAGGGTAGCGGGTTGCTGGAGACACTTTTTCTCTGCTTTCTCAGTCTGTTTCCTAGTGGCGGTTTGAAGTTCCTGCAGTTTTCAATGTAAAAACGTTTTGGAGCTAGTACCTCCCCATATATATGTATGGAAAGGAGTTTGCAACTGAAAAGAAACTTTGTGTTCCCAACAAGTTAATTGAAGGACGGCATTCACACACACTTATCCCTCCGAACTGAGCAAGTGGAGAGACGTTCGTTCATCTAGCACCAAGGGAACGGGTTGCAGGAAACACTTTTTCTCTGCTTTCTCAGTCTGTTTCCTAGTGCCGGTTTGAAGTTCCTGCAGTTTTCACAGTTAAACCGACTTGGAACTTGTACCTCCCCATATGTATGTATGGAATGGAGTTTGCAACTGAAAAGAAAGTTTGTGTTCCCAACAAGCTGGTTGAAGGACGGCTTTCACACACACTTATCTCTCAGAACTGAGCAAGTGTAGAGACGTTCGTTCACCTATCACCCAGGGAACGGATTGCAGGAGACACTTTTTCTCTGCTTTCTCAGTCTGTTTCCTAGTGCCGGTTTGAAGTTCCTGCTGTTTTCACTGTAAAACCGAGTTGGAGCTAGTACCTCCCCAAATATTTGTATGGAATGGAGTTTGCAACTGAAAAGAAACTTTGTGTTCCCAACAAGCTAGGTGAAGGATGGCTTTCACACACACTTATCTCTCAGAACTGAGCAAGTGGAGAGACGTTCGTTCATCTAGCACCAAGGGAACGGGTTGCAGGAGACACTTTTTCTCTGCTTTCTCATTCTGTTTCCTAGTGCCGGTTTGAAGTTCCTGCTGTTTTCACTGTAAAACCGAGTTGGAGCTAGTACCTCCCCATATATTTGTATGGAATGGAGTTTGCAACTGAAAAGAAACTTTGTGTTCCCAACAAGCTAGGTGAAGGGCGGCTTTCACACACACTTATCTCTCAGAACTGAGTATGTGGAGAGACGTTCGTTCATTTAGCACCAGGGGAACGGGTTGCAGGAGACACTTTTTCTCTACTTTCTCAGTCTGTTTCCTAGTGCCGGTTTGAAGTTCCTGCAGTTTTCAATGTAAAACCGTGTTGGAGCTAGTACCTCCCCATATATATGTATGGAAAGGAGTTTGCAACTGAAAAGAAACTTTGTGTTCCCAACAAGTTAAGTGAAGGACGGCTTTCACACACACTTATCTCTCAGAACTGAGCAAGTGGAGAGACGTTCGTTCACCTAGCACCAAGGGAACGGGTTGCAAGAGACACTTGTTCTCTGCTTTCTCATTCTGTTTCCTAGTGCCGGTTTGAATTTCCTGCTGTTTTCACTGTAAAACCGAGTTGGAGCTAGTACCTCCCCATATATTTGTATGGAATGGAGTTTGCAACTGAAAAGAAACTTTGTGTTCCCAACAAGCTAGGTGAAGGGCGGCTTTCACACACACTTATCTCTCAGAACATAGTATGTGGAGAGACGTTCGTTCATCTAGCACCAGGGGAACGGGTTGCAGGAGACACTTTTTCTCTACTTTCTCAGTCTTTTTCCTAGTGCCGGTTTGAAGTTCCTGCAGTTTTCAATGTAAAACCTTGTTGGAGCTAGTACCTCCCCATATATATGTATGGAAAGGAGTTTGCAACTGAAAAGAAACTTTGTGTTCCCAACAAGTTAAGTGAAGGACGGCTTTCACACACACTTATCTCTCAGAACTGAGCAAGTGGAGAGACGTTCGTTCACCTAGCACCAAGGGAACGGATTGCAGGAGACACTTTTTCTCTGCTTTCTCAGTCTGTTTCCTAGTGCCGGTTTGAAGTTCCTGCAGTTTTCACTGTAAAACCGAGTTGGAGCTAGTACCTCCCCATATATATGTATGGAATGGAGTTTCCAACTGAAAAGAAACTTTGTGTTCCCAAAAAGCTAGTTGAAGGACGGCTTTCACACACACTTATCTCTCAGAACTGAGCAAGTGGAGAGACGTTCGTTCACCTAGCACCAAGGGAACGGGTTGCAGGAGACACTTTTTCTCTGCTTTCTCAGTCTGTTTCCTAGTGCCGGTTTGAAGTTCCTGCCGTTTTCAATGTAAAACCGTGTTGGAGCTAGTACCTCCCCATGTATTTGTATGGAATGGAGTTTGCAACTGAAAAGAAACTTTGTGTTCCCAACAAGCTAGGTGAAGGACGGCTTTCACACACACTTATCTCTCAGAACTGAGTAAGTGGAGAGACGTTCGTTCATCTAGCACCAGGGTAGCGGGTTGCAGGAGACACTTTTTCTCTGCTTTCTCAGTCTGTTTCCTAGTGGCGGTTTGAAGTTCCTGCAGTTTTCAATGTAAAAACGTGTTGGAGCTAGTACCTCCCCATATATATGTATGGAAAGGAGTTTGCAACTGAAAGAAACTTTGTGTTCCCAACAAGTTAATTGAAGGACGGCTTTCACACACACTTATCCCTCCGAACTGAGCAAGTGGAGAGAAGTTCGTTCATCTAGCACCAAGGGAACGGGTTGCAGGAGACACTTTTTCTCTGCTTTCTCAGTCTGTTTCCTAGTGCCGGTTTGAAGTTCCTGCAGTTTTCACAGTAAAACCGACTTGGAACTTGTACCTCCCCATATATATGTATGGAATGGAGTTTGCAACTGAAAAGAAAGTTTGTGTTCCCAACAAGCTGGTTGAAGGACGGCTTTCACACACACTTATCTCTCAGAACTGAGCAAGTGTAGAGACGTTCGTTCACCTATCACCCAGGGAACGGATTGCAGGAGACACTTTTTCTCTGCTTTCTCAGTCTGTTTCCTAGTGCCGGTTTGAAGTTCCTGCTGTTTTCACTGTAAAACCGAGCTGGAGCTAGTACCTCCCCATATATTTGTATGGAATGGAGTTTGCAACTGAAAAGAAACTTTGTGTTCCCAACAAGCTAGGTGAAGGATGGCTTTCACACACACATATCTCTCAGAACTGAGCAAGTGGAGAGACGTTCGTTCATCTAGCACCAAGGGAACGGGTTGCAGGAGACACTTTATCTCTGCTTTCTCATTCTGTTTCCTAGTGCCTGTTTGAAGTTCCTGCAGTTTTCACTGTAAAACCGAGTTGGAGCTTGTACCTCCCCATATATTTGTATGGAATGGAGTTTGCAACTGAAAAGAAACTTTGTGTTCCCAACAAGCTAGGTGAAGGACGGCTTTCACACACACTTATCTCTCAGAACTGAGTAAGTGGAGAGACGTTCGTTCATCTAGCACCAGGGTAGCGGGTTGCAGGAGACACTTTTTCTCTGCTTTCTCAGTCTGTTTCCTAGTGGCGGTTTGAAGTTCCTGCAGTTTTCAATGTAAAAACGTGTTGGAGCTAGTACCTCCCCATATATATGTATGGAAAGGAGTTTGCAACTGAAAGGAAACTTTGTGTTCCCAACAAGTTAATTGAAGGACGGCTTTCACACATACTTATCCCTCCGAACTGAGCAAGTGGAGAGACGTTCGTTCATCTAGCACCAAGGGAACGGGTTGCAGGAGACACTTTTTCTCTGCTTTCTCAGTCTGTTTCCTAGTGCCGGTTTAAAGTTCCTGTAGTTTTCACAGTAAAACCGACTTGGAACTTGTACCTCCCCATATATATGTATGGAATGGAGTTTGCAACTGAAAAGAAAGTTTGTGTTCCCAACAAGCTGGTTGAAGGACGGCTTTCACACACACTTATCTCTCAGAACTGAGCAAGTGTAGAGACGTTCGTTCACCTATCACCCAGGGAACGGATTGCAGGAGACACTTTTTCTCTGCTTTCTCAGTCTGTTTCCTAGTGCCGGTTTGAAGTTCCTGCTGTTTTCACTGTAAAACCGAGTTGGAGCTAGTACCTCCCCATATATTTGTATGGAATGGAGTTTGCAACTGAAAAGAAACTTTGTGTTCCCAACAAGCTAGGTGAAGGATGGCTTTCACACACACTTATCTCTCAGAACTGAGCAAGTGGAGAGACGTTCGTTCATCTAGCACCAAGGGAACGGGTTGCAGGAGACACTTTTTCTCTGCTTTCTCATTCTGTTTCCTAGTGCCGGTTTGAAGTTCCTGCTGTTTTCACTGTAAAACCGAGTTGGAGCTAGTACCTCCCCATATATTTGTATGGAATGGAGTTTGCAACTGAAAAGAAACTTTGTGTTCCCAACAAGCTAGGTGAAGGGCGGCTTTCACACACACTTATCTCTCAGAACTGAGTATGTGGAGAGACGTTCGTTCATTTAGCACCAGGGGAACGGGTTGCAGGAGACACTTTTTCTCTACTTTCTCAGTCTGTTTCCTAGTGCCGGTTTGAAATTCCTGCAGTTTTCAATGTAAAACCGTGTTGGAGCTAGTACCTCCCCATATATATGTATGGAATGGAGTTTGCAACTGAAAAGAAACTTTGTTTTCCCAACAAGTTAAGTGAAGGACGGCTTTCACACACACTTATCTCTCAAAACTGAGCAAGTGGAGAGACGTTCGTTCACCTAGCACCAAGGGAACGGGTTGCAGGAGACACTTTTTCTCTGCTTTCTCAGTCTGTTTCCTAGTGCCGGTTTGAAGTTCCTGCAGTTTTCACTGTAAAACCGAGTTGGAGCTAGTACCTCCCCATATATATGTATGGAATGGAGTTTCCAACTGAAAAGAAACTTTGTGTTCCCAAAAAGCTAGTTGAAGGACGGCTTTCACACACACTTATCTCTCAGGACTGAGCAAGTGGAGAGACGTTCGTTCACCTAGCACCAAGGGAACGGGTTGCAGGAGACACTTTTTCTCTGCTTTCTCAGTCTGTTTCCTAGTGCCGGTTTGAAGTTCCTGCAGTTTTCAATGTAAAACCGTGTTGGAGCTAGTACCTCCCCATGTATTTGTATGGAATGGAGTTTGCAACAGAAAAGAAACTTTGTGTTCCCAACAAGCTAGGTGAAGGACGGCTTTCACACACACTTATCTCTCAGAACTGAGTATGTGGAGAGACGTTCGTTCATCTAGCACCAGGGGAGCGGGTTGCAGGAGACACTTTTTCTCTGCTTTCTCAGTCTGTTTCCTAGTGGCGGTTTGAAGTTCCTGCAGTTTTCAATGTAAAAACGTGTTGGAGCTAGTACCTCCCCATATATATGTATGGAAAGGAGTTTGCAACTGAAAAGAAACTTTGTGTTCCCAACAAGTTAATTGAAGGACGGCTTTCACACACACTTATCTCTCCGAACTGAGCAAGTGGAGAGACGTTCGTTCATCAAGCAACAAGGGAACGGGTTGCAGGAGACACTTTTTCTCTGCTTTCTCAGTCTGTTTCCTAGTGCCGGTTTGAAGTTCCTGCAGTTTTCACTGTAAAACCTAGTTGGAGCTAGTACCTCCCCATATATATGTATGGAATGGAGTTTGCAACTGAAAAGAAACTTTGTGTTCCCAAAAAGCTAGGTGAACGACGGCTTTCACACACACTTATCTCTCAGAACTGAGCAAGTGGAGAGACGTTCGTTCACCTAGCACCAAGGGAACGGGTTGCAGGAGACACTTTTTCTCTGCTTTCTCAGTCTGTTTCCTAGTGCCGGTTTGAAGTTCCTGCAGTTTTCACTGTAAAACCGAGTTGGAGCTAGTACCTCCCCATATATATGTATGGAATGGAGTTTGCAACTGAAAAGAAACTTTGTGTTCCCAACAAGCTAGGTGAAGGACGGCTGTCACACACACTTATCTCTCAGAACTGAGCAAGTGTAGAGACGTTCGTTCACCTATCACCCAGGGAACGGATTGCAGGAGACACTTTTTCTCTGCTTTCTCAGTCTGTTTCCTAGTGCCGGTTTGAAGTTCCTGCTGTTTTCACAGTAAAACCGAGTTGGAGCTAGTACCTCCCCATATATTTGTATGGAATGGAGTTTGCAACTGAAAAGAAACTTTGTGTTCCCAACAAGCTAGGTGAAGGATGGCTTTCACACACACTTATCTCTCAGAACTGAGCAAGTGGAGAGACGTTCGTTCATCTAGCACCAAGGGAACGGGTTGCAGGAGACACTTTTTCTCTGCTTTCTCATTCTGTTTCCTAGTGCCGGTTTGAAGTTCCTGCTGTTTTCACTGTAAAACCGAGTTGGAGCTAGTACCTCCCCATATATTTGTATGGAATGGAGTTTGCAACTGAAAAGAAACTTTGTGTTCCCAACAAGCTAGGTGAAGGGCGGCTTTCACACACACTTATCTCTCAGAACTGAGTATGTGGAGAGACGTTCGTTCATTTAGCACCAGGGGAACGGGTTGCAGGAGACACTTTTTCTCTAGTTTCTCAGTCTGTTTCCTAGTGCCGGTTTGAAATTCCTGCAGTTTTCAATGTAAAACCGAGTTGGAGCTAGTACCTCCCCATATATATGTATGGAAAGGAGTTTGCAACTGAAAAGAAACTTTGTGTTCCCAACAAGTTAAGTGAAGGACGGCTTTCACACACACTTATCTCTCAGAACTGAGCAAGTGGAGAGACGTTCGTTCACCTAGCACCAAGGGAACGGGTTGCAGGAGACACTTTTTCTCTGCTTTCTCAGTCTGTTTCCTAGTGCCGGTTTGAAGTTCCTGCAGTTTTCACTGTAAAACCGAGTTGGAGCTAGTACCTCCCCTTATATATGTATGGAATGGAGTTTCCAACTGAAAAGAAACTTTGTGTTCCCAAAAAGCTAGTTGAAGGACGGCTTTCACACACACTTATCTCTCAGGACTGAGCAAGTGGAGAGACGTTCGTTCACCTAGCACCAAGGGAACGGGTTGCAGGAGACACTTTTTCTCTGCTTTCTCAGTCTGTTTCCTAGTGCCGGTTTGAAGTTCCTGCAGTTTTCAATGTAAAACCGTGTTGGAGCTAGTACCTCCCCATGTATTTGTATGGAATGGAGTTTGCAACAGAAAAGAAACTTTGTGTTCCCAACAAGCTAGGTGAAGGACGGCTTTCACACACACTTATCTCTCAGAACTGAGTATGTGGAGAGACGTTCGTTCATCTAGCACCAGGGGAGCGGGTTGCAGGAGACACTTTTTCTCTGCTTTCTCAGTCTGTTTCCTAGTGGCGGTTTGAAGTTCCTGCAGTTTTCAATGTAAAAACGTGTTGGAGCTAGTACCTCCCCATATATATGTATGGAAAGGAGTTTGCAACTGAAAAGAAACTTTGTGTTCCCAACAAGTTAATTGAAGGACGGCTTTCACACACACTTATCTCTCCGAACTGAGCAAGTGGAGAGACGTTCATTCATCAAGCAACAAGGGAACGGGTTGCAGGAGGCACTTTTTCTCTGCTTTCTCAGTCTGTTTCCTAGTGCCGGTTTGAAGTTCCTGCAGTTTTCACTGTAAAACCTAGTTGGAGCTAGTACCTCCCCATATATATGTATGGAATGGAGTTTGCAACTGAAAAGAAACTTTGTGTTCCCAACAAGCTAGGTGAACGACGGCTTTCACACACACTTATCTCTCAGAACTGAGCAAGTGGAGAGACGTTCGTTCACCTAGCACCAAGGGAACGGGTTGCAGGAGACACTTTTTCTCTGCTTTCTCAGTCTGTTTCCTAGTGCCGGTTTGAAGTTCCTGCAGTTTTCACTGTAAAACCGAGTTGGAGCTAGTACCTCCCCATATATATGTATGGAATGGAGTTTGCAACTGAAAAGAAACTTTGTGTTCCCAACAAGCTATGTGAAGGACGGCTTTCACACACACTTATCTCTCAGAACTGAGCAAGTGGAGAGACGTTTGTTCATCTAGCACCAAGGGAACGGGTTGCAGGAGACACTTTTTCTCCGCTTTCTCAGTCTGTTTCCTAGTGCCGGTTTGAAGTTCCTGCAGTTTTCACTGTAAAACCGAGTTAGAGCTTGTACCTCCCCATATATATGTATAGAATGGAGTTTGAAACTGAAAAGAAACTTTTTCTTCCCAGCAAGCTAGGTGAAGGATGGCTTTAACACACACTTTTCTCTCAGAACTGAGTATGTGGAGAGACGTTCGTTCATCTAGCACCAGGGGAACGGGTTGCAGGAGACACTTTTTCTCTGCGTTCTCAGTCTGTTTCCTAGTGCCGGTTTGAAGTTCCTGTAGTTTTCAATGTAAAACCGAGTTGGAGCTAGTACCTCCCCATATATATGTATGGAATGGAGTTTGCAACTGAAAAGAAACTTTGTGTTCCCAACAAGCTAGGTGAAGTACGGCTTTCACACACACTTATCTCTATGAACTGAGTAAGTGGAGAGACGTTCGTTCACCTAGCACCAAGGGAACGGGTTGCAGTAGACACTTTTTCTCTGCTTTCTCAGTCTGTTTCCTAGTGGCGGTTTGAAGTTCCTGCAGTTTTCAATGTAAAACCGAGTTGGAGCTAGTACCTCCCCATATATTTGTATGGAATGGTGTTTGCAACTGAAAAGAAACTTTGTGTTCCCAACAAGCTAGGTGAAGGACGGCTTTCACACACACTTATCTCTCAGAACAGAGCAAGTGGAGAGACGTTCGTTCATCTAGCACCAAGGGAACGTGTTGCAGGAGACACTTTTTCTCTGCTTTCTCAGTCTTTTTCCTAGTGCCGGTTTGAAGTTCCTGCAGTTTTCAATGTAAAACCGAGTTGGAGCTAGTACCTCCCCATATATATGTATGGAATGGAGTTTGCAACTGAAAAGAAACTTTGTGTTCCCAACAAGCTAGGTGAAGGATGGCTTTCACACACACTTATCTCTCAGAACTGAGCAAGTGGAGAGACATTCGTTCACCTAGCACCAAGGGAACGGGTTGCAGGAGACACTTTTTCTCTGCTTTCTCAGTCTGTTTCCTAGTGCCGCTTTGAAGTTCCTGCAGTTTTCACTGTAAAACCGAGTTGGAGCTAGTACCTCCCCATATATTTGTATGGAATTGAGTTTGCAACTGAAAAGAAACTTTGTGTTCCCAACAAGCTAGGTGAAGGATGGCTTTCACACACACTTATCTCTCAGAACTGAGCAAGTGGAGAGACGTTCGTTCATCTAGCACCAAGGGAACGGGTTGCAGGAGACACTTTTTCTCTGCTTTCTCATTCTGTTTCCTAGTGCCGGTTTGAAGTTCCTGCTGTTTTCACTGTAAAACGGAGTTGGAGCAAGTACCTCCCCATATATTTGTATGGAATGGAGTTTGCAACTGAAAAGAAACTTTGTGTTCCCAACAAGCTAGGTGAAGGGCGGCTTTCACACACACTTATCTCCCAGAACTGAGTATGTGGAGAGACGTTCGTTCATCTAGCACCAGGGGAACGGGTTGCAGGGGACACTTTTTCTCTACTTTCTCAGTCTGTTTCCTAGTGCCGGTTTGAAGTTCCTGCAGTTTTCAATGTAAAACCGTGTTGGAGCTAGTACCTCCCCATATATATGTATGGAAAGGAGTTTGCAACTGAAAAGAAACTTTGTGTTCCCAACAAGTTAAGTGAAGGACGGCTTTCACACACACTTATCTCTCAGAACTGAGTAAGTGGAGAGACGTTCGTTCACCTATCACCCAGGGAACGGATTGCAGGAGACACTTTTTCTCTGCTTTCTCAGTCTGTTTCCTAGTGCCGGTTTGAAGTTCCTGCTGTTTTCAGTGTAAAACCGAGTTGGAGCTAGTACCTCCCCATATATTTGTATGGAATGGAGTTTGCAACTGAAAAGAAACTTTGTGTTCCCAACAAGCTAGGTGAAGGATGGCTTTCACACACACTTATCTCTCAGAACTGAGCAAGTGGAGAGACGTTCGTTCATCTAGCACCAAGGGAACGGTTTGCAGGAGACACTTTTTCTCTGCTTTCTCATTCTGTTTCCTAGTGCCGGTTTGAAGTTCCTGCTGTTTTCACTGTAAAACCGAGTTGGAGCTAGTACCTCCCCATATATTTGTATGGAATGGAGTTTGCAACTGAAAAGAAACTTTGTGTCCCAACAAGCTAGGTGAAGGGCGGCTTTCACACACACTTATCTCTCAGAACTGAGTATGTGGAGAGACGTTCGTTCATTTAGCACCAGGGGAACGGGTTGCAGGAGACACTTTTTCTCTACTTTCTCAGTCTGTTTCCTAGTGCCGGTTTGAAGTTCCTGCAGTTTTCACTGTAAAACCGTGTTGGAGCTAGTACCTCCCCATATATATGTATGGAAAGGAGTTTGCAACTGAAAAGAAACTTTGTGTTCCCAGCAATTTAAGTGAAGGACGGCTTTCACACACACTTATCTCTCAGAACTGAGCAAGTGGAGAGACGTTCGTTCACCTAGCACCAAGGGAACGGTTTGCAGGGGACACTTTTTCTCTGCTTTCTCAGTCTGTTTCCTAGTGCCGGTTTAAAGTTCCTGTAGTTTTCACAGTAAAACCGACTTGGAACTTGTGCCTCCCCATATATATGTATGGAATGGAGTTTGCAACTGAAAAGAAAGTTTGTGTTCCCAACAAGCTGGTTGAAGGACGGCTTTCACACACACTTATCTCTCAGAACTGAGCAAGTGTAGAGACGGTCGTTCACCTATCACCCAGGGAACGGATTGCAGGAGACACTTTTTCTCTGCTTTCTCAGTCTGTTTCCTAGTGCCGGTTTGAAGTTCCTGCTGTTTTCACTGTAAAACCGAGTTGGAGCTAGTACCTCCCCATATATTTGTATGGAATGGAGTTTGCAACTGAAAAGAAACTTTGTGTTCCCAACAAGCTAGGTGAAGGATGGCTTTCACACACACTTATCTCTCAGGACTGAGCAAGTGGAGAGACGTTCGTTCATCTAGCACCAAGGGAACGGGTTGCAGGAGACACTTTTCTCTGCTTTCTCAGTCTGTTTCCTAGTGGCGGTTTGAAGTTCCTGCAGTTTTCAATGTAAAACCGTGTTGGAGCTAGTACCTCCCCATGTATTTGTATGGAATGGAGTTTGCAACTGAAAAGAAACTTTGTGTTCCCAACAAGCTAGGTGAAGGACGGCTTTCACACACACTTATCTCTCAGAACTGAGTATGTGGAGAGACGTTCGTTCATCTAGCACCAGGGGAGCGGGTTGCAGGAGACACTTTTTCTCTGCTTTCTCAGTCTGTTTCCTAGTGGCGGTTTGAAGTTCCTGCAGTTTTCAATGTAAAACCGAGTTGGAGCTAGTACCTCCCCATATATTTGTATGGAATGGTGTTTGCAACTGAAAAGAAACTTTGTGTTCCCAACAAGCTAGGTGAAGGACGGCTTTCACACACACTTATCTCTCAGAACTGAGCAAGTGGAGAGACGTTCGTTCATCTAGCACCAAGGGAACGGGTTGCAGGAGACACTTTTTCTCTGCTTTCTCAGTCTGTTTCCTAGTGCCGTTTTGAAGTTCCTGCAGTTTTCACTGTAAAACCGAGTTGGAGCTAGTACCTCCCCATATATATGTATGGAATGGAGTTTGCAACTGAAAAGAAACTTTGTGTTCCCAACAAGCTAGGTGAAGGATGGCTTTCACACACACTTATCTCTCAGAACTGAGCAAGTGGAGAGACATTCGTTCACCTAGCACCAAGGGAACGGGTTGCAGGAGACACTTTTTCTCTGCTTTCTCAGTCTGTTTCCTAGTGCCGCTTTGAAGTTCCTGCAGTTTTCACTGTAAAACCGTGTTGGAGCTAGTACCTCCCCATATATTTGTATGGAATGGAGTTTGCAACTGAAAAGAAACTTTGTGTTCCCAACAAGCTAGGTGAAGGATGGCTTTCACACACACTTATCTCTCAGAACTGAGCAAGTGGAGAGACGTTCGTTCATCTAGCACCAAGGGAACGGGTTGCAGGAGACACTTTTTCTCTGCTTTCTCATTCTGTTTCCTAGTGCCGGTTTGAAGTTCCTGCTGTTTTCACTGTAAAACGGAGTTGGAGCAAGTACCTCCCCATATATTTGTATGGAATGGAGTTTGCAACTGAAAAGAAACTTTGTGTTCCCAACAAGCTAGGTGAAGGGCGGCTTTCACACACACTTATCTCCCAGAACTGAGTATGTGGAGAGACGTTCGTTCATCTAGCACCAGGGGAACGGGTTGCAGGAGACACTTTTACTCTACTTTCTCAGTCTGTTTCCTAGTGCCGGTTTGAAGTTCCTGCAGTTTTCAATGTAAAACCGTGTTTGAGCTAGTACCTCCCCATATATATGTATGGAAAGGAGTTTGCAACTGAAAAGAAACTTTGTGTTCCCAACAAGTTAAGTGAAGGACGGCTTTCACACACACTTATCTCTCAGAACTGAGTAAGTGGAGAGACGTTCGTTCACCTATCACCCAGGGAACGGATTGCAGGAGACACTTTTTCTCTGCTTTCTCAGTCTGTTTCCTAGTGCCGGTTTGAAGTTCCTGCTGTTTTCACTGTAAAACCGAGTTGGAGCTAGTACCTCCCCATATATTTGTATGGAATGGAGTTTGCAACTGAAAAGAAAATTTGTGTTCCCAACAAGCTAGGTGAAGGATGGCTTTCACACACACTTATCTCTCAGAACTGAGCAAGTGGAGAGACGTTCGTTCATCTAGCACCAAGGGAACGGTTTGCAGGAGACACATTTTCTCTGCTTTCTCATTCTGTTTCCTAGTGCCGGTTTGAATTTCCTGCTGTTTTCACTGTAAAACCGAGTTGGAGCTAGTACCTCCCCATATATTTGAATGGAATGGTGTTTGCAACTGAAAAGAAACTTTGTGTTCCCAACAAGCTAGGTGAAGGGCCGCTTTCACACACACTTATCTCTCAGAACTGAGTATGTGGAGAGACGTTCGTTCATTTAGCACCAGGGGAACGGGTTGCAGGAGACACTTTTTCTCTACTTTCTCAGTCTGTTTCCTAGTGCCGGTTTGAAGTTCCTGCAGTTTTCAATGTAAAACCGTGTTGGAGCTAGTACCTCCCCATATATATGTATGGAAAGGAGTTTGCAACTGAAAAGAAACTTTGTGTTCCCAACAATTTAAGTGAAGGACGGCTTTCACACACACTTATCTCTCAGAACTGAGCAAGTGGAGAGACGTTCGTTCACCTAGCACCAAGGGAACGGGTTGCAGGAGACACTTTTTCTCTGCTTTCTCAGTCTGTTTCCTAGTGCCGGTTTGAAGTTCCTGCAGTTTTCACTGTAAAACCGTGTTGGAGCTAGTACCTCCCCATATATATGTATGGAATGGAGTTTCCAACTGAAAAGAAACTTTGTGTTCCCAAAAAGCTAGTTGAAGGACGGCTTTCACACACAATTATCTCTCAGAACTGAGCAATTGGAGAGACGTTCATTCACCTAGCACCAAGGGAACGGGTTGCAGGAGACACTTTTTCTCTGCTTTCTCAGTCTGTTTCCTAGTGCCGGTTTGAAGTTCCTGCAGTTTTCAATGTAAAACCGTGTTGGAGCTAGTACCTCCCCATGTATTTGTATGGAATGGAGTTTGCAACTGAAAAGAAACTTTGTGTTCCCAACAAGCTAGGTGTAGGATCGTTTTCACACACACATATCTCTCAGAACTTAGCAAGTGGAGAGACGTTCGTTCATCTAGCACCAAGGGAACGGGTTGCAGGAGACACTTTTTCTCTGCTTTCTCATTCTGTTTCCTAGTG
Organism: Camelus bactrianus; assembly: GCF_048773025.1. Taxonomy (NCBI): domain Eukaryota; kingdom Metazoa; phylum Chordata; class Mammalia; order Artiodactyla; family Camelidae; genus Camelus; species Camelus bactrianus. The sequence goes on along the minus strand of NC_133542.1, from coordinate 79,288,263 downwards.
CCGGTTTGAAGTTCCTGCAGTTTTCACTGTAAAACCGAGTTGGAGCTTGTACCTCCCCATATATTTGTATGGAATGGAGTTTGCAACTGAAAAGAAACTTTGTGTTCCCAACAAGCTAGGTGAAGTACGGCTTTCACACACACTTATCTCTCAGAACTGAGTATGTGGAGAGACGTTCGTTCATCTAGCACCAGGGGAGCGGGTTGCAGGAGACACTTTTTCTCTTCTTTCTCAGTCTGTTTCCTAGTGGCGGTTTGAAGTTCCTGCAGTTTTCAATGTAAAAACGTGTTGGAGCAAGTACCTCCCCATATATATGTATGGAAAGGAGTTTGCAACTGAAAAGAAACTTTGTGTTCCCAACAAGTTAATTGAAGTGCGGCTTTCACACACACTTATCTCTCCGAACTGAGCAAGTGGAGAGACGTTCGTTCATCAAGCAACAAGGGAACCGTTTGCAGGAGACACTTTTTCTCTGCTTTCTCAGTCTGTTTCCTAGTACCGGTTTGAAGTTCCTTTAGTTTTCAATGTAAAACCGAGTTGGAGCTAGTACCTCCCCATATATTTGTATGGAATGCAGTTTGCAACTGAAAAGAAACTTTGTGTTCCCAAGAAGATGGGTGAAGGACGGCTTTCACACACACTTATCTCTCAGAACTGAGCAAGTGGAGAGACGTTCGTTCATATAGCACCAAGGGAACGGGTTGCAGGAGACACTTTTTCTCTGCTTTCTCAGTCTGTTTCCTAGTGCCGGTTTGAAGTTCCTGCAGTTTTCACTGTAAAACCGAGTTGGAGCTAGTACCTCCCCATATATATGTATGGAATGGAGTTTGCAACTGAAAAGAAACTTTGTGTTCCCAACAAGCTAGGTGAACGACGGTTTTCACACACACTTATCTCTCAGAACTGAGCAAGTGGAGAGACGTTCGTTCACCTATCACCAAGATAACGGGTTGCAGGAGACACTTTTTCTCTGCTTTCTCAGTCTGTTTCCTAGTGCCGGTTTGAAGTTCCTGCGGTTTTCACTGTAAAACCGAGTTGGAGCTAGTACCTCCCCATATATATGTATGGAATGGAGTTTGCAACTGAAAAGCAACTTTGTGTTCCCAACAAGCTAGGTGAAGGACGGCTTTCACACACACTTATCTCTCAGAACTGAGCAAGTGGAGAGACGTTTGTTCATCTAGCACCAAGGGAACGGGTTGCAGGAGACACTTTTTCTCTGCTTTCTCAGTCTGTTTCCTAGTGCCGGTTTGAAGTTCCTGCAGTTTTCACTGTAAAACCGAGTTAGAGCTTGTACCTCCCCATATATATGTATAGAATGGAGTTTGAAACTGAAAAGAAACTTTGTCTTCCCAGCAAGCTAGGTGAAGGATGGCTTTCACACACACTTTTCTCTCAGAACTGAGTATGTGGAGAGACGTTCGTTCATCTAGCACCAGGGGAACGGGTTGCAGGAGACACTTTTTCTCTTCTTTCTCAGTCTGTTTCCTAGTGCCGGTTTGAAGTTCCTGCAGTTTTCACTGTAAAACCGAGTTGGAGCTTGTACCTCCCCATATATTTGTATGGAATGGAGTTTGCAACTGAAAAGAAACTTTGTGTTCCCAACAAGCTAGGTGAAGGACGGCTTTCACACACACTTATCTCTCAGAACTGAGTATGTGGAGAGACGTTCGTTCATCTAGCACCAGGGGAGCGGGTTGCAGGAGACACTTTTTCTCTTCTTTCTCAGTCTGTTTCCTAGTGGCGGTTTGAAGTTCCTGCAGTTTTCAATGTAAAAACGTGTTGGAGCAAGTACCTCCCCATATATATGTATGGAAAGGAGTTTGCAACTGAAAAGAAACTTTGTGTTCCCAACAAGTTAATTGAAGGGCGGCTTTCACACACACTTATCTCTCCGAACTGAGCAAGTGGAGAGACGTTCGTTCATCAAGCAACAAGGGAACCGTTTGCAGGAGACACTTTTTCTCTGCTTTCTCAGTCTGTTTCCTAGTACCGGTTTGAAGTTCCTTTAGTTTTCAATGTAAAACCGAGTTGGAGCTAGTACCTCCCCATATATTTGTATGGAATGCAGTTTGCAACTGAAAAGAAACTTTGTGTTCCCAAGAAGATGGGTGAAGGACGGCTTTCACACACACTTATCTCTCAGAACTGAGCAAGTGGAGAGACGTTCGTTCATATAGCACCAAGGGAACGGGTTGCAGGAGACACTTTTTCTCTGCTTTCTCAGTCTGTTTCCTAGTGCCGGTTTGAAGTTCCTGCAGTTTTCACTGTAAAACCGAGTTGGAGCTAGTACCTCCCCATATATATGTATGGAATGGAGTTTGCAACTGAAAAGAAACTTTGTGTTCCCAACAAGCTAGGTGAACGACGGCTTTCACACACACTTATCTCTCAGAACTGAGCAAGTGGAGAGACGTTCGTTCACCTAGCACCAAGGGAACGGGTTGCAGGAGACACTTTTTCTCTGCTTTCTCAGTCTGTTTCCTAGTGCCGGTTTGAAGTTCCTGCGGTTTTCACTGTAAAACCGAGTTGGAGCTAGTACCTCCCCATATATATGTATGGAATGGAGTTTGCAACTGAAAAGAAACTTTGTGTTCCCAACAAGCTAGGTGAAGGACGGCTTTCACACACACTTATCTCTCAGAACTGAGCAAGTGGAGAGACGTTTGTTCATCTAGCACCAAGGGAACGGGTTGCAGGAGACACTTTTTCTCTGCTTTCTCAGTCTGTTTCCTAGTGCCGGTTTGAAGTTCCTGCAGTTTTCACTGTAAAACCGAGTTAGAGCTTGTACCTCCCCATATATATGTATAGAATGGAGTTTGAAACTGAAAAGAAACTTTGTCTTCCCAGCAAGCTAGGTGAAGGATGGCTTTCACACACACTTTTCTCTCAGAACTGAGTATGTGGAGAGACGTTCGTTCATCTAGCACCAGGGGAACGGGTTGCAGGAGACACTTTTTCTCTTCTTTCTCAGTCTGTTTCCTAGTGCCGGTTTGAAGTTCCTGCAGTTTTCACTGTAAAACCGAGTTGGAGCTGGTACCTCCCCATGTATATGTATGGAATGGTGTTTGCAACTGAAAAGAAACTTTGTGTTCCCAACAAGTTAGGTGAAGGGCGGCTTTCACACACAATTATCTCTCAGACCTGAGCAAGTGGAGAGACGTTCGTTCATCTAGACCCAAGGGAACGGGTTGCAGGAGACACTTTGCCTCTGCTTTCTCAGTCTGTTTCCTAGTGCCGGTTTGAAGTTCCTGCAGTTTTCAATGTAAAACCGAGTTGGAGCTAGTACCTCCCCATATATTTGTATGGAATGCAGTTTGCAACTGAAAAGAAACTTTGTGTTCCCAACAAGCTAGGTGAAATACGGCTTTCACACACACTTATCTCTCAGAACTGAGCAAGTGGAGAGACGTTCGTTCATCTAGCACCAAGGGAACGGGTTGCAGGAGACACTTTTTCTCTGCTTTCTCAGTCTGTTTCCTAGTGCCGGTTTGAAGTTCCTGCAGTTTTCAGTGTAAAACCGAGTTGGAGCTAGTACCTCCCCATATATATGTATGGAATGGAGTTTGCAACTGAAAAGAAACTTTGTGTTCCCAACAAGCTAGGTGAAGGACGGCTTTCACACACACTTATCTCTCAGAACTGAGCAAGTGGAGAGACATTCGTTCACCTAGCACCAAGGGAACGGGTTGCAGGAGACACTTTTTCTCTACTTTCTCAGTCTGTTTCCTAGTGCCGGTTTGAAGTTCCTGCAGTTTTCAATGTAAAACCGAGTTGGAGCAAGTACCTCCCCATATATATGTATGGAATGGAGTTTGCAACTGAAAAGAAACTTTGTGTTCCCAACAAGCTAGGTGAAGGACGGCTTTCACACACACTTATCTCTATGAACTAAGTGGAGAGACGTTCGTTCACCTAGCACCAAGGGAACGGGTTGCAGTAGACACTTTTTCTCTGCTTTCTCAGTCTGTTTCCTAGTGGCGGTTTGAAGTTCCTGCAGTTTTCAATGTAAAACCGAGTTGGAGCTAGTACCTCCCCATATATTTGTATGGAATGGAGTTTGCAACTGAAAAGAAACTTTGTGTTCCCAACAAGCTAGGTGAAGGACGGCTTTCACACACACTTATCTCTCAGAACTGAGCAAGTGGAGAGACGTTCGTTCATCTAGCACCAAGGGAACGGGTTGCAGGAGATACTTTTTCTCTGCTTTCTCATTCTGTTTCCTAGTGCCGGTTTGAAGTTCCTGCAGTTTTCACTGTAAAACCGAGTTGGAGCTAGTACCTCCCCATATATATGTATGGAATGAAGTTTGCAACTGAAAAGAAACTTTGTGTTCCCAACAAGCTAGGTGAAGGATGGCTTTCACACACACTTATCTCTCAGAACTGAGCAAGTGGAGAGACATTCGATCACCTAGCACCAAGGGAACGGGTTGCAGGAGACACTTTTTCTCTGCTTTCTCAGTCTGTTTCCTAGTGCCGGTTTGAAGTTCCTGCGGTTTTCACTGTAAAACCGAGTTGGAGCTAGTACCTCCCCATATATTTGTATGGAATGGAGTTTGCAACTGAAAAGAAACTTTGTGTTCCCAACAAGCTAGGTGAAGGATGGCTTTCACACACACTTATCTCTCAGAACTGAGCAAGTGGAGAGACGTTCGTTCATCTAGCACCAAGGGAACGTGTTGCAGGAGACACTTTTTCTCTGCTTTCTCATTCTGTTTCCTAGTGCCGGTTTGAAGTTCCTGCTGTTTTCACTGTAAAACCGAGTTGGAGCTAGTACCTCCCCATATATTTGTATGGAATGGAGTTTGCAACTGAAAAGAAACTTTGTGTTCCCAACAAGCTAGGTGAAGGGCGGCTTTCACACACACTTATCTCCCAGAACTGAGTATGTGGAGAGACGTTCGTTCATCTAGCACCAGGGGAACGGGTTGCAGGAGACACTTTTTCTCTACTTTCTCAGTCTGTTTCCTAGTGCCGGTTTGAAGTTCCTGCAGTTTTCAATGTAAAACCGAGTTGGAGCTAGTACCTCCCCATATATATGTATGGAAAGGAGTTTGCAACTGAAAAGAAACTTTGTGTTCCCAACAAGTTAAGTGAAGGACGGCTTTCACACACACTTATCTCTCAGAACTGAGCAAGTGGAGAGACGTTCGTTCACCTAGCACCAAGGGAACGGGTTGCAGGAGACACTTTTTCTCTGCTTTCTCAGTCTGTTTCCTAGTGCCGGTTTGAAGTTCCTGCAGTTTTCACTGTAAAACCGAGTTAGAGCTTGTACCTCCCCATATATATATATGGAATGGAGTTTCCAACTGAAAAGAAACTTTGTGTTCCCAACAAGCTAGTTGAAGTTCGGCTTTCACACACACTTATCTCTCAGAACTGAGCAAGTGGAGAGACGTTCGTTCACCTAGCACCAAGGGAACGGGTTGCAGGAGACACTTTTTCTCTGCTTTCTCAGTCTGTTTCCTAGTGCCGGTTTGAAGTTCCTGCAGTTTTCACTGTAAAACCGATTTGGAGCTAGTACCTCCCAATGTATTTGTATGGAATGGAGTTTGCAACTGAAAAGAAACTTTGTGTTCCCAACAAGCTAGGTGAAGGATGGTTTTCACACACACATATCTCTCAGAACTGAGCAAGTGGAGAGACGTTCGTTCATCTAGCACCAAGGGAACGGGTTGCAGGAGACACTTTTTCTCTGCTTTCTCATTCTGTTTCCTAGTGCCGGTTTGAAGTTCCTGCAGTTTTCACTGTAAAACCGAGTTGGAGCTTGTACCTCCCCATATATTTGTATGGAATGGAGTTTGCAACTGAAAAGAAACTTTGTGTTCCCAACAAGCTAGGTGAAGGACGGCTTTCACACACACTTATCTCTCCGAACTGAGCAAGTGGAGAGACGTTCGTTCATCAAGCAACAAGGGAACGGGTTGCAGGAGACACTATTTCTCTGCTTTCTCAGTCTGCTTCCTAGTGCCGGTTTGAAGTTCCTGCAGTTTTCACTGTAAAACCGAGTTGGAGCTAGTACCTCCCCATATATATGTATGGAATGGAGTTTGCAACTGAAAAGAAAGTTTGTGTTCCCAACAAGCTGGGTGAAGGACGGGTTTCACAAACACTTATCCCTCAGATCTGAGCAAGTGGAGAGACGTTCGTTCATATAGCACCAAGGGAACGGGTTGCAGGAGACACTTTTTCTCTGCTTTCTCAGTGTGTTTCCTAGTGCCGGTTTGAGGTTCCTGCAGTTTTCACTGTAAAACCGAGTTGGAGCTAGTACCTCCCCATATATATGTATGGAATGGAGTTTGCAACTGAAAAGAAACTTTGTGTTCCCAACAAGCTAGGTGAACGACGGCTTTCACACACACTTATCTCTCAGAACTCAGCAAGTGGAGAGACGTTCATTCACCTAGCCCCAAGGGAACGGGTTGCAGGAGACACTTTTTCTCTGCTTTCTCAGTCTGTTTCCTAGTGCCGGTTTGAAGTTCCTGCAGTTTTCACTGTAAAACCGAGTTGGAGCTAGTACCTCCCCATATATATGTATGGAATGGAGTTTCCAACTGAAAAGAAACTTTGTGTTCCCAACAAGCTAGTTGAAGGACGGCTTTCACACACATTTATCTCTCAGAACTGAGCAAGTGGAGAGACGTTCGTTCACCTAGCACCAAGGGAACGGGTTGCAGGAGACACTTTTTCTCTGCTTTCTCAGTCTGTTTCCTAGTGCCGGTTTGAAGTTCCTGCAGTTTTCCATGTAAAACCGATTTGGAGCTAGTACCTCCCCATGTATTTGTATGGAATGGAGTTTGCAAGTGTAAAAAACTTTGTGTTCCCAACAAGCTAGGTGAAGGATGGTTTTCACACACACATATTTCTCAGAACTGAGCAAGTGGAGAGACGTTCGTTCATCCAGCACCAAGGGAACGGGTTGCAGGAGACACTTTTTCTCTGCTTTCTCAGTCTGTTTCCTAGTGGCGGTTTGAAGTTCCTGCAGTTTTCAATGTAAAAACGTGTTGGAGCTACTACCTCCCCATATATATGTATGGAAAGGAATTTGCAACTGAAAAGAAACTTTGTGTTCCCAACAAGTTAATTGAAGGACGGCTTTCACACACACTTATCTCTCCGAACTGAGCAAGTGGAGAGACGTTCGTTCATCAAGCAACAAGGGAACGGGTTGAAGGAGACACTTTTTCTCTGCTTTCTCAGTCTGTTTCCTAGTGTCGGTTTGAAGTTCCTGCAGTTTTCACTGTAAAACCGAGTTGGAGCTAGTACCTCCCCATATATATGTATGGAATGGAGTTTGCAACTGAAAAGAAACTTTGTGTTCCCAAAAAGCTGGGTGAAGGACGGCTTTCACAAACACTTATCCCTCAGAACTGAGCAAGTGGAGAGACATTCGTTCATATAGCACCAAGGGAACGGGTTGCAGGAGACACTTTTTCTCTGCTTTCTCAGTCTGTTTCCTAGTGCCGGTTTGAAGTTCCTGCAGTTTTCACTGTAAAAACGAGTTGGAGCTAGTACCTCCCCACATATTTGTATGGAAAGGAGTTTGCAACTGAAAAGAAACTTTGTGTTCACAACAAGCTAGGTGAAGGATGGCTTTCACACACACTTATCTCTCAGAACTGAACAAGTGGACAGACGTTCGTTCATTTGGCACCAAGGGAACGGGTTGCAGGAGACACTTTTTCTCTGCTTTCTCAGTCTGTTTCCTAGTGCCGGTTTGAAGTTCCTGCAGTTTTCACTGTAAAACCGAGTTGGAGCTAGTACCTCCCCATATATATGTATGGAATGGAGTTTGCAACTGAAAATAAACTTTGTGTTCCCAACAAGCTAGGTGAAGTACGGCTTTCACACACACTTATCTCTCAGAACTGAGCAAGTGGAGAGACGTTCGTTCACCTAGCACCAAGGGAACGGGTTGCAGGAGACACTTTTTCTCTGCTTTCTCAGTCTGTTTCCTAGTGCCGGTTTGAAGTTCCTGCAGTTTTCACAGTAAAACCGAGTTGGAACTTGTACCTCACCATATATATGAATGGAGTGGAGTTTGCAACTGAAAAGAAACTTTGTGTTCCAAACAAGCTGGTTGAAGGACGGCTTTCACACACACATATCTCTCAGAACTGAGCAAGTGTAGAGACTTTCGTTCATCTAGCACCAAGGGAACGGGTTGCAGGAGACACTTTTTCTCTGCTTTCTCAGTCTGTTTCCTAGTGCCGGTTTGAAGTTCCTGCAGTTTTCAGTGTAAAACCGATTTGGAGCTAGTACCTCACCATATATATGTATGGAATGGAGTTTGCAACTGAAAAGAAACTTTGTGTTCCCAACAAGCTAGGTGAAGGACGGCTTTTACACACACTTATCTCTCAGAACTGAGCAAGTGGAGAGACGTTCGTTCATCAAGCACCAAGGGAACGGGTTGCAGGAGACACTTTTTCTCTGCTTTCTCAGTCTGTTTCCTAGTGCCGGTTTGAAGTTCCTGCAGTTTTCACTGTAAAACAGAGTTGGAGCTAGTACCTCCCCATATATATGTATGGAATGGAGTTTGCAACTGAAAAGGAACTTTGTGTTCCCAACAAGCTAGTTGAAGGACGGCTTTCACACACACTTATCTCTCAGAACTGAGCAAGTGGAGAGACGTTCGTTCATCTAGCACCAAGGGAACGCGTTGCAGGAGACACTTTTTCTCTGCTTTCTCAGTCTGTTTCCTAGTGCCGGTTTGAAGTTCCTGCAGTTTTCAATGTAAAACCGTATTGGAGCTAGTACCTCCCCATATATATGTATTGAAAGGAGTTTGCAACTGAAAAGAAAGTTTGTGTTCCCAACAAGCTAGGTGAAGGACGGCTTTCACACACACTTATCTCTCAGAACTGAGCAAGTGGAGAGACGTTCGTTCATCTAGCACCAGGGGAGCGGGTTGCAGGAGACACTTTTTCTCTGCTTTCTCAGTCTGTTTCCTAGTGGCGGTTTGAAGTTCCTGCAGTTTTCAATGTAAAAACGTGTTGGAGCTACTACCTCCCCATATATATGTATGGAAAGGAATTTGCAACTGAAAAGAAACTTTGTGTTCCCAACAAGTTAATTGAAGGACGGCTTTCACACACACTTATCTCTCAGAACTGAGCAAGTGGAGAGACGTTCGTTCATCAAGCAACAAGGGAACGGGTTGAAGGAGACACTTTTTCTCTGCTTTCTCAGTCTGTTTCCTAGTGTCGGTTTGAAGTTCCTGCAGTTTTCACTGTAAAACCGAGTTGGAGCTAGTACCTCCCCATATATATGTATGGAATGGAGTTTGCAACTGAAAAGAAACTTTGTGTTCCCAAAAAGCTGGGTGAAGGACGGCTTTCACAAACACTTATCCCTAAGAACTGAGCAAGTGGAGAGACATTCGTTCATATAGCACCAAGGGAACGGGTTGCAGGAGACACTTTTTCTCTGCTTTCTCAGTCTGTTTCCTAGTGCCGGTTTGAAGTTCCTGCAGTTTTCACTGTAAAAACGAGTTGGAGCTAGTACCTCCCCACATATTTGTATGGAATGGAGTTTGCAACTGAAAAGAAACTTTGTGTTCACTACAAGCTAGGTGAAGGATGGCTTTCACACACACTTATCTCTCAGAACTGAACAAGTGGACAGACGTTCGTTCATTTGGCACCAAGGGAACGGGTTGCAGGAGACACTTTTTCTCTGCTTTCTCAGTCTGTTTCCTAGTGCCGGTTTGAAGTTCCTGCAGTTTTCACAGTAAAAACGAGATGGAACTTGTACCTCCCCATATATATGAATGGAGTGGAGTTTGCAACTGAAAAGAAACTTTGTGTTCCCAACAAGCTAGTTGAAGGACGGCTTTCACACACACTTATCTCTCAGAACTGAGCAAGTGGAGAGACGTTCGTTCACCTATCACCCATGGAACGGATTGCTGGGACACTTTTTCTCTGGTTTCTCAGTCTCTTTCCTATTGCCGGTTTGATGTTCCTGCAGTTTTCACTGTAAAACTGAGTTGGAGCTTGTACCTCCCCATATATATGTATGGAATGGACTTTGCAACTGAAAAGAAACTTTGTGTTCCCAACAAGCTAGGTGAAGTATGGCTTTCACACACACCTTTCTCTCAGAACTGAGCAAGTGGAGAGACGTTCGTTCATCTAGCACCAAGGGATCGGGTTGCAGGAGACACTTTTTCTCTGCTTTCTCAGTCTGTTTCCTAGTGCCGGTTTGAAGTTCCTGCAGTTTTCACTGTAAAACCGAGTTGGAGCTAGTACCTCCCCATATATATGTATGGAATGGAGTTTGCAACTGAAAATAAACTTTGTGTTCCCAACAAGCTAGGTGAAGGACGGCTTTCACACACACTTATCTCTCAGAACTGAGCAAGTGGAGAGACGTTCGTTCACCTAGCACCAAGGGAACGGGTTGCAGGAGACACTTTTTCTCTGCTTTCTCAGACTGTTTCCTAGTGCCGGTTTGAAGTTCCTGCAGTTTTCACAGTAAAACCGAGTTGGAACTTGTACCTCACCATATATATGAATGGAGTGGAGTTTGCAACTGAAAAGAAACTTTGTGTTCCCAAAAAGCTGGGTGAAGGACGGCTTTCACAAACACTTATCCCTCAGAACTGAGCAAGTGGAGAGACGTTCGTTCATCTAGCACCAAGGGAACGGGTTGCAGGAGACACTTTTTCTCTGCTTTCTCAGTCTGTTTCCTAGTGCCGGTTTGAAGTTCCTGCAGTTTTCACTGTAAAAACGAGTTGGAGCTAGTACCTCCCCACATATTTGTATGGAATGGAGTTTGCAACTGAAAAGAAACTTTGTGTTCCCAACAAGCTAGGTGAAGAATGGCTTTCACACACACTTATCTCTCAGAAATGAGCAAGTGGAGAGACGTTCGTTCATCTAGCACCAAGGGAACGGTTGCAGGAGACACTTTTTCTCTGCTTTCTCAGTCTGTTTCCTAGTGCCGGTTTGAAGTTCCTGCAGTTTTCACTGTAAAACCGAGTTGGAGCTAGTACCTCCCCATATATATGTATGGAATGGAGTTTGCAACTGAAAAGAAACTTTGTGTTCCCAGCAAGCTAGGTGAAGGACGGCTTTCACACACACTTATCTCTCAGAACTGAGCAAGTGGAGAGACGTTCGTTCATCTAGCACCAAGGGAACGGGTTGCAGGAGACACTTTTTCTCTGCTTTCTCAGTCTGTTTCCTAGTGCCGGTTTGAAGTTCCTGCAGTTTTCACTGTAAAACCGAGTTGGAGCTAGTACTTCCCCATATATATGTATGGAATGAAGTTTGCAAGTGAAAAGAAACTTTGTGTTCCCAACAAGCTATGTGAAGGACGGCTTTCACACACACTTATCTCTCAGAACTGAGCAAGTGGAGAGACGTTCGTTCATCTAGCACCAAGGGAACGGGTTGCAGGAGACACTTTTTCTCTGCTTTCTCAGTCTGTTTCCTAGTGCCGGTTTGAAGTTCCTGCAGTTTTCACTGTAAAACCGTGTTGGAGCTAGTACCACCCCATATATATGTATGGAATGGAGTTTGCAACTGAAAAGAAACTTTGTGTTCCCAGCAAGCTAGGTGAAGGACGGCTTTCACACACACTTATCTCTCAGAACTGAGCAAGTGGAGAGACGTTCGTTCATCTAGCACCAGGGGAGCGGGTTGCAGGAGACACTTTTTCTCTGCTTTCTCAGTCTGTTTCCTAGTGGCGGTTTGAAGTTCCTGCAGTTTTCAATGTAAAAACGTGTTGGAGCTACTACCTCCCCATATATATGTATGGAAAGGAATTTGCAACTGAAAAGAAACTTTGTGTTCCCAACAAGTTAATTGAAGGACGGCTTTCACACACACTTATCTCTCCGAACTGAGCAAGTGGAGAGACGTTCGTTCATCAAGCAACAAGGGAACGGGTTGAAGGAGACACTTTTTCTCTGCTTTCTCAGTCTGTTTCCTAGTGTCGGTTTGAAGTTCCTGCAGTTTTCACTGTAAAACCGAGTTGGAGCTAGTACCTCCCCATATATATGTATGGAATGGAGTTTGCAACTGAAAAGAAACTTTGTGTTCCCAAAAAGCTGGGTGAAGGACGGCTTTCACAAACACTTATCCCTCAGAACTGAGCAAGTGGAGAGACATTCGTTCATATAGCACCAAGGGAACGGGTTGCAGGAGACACTTTTTCTCTGCTTTCTCAGTCTGTTTCCTAGTGCCGGTTTGAAGTTCCTGCAGTTTTCACTGTAAAAACGAGTTGGAGCTAGTACCTCCCCACATATTTGTATGGAATGGAGTTTGCAACTGAAAAGAAACTTTGTGTTCACTACAAGCTAGGTGAAGGATGGCTTTCACACACACTTATCTCTCAGAACTGAACAAGTGGACAGACGTTCGTTCATTTGGCACCAAGGGAACGGGTTGCAGGAGACACTTTTTCTCTGCTTTCTCAGTCTGTTTCCTAGTGCCGGTTTGAAGTTCCTGCAGTTTTCACAGTAAAAACGAGATGGAACTTGTACCTCCCCATATATATGAATGGAGTGGAGTTTGCAACTGAAAAGAAACTTTGTGTTCCCAACAAGCTAGTTGAAGGACGGCTTTCACACACACTTATCTCTCAGAACTGAGCAAGTGGAGAGACGTTCGTTCACCTATCACCCAGGGAACGGATTGCTGGGACACTTTTTCTCTGGTTTCTCAGTCTCTTTCCTAGTGCCGGTTTGATGTTCCTGCAGTTTTCACTGTAAAACTGAGTTGGAGCTTGTACCTCCCCATATATATGTATGGAATGGACTTTGCAACTGAAAAGAAACTTTGTGTTCCCAACAAGCTAGGTGAAGTATGGCTTTCACACACACCTTTCTCTCAGAACTGAGCAAGTGGAGAGACGTTCGTTCATCTAGCACCAAGGGATCGGGTTGCAGGAGACACTTTTTCTCTGCTTTCTCAGTCTGTTTCCTAGTGCCGGTTTGAAGTTCCTGCAGTTTTCACTGTAAAACCGAGTTGGAGCTAGTACCTCCCCATATATATGTATGGAATGGAGTTTGCAACTGAAAATAAACTTTGTGTTCCCAACAAGCTAGGTGAAGGACGGCTTTCACACACACTTATCTCTCAGAACTGAGCAAGTGGAGAGACGTTCGTTCACCTAGCACCAAGGGAACGGGTTGCAGGAGACACTTTTTCTCTGCTTTCTCAGACTGTTTCCTAGTGCCGGTTTGAAGTTCCTGCAGTTTTCACAGTAAAACCGAGTTGGAACTTGTACCTCACCATATATATGAATGGAGTGGAGTTTGCAACTGAAAAGAAACTTTGTGTTCCCAAAAAGCTGGGTGAAGGACGGCTTTCACAAACACTTATCCCTCAGAACTGAGCAAGTGGAGAGACGTTCGTTCATCTAGCACCAAGGGAACGGGTTGCAGGAGACACTTTTTCTCTGCTTTCTCAGTCTGTTTCCTAGTGCCGGTTTGAAGTTCCTGCAGTTTTCACTGTAAAAACGAGTTGGAGCTAGTACCTCCCCACATATTTGTATGGAATGGAGTTTGCAACTGAAAAGAAACTTTGTGTTCCCAATAAGCTAGGTGAAGAATGGCTTTCACACACACTTATCTCTCAGAAATGAGCAAGTGGAGAGACGTTCGTTCATCTAGCACCAAGGGAACGGTTGCAGGAGACACTTTTTCTCTGCTTTCTCAGTCTGTTTCCTAGTGCCGGTTTGAAGTTCCTGCAGTTTTCACTGTAAAACCGAGTTGGAGCTAGTACCTCCCCATATATATGTATGGAATGGAGTTTGCAACTGAAAAGAAACTTTGTGTTCCCAGCAAGCTAGGTGAAGGACGGCTTTCACACACACTTATCTCTCAGAACTGAGCAAGTGGAGAGACGTTCGTTCATCTAGCACCAAGGGAACGGGTTGCAGGAGACACTTTTTCTCTGCTTTCTCAGTCTGTTTCCTAGTGCCGGTTTGAAGTTCCTGCAGTTTTCACTGTAAAACCGAGTTGGAGCTAGTACTTCCCCATATATATGTATGGAATGAAGTTTGCAAGTGAAAAGAAACTTTGTGTTCCCAACAAGCTATGTGAAGGACGGCTTTCACACACACTTATCTCTCAGAACTGAGCAAGTGGAGAGACGTTCGTTCATCTAGCACCAAGGGAACGGGTTGCAGGAGACACTTTTTCTCTGCTTTCTCAGTCTGTTTCCTAGTGCCGGTTTGAAGTTCCTGCAGTTTTCACTGTAAAACCGTGTTGGAGCTAGTACCACCCCATATATATGTATGGAATGGAGTTTGCAACTGAAAAGAAACTTTGTGTTCCCAGCAAGCTAGGTGAAGGACGGCTTTCACGCACACTTATCTCTCAGAACTGAGCAAGTGGAGAGACGTTCGTTCATCTAGAACCAATGGAACGGGTTGCAGGAGACACTTTTTCTCTGCTTTCTCAGTCTGTTTCCTAGTGCCGGTTTGAATTTCCTGCAGTTTTCACTGTAAAACCGTGTTGGAGCAAGTACCTCCCCATATATATGTATGGAATGGAGTTTGCAACTGAAAAGAAACATTGTGTTCCCAACAAGCTAGGTGAAGGACGGCTTTCACACACACTTATCTCTCAGAACTGAGCAAGTGGAGAGACGTTCGTTCATCTAGCACCAAGGGATCGGGTTGCAGGAGACACTTTTTCTCTGCTTTCTCAGTCTCTTTCCTAGTGCCGGTTTGAAGTTCCTGCAGTTTTCACTGTAAAACCGAGTTGGAGAATGTACCTCCCCATATGTATGTATGGAATGGAGTTTGCAACTGAAAAGAAACTTTGTGTTCCCAACAAGCTAGGTGAAGGACGGCTTTCACACACACTTATCTCTCAGAAATGAGCAAGTGGAGAGACGTTCGTTCATCTAGCACCAAGGGAACGGGTTGCAGGAGACACTTTTTCTCTGCTTTCTCAGTCTGTTTCCTAGTGCCGGTTTGAAGTTCCTGCAGTTTTCATTGTAAAACCGAGTTGGAGCTTGTACCTCCCCTTATATATGTATGGAATGGAGTTTGCAACTGAAAAGAATCTTTGTGTCCCCAGCAAGCTAGGTGAAGGACGGCTTTCACACACACTTATCTCTCAGAACTGAGCAAGTGGAGAGACATTCGTTCATCTAGCACCAAGGGAACGGGTTGCAGGAGACACTTTTTCTCTGCTTTCTCAGTCTGTTTCCTAGTGCCGGTTTGAATTTCCTGCAGTTTTCACTGTAAAACCGTGTTGGAGCTAGTACCTCCCCATATATATGTAAGGAATGGAGTTTGCAACTGAAAAGAAACTTTGTGTTCCCAACAAGCTAGGTGAAGGACGGCTTTCACACACACTTATCTCTCAGAACTGAGCAAGTGGAGAGACGTTCGTTCATCTAGCACCAATGGAACGAGTTGCAGGAGACACTTTTTCTCTGCTTTCTCAGTCTGTTTCCTAGTGCCGGTTTGAATTTCCTGCAGTTTTCACTGTAAAACCGTGTTGGAGCTAGTACCTCCCCATATATATGTATGGAATGGAGTTTGCAACTGAAAAGAAACATTGTGTTCCCAACAAGCTAGGTGAAGGACGGCTTTCACACACACTTATCTCTCAGAACTGAGCAAGTGGAGAGACGTTCGTTCATCTAGCACCAAGGGATCGGGTTGCAGGAGACACTTTTTCTCTGCTTTCTCAGTCTCTTTCCTAGTGCCGGTTTGAAGTTCCTGCAGTTTTCACTGTAAAACCGAGTTGGAGAATGTACCTCCCCATATGTATGTATGGAATGGAGTTTGCAACTGAAAAGAAACTTTGTGTTCCCAACAAGCTAGGTGAAGGACGGCTTTCACACACACTTATCTCTCAGAACTGAGCAAGTGGAGAGACGTTCGTTCATCTAGCACCAAGGGAACGGGTTGCAGGAGACACTTTTTCTCTGCTTTCTCAGTCTGTTTCCTAGTGCCGGTTTGAAGTTCCTGCAGTTTTCACTGTAAAACCGAGTTGGAGCTAGTACCTCCCCATATATATGTATGGAATGGAGTTTGCAACTGAAAAGAATCTTTGTGTTCCCAGCAAGCTAGGTGAAGGACGGCTTTCACACACACTTATCTCTCAGAACTGAGCAAGTGGAGAGATGTTCGTTCACCTATCACCCAGGGAACGGATTGCTGGGACACTTTTTCTCTGCTTTCTCAGTCTCTTTCCTAGTGCCGGTTTGATGTTCCTGCAGGTTTCACTGTAAAACAGTGTTGGAGCTTGTACCTCCCCATATATATGTATGGAATGGACTTTGCAACTGAAAAGAAACTTTGTGTTCCCAACAAGCTAGGTGAAGTATGGCTTTCACACACACCTTTCTCTCAGAACTGAGCAAGTGGAGAGACGTTCGTTCATCTAGCAACAAGGGAACGGGTTGCAGGAGACACTTTTTCTCTGCTTTCTCAGTCTGTTTCCTAGTGCCGGTTTGAAGTTCCTGCAGTTTTCACTGTAAAACCGAGTTGGAGCTAGTACCTCCCCATATATATGTATGGAATGGAGTTTGCAACTGAAAATAAACTTTGTGTTCCCAACAAGCTAGGTGAAGAACGGCTTTCACACACACTTATCTCTGAGAACTGAGCAAGTGGAGAGACGTTCGTTCACCTAGCACCAAGGGAACGGGTTGCAGGAGACACTTTTTCTCTGCTTTCTCAGTCTGTTTCCTAGTGCCGGTTTGAAGTTCCTGCAGTTTTCACAGTAAAACCGAGTTGGAACTTGTACCTCACCATATATATGAATGGAGTGGAGTTTGCAACTGAAAAGAAACTTTGTGTTCCCAACAAGCTGGTTGAAGGACGGCTTTCACACACACTTAACTCTCAGAACTGAGCAAGTGTAGAGACGTTCGTTCATCTAGCACCAAGGGAACGGGTTGCAGGAGACACTTTTTCTCTGCTTTCTCAGTCTGTTTCCTAGTGCCGGTTTGAAGTTCCTGCAGTTTTCAGTGTAAAACCGATTTGGAGCTAGTACCTCACCATATATATGTATGGAATGGAGTTTGCAACTGAAAAGAAACTTTGTGTTCCCAACAAGCTAAGTGAAGGACTGCTTTTACACACACTTATCTCTCAGAACCGAGCAAGTGGAGAGACGTTCGTTCATCAAGCACCAAGGGAACGGGTTGCAGGAGACACTTTTTCTCTGCTTTCTCAGTCTGTTTCCTAGTGCCGGTTTGAAGTTCCTGCAGTTTTCACTGTAAAACAGATTTGGAGCTAGTACCTCCCCATATATATGTATGGAATGGAGTTTGCAACTGAAAAGGAACTTTGTGTTCCCAACAAGCTGGTTGAAGGACGGCTTTCACACACACTTAACTCTCAGAACTGAGCAAGTGTAGAGACGTTCGTTCATCTAGCACCAAGGGAACGGGTTGCAGGAGACACTTTTTCTCTGCTTTCTCAGTCTGTTTCCTAGTGCCGGTTTGAAGTTCCTGCAGTTTTCAGTGTAAAACCGATTTGGAGCTAGTACCTCACCATATATATGTATGGAATGGAGTTTGCAACTGAAAAGAAACTTTGTGTTCCCAACAAGCTAAGTGAAGGACTGCTTTTACACACACTTATCTCTCAGAACCGAGCAAGTGGAGAGACGTTCGTTCATCAAGCACCAAGGGAACGGGTTGCAGGAGACACTTTTTCTCTGCTTTCTCAGTCTGTTTCCTAGTGCCGGTTTGAAGTTCCTGCAGTTTTCACTGTAAAACAGATTTGGAGCTAGTACCTCCCCATATATATGTATGGAATGGAGTTTGCAACTGAAAAGGAACTTTGTGTTCCCAACAAGCTAGTTGAAGGACGGCTTTCACACACACTTATCTCTCAGAACTGAGCAAGTGGAGAGACGTTCGTTCATCTAGCACCAAGGGAACGCGTTGCAGGAGACACTTTTTCTCTGCTTTCTCAGTCTGTTTCCTAGTGCCGGTTTGAAGTTCCTGAAGTTTTCACAGTAAATCCGACTTGGAACTTGTACCTCCCCATATATATGTATGGAATGGAGTTTGCAACTGAAAAGAAAGTTTGTGTTCCCAACAAGCTGGTTGAAGGACGGCTTTCACACACACTTATCTCTCAGAACTGAGCAAGTGTAGAGACGTTCGTTCAACTAGCACCCAGGGAACGGATTGCAGGAGACACTTTTTCTCTGCTTTCTCAGTCTGTTTCCTAGTGCCGGTTTGAAGTTCCTGCAGTTTTCACTGTAAAACTGAGTTGGAGCTGGTACCTCCCCATATATATGTATGGAATGGAGTTTGCAACTGAAAAGAAACTTTGTGTTCCCAACAAGCAAGGTGAAGGACGGCTTTCACACACAGATATCTCTCAGAACTTAGCAAGTGGAGAGACGTTCGTTCATCAAGCACCAAGGGAACGGGTTGCATGAGACACTTTTTCTCTGCTTTCTCAGTCTGTTTCTTAGTGCCGGTTTGAAGTTCCTGCAGTTTTCACTGTAAAACCGAGTTGGAGCTTGTACCTCCCCATATATATGTAAGGAGTGGAGTTTGCAACTGAAAAGAAACTTTGTGTTCCCAACAAGCTAGGTGAAGGTTGGCTTTTACACACACTTTTCTCTAAGAACTGAGCAAGTTGAGAGACGTTCGTTCATCAAGCACCAAGGGAACGGGTTGCAGGAGACACTTTTTCTCTGCTTTCTCAGTCTGTTTCCTAGTGCCGGTTTGAAGTTCCTGCAGTTTTCACTGTAAAACAGATTTGGAGCTAGTACCTCCCCATATATATGTATGGAATGGAGTTTGCAACTGAAAAGGAACTTTGTGTTCCCAACAAGCTAGTTGAAGGACGGCTTTCACACACACTTATCTCTCAGAAATGAGCAAGTGGAGAGACGTTCGTTCATCTAGCACCAAGGGAACGCGTTGCAGGAGACACTTTTTCTCTGCTTTCTCAGTCTGTTTCCTAGTGCCGGTTTGAAGTTCCTGCAGTTTTCATTGTAAAACCGAGTTGGAACTTGTACCTCCCCATATATATGTATGGAATGGAGTTTGCAACTGAAAAGAAAGTTTGTGTTCCCAACAAGCTGGTTGAAGGACGGCTTTCACACACACTTATCTCTCAGAACTGAGCAAGTGTAGAGACGTTCGTTCAACTAGCACCCAGGGAACGGATTGCAGGAGACACTTTTTCTCTGCTTTCTCAGTCTGTTTCCTAGTGCCGGTTTGAAGTTCCTGCAGTTTTCACTGTAAAACTGAGTTGGAGCTGGTACCTCCCCATATATATGTATGGAATGGAGTTTGCAACTGAAAAGAAACTTTGTGTTCCCAACAAGCAAGGTGAAGGACGGCTTTCACACACAGATATCTCTCAGAACTTAGCAAGTGGAGAGACGTTCGTTCATCAAGCACCAAGGGAACGGGTTGCAGGAGACACTTTTTCTCTGCTTTCTCAGTCTGTTTCTTAGTGCCGGTTTGAAGTTCCTGCAGTTTTCACTGTAAAACCGAGTTGGAGCTTGTACCTCCCCATATATATGTAAGGAGTGGAGTTTGCAACTGAAAAGAAACTTTGTGTTCCCAACAAGCTAGGTGAAGGTTGGCTTTTACACACACTTTTCTCTAAGAACTGAGCAAGTTGAGAGACGTTCGTTCATCAAGCACCAAGGGAACGGGTTGCAGGAGACACTTTTTCTCTGCTTTCTCAGTCTGTTTCCTAGTGCCGGTTTGAAGTTCCTGCAGTTTTCACTGTAAAACAGATTTGGAGCTAGTACCTCCCCATATATATGTATGGAATGGAGTTTGCAACTGAAAAGGAACTTTGTGTTCCCAACAAGCTAGTTGAAGGACGGCTTTCACACACACTTATCTCTCAGAAATGAGCAAGTGGAGAGACGTTCGTTCATCTAGCACCAAGGGAACGGGTTGCAGGAGACACTTTTTCTCTGCTTTCTCAGTCTGTTTCCTAGTGCCGGTTTGAAGTTCCTGCAGTTTTCATTGTAAAACCGAGTTGGAGCTTGTACCTCCCCTTATATATGTATGGAATGGAGTTTGCAACTGAAAAGAATCTTTGTGTCCCCAGCAAGCTAGGTGAAGGACGGCTTTCACACACACTTATCTCTCAGAACTGAGCAAGTGGAGAGACATTCGTTCATCTAGCACCAAGGGAACGGGTTGCAGGAGACACTTTTTCTCTGCTTTCTCAGTCTGTTTCCTAGTGCCGGTTTGAATTTCCTGCAGTTTTCACTGTAAAACCGTGTTGGAGCTAGTACCTCCCCATATATATGTAAGGAATGGAGTTTGCAACTGAAAAGAAACTTTGTGTTCCCAACAAGCTAGGTGAAGGACGGCTTTCACACACACTTATCTCTCAGAACTGAGCAAGTGGAGAGACGTTCGTTCATCTAGCACCAATGGAACGGGTTGCAGGAGACACTTTTTCTCTGCTTTCTCAGTCTGTTTCCTAGTGCCGGTTTGAATTTCCTGCAGTTTTCACTGTAAAACCGTGTTGGAGCTAGTACCTCCCCATATATATGTATGGAATGGAGTTTGCAACTGAAAAGAAACATTGTGTTCCCAACAAGCTAGGTGAAGGACGGCTTTCACACACACTTATCTCTCAGAACTGAGCAAGTGGAGAGACGTTCGTTCATCTAGCACCAAGGGATCGGGTTGCAGGAGACACTTTTTCTCTGCTTTCTCAGTCTCTTTCCTAGTGCCGGTTTGAAGTTCCTGCAGTTTTCACTGTAAAACAGATTTGGAGCTAGTACCTCCCCATATATATGTATGGAATGGAGTTTGCAACTGAAAAGAAAGTTTGTGTTCCCAACAAGCTGGTTGAAGGACGGCTTTCACACACACTTATCTCTCAGAACTGAGCAAGTGTAGAGACGTTCGTTCAACTAGCACCCAGGGAACGGATTGCAGGAGACACTTTTTCTCTGCTTTCTCAGTCTGTTTCCTAGTGCCGGTTTGAAGTTCCTGCAGTTTTCACTGTAAAACTGAGTTGGAGCTGGTACCTCCCCATATATATGTATGGAATGGAGTTTGCAACTGAAAAGAATCTTTGTGTTCCCAACAAGCAAGGTGAAGGACGGCTTTCACACACAGATATCTCTCAGAACTTAGCAAGTGGAGAGACGTTCGTTCATCAAGCACCAAGGGAACGGGTTGCAGGAGACACTTTTTCTCTGCTTTCTCAGTCTGTTTCTTAGTGCCGGTTTGAAGTTCCTGCAGTTTTCACTGTAAAACCGAGTTGGAGCTTGTACCTCCCCATATATATGTAAGGAGTGGAGTTTGCAACTGAAAAGAAACTTTGTGTTCCCAACAAGCTAGGTGAAGGTTGGCTTTTACACACACTTTTCTCTAAGAACTGAGCAAGTTGAGAGACGTTCGTTCATCAAGCACCAAGGGAACGGGTTGCAGGAGACACTTTTTCTCTGCTTTCTCAGTCTGTTTCCTAGTGCCGGTTTGAAGTTCCTGCAGTTTTCACTGTAAAACAGATTTGGAGCTAGTACCTCCCCATATATATGTATGGAATGGAGTTTGCAACTGAAAAGGAACTTTGTGTTCCCAACAAGCTAGTTGAAGGACGGCTTTCACACACACTTATCTCTCAGAAATGAGCAAGTGGAGAGACGTTCGTTCATCTAGCACCAAGGGAACGCGTTGCAGGAGACACTTTTTCTCTGCTTTCTCAGTCTGTTTCCTAGTGCCGGTTTGAAGTTCCTGCAGTTTTCATTGTAAAACCGAGTTGGAACTTGTACCTCCCCATATATATGTATGGAATGGAGTTTGCAACTGAAAAGAAAGTTTGTGTTCCCAACAAGCTGGTTGAAGGACGGCTTTCACACACACTTATCTCTCAGAACTGAGCAAGTGTAGAGACGTTCGTTCAACTAGCACCCAGGGAACGGATTGCAGGAGACACTTTTTCTCTGCTTTCTCAGTCTGTTTCCTAGTGCCGGTTTGAAGTTCCTGCAGTTTTCACTGTAAAACTGAGTTGGAGCTGGTACCTCCCCATATATATGTATGGAATGGAGTTTGCAACTGAAAAGAAACTTTGTGTTCCCAACAAGCAAGGTGAAGGACGGCTTTCACACACAGATATCTCTCAGAACTTAGCAAGTGGAGAGACGTTCGTTCATCAAGCACCAAGGGAACGGGTTGCAGGAGACACTTTTTCTCTGCTTTCTCAGTCTGTTTCTTAGTGCCGGTTTGAAGTTCCTGCAGTTTTCACTGTAAAACCGAGTTGGAGCTTGTACCTCCCCATATATATGTAAGGAGTGGAGTTTGCAACTGAAAAGAAACTTTGTGTTCCCAACAAGCTAGGTGAAGGTTGGCTTTTACACACACTTTTCTCTAAGAACTGAGCAAGTTGAGAGACGTTCGTTCATCAAGCACCAAGGGAACGGGTTGCAGGAGACACTTTTTCTCTGCTTTCTCAGTCTGTTTCCTAGTGCCGGTTTGAAGTTCCTGCAGTTTTCACTGTAAAACAGATTTGGAGCTAGTACCTCCCCATATATATGTATGGAATGGAGTTTGCAACTGAAAAGGAACTTTGTGTTCCCAACAAGCTAGTTGAAGGACGGCTTTCACACACACTTATCTCTCAGAAATGAGCAAGTGGAGAGACGTTCGTTCATCTAGCACCAAGGGAACGGGTTGCAGGAGACACTTTTTCTCTGCTTTCTCAGTCTGTTTCCTAGTGCCGGTTTGAAGTTCCTGCAGTTTTCATTGTAAAACCGAGTTGGAGCTTGTACCTCCCCTTATATATGTATGGAATGGAGTTTGCAACTGAAAAGAATCTTTGTGTCCCCAGCAAGCTAGGTGAAGGACGGCTTTCACACACACTTATCTCTCAGAACTGAGCAAGTGGAGAGACATTCGTTCATCTAGCACCAAGGGAACGGGTTGCAGGAGACACTTTTTCTCTGCTTTCTCAGTCTGTTTCCTAGTGCCGGTTTGAATTTCCTGCAGTTTTCACTGTAAAACCGTGTTGGAGCTAGTACCTCCCCATATATATGTAAGGAATGGAGTTTGCAACTGAAAAGAAACTTTGTGTTCCCAACAAGCTAGGTGAAGGACGGCTTTCACACACACTTATCTCTCAGAACTGAGCAAGTGGAGAGACGTTCGTTCATCTAGCACCAATGGAACGGGTTGCAGGAGACACTTTTTCTCTGCTTTCTCAGTCTGTTTCCTAGTGCCGGTTTGAATTTCCTGCAGTTTTCACTGTAAAACCGTGTTGGAGCTAGTACCTCCCCATATATATGTATGGAATGGAGTTTGCAACTGAAAAGAAACATTGTGTTCCCAACAAGCTAGGTGAAGGACGGCTTTCACACACACTTATCTCTCAGAACTGAGCAAGTGGAGAGACGTTCGTTCATCTAGCACCAAGGGATCGGGTTGCAGGAGACACTTTTTCTCTGCTTTCTCAGTCTCTTTCCTAGTGCCGGTTTGAAGTTCCTGCAGTTTTCACTGTAAAACCGAGTTGGAGAATGTACCTCCCCATATGTATGTATGGAATGGAGTTTGCAACTGAAAAGAAACTTTGTGTTCCCAACAAGCTAGGTGAAGGACGGCTTTCACACACACTTATCTCTCAGAACTGAGCAAGTGGAGAGACGTTCGTTCATCTAGCACCAAGGGAACGGGTTGCAGGAGACACTTTTTCTCTGCTTTCTCAGTCTGTTTCCTAGTGCCGGTTTGAAGTTCCTGCAGTTTTCACTGTAAAACCGAGTTGGAGCTAGTACCTCCCCATATATATGTATGGAATGGAGTTTGCAACTGAAAAGAATCTTTGTGTTCCCAGCAAGCTAGGTGAAGGACGGCTTTCACACACACTTATCTCTCAGAACTGAGCAAGTGGAGAGATGTTCGTTCACCTATCACCCAGGGAACGGATTGCTGGGACACTTTTTCTCTGCTTTCTCAGTCTCTTTCCTAGTGCCGGTTTGATGTTCCTGCAGGTTTCACTGTAAAACAGAGTTGGAGCTTGTACCTCCCCATATATATGTATGGAATGGACTTTGCAACTGAAAAGAAACTTTGTGTTCCCAACAAGCTAGGTGAAGTATGGCTTTCACACACACCTTTCTCTCAGAACTGAGCAAGTGGAGAGACGTTCGTTCATCTAGCAACAAGGGAACGGGTTGCAGGAGACACTTTTTCTCTGCTTTCTCAGTCTGTTTCCTAGTGCCGGTTTGAAGTTCCTGCAGTTTTCACTGTAAAACCGAGTTGGAGCTAGTACCTCCCCATATATATGTATGGAATGGAGTTTGCAACTGAAAAGAAACTTTGTGTTCCCAACAAGCTAGGTGAAGAACGGCTTTCACACACACTTATCTCTGAGAACTGAGCAAGTGGAGAGACGTTCGTTCACCTAGCACCAAGGGAACGGGTTGCAGGAGACACTTTTTCTCTGCTTTCTCAGTCTGTTTCCTAGTGCCGGTTTGAAGTTCCTGCAGTTTTCACAGTAAAACCGAGTTGGAACTTGTACCTCACCATATATATGAATGGAGTGGAGTTTGCAACTGAAAAGAAACTTTGTGTTCCCAACAAGCTGGTTGAAGGACGGCTTTCACACACACTTAACTCTCAGAACTGAGCAAGTGTAGAGACGTTCGTTCATCTAGCACCAAGGGAACGGGTTGCAGGAGACACTTTTTCTCTGCTTTCTCAGTCTGTTTCCTAGTGCCGGTTTGAAGTTCCTGCAGTTTTCAGTGTAAAACCGATTTGGAGCTAGTACCTCACCATATATATGTATGGAATGGAGTTTGCAACTGAAAAGAAACTTTGTGTTCCCAACAAGCTAAGTGAAGGACTGCTTTTACACACACTTATCTCTCAGAACCGAGCAAGTGGAGAGACGTTCGTTCATCAAGCACCAAGGGAACGGGTTGCAGGAGACACTTTTTCTCTGCTTTCTCAGTCTGTTTCCTAGTGCCGGTTTGAAGTTCCTGCAGTTTTCACTGTAAAACAGATTTGGAGCTAGTACCTCCCCATATATATGTATGGAATGGAGTTTGCAACTGAAAAGGAACTTTGTGTTCCCAACAAGCTGGTTGAAGGACGGCTTTCACACACACTTAACTCTCAGAACTGAGCAAGTGTAGAGACGTTCGTTCATCTAGCACCAAGGGAACGGGTTGCAGGAGACACTTTTTCTCTGCTTTCTCAGTCTGTTTCCTAGTGCCGGTTTGAAGTTCCTGCAGTTTTCAGTGTAAAACCGATTTGGAGCTAGTACCTCACCATATATATGTATGGAATGGAGTTTGCAACTGAAAAGAAACTTTGTGTTCCCAACAAGCTAAGTGAAGGACTGCTTTTACACACACTTATCTCTCAGAACCGAGCAAGTGGAGAGACGTTCGTTCATCAAGCACCAAGGGAACGGGTTGCAGGAGACACTTTTTCTCTGCTTTCTCAGTCTGTTTCCTAGTGCCGGTTTGAAGTTCCTGCAGTTTTCACTGTAAAACAGATTTGGAGCTAGTACCTCCCCATATATATGTATGGAATGGAGTTTGCAACTGAAAAGGAACTTTGTGTTCCCAACAAGCTAGTTGAAGGACGGCTTTCACACACACTTATCTCTCAGAACTGAGCAAGTGGAGAGACGTTCGTTCATCTAGCACCAAGGGAACGCGTTGCAGGAGACACTTTTTCTCTGCTTTCTCAGTCTGTTTCCTAGTGCCGGTTTGAAGTTCCTGAAGTTTTCACAGTAAAACCGACTTGGAACTTGTACCTCCCCATATATATGTATGGAATGGAGTTTGCAACTGAAAAGAAAGTTTGTGTTCCCAACAAGCTGGTTGAAGGACGGCTTTCACACACACTTATCTCTCAGAACTGAGCAAGTGTAGAGACGTTCGTTCAACTAGCACCCAGGGAACGGATTGCAGGAGACACTTTTTCTCTGCTTTCTCAGTCTGTTTCCTAGTGCCGGTTTGAAGTTCCTGCAGTTTTCACTGTAAAACTGAGTTGGAGCTGGTACCTCCCCATATATATGTATGGAATGGAGTTTGCAACTGAAAAGAAACTTTGTGTTCCCAACAAGCAAGGTGAAGGACGGCTTTCACACACAGATATCTCTCAGAACTTAGCAAGTGGAGAGACGTTCGTTCATCAAGCACCAAGGGAACGGGTTGCAGGAGACACTTTTTCTCTGCTTTCTCAGTCTGTTTCTTAGTGCCGGTTTGAAGTTCCTGCAGTTTTCACTGTAAAACCGAGTTGGAGCTTGTACCTCCCCATATATATGTAAGGAGTGGAGTTTGCAACTGAAAAGAAACTTTGTGTTCCCAACAAGCTAGGTGAAGGTTGGCTTTTACACACACTTTTCTCTAAGAACTGAGCAAGTTGAGAGACGTTCGTTCATCAAGCACCAAGGGAACGGGTTGCAGGAGACACTTTTTCTCTGCTTTCTCAGTATGTTTCCTAGTGCCGGTTTGAAGTTCCTGCAGTTTTCACTGTAAAACAGATTTGGAGCTAGTACCTCCCCATATATATGTATGGAATGGAGTTTGCAACTGAAAAGGAACTTTGTGTTCCCAACAAGCTAGTTGAAGGACGGCTTTCACACACACTTATCTCTCAGAACTGAGCAAGTGGAGAGACGTTCGTTCATCTAGCACCAAGGGAACGCGTTGCAGGAGACACTTTTTCTCTGCTTTCTCAGTCTGTTTCCTAGTGCCGGTTTGAAGTTCCTGCAGTTTTCAATGTAAAACCGTATTGGAGCTAGTACCTCCCCATATATATGTATGGAATGGAGTTTGCAACTGAAAAGGAACTTTGTGTTCCCAACAAGCTAGTTGAAGGACGGCTTTCACACACACTTATCTCTCAGAACTGTGCAAGTGGAGAGACGTTCGTTCATCTAGCACGAAGGGAACGCGTTGCAGGAGACACTTTTTCTCTGCTTTCTCAGTCTGTTTCCTAGTGCCGGTTTGAAGTTCCTGAAGTTTTCACAGTAAAACCGACTTGGAACTTGTACCTCCCCATATATATGTATGGAATGGAGTTTGCAACTGAAAAGAAAGTTTGTGTTCCCAACAAGCTGGTTGAAGGACGGCTTTCACACACACTTATCTCTCAGAACTGAGCAAGTGTAGAGACGTTCGTTCACCTAGCACCCAGGGAACGGATTGCAGGAGACACTTTTTCTCTGCTTTCTCAGTCTGTTTCCTAGTGCCGGTTTGAAGTTCCTGCAGTTTTCACTGTAAAACAGAGTTGGAGCTGGTACCTCCCCATATATATGTATGGAATGGAGTTTGCAACTGAAAAGAAACTTTGTGTTCCCAACAAGCAAGGTGAAGGACGGCTTTCACACACAGATATCTCTCAGAACTTAGCAAGTGGAGAGACGTTCGTTCATCAAGCACCAAGGGAACGGGTTGCAGGAGACACTTTTTCTCTGCTTTCTCAGTCTGTTTCCTAGTGCCGGTTTGAAGTTCCTGCAGTTTTCACTGTAAATCCGAGTTGGAGCTTGAACCTCACCATATATATGTATGGAATGGAGTTTGCAACTGAAAAGAAACTTTGTGTTCCCAACAAGCTAGTTGAAGGACGGCTGTTACACACACTTATCTCTCAGAACTGAGCAAGTGGAGAGACGTTCGTTCATCAAGCACCAAGGGAACGGGTTGCAGGACACACTTTTTCTCTGCTTTCTCAGTCTGTTTCCTAGTGCCGGTTTGAAGTTCCTGCAGTTTTCAATGTAAAACCGTGTTGGAGCTAGTACCTCCCCATATATATGTATGGAAAGGAGTTTGCAACTGAAAAGAAACTTTGTGTTCCCAACAAGCTAGTTGAAGGACGGCTTTCACACACACTTATCTCTCAGAACTGAGCAAGTGGAGAGACGTTCGTTCATCTAGCAGCAAGGGTACGCGTTGCAGGTGACACTTTTTTCTCTGATTACTCAGTCTGTTTCCTAGTGCCGGTTTGAAGTTCCTGCAGTTTTCAATGTAAAACCGTGTTGGAGCTAGTACCTCCCCATATATATGTATGGAAAGGAGTTTGCAACTGAAAAGAAACTTTGTGTTCCCAACAAGCTAGGTGAAGGACGGCTTTCACACACACTTATCTCTCAGAACTGAGCAAGTGGAGAGACGTTCGTTCATCTAGCACCAGGGGAACGGGTTGCAGGACACACTATTTCTCTGCTTTCTCAGTCTGTTTCCTAGTGCCGGTTTGAAGTTCCTGCAGTTTTCAATGTAAAACCGTGTTGGAGCTAGTACCTACCCATATATATGTATGGAAAGGAGTTTGCAACTGAAAAGAAACTTTATGTTCCCAACAAGCTAGTTGAAGGACGGCTTTCACACACACTTATCTCTCAGAACTGAGCAAGTGGAGAGACCTTCGTTCATCTAGCACCAAGGGAACGCGTTGCAGGAGACACTTTTTCTCTGCTTTCTCAGTCTGTTTCCTAGTGCCGGTTTGAAGTTCCTGCAGTTTTCAATGTAAAACCGTGTTGGAGCTAGTACCTCCCCATATATATGTATGGAAAGGAGTTTGCAACTGAAAAGAAACTTTGTGTTCCCAACAAGCTAGGTGAAGGACGGCTTTCACACACACTTATCTCTCAGATCTGAGCAAGTGGAGAGACGTTCGTTCATCTAGCACCAAGGGAATGCGTTGCAGGAGACACTTTTTCTCTGCTTTCTCAGTCTGTTTCCTAGTGCCGGTTTGAAGTTCCTGCAGTTTTCACTGTAAAACCGTGTTGGAGCTTGTACCTCCCCATATATATGTAAGGAATGGAGTTTGCAACTGAAAAGAAACTTTGTGTTCCCAACAAGCTAGGTGAAGTTTGGCTTTTACACACACTTTTCTCTAAGAACTGAGCAAGTGGAGAGACATTCGTTCATCTAGCACCAAGGGAACGGGTTACAGGAGACACTTTTTCTCTGCTTTCTCAGTCTGTTTCCTAGTGCCGGTTTGAAGTTCCTGCAGTTTTCACTGTAAAACAGACTTCGAGCTAGTACCTCCCCATATATATGTATGGAATGGAGTTTGCAACTGAAAAGAAACTTTGTGTTCCCAACAAGCTAGGTAAAGGACGGCTTTCACACACACTTAACTCTCAGAACTGAGGAAGTGGAGAGACGTTCGTTCACCTAGCACCAAGGGAACGGGTTGCAGGAGACACTTTTTCTCTGCTTTCTCAGTCTGTTTCCTAGTGCCGGTTTGAAGTTCCTCCAGTTTTCACTGTAAAACCGAGTTGGAGCTTGTACCTCCCCATATATATTTATGGAATGGAGTTTGCAACTGAAAAGAAACTTTGTGTTCCCAACAAGCTAGGTGAAGGATGGCTTTCACACACACTTATCTCTCAGAACTGAGCAAGTGGAGAGACGTTCGTTCATCTAGCACCAAGGGAACGTGTTGCAGGAGACACTTTTCCTCTGCTTTCTCATTCTGTTTCCTAGTGCCGGTTTGAAGTTCCTGCAGTTTTCACTGTAAAACCGAGTTGGTGCTTGTACCTCCCCATATATTTGAATGGAATGGAGTTTGCAACTGAAAAGAAACTTTGTGTTCCCAGCAAGCTAGGTGAAGGACGGCTTTCACACACACTTTTCCCTCAGAACTGAGTATGTGGAGAGACGTTCGTTCATCTAGCACCAAGGGAACGAGTTGCAGGAGACACTTTTTCTCTGCTTTCTCATTCTGTTTCCTAGTGCCGGTTTGAAGATCCTGCAGTTTTCACTGTAAAACCGAGTTGGAGCTGGTACCTCCCCATATATATGTATGGAATGGAGTTTGCAACTGAAAAGAAACTTTGTGTTCCCAACAAGCTAGGTGAAGGACGGCTTTCACACACAGATATCTCTCAGAACTGAGCAAGTGGAGAGACGTTCGTTCATTAAGCACCAAGAGAACGGGTTGCAGGAGACACTTTATCTCTGCTTTCTCATTCTGTTTCCTAGTGCCGGTTTGAAGTTCCTGCAGTTTTCACTGTAAAACCGAGTTGGAGCTGGTACCTCCCCATATATATGTATGGAATGGAGTTTGCAACTGAAAAGAAACTTTGTGTTCCCAACAAGCTAGGTGAAGGACGGCTTTTACACACACTTATCTCTCAGAACTGAGCAAGTGGAGAGACGTTCGTTCATCTAGCACCAAGGGAACGGGTTGCAGGAGACACTTTTTCTCTGCTTTCTCAGTCTATTTCCTAGTGCCGGTTTGAAGTTCCTGCAGTTTTCACTGTAAAACAGAGTTGGAGCTAGTACCTCCCCATATATATGTATGGAATGGAGTTTGCAACTGAAAAGAAACTTTGTGTTCCCAACAAGCTAGCTGAAGTACGGCTTTCACACACACTTATCTCTCAGAACTGAGTATGTGGAGAGACGTTCGTTCATCTAGCACCAGGGGAACGGGTTGCAGGACACACTTTTTCTCTGCTTTATCAGTCTGTTTCCTAGTGCCGGTTTGAAGTTCCTGCAGTTTTCAATGTAAAACCGTGTTGGAGCTATTACCTACCCATATATATGTAAAGAATGGAGTTTGCAACTGAAAAGAAACTTTGTGTTCCCAACAAGCTAGGTGAAGGACGGCTTTCACACACACTTATCTCTCAGAACTGAGCAAGTGGAGAGACGTTCGTTCATCTAGCACCATGGGAACGGGTTGCAGGAGACACTTTTTCTCTGCTTTCTCATTCTGTTTCCTAGTGCCGGTTTGAAGTTCCTGCCGTTTTCACTGTAAATCCGAGTTGGAGCTTGTACCTCCCCATATATTTGTATGGAATAGAGTTTGCAACTGAAAAGAAACTTTGTGTTCCCAACAAGCTAGGTGAAGGACGGCTTTCACACACACTTATCCCTCAGAACTGAGCAAGTGGAGAGACGTTCGTTCATCTAGCACCAGGGGAACGGGTTGCAGGAGACACTTTTTCCCTGCTTTCTCAGTCTGTTTCCTAGTGCCGGTTTGAAGTTCCTGCAGTTTTCAATGTAAAACCGTGTTGGAGCTAGTACCTCCCCATATATATGTATGGAAAGGAGTTTGCAACTGAAAAGAAACTTTGTGTTCCCAACAAGTTAATTGAAGGACGGCTTTCACACACACTTATCTCTCAGAACTGAGCAAGTGGAGAGACGTTCGTTCATCAAGCACCAAGGGAACGGGTTGCAGGAGACACTTTTTCTCTGCTTTCTCTGTCTGTTTCCTAGTGCCGGTTTGAAGTTCCTGCAGTTTTCACTGTAAAACCGAGTTGGAGCTAGTACCTCCCCATATATATGTATGGAAAGGAGTTTGCAACTTAAAAGAAACTTTGTGTTCCCAACAAGTTAGGTGAAGGACGGCTTTCACACACACTTATCTCTCAGAACTGAGCAAGTGGAGAGACGTTCGTTCACCTAGCACCAAGGGAACGGGTTGCAGGAGACACTTTTTCTCTGCTTTCTCAGTCTGTTTCCTAGTGCCGGTTTGAAGTTCCTGCAGTTTTCACTGTAAAACCGAGTTGGAGAATGTACCTCCCCATATATATGTATGGAATGGGGTTTGCAACTGAAAAGAAACTTTGTGTTCCCAACAAGCTAGGTGAAGGACGGCTTTCACACACACTTATCTCTCAGAACTGAGCAAGTGGAGAGACGTTCGTTCATCTAGCACCAAGGGAACGGTTTGCTGGAGACACTTTTTCTCTGCTTTCTCAGTCTGTTTCCTAGTGCCGGTTTGAAGTTCCTGCAGTATTCACAGTAAAACCGAGTTGGAACTTGTACCTCACCATATATATGAATGGAGTGGATTTGGCAACTGAAAAGAAACTTTGTGTTCCCAACAAGATAGTTGAAGGACGGCTTTCACACACACTTATCCCTCAGAACTGAGTATGTGGAGAGACGTTCGTTCACCTATCACCCAGGGAACGGATTGCAGGAGACACTTTTTCTCTGCTTTCTCAGTCTGTTTCCTAGTGCCGGTTTGAAGTTCCTGCAGTTTTCACTGTAAAACCGAGTTGGAGCTAGAACCTCCCCATATATATGTATGGAAAGGAGTTTGCAACTAAAAAGAATCTTTGTGTTCCCAACAAGTTAGGTGAAGGACGGCTTTCACACACACTTATCTCTCAGAACTGAGCAAGTGGAGAGACCTTCGTTCATCAAGCACCAAGGGAACGGGTTGCAGGAGACACTTTTTCTCTGCTTTCTCAGTCTGTTTCCTAGTGCCGGTTTGAAGTTCCTGCAGTTTTCACTGTAAAACCGAGTTGGAGCTAGTACCTCCCCATATATATGTATGGAAAGGAGTTTGCAACTTAAAAGAAACTTTGTGTTCCCAACAAGTTAGGTGAAGGACGGCTTTCACACACACTTATCTCTCAGAACTGAGCAAGTGGAGAGACGTTCGTTCACCTAGCACCAAGGGAACGGGTTGCAGGAGACATTTTTTCTCTGCTTTCTCAGTCTGTTTCCTAGTGCCGGTTTGAAGTTCCTGCAGTTTTCACTGTAAAACCGAGTTGGAGCTAGTACCTCCCCATATATATGTATGGAAAGGAGTTTGCAACTTAAAAGAAACTTTGTGTTCCCAACAAGTTAGGTGAAGGACGGCTTTCACAGACACTTATCTCTCAGAACTGAGCAAGTGGAGAGACGTTCGTTCACCTAGCACCAATGAAACGGGTTGCAGGAGACACTTTTTCTCTGCTTTCTCAGTCTGTTTCCTAGTGCCGGTTTGTAGTTCCTGCAGTTTTCACTGTAAAACCGAGTTGGAGCTGGTACCTCCCCATATATATGTATGGAATGGAGTTTGCAACTGAAAAGAAACTTTGTGTTCCCAACAAGCTATGTGAAGGACGGCTTTTACACACACTTATCTCTCAGAACTGAGCAAGTGGAGAGACGTTCGTTCATCTAGCACCAAGGGAACGGGTTGCAGGAGACACTTTTTCTCTGCTTTCTCAGTCCGTTTCCTAGTGCCGGTTTGAAGTTCCTGCAGTTTTCACTGTAAAACCGAGTTGGAGCTAGTACCTCCCCATATATATGTATGGAATGGAGTTTGCAACTGAAAAGAAACTTGTGTTCCCAACAAGCTAGGTGAAGGACGGCTTTCACACACACTTATCTCTCAGAACTGAGCAAGTGGAGAGACGTTCGTTCATCTAGCACCAAGGGAACGGGTTGCAGGAGACACTTTATCTCTGCTTTCTCAGTCTGTTTCCTAGTGCCGGTTTGAAGTTCCTGCAGTTTTCACTGTAAAACCGAGTTGGAGCTGGTACCTCCCCATATATATGTATGGAATGGAGTTTGCACCTGAAAAGAAACTTTGTGTTCCCAACAAGCAAGGTGAAGGACGGCTTTTACACACACTTATCTCTCAGAACTGAGCAAGTGGAGAGACGTTCGTTCATCTAGCACCAAGGGAACGGGTTGCAGGAGACACTTTTTCTCTGCTATCTCAGTCTGTTTCCTAGTGCCGGTTTGAAGTTCCTGCAGTTTTCACTGTAAAACCGTGTTGGATCTTGTACCTCCCCATATATATGTATGGAATGGAGTTTGCAACTGAAAAGAAACTTGTGTTCCCAACAAGCTAGGTGAAGGACGTCTTTCACACACACTTATCTCTCAGAACTGAGCAAGTGGAGAGACGTTCGTTCATCTAGCACCAAGGGAACGGGTTGCAGGAGACACTTTTTCTCTGCTTTCTCAGTCTGTTTCCTAGTGCCGGTTTGAAGTTCCTGCAGTTTTCACTGTAAATCCGAGTTGGAGCTTGTACCTCCCCATATATTTGTATGGAAACGAGTTTGCAACTGAAAAGAATCTTTGTGTTCCCAACAAGTTAGGTGAAGGACGGCTTTCACACACACTTATCTCTCAGAACTGAGCAAGTGGAGAGACCTTCGTTCATCAAGCACCAAGGGAACGGGTTGCAGGAGACACTTTTTCTCTGCTTTCTCAGTCTGCTTCCTAGTGCCGGTTTGAAGTTCCTGCAGTTTTCACTGTAAAACCGAGTTGGAGCTAGTACCTCCCCATATATAAGTATGGAAAGGAGTTTGCAACTTAAAAGAAACTTTGTGTTCCCAACAAGTTAGGTGAAGGACGGCTTTCACACACACTTATCTCTCAGAACTGAGCAAGTGGAGAGACGTTCGTTCACCTAGCACCAAGGGAACGGGTTGCAGGAGACACTTTTTCTCTGCTTTCTCAGTCTGTTTCCTAGTGCCGGTTTGAAGTTCCTGCAGTTTTCACTGTAAAACCGAGTTGGAGCTAGTACCTCCCCATATATATGTATGGAATGGAGTTTGCAACTGAAAAGAAACTTTGTGTTCCCAACAAGCTAGGTGAAGGACGGCTTTCACACACACTTATCTCTCAGAACTGAGCAAGTGGAGAGACGTTCGTTCATCTAGCACCAAGGGAACGGTTTGCTGGAGACACTTTTTCTCTGCTTTCTCAGTCTGTTTCCTAGTGCCGGTTTGAAGTTCCTGCAGTTTTCACAGTAAAACCGAGTTGAAACTTGTACCTCACCATATATATGAATGGAGTGGAGTTTGCAACTGAAAAGAAACTTTGTGTTCCCAACAAGCTAGTTGAAGGACGGCTTTCACACACACTTATCCCTCAGAACTGAGTATGTGGAGAGACGTTCGTTCACCTATCACCCAGGGAACGGATTGCAGGAGACACTTTTTCTCTGCTTTCTCAGTCTGTTTCCTAGTGCCGGTTTGAAGTTCCTGCAGTTTTCACTGTAAAACCGAGTTGGAGCTGGTACCTCCCCATATATATGTATGGAATGGAGTTTGCAACTGAAAAGAAACTTTGTGTTCCCAACAAGCTAGGTGAAGGAAGGCTTTCACACACAGATATCTCTCAGAACTGAGCAAGTGGAGAGACGTTCGTTCATTAAGCACCAAGGGAACGGGTTGCAGGAGACACTTTATCTCTGCTTTCTCAGTCTGTTTCCTAGTGCCGGTTTGAAGTTCCTGCAGTTTTCACTGTAAAACCGAGTTGGAGCTTGTACCTCCCCATATATATGTATGGAATGGAGTTTGCAACTGAAGAGAATCTTTGTGTTCCCAACAAGCTAGGTGAAGGACGGCTTTTACACACACTTATCTCTCAGAACTGAGCAAGTGGAGAGACGTTCGTTCATCTAGCACCAAGGGAACGGGTTGCAGGAGACACTTTTTCTCTGCTTTCTCAGTCTGTTTCCTAGTGCCGGTTTGAAGTTCCTGCAGTTTTCACTGTAAAACCGAGTTGGAGCTAGTACCTCCCCATATATATGTATGGAATGGAGTTTGCAACTGAAAAGAAACTTGTGTTCCCAACAAGCTAGGTGAAGGACGGCTTTCACACACACTTAACTCTCAGAACTGAGGAAGTGGAGAGACGTTCGTTCACATATCACCCAGGGAACGGGTTGCAGGAGACACTTTTTCTCTGCTTTCTCAGTCTGTTTCCTAGTGCCGGTTTGATGTTCCTGCAGTTTTCACTGTAAAACCGAGTTGGAGCTTGTACCTCCCCATATATTTGTATGGAATGGAGTTTGCAACTTAAAAGAAACTTTGTGTTCCCAACAAGCTAGGTGAAGGACGGCTTTCACACACACTTATCTCTCAGAACTGAGCAAGTGGAGAGACGTTCGTTCATCTAGCACCAAGGGAACGGGTTGCAGGAGACACTTTATCTCTGCTTTCTCAGTCTGTTTCCTAGTGCCGGTTTGAAGTTCCTGCAGTTTTCACTGTAAAACCGAGTTGGAGCTGGTACCTCCCCATATATATGTATGGAATGGAGTTTGCAACTGAAAAGAAACTTTGTGTTCCCAACAAGCTAGGTGAAGGACGGCTTTCACACACACTTATCTCTCAGAACTGAGCAAGTGGAGAGACGTTCGTTCATCTAGCACCAAGGGAACGGGTTGCAGGAGACACTTTTTCTCTGCTTTCTCATTCTGTTTCCTAGTGCCGGTTTGAAGTTCCTGCAGTTTTCACTGTAAATCCGAGTTGGAGCTTGTACCTCCCCATATATTTGTATGGAATAGAGTTTGCAACTGAAAAGAAACTTTGTGTTCCCAACAAGCTAGGTGAAGGACGGCTTTCACACACACTTATCCCTCAGAACTGAGTATGTGGAGGGACGTTCGTTCATCTAACACCAGGGGAACGGGTTGCAGGAGACACTTTTTCTCTGCATTCTCAGTCTGTTTCCTAGTGCCGGTTTGAAGTTCCTGCAGTTTTCAATGTAAAACCGTGTTGGAGCTAGTACCTCCCCATATATATGTATGGAAAGGAGTTTGCAACTGAAAAGAAACTTTGTGTTCCCAACAAGTTAATTGAAGGACGGCTTTCACACACACTTATCTCTCAGAACTGAGCAAGTGTAGAGACGTTCGTTCATCAAGCACCAAGGGAACGGGTTGCAGGAGACACTTTTTCTCTGCTTTCTCAGTCTGTTTCCTAGTGCCGGTTTGAAGTTCCTGCAGATTTCACTGTAAAACCGAGTTGGAGCTAGTACCTCCCCATATATATGTATGGAAAGGAGTTTGCAACTGAAAAGAAACTTTGTGTTCCCAAAAAGTTAGGTGAAGGACGGCTTTCACACACACTTATCTCTCAGAACTGAGCAAGTGGAGAGACGTTCGTTCACCTAGAACCAAGGGAACGGGTTGCAGGAGACACTTTTTCTCTGCTTTCTCAGTCTGTTTCCTAGTGCCGGTTTGAAGTTCCTGCAGTTTTCACTGTAAATCCGAGTTGGAGCTTGTACCTCCCCATATATTTGTATGGAATAGAGTTTGCAACTGAAAAGAAACTTTGTGTTCCCAACAAGCTAGGTGAAGGACGGCTTTCACACACACTTATCCCTCAGAACTGAGTATGTGGAGAGACGTTCGTTCATCTAGCACCAGGGGAACGGGTTGCAGGAGACACTTTTTCCCTGCTTTCTCAGTCTGTTTCCTAGTGCCGGTTTGAAGTTCCTGCAGTTTTCAATGTAAAACCGTGTTGGAGCTAGTACCTCCCCATATATATGTATGGAAAGGAGTTTGCAACTGAAAAGAAACTTTGTGTTCCCAACAAGTTAATTGAAGGACGGCTTTCACACACACTTATCTCTCAGAACTGAGCAAGTGGAGAGACGTTCGTTCATCAAGCACCAATGGAACGGGTTGCAGGAGACACTTTTTCTCTGCTTTCTCTGTCTGCTTCCTAGTGCCGGTTTGAAGTTCCTGCAGTTTTCACTGTAAAACCGATTTGGAGCTAGTACCTCCCCATATATATGTATGGAAAGGAGTTTGCAACTTAAAAGAAACTTTGTGTTCCCAACAAGTTAGGTGAAGGACGGCTTTCACACACACTTATCTCTCAGAACTGAGCAAGTGGAGAGACGTTCGTTCACCTAGCACCAAGGGAACGGGTTGCAGGAGACACTTTTTCTCTGCTTTCTCAGTCTGTTTCCTAGTGCCGGTTTGAAGTTCCTGCAGTTTTCACTGTAAAACCGAGTTGGAGAATGTACCTCCCCATATATATGTATGGAATGGAGTTTGCATCTGAAAAGAAACTTTGTGTTCCCAACAAGCTAGGTGAAGGACGGCTTTCACACACACTTATCTCTCAGAACTGAGCAAGTGGAGAGACGTTCGTTCATCTAGCACCAAGGGACCGGTTTGCTGGAGACACTTTTTCTCTGCTTTCTCAGTCTGTTTCCTAGTGCCGGTTTGAAGTTCCTGCAGTTTTCACAGTAAAACCGAGTTGGAACTTGTACCTCACCATATATATGAATGGAGTGGATTTTGCAACTGAAAAGAAACTTTGTGTTCCCAACAAGATAGTTGAAGGACGGCTTTCACACACACTTATCCCTCAGAACTGAGTATGTGGAGAGACGTTCGTTCACCTATCACCCAGGGAACGGATTGCAGGAGACACTTTTTCTCTGCTTTATCAGTCTGTTTCCTAGTGCCGGTTTGAAGTTCCTGCAGTTTTCACTGTAAAACCGAGTTGGAGCTAGAACCTCCCCATATATATGTATGGAAACGAGTTTGCAACTGAAAAGAATCTTTGTGTTCCCAACAAGTTAGGTGAAGGACGGCTTTCACACACACTTATCTCTCAGAACTGAGCAAGTGGAGAGACCTTCGTTCATCAAGCACCAAGGGAACGGGTTGCAGGAGACACTTTTTCTCTGCTTTCTCAGTCTGTTTCCTAGTGCCGGTTTGAAGTTCCTGCAGTTTTCACTGTAAAACCGAGTTGGAGCTAGTACCTCCCCATATATATGTATGGAAAGGAGTTTGCAACTTAAAAGAAACTTTGTGTTCCCAACAAGTTAGGTGAAGGACGGCTTTCACACACACTTATCTCTCAGAACTGAGCAAGTGGAGAGACGTTCGTTCACCTAGCACCAAGGGAACGGGTTGCAGGAGACACTTTTTCTCTGCTTTCTCAGTCTGTTTCCTAGTGCCGGTTTGAAGTTCCTGCAGTTTTCAATGTAAAACCGTGTTGGAGCTAGTACCTCCCCATATATATGTATGGAAAGGAGTTTGCAACTTAAAAGAAACTTTGTGTTCCCAACAAGTTAGGTGAAGGACGGCTTTCACACACACTTATCTCTCAGAACTGAGCAAGTGGAGAGACGTTCGTTCACCTAGCACCAAGGAAACGGGTTGCAGGAGACACTTTTTCTCTGCTTTCTCAGTCTGTTTCCTAGTGCCGGTTTGTAGTTCCTGCAGTTTTCACTGTAAAACCGAGTTGGAGCTGGTACCTCCCCATATATATGTATGGAATGGAGTTTGCAACTGAAAAGAAACTTTGTGTTCCCAACAAGCTAGGTGAAGGACGGCTTTTACACACACTTATCTCTCAGAACTGAGCAAGTGGAGAGACGTTCGTTCATCTAGCACCAAGGGAACGGGTTGCAGGAGACACATTTTCTCTGCTTTCTCAGTCCGTTTCCTAGTGCCGGTTTGAAGTTCCTGCAGTTTTCACTGTAAAACCGAGTTGGAGCTAGTACCTCCCCATATATATGTATGGAATGGAGTTTGCAACTGAAAAGAAACTTGTGTTCCCAACAAGCTAGGTGAAGGACGGCTTTCACACACACTTATCTCTCAGAACTTAGCAAGTGGAGAGACGTTCGTTCATCTAGCACCAAGGGAACGGGTTGCAGGAGACACTTTATCTCTGCTTTCTCAGTCTGTTTCCTAGTGCCGGTTTGAAGTTCCTGCAGTTTTCACTGTAAAACCGAGTTGGAGCTTGTACCTCCCCATATATATGTATGGAATGGAGTTTGCAACTGAAAAGAAACTTTGTGTTCCCAACAAGCTAGGTGAAGGACGGCTTTTACACACACTTATCTCTCAGAACTGAGCAAGTGGAGAGACGTTCGTTCATCTAGCACCAAGGGAACGGGTTGCAGGAGACACTTTTTCTCTGCTATCTCAGTCTTTTTCCTAGTACCGGTTTGAAGTTCCTGCAGTTTTCACTGTAAAACCGAGTTGGATCTAGTACCTCCCCATATATATGTATGGAATGGAGTTTGCAACTGAAAAGAAACTTGTGTTCCAAACAAGCTAGGTGAAGGACGGCTTTCACACACACTTATCTCTCAGAACTGAGCAAGTGGAGAGACGTTCGTTCATCTAGCACCAAGGGAACGGGTTGCAGGAGACACTTTTTCTCTGCTTTCTCATTCTGTTTCCTAGTGCCGGTTTGAAGTTCCTGCAGTTTTCACTGTAAATCCGAGTTGGAGCTTGTACCTCCCCATATATTTGTATGGAATAGAGTTTGCAACTGAAAAGAAACTTTGTGTTCCCAACAAGATAGGTGAAGGAAGGCTTTCACACACACTTATCTCTCAGAACTGAGCAAGTGGAGAGACGTTCGTTCACTTAGCACCAAGGGAACGGGTTGCAGGAGACACTTTTTCTCTGCTTTCTCAGTCTGTTTCCTAGTGCCGGTTTGAAGTTCCTGCAGTTTTCACTGTAAAACCGTGTTGGAGCTAGTACCTCCCCATATATATGTATGGAATGGAGTTTGCAACTGAAAAGAAACTTTGTGTTCCCAACAAGCTAGGTGAAGGACGGCTTTCACACACACTTATCTCTCAGAACTGAGCAAGTGGAGAGACTTTCGTTCATCTAGCACCAAGGGAACGGTTTGCTGGAGACACTTTTTCTCTGCTTTCTCAGTCTGCTTCCTAGTGCCGGTTTGAAGTTCCTGCAGTTTTCACTGTAAAACCGAGTTGGAGCTAGTACCTCCCCATATATAAGTATGGAAAGGAGTTTGCAACTTAAAAGAAACTTTGTGTTCCCAACAAGTTAGGTGAAGGACGGCTTTCACACACACTTATCTCTCAGAACTGAGCAAGTGGAGAGACGTTCGTTCACCTAGCACCAAGGGAACGGGTTGCAGGAGACACTTTTTCTCTGCTTTCTCAGTCTGTTTCCTAGTGCCGGTTTGAAGTTCCTGCAGTTTTCACTGTAAAACCGAGTTGGAGCTAGTACCTCCCCATATATATGTATGGAATGGAGTTTGCAACTGAAAAGAAACTTTGTGTTCCCAACAAGCTAGGTGAAGGACGGCTTTCACACACACTTATCTCTCAGAACTGAGCAAGTGGAGAGACGTTCGTTCATCTAGCACCAAGGGAACGGTTTGCTGGAGACACTTTTTCTCTGCTTTCTCAGTCTGTTTCCTAGTGCCGGTTTGAAGTTCCTGCAGTTTTCACAGTAAAACCGAGTTGAAACTTGTACCTCACCATATATATGAATGGAGTGGAGTTTGCAACTGAAAAGAAACTTTGTGTTCCCAACAAGCTAGTTGAAGGACGGCTTTCACACACACTTATTCCTCAGAACTGAGTATGTGGAGAGACGTTCGTTCACCTATCACCCAGGGAACGGATTGCAGGAGACACTTTTTCTCTGCTTTCTCAGTCTGTTTCCTAGTGCCGGTTTGAAGTTCCTGCAGTTTTCACTGTAAAACCGAGTTGGAGCTGGTACCTCCCCATATATATGTATGGAATGGAGTTTGCAACTGAAAAGAAACTTTGTGTTCCCAACAAGCTAGGTGAAGGAAGGCTTTCACACACAGATATCTCTCAGAACTGAGCAAGTGGAGAGACGTTCGTTCATTAAGCACCAAGGGAACGGGTTGCAGGAGACACTTTATCTCTGCTTTCTCAGTCTGTTTCCTAGTGCCGGTTTGAAGTTCCTGCAGTTTTCACTGTAAAACCGAGTTGGAGCTTGTACCTCCCCATATATATGTATGGAATGGAGTTTGCAACTGAAGAGAATCTTTGTGTTCCCAACAAGCTAGGTGAAGGACGGCTTTTACACACACTTATCTCTCAGAACTGAGCAAGTGGAGAGACGTTCGTTCATCTAGCACCAAGGGAACGGGTTGCAGGAGACACTTTTTCTCTGCTTTCTCAGTCTGTTTCCTAGTGCCGGTTTGAAGTTCCTGCAGTTTTCACTGTAAAACCGAGTTGGAGCTAGTACCTCCCCATATATATGTATGGAATGGAGTTTGCAACTGAAAAGAAACTTGTGTTCCCAACAAGCTAGGTGAAGGACGGCTTTCACACACACTTAACTCTCAGAACTGAGGAAGTGGAGAGACGTTCGTTCACATATCACCCAGGGAACGGGTTGCAGGAGACACTTTTTCTCTGCTTTCTCAGTCTGTTTCCTAGTGCCGGTTTGATGTTCCTGCAGTTTTCACTGTAAAACCGAGTTGGAGCTTGTACCTCCCCATATATTTGTATGGAATGGAGTTTGCAACTTAAAAGAAACTTTGTGTTCCCAACAAGCTAGGTGAAGGACGGCTTTCACACACACTTATCTCTCAGAACTGAGCAAGTGGAGAGACGTTCGTTCATCTAGCACCAAGGGAACGGGTTGCAGGAGACACTTTATCTCTGCTTTCTCAGTCTGTTTCCTAGTGCCGGTTTGAAGTTCCTGCAGTTTTCACTGTAAAACCGAGTTGGAGCTGGTACCTCCCCATATATATGTATGGAATGGAGTTTGCAACTGAAAAGAAACTTTGTGTTCCCAACAAGCTAGGTGAAGGACGGCTTTCACACACACTTATCTCTCAGAACTGAGCAAGTGGAGAGACGTTCGTTCATCTAGCACCAAGGGAACGGGTTGCAGGAGACACTTTTTCTCTGCTTTCTCATTCTGTTTCCTAGTGCCGGTTTGAAGTTCCTGCAGTTTTCACTGTAAATCCGAGTTGGAGCTTGTACCTCCCCATATATTTGTATGGAATAGAGTTTGCAACTGAAAAGAAACTTTGTGTTCCCAACAAGCTAGGTGAAGGACGGCTTTCACACACACTTATCCCTCAGAACTGAGTATGTGGAGGGACGTTCGTTCATCTAACACCAGGGGAACGGGTTGCAGGAGACACTTTTTCTCTGCATTCTCAGTCTGTTTCCTAGTGCCGGTTTGAAGTTCCTGCAGTTTTCAATGTAAAACCGTGTTGGAGCTAGTACCTCCCCATATATATGTATGGAAAGGAGTTTGCAACTGAAAAGAAACTTTGTGTTCCCAACAAGTTAATTGAAGGACGGCTTTCACACACACTTATCTCTCAGAACTGAGCAAGTGTAGAGACGTTCGTTCATCAAGCACCAAGGGAACGGGTTGCAGGAGACACTTTTTCTCTGCTTTCTCAGTCTGTTTCCTAGTGCCGGTTTGAAGTTCCTGCAGATTTCACTGTAAAACCGAGTTGGAGCTAGTACCTCCCCATATATATGTATGGAAAGGAGTTTGCAACTGAAAAGAAACTTTGTGTTCCCAAAAAGTTAGGTGAAGGACGGCTTTCACACACACTTATCTCTCAGAACTGAGCAAGTGGAGAGACGTTCGTTCACCTAGAACCAAGGGAACGGGTTGCAGGAGACACTTTTTCTCTGCTTTCTCAGTCTGTTTCCTAGTGCCGGTTTGAAGTTCCTGCAGTTTTCACTGTAAAACCGAGTTGGAGCTGGTACCTCCCCATATATATGTATGGAATGGAGTTTGCAACTGAAAAGAAACTTTGTGTTCCCAACAAGCTAGGTGAAGGACGGCTTTTACACACACTTATCTCTCAGAACTGAGCAAGTGGAGAGACGTTCGTTCATCTAGCACCAAGGGAACGGGTTGCAGGAGACACTTTTTCTCTGCTTTCTCAGTCTGTTTCCTAGTGCCGGTTTGAAGTTCCTGCAGTTTTCACTGTAAAACCGAGTTGGAGCTAGTACCTCCCCATATATATGTATGGAATGGAGTTTGCAACTGAAAAGAAACTTGTGTTCCCAACAAGCTAGGTGAAGGACGGCTTTCACAAACACTTAACTCTCAGAACTGAGGAAGTGGAGAGACGTACGTTCACCTATCACCCAGGGAACGGGTTGCAGGAGACACTTTTTCTCTGCTTTCTCAGTCTGTTTCCTAGTGCCGGTTTGATGTTCCTGCAGTTTTCACTGTAAAACCGAGTTGGAGCTTGTACCTCCCCATATATTTGTATGGATTGGAGTTTGCAACTTAAAAGAAACTTTGTGTTCCCAACAAGCTAGGTGAAGGACGGCTTTCACACACACTTATCTCTCAGAACTGAGCAAGTGGAGAGACGTTCGTTCATCAAGCACCAAGGGAACGGGTTGCAGGAGACACTTTTTCTCTGCTTTCTCAGTCTGTTTCCTAGTGCCGGTTTGAAGTTCCTGCAGTTTTCACTGTAAAACCGAGTTGGAGCTAGTACCTCCCCATATATATGTATGGAAAGGAGTTTGCAACTGAAAAGAAACTTTGTGTTCCCAAAAAGTTAGGTGAAGGACGGCTTTCACACACACTTATCTCTCAGAACTGAGCAAGTGGAGAGACGTTCGTTCACCTAGCACCAAG
Organism: Camelus bactrianus; assembly: GCF_048773025.1. NCBI lineage: Eukaryota > Metazoa > Chordata > Mammalia > Artiodactyla > Camelidae > Camelus > Camelus bactrianus. The sequence goes on along the minus strand of NC_133542.1, from coordinate 79,244,510 downwards.
GGAACGGGTTGCAGGAGACACTTTTTCTCTGCTTTCTCAGTCTGTTTCCTAGTGCCGGTTTGAAGTTCCTGCAGTTTTCACTGTAAAACCGAGTTGGAGCTAGTACCTCCCCATATATATGTATGGAATGGAGTTTGCACCTGAAAAGAAACTTTGTGTTCCCAACAAGCTAGGTGAAGGACGGCTTTCACACACACTTATCTCTCAGAAATGAGCAAGTGGAGAGACGTTCGTTCATCTAGCACCAAGGGAACGGGTTGCTGTAGACACTTTTTCTCTGCTTTCTCAGTCTGTTTCCTAGTGCCGGTTTGATGTTCCTGCAGTTTTCACAGTAAAACCGAGTTGGAACTTGTACCTCCCCATATATATGAATGGAGTGGAGTTTGCAACTGAAAAGAAACTTTGTTTTCCCAACAAGCTAGGTGAAGGACGGCTTTCACACACACTTATCTCTCAGAACTGAGCAAGTGGAGAGACGTTCGTTCATCTAGCACCAGGGGAATGGGTTGCAGGAGACACATTTTCTCTGCTTTATCAGTCTGTTTCCTAGTGCCGGTTTGAAGTTCCTGCAGTTTTCAATGTAAAACCGTGTTGGAGCTAGTACCTCCCCATATATATGTATGGAAAGGAGTTTGCAACTGAAAAGAAACTTTGTGTTCCCAACAAGCTATGTGAAGGACGGCTTTCACACACACTTATCTCTCAGAACTGAGCAAGTGGAGAGACGTTCGTTCATCTAGCACCAAGGGAACGCGAAGCAGGAGAAACTTTTTCTCTGTTTCTCAGTCTGTTTCCTAGTGCCGGTTTGAAGTTCCTGCAGTTTTCAATGTAAATCCGAGTTGGAGCTTGTACCTCCCCATATATTTGTATGGAATAGAGTTTGCAACTGAAAAGAAACTTTGTGTTCCCAACAAGCTAGGTGAAGGACGGCTTTCACACACACTTATCCGTCAGAACTGAGTATGTGGAGAGACGTTCGTTCATCTAACACCTGGGGAACGGGTTGCAGGAGACACTTTTCTCTGCTTTCTCAGTCTGTTTCCTAGTGCCGGTTTGATGTTCCTGCAGTTTTCACTGTAAAACCGAGTTGGAGCTTGTACCTCCCCATATATTTGTATGGAATGGAGTTTGCAACTTAAAAGAAACTTTGTGTTCCCAACAAGCTATGTGAAGGACGGCTTTCACACACACTTATCTCTCAGAACTGAGCAAGTGGAGAGACGTTCGTTCATCTAACACCAGGGGAACGGGTTGCAGGAGACACTTTTTCTCTGCTTTCTAAGTCTGTTTCCTAGTGCCGGTTTGAAGTTCCTGCAGTTTTCACTGTAAAACCGAGTTGGAGCTAGTACCTCCCCATATATATGTATGGAATGGAGTTTGCAACTGAAAAGAAACTTGTGTTCCCAACAAGCTAGGTAAAGGACGGCTTTCACACACACTTAACTCTCAGAACTGAGGAAGTGGAGAGACGTTCGTTCACCTATCACCCAGGGAACGGGTTGCAGGAGACACTTTTTCTCTGCTTTCTCAGTCTGTTTCCTAGTGCCGGTTTGATGTTCCTGCAGTTTTCACTGTAAAACCGAGTTGGAGCTTGTACCTCCCCATATATTTGTATGGAATGGAGTTTGCAACTTAAAAGAAACTTTGTGTTCCCAACAAGCTAGGTGAAGGACGGCTTTCACACACACTTATCTCTCAGAACTGAGCAAGTGGAGAGACGTTCGTTCATCTAGCACCAAGGGAACGGGTTGCAGGAGACACTTTTTCTCTGCTTTCTCATTCTGTTTCCTAGTGCCGGTTTGAAGTTCCTGCAGTTTTCACTGTAAATCCGAGTTGGAGCTTGTACCTCCCCATATATTTGTATGGAATAGAGTTTGCAACTGAAAAGAAACTTTGTGTTCCCAACAAACTAGGTGAAGGACGGCTTTCACACACACTTATCCCTCAGAACTGAGTATGTGGAGAGACGTTCGTTCATCTAACACCAGGGGAACGGGTTGCAGGAGACACTTTTTCTCTGCTTTCTCAGTCTGTTTCCTAGTGCCGGTTTGAAGTTCCTGCAGTTTTCAATGTAAAACCGTGTTGGAGCTAGTACCTTCCCATATATATGTATGGAAAGGAGTTTGCAACTGAAAAGAAACTTTGTGTTCCCAACAAGTTAATTGAAGGACGGCTTTCACACAAACTTATCTCTCAGAACTGAGCAAGTGGAGAGACGTTCGTTCATCAAGCACCAAGGGAACGGGTTGCAGGAGACACTTTTTCTCTGCTTTCTCAGTCTGTTTCCTAGTGCCGGTTTGAAGTTCCTGCAGTTTTCACTGTAAAACCGAGTTGGAGCTAGTACCTCCCCATATATATGTATGGAAAGGAGTTTGCAACTGAAAAGAAACTTTGTGTTCCCAAAAAGTTAGGTGAAGGACGGCTTTCACACACACTTATCTCTCAGAACTGAGCAAGTGGAGAGACGTTCGTTCACCTAGCACCAAGGGAACGGGTTGCAGGAGACACTTTTTCTCTGCTTTCTCAGTCTGTTTCCTAGTGCCGGTTTGAAGTTCCTGCAGTTTTCACTGTAAAAGCGAGTTGGAGCTAGTACCTCCCCATATATATGTATGGAATGGAGTTTGCAACTGAAAAGAAACTTTGTGTTCCCAACAAGCTAGGTGAAGGACGGCTTTCACACACACTTATCTCTCAGAACTGAGCAAGTGGAGAGACGTTAGTTCATCTAGCACCAAGGAAACGGGTTGCTGGTGACACTTTTTCTCTGCTTTCTCAGTCTGTTTCCTAGTGCCGGTTTGAAGTTCCTGCAGTTTTCACAGTAAAACCGAGTTGGAACTTGTACCTCCCCATATATATGAATGGAGTGGAGTTTGCAACTGAAAAGAAACTTTGTGTTCCCAACAAGCTAGTTGAAGGACGGCTTTCACACACACTTATCTCTCAGAACTGAGCAAGTGGAGAGACGTTCGTTCACCTATCACCCAGGGAACGGATTGCAGGAGACACTTTTTCTCTGCTTTCTCAGTCTGTTTCCTAGTGCCGGTTTGAAGTTCCTGCAGTTTTCACTGTAAAACCGAGTTGGAGCTGGTACCTCCCCATATATATGTATGGAATGGAGTTTGCAACTGAAAAGAAACTTTGTGTTCCCAACAAGCTAGGTGAAGGACGGCTTTTACACACACTTATCTCTCAGAACTGAGCAAGTGGAGAGACTTTCGTTCATCTAGCACCAAGGGAACGGGTTGCAGGAGACACTTTTTCTCTGCTTTCTCAGTCTGTTTCCTAGTGCCGGTTTGAAGATCCTGCAGTTTTCACTGTAAAACCGAGTTGGAGCTAGTACCTCCCCATATATATGTATGGAATGGAGTTTGCAACTGAAAAGAAACTTTGTGTTCCCAACAAGCTAGGTGAAGGATGGCTTTCACACACACTTATATCTCAGAACTGAGTATGTGGAGAGACGTTCGTTCATCTAGCACCAAGGGAACGGGTTGCAGGAGACACTTTTTCTCTGCTTTCTCATTCTGTTTCCTAGTGCCGGTTTGAAGTTCCTGCAGTTTTCACTGTAAAACCGAGTTGGAGCTTGTACCTCCCCATATATTTGTATGGAATAGAGTTTGCAACTGAAAAGAAACTTTGTGTTCCCAACAAGCTAAGTGAAGGACGGCTTTCACACACACTTATCCCTCAGAACTGAGTATGTGGAGAGACGTTCGTTCATCTAGCACCAAGGGAACGGGTTGCAGGAGACACTTTTTCTCTGCTTTCTCAGTCTGTTTCCTAGTGCCGGTTTGAAGTTCCTGCAGTTTTCAATGTAAAACCGTGTTGGAGATAGTACCTCCCCATATATATGTATGGAAAGGAGTTTGCAACTGAAAAGAAACTTTGTGTTCCCAACAAGTTAATTGAAGGACGGCTTTCACACACACTTATCTCTCAGAACTGAGCAAGTGGAGAGACGTTCTTTCATCAAGCACCAAGGGAACGGGTTGCAGGAGACACTTTTTCTCTGCTTTCTCAGTCTGTTTCCTAGTGCCGGTTTGATGTTCCTGCAGTTTTCACTGTAAAACCGAGTTGGAGCTTGTACCTCCCCATATATTTGTATGGAATGGAGTTTGCAACTTAAAAGAAACTTTGTGTTCCCAACAAGCTAGGTGAAGGACGGCTTTCACACACACTTATCTCTCAGAACTGAGCAAGTGGAGAGACGTTCGTTCATCTAGCACCAAGGGAACGGGTTGCAGGAGACACTTTTTCTCTGCTTTCTCATTCTGTTTCCTAGTGCCGATTTGAAGTTCCTGCAGTTTTCACTGTAAATCCGAGTTGGAGCTTGTACCTCCCCATATATTTGTATGGAATAGAGTTTGCAACTGAAAAGAAACTTTGTGTTCCCAACAAGCTAGGTGAAGGACGGCTTTCACACACACTTATCCCTCAGAACTGAGTATGTGGAGAGACGTTCGTTCATCTAACACCAGGGGAACGGGTTGCAGGAGACAATTTTTCTCTGCTTTCTCAGTCTGTTTCCTAGTGCCGTTTTGAAGTTCCTGCAGTTTTCACTGTAAAACCGAGTTGGAGCTGGTACCTCCCCATATATATGTATGGAATGGAGTTTGCAACTGAAAAGATACTTTGTGTTCCCTACAAGCTAGGTGAAGGACGGCTTTTACACACACTTATCTCTCAGAACTGAGCAAGTGGAGAGACTTTCGTTCATCTAGCACCAAGGGAACGGATTGCAGGAGACACTTTTTCTCTGCTTTCTCAGTCTGTTTCCTAGTGCCGGTTTGAAGTTCCTGCAGTTTTCACTGTAAAACCGAGTTGGAGCTAGTACCTCCCCATATATATGTATGGAATGGAGTTTGCAACTGAAAAGAAACTTTGTGTTCCCAACAAGCTAGGTGAAGGATGGCTTTCACACACACTTATCTCTCAGAACTGAGTATGTGGAGAGACGTTCGTTCATCTAGCACCAAGGGAACGGGTTGCAGGAGACACTTTTTCTCTGCTTTCTCATTCTGTTTCCTAGTGCCGGTTTGAAGTTCCTGCAGTTTTCACTGTAAAACCGAGTTGGAGCTTGTACCTCCCCATATATTTGTATGGAATAGTGTTTGCAACTGAAAAGAAACTTTGTGTTCCCAACAAGCTAGGTGAAGGACGGCTTTCACACACACTTATCACTCAGAACTGAGTATGTGGAGAGACGTTCGTTCATCTAGCACCAAGGGAATGGGTTGCAGGAGACACTTTTTCTCTGCTTTCTCAGTCTGTTTCCTAGTGCCGGTTTGAAGTTCCTGCAATTTTCAATGTAAAACCGTGTTGGAGCTAGTACCTTCCCATATATATGTATGGAAAGGAGTTTGCAACTGAAAAGAAACTTTGTGTTCCCAACAAGTTAATTGAAGGACGGCTTTCACACACACTTATCTCTCAGAACTGAGCAAGTGGAGAGACGTTCGTTCATCAAGCACCAAGGGAACGGGTTGCAGGAGACACTTTTTCTCTGCTTTCTCAGTCTGTTTCCTAGTGCCGGTTTGAAGTTCCTGCAGTTTTCACTGTAAAACCGAGTTGGAGCTAGTACCTCCCCATATATATGTATGGAAAGGAGTTTGCAACTGAAAAGAAACTTTGTGTTCCCAAAAAGTTAGGTGAAGGACGGCTTTCACACCCACTTATCTCTCAGAACTGAGCAAGTGGAGAGACGTTCGTTCACCTAGCACCAAGGGAACGGGTTGCAGGAGACACTTTTTCTCTGCTTTCTCAGTCTGTTTCCTAGTGCCGGTTTGAAGTTCCTGCAGTTTTCACTGTAAAACCGAGTTGGAGCTAGTACCTCCCCATATATATGTATGGAATGGAGTTTGCAACTGAAAAGAAACTTTGTGTTCCCAACAAGCTAGGTGAAGGACGGCTTTCACACACACTTATCTCTAAGAACTGAGCAAGTGGAGAGACGTTCGTTCATCTAGCACCAAGGGAACGGGTTGCTGGAGACACTTTTTCTCTGCTTTCTCAGTCTGTTTCCTAGTGCCGGATTGAAGTTCCTGCAGTTTTCACTGTAAAACCGAGTTGTAGCTGGTACCTCCCCATATATATGTATGGAATGGAGTTTGCAACTGAAAAGAAACTTTGTGTTCCCAACAAGCTAGGTGAAGGACGGCTTTTACACACACTTATCTCTCAGAACTGAGCAAGTGGAGAGACGTTCGTTCATCTAGCACCAAGGGAACGGGTTGCAGGAGACACTTTTTCTCTGCTTTCTCATTCTGTTTCCTAGTGCCGGTTTGAAGTTCCTGCAGTTTTCACTGTAAAACCGAGTTGGAGCTTGTACCTCCCCATATATTTGTATGGAATAGTGTTTGCAACTGAAAAGAAACTTTGTGTTCCCAACAAGCTAGGTGAAGGACGGCTTTCACACACACTTATCACTCAGAACTGAGTATGTGGAGAGACGTTCGTTCATCTAGCACCAAGGGAATGGGTTGCAGGAGACACTTTTTCTCTGCTTTCTCAGTCTGTTTCCTAGTGCCGGTTTGAAGTTCCTGCAATTTTCAATGTAAAACCGTGTTGGAGCTAGTACCTTCCCATATATATGTATGGAAAGGAGTTTGCAACTGAAAAGAAACTTTGTGTTCCCAACAAGTTAATTGAAGGACGGCTTTCACACACACTTATCTCTCAGAACTGAGCAAGTGGAGAGACGTTCGTTCATCAAGCACCAAGGGAACGGGTTGCAGGAGACACTTTTTCTCTGCTTTCTCAGTCTGTTTCCTAGTGCCGGTTTGAAGTTCCTGCAGTTTTCACTGTAAAACCGAGTTGGAGCTAGTACCTCCCCATATATATGTATGGAAAGGAGTTTGCAACTGAAAAGAAACTTTGTGTTCCCAAAAAGTTAGGTGAAGGACGGCTTTCACACCCACTTATCTCTCAGAACTGAGCAAGTGGAGAGACGTTCGTTCACCTAGCACCAAGGGAACGGGTTGCAGGAGACACTTTTTCTCTGCTTTCTCAGTCTGTTTCCTAGTGCCGGTTTGAAGTTCCTGCAGTTTTCACTGTAAAACCGAGTTGGAGCTAGTACCTCCCCATATATATGTATGGAATGGAGTTTGCAACTGAAAAGAAACTTTGTGTTCCCAACAAGCTAGGTGAAGGACGGCTTTCACACACACTTATCTCTCAGAACTGAGCAAGTGGAGAGACGTTCGTTCATCTAGCACCAAGGGAACGGGTTGCTGGAGACACTTTTTCTCTGCTTTCTCAGTCTGTTTCCTAGTGCCGGTTTGAATTTCCTGCAGTTTTCAATGTAAAACCGAGTTGGAACTTGTACCTCCCCATATATATGAATGGAGTGGAGTTTGCAACTGAAAAGAAACTTTGTGTTCCCAACAAGCTAGTTGAAGGACGGCTTTCACACACACTTATCTCTCAGAACTGAGCAAGTGGAGAGACGTTCGTTCACCTATCACCCAGGGAACAGATTGCAGGAGACACTTTTCTCTGCTTTCACAGTCTGTTTCCTAGTGCCGGTTTGAAGTTCCTGCAGTTTTCACTGTAAAACCGAGTTGTAGCTGGTACCTCCCCATATATATGTATGGAATGGAGTTTGCAACTGAAAAGAAACTTTGTGTTCCCAACAAGCTAGGTGAAGGACGGCTTTTACACACACTTATCTCTCAGAACTGAGCAAGTGGAGAGACGTTCGTTCATCTAGCACCAAGGGAACGGGTTGCAGGAGGCACTGTTTCTCTGCTTTTTCATTCTGTTTCCTAGTGCCGGTTTGAAGTTCCTGCAGTTTTCACTGTAAATCCGAGTTGGAGCTTGTACCTCCCCATATATTTGTATGGAATAGAGTTTGCAACTGAAAAGAAACTTTGTGTTCCCAACAAGCTAGGTGAAGGACGGCTTTCACACACACTTATCCCTCAGAACTGAGTATGTGGAGAGACGTTCGTTCATCTAACACCAGGGGAACGGGTTGCAGGAGGCACTTTTTCTCTGCTTTCTCAGTCTGTTTCCTAGTGCCGGTTTCAAGTTCCTGCAATTTTCAATGTAAAACCCTGTTGGAGCTTGGACCTTCCCATATATATGTATGGAAAGGAGTTTGCAACTGAAAAGAAACTTTGTGTTCCCAACAAGCTAGGTGAAGGACGGCTTTTACACACACTTATCTCTCAGAACTGAGCAAGTGGAGAGACTTTCGTTCATCTAGCACCAAGGGAACGGGTTGTAGGAGACACTTTTTCTCTGTTTCTCAGTCTGTTTCCTAGTGCCGGTTTGAAGTTCCTGCAGTTTTCACTGTAAAACCGAGTTGGAGCTTGTACCTCCCCATATATATGTATGGAATGGAGTTTGCAACTGAAAAGAAACTTTGTGTTCCCAACAAGCTAGGTGAAGGATGGCTTTCACACACACTTATCTCTCAGAACTGAGTATGTGGAGAGACGTTCGTTCATCTAGCACCAGGGGAACGGGATGCAGTTCACACTTTTTCTCTGCTTTATCAGTCTGTTTCCTAGTGCCGGTTTGAAGTTCCTGCAGTTTTCAATGTAAAACCGTGTTGGAGCTAGTACCTCCCCATATATATGTATGGAATGGAGTTTGCAACTGAAAAGAAACTTTGTGTTCCCAACAAGCTATGTGAATGACGGCTTTCACACACACTTATCTCTCAGAACTGAGCAAGTGGAGAGACGTTCGTTCATCTAGCACCAAGGGAACGCGTTGCAGGAGAAACTTTTTCTCTGCTTTCTCAGTCTGTTTCCTAGTGCCGGTTTGAAGTTCCTGCAGTTTTCAATGTAAAACCGTGTTGGAGCTAGTACCTCCCCATATATATGTATGGAAAGGAGTTTGCAACTGAAAAGAAACTTTGTGTTCCCAACAAGATAGGTGAAGGACGGCTTTCACACACACTTATCTCTCAGAACTGAGCAAGTGGAGAGACGTTCGTTCATCTAGCACCAAGGGAACCCGTTGCAGGAGACACTTTTTCTCTGCTTTCTCAGTCTGTTTCCTAGTGCCGGTTTGATGTTCCTGCAGTTTTCACTGTAAAACAGAGTTGGAGCTTGTACCTCCCCATATATTTGTATGGAATGGAGTTTGCAACTTAAAAGAAACTTTGTGTTCCCAACAAGCTAGGTGAAGGACGGCTTTCACACACACTTAACTCTCAGAACTGAGGAAGTGGAGAGACGCTCGTTCAACTATCACCCAGGGAACGGGTTGCAGGAGACACTTTTTCTCTGCTTTCTCAGTCTGTTTCCTAGTGCCGGTTTGATGTTCCTGCAGTTTTCACTGTAAAACCGAGTTGGAGGTTGTACCTCCCCATATATTTGTATGGAATGAAGTTTGCAACTTAAAATCAACTTTGTGTTCCCAACAAGCTAGGTGAAGGACGGCTTTCACACACACTTATCTCTAAGAACTGAGCAAGTGGAGACACGTTCGTTCATCTAGCACCAAGGGAACGGGTTGCAGGAGACACTTTTTCTCTGCTTTCTCATTCTGTTTCCTAGTGCCGGTTTGAAGTTCCTGCAGTTTTCACTGTAAAACCGAGTTGGAGCTTGTACCTCCCCATATATTTGTATGGAATAGAGTTTGCAACTGAAAAGAAACTTTGTGTTCCCAACAAGCTAGGTGAAGGACGGCTTTCACACACACTTATCCCTCAGAACTGAGTATGTGGAGAGACGTTCGTTCATCTAGCACCAAGGGAACGGGTTGCAGGAGACACTTTTTCTCTGCTTTCTCAGTCTGTTTCCTAGTGCCGGTTTGAAGTTCCTGCAGTTTTCAATGTAAAACCGTGTTGGAGCTAGTACCTCCCCATATATATGTATGGAAAGGAGTTTGCAACTGAAAAGAAACTTTGTGTTCCCAACAAGCTATGTGAAGGACGGCTTTCACACACACTTATCTCTCAGAACTGAGCAAGTGGAGAGACGTTCGTTCATCTAGCACCAAGGGAACGCGTTGCAGGAGAAACTTTTTCTCTGCTTTCTCAGTCTGTTTCCTAGTGCCGGTTTGAAGTTCCTCCAGTTTTCAATGTAAAACCGTGTTGGAGCTAGTACCTCCCCATATATATGTATGGAAAGGAGTTTGCAACTGAAAAGAAACTTTGTGTTCCCAACAAGATAGGTGAAGGCGGCTTTCACACACACTTTTCTCTCAGAACTGAGCAAGTGGAGAGACGTTCGTTCATCTAGCACCAAGGGAACGCGTTGCAGGGGACACTTTTTCTCTGATTTCTCAGTCTGTTTCCTAGTGCCGGTTTGATGTTCCTGCAGTTTTCACTGTAAAACAGAGTTGGAGCTTGTACCTCCCCACATATTTGTATGGAATGGAGTTTGCAACTTAAAAGAAACTTTGTGTTCCCAACAAGCTAGGTGAAGGACGGCTTTCACACACACTTAACTCTCAGAACTGAGGAAGTGGAGAGACGTTCGTTCACCTATCACCCAGGGAACGGGTTGCAGGAGACACTTTTTCTCTGCTTTCTCAGTCTGTTTCCTAGTGCCGGTTTGATGTTCCTGCAGTTTTCACTGTAAAACCGAGTTGGAGCTTGTACCTCCCCATATATTTGTATGGAATGGAGTTTGCAACTTAAAAGCAACTTTGTGTTCCCAACAAGCTAGGTGAAGAACGGCTTTCACACACACTTATCTCTCAGAACTGAGCAAGTGGAGAGACGTTCGTTCATCTAGCACCAAGGGAACGGGTTGCTGGAGACACTTTTTCTCTGCTTTCTCATTCTGTTTCCTAGTGCCCGTTTGAAGTTCCTGCAGTTTTCACTGTAAAACCGAGTTGGAGCTTGTACCTTCCCATATATTTGTATGGAATAGAGTTTGCAACTGATAAGAAACTTTGTGTTCCCAACAAGCTAGGTGAAGGACGGCTTTCACACACACTTATACCTCAGAACTGAGTATGTGGAGAGACGTTCGTTCATCTAGCACCAAGGGAACGGGTTGCAGGAGACACTTTTTCTCTGCTTTCTCAGTCTGTTTCCTAGTGCCGGTTTGAAGTTCCTGCAGTTTTCACTGTAAAAACGAGTTGGTGCTTGTACCTCCCCTTATATTTGAATGGAATGGAGTTTGCAACTGAAAAGAAACTTTGTGTTTCCAGCAAGATAGGTGAAGGACGGCTTTCACACACACTTATCCCTCAGAACTGAGTATGTGGAGAGACGTTCGTTCATCTAGCACCAAGGGAACGGGTTGCAGGAGACACTTTTTCTCTGCTTTCTCACTCTGTTTCCTAGTGCCGGTTTGAAGTTCCTGCAGTTTTCACTGTAAAACCGAGTTGGAGCTGGTACCTCCTCATATATATGTATGGAATGGAGTTTGCAACTGAAAAGAAACTTTGTGTTCCCAACAATCTAGGTGAAGGACGGCTTTTACACTCACTTATCTCTCAGAACTGAGCAAGTGGAGAGACGTTCGTTCATCAAGCACCAAGGGAACGGGTTGCAGGAGACACTTTTTCTCTGCTTTCTCAGTCTGTTTCCTAGTGCCGGTTTGAAGTTCCTGCAGTTTTCACTGTAAAACCGAGTTGGAGCTGGTACCTCCCCATATATATGTATGGAATGGAGTTTGCAACTGAAAACAAACTTTGTGTTCGCAACAAGCTAGCTGAAAGACGGCTTTCACACACACTTATCTCTCAGAACTGAGTATGTGGAGAGACGTTCGTTCATCTAGCACCAGGGAAACGGTTTGCAGGACACACTTTTTCTCTGCTTTATCAGACTGTTTCCTAGTGCCGGTTTGAAGTTCCTGCAGTTTTCAATGTAAAACAGTGTTGGAGCTAGTACCTCCCCATATATATGTATGGAAAGGAGTTTGCAACTGAAAAGAAACTTTATGTTCCCAACAAGCTAGTTGAAGGACGGCTTTCACACACACTTATCTCTCAGAACTGAGCAAGTGGAGAGACGTTCGTTCATCTAGCACCAAGGGAACGCGTTGCAGGAGACACTTTTTCTCTGCATTCTCAGTCTGTTTCTTAGTGCCGGTTTGAAGTTCCTGCAGTTTTCAATGTAAAACCGTGTTGGAGCTAGTACCTCCCCATATATATGTATGGAAAGGAGTTTGCAACTGAAAAGAAACTTTGTGTTCCCAACAAGCTAGGTGAAGGACGGCTTTCACACACACTTATCTCTCAGAACTGAGCAAGTGGAGAGACGTTCGTTCATCTAGCACCAAGGGAACGCGTTGCAGGAGACACTTTTTCTCTGCTTTCTCAGTCTGTTTCCTAGTGCCGCTTTGAAGTTCCTGCAGTTTTCACTGTAAAACCGAGTTGGAGCTTGTACCTCCCCATATATATGTAAGGAATGGAGTTTGCAACTGAAAAGAAACTTTGTGTTCCCAACAAGCTAGGTGAAGGTTGGCTTTTACACACACTTGTCTCTAAGAACTGAGCAAGTGGAGAGACGTTCGTTCATCTAGCACCAAGGGAACGGGTTGCAGGAGACACTTTTTCTCTGCTTTCTCAGTCTGTTTCCTAGTGCCGGTTTGAAGTTCCTCCAGTTTTCACTGTAAAACAGAGTTGGAGCTAGTACCTTCCCTTATATATGTATGGAGTGGAGTTTGCAACTGAAAAGAAATTTTGTGTTCCCAACAAGCTAGTTAAAGGACGGCTTTCACACACACTTAACTCTCAGAACTGAGGAAGTGGAGAGACGTTCGTTCACCTAGCACCAAGGGAACGGGTTGCAGGAGACACATTTTCTCTGCTTTCTCACTCTGTTTCCTAGTGCCGGTTTGAAGTTCCTCCAGTTTTCACTGTAAAACCGAGTTGGAGCTAGTACCTCCCCATATATTTGTATGGAATGGAGTTTGCAACTGAAAAGAAACTTTGTGTTCCCAACAAGCTAGGTGAAGGATGGCTTTCACACACACTTATCTCTCAGAACTGAGTAAGTGGAGAGACGTTCGTTCATCTAGCACCAAGGGAACGGGTTGCAGGAGACACTTTTTCTCTGCTTTCTCATTCTGTTTCCTAGTGCCGGTATGAATTTCCTGCAATTTTCACTGTAAAAACGAGTTGGTGCTTGTACCTCCCCTTATATTTGAATGGAATGGAGTTTGCAACTGAAAAGAAACTTTGTGTTCCCAGCAAGCTAGGTGAAGGACGGCTTTCACACACACTTATCCCTCAGAACTGAGTATGTGGAGAGACGTTCGTTCATCTAGCACCAAGGGAACGAGTTGCAGGAGACACTTTTTCTCTGCTTTCTCATTCTGTTTCCTAGTGCCGGTTTGAAGTTCCTGCAGTTTTCACTGTAAAACCGAGTTGGAGCTGGTACCTCCCCATATATATGTATGGAATGGAGTTTGCAACTGAAAAGAAACTTAGTGTTCCCAACAAGCTAGGTGAAGGACGGCTTTCACACACAGATATCTCTCAGAACTGAGCAAGTGGAGAGACGTTCGTTCATTAAGCACCAAGGGAACGGGTTGCAGGAGACACTTTATCTCTGCTTTCTCAGTCTGTTTCCTAGTGCCGGTTTGAAGTTCCTGCAGTTTTCACTGTAAAACCGAGTGGAGCTGGTACCTCCCCATATATATGTATGGAATGGAGTTTGCAACTGAAAAGAAACTTTGTGTTCCCAACAAGCTAGGTGAAGGACGGCTTTTACACACACTTATCTCTCAGAACTGAGAAAGTGGAGAGACGTTCGTTCATCTAGCACCAAGGGAACGGGTTGCAGGAGACACTTTTTCTCTGCTTTCTCAGTCTGTTTCCTAGTGCCGGTTTGAAGTTCCTGCAGTTTTCACTGTAAAACCGAGTTGGAGCTAGTACCTCCCCATATATATGTATGGAATGGAGTTTGCAACTGAAAAGAAACTTTGTGTTCCCAACAAGCTAGTTGAAGGACGGCTTTCACACACACTTATCTCTCAGAACTGAGTATGTGGAGAGACGTTCGTTCATCTAGCACCAGGGGAACGGGTTGAAGGACACAATTTTTCTCTGCTTTATCAGTCTGTTTCCTAGTGCCGGTTTGAAGTTCCTGCAGTTTTCAATGTAAAACCGTGTTGGAGCTAGTACCTCCCCATATATATGTATGGAAAGGTGTTTGCAACTGAAAAGAAACTTTGTGTTCCCAACAAGCTAGGTGAAGGACGGCTTTCACACTCACTTATCTCTCAGAACTGAGCAAGTGGAGAGACGTTCGTTCATCTAGCACCAAGGGAACGCGTTGCAGGAGACACTTTTTCTCTGCTTTCTCAGTCTGTTTCCTAGTGCCGGTTTGAAGTTCCTGCAGTTTTCAATGTAAAACCGTGTTGGAGCTAGTACCTCCCCATATATATGTATGGAAAGGAGTTTGCAACTGAAAAGAAACTTTGTGTTCTCAACAAGCTAGGTGAAGGACGGCTTTTACACACACTTATCTCTCAGAACTGAGCAAGTGGAGAGACGTTCGTTCATCTAGCACCAAGGGAACGGGTTGCAGGAGACACTTTTTCTCTGCTTTCTCAGTCTGTTTCCTAGTGCCGGTTTGAAGTTCCTGCAGTTTTCACTGTAAAACCGAGTTGGAGCTAGTACCTCCCCATATATATGTATGGAATGGAGATTGCAACTGAAAAGAAACTTGTGTTCCCAACAAGCTAGGTGAAGGACGGCTTTCACACACACTTATCTCTCAGAACTGAGGAAGTGGAGAGACGTTCGTTCACCTATCACCCGCGGAACGGGTTGCAGGAGACACTTTTTCTCTGCTTTCTCAGTCTGTTTCCTAGTGCCGGTTTGAAGTTCCTGCAGTTTTCACTGTAAAACCGAGTTGGAGCTAGTACCTCCCCATATATATGTATGGAATGGAGATTGCAACTGAAAAGAAACTTGTGTTCCCCACAAGCTAGGTGAAGGACGGCTTTCACACACACTTAACTCTCAGAACTTAGGAAGTGGAGAGACGTTCGTTCACCTATCACCCGCGGAACGGGTTGCAGGAGACACTTTTTCTCTGCTTTCTCAGTCTGTTTCCTAGTGCCGGTTTGATGTTCCTGCAGTTTTCACTGTAAAACCGAGTTGGAGCTTGTACCTCCCCATATATTTGTATGGAATGGAGTTTGCAACTTAAAAGAAACTTCGTGTTCCCAACAAGCTAGGTGAAGGACGGCTTTCACACACACTTATCTCTCAGAACTGAGCAAGTGGAGAGACGTTCGTTCATCTAGCACCAAGGGAACGGGTTGCAGGAGACACTTTTTCTCTGCTTTCTCATTCTGTTTCCTAGTGCCGGTTTGAAGTTCCTGCAGTTTTCAATGTAAAACAGTGTTGGAGCTAGTACCTCCCCATATATATGTATGGAAAGGAGTTTGCAACTGAAAAGAAACTTTATGTTCCCAACAAGCTAGTTGAAGGACGGCTTTCACACACACTTTTCTCTCAGAACTGAGCAAGTGGAGAGACGTTCGTTCATCTAGCACCAAGGGAACGCGTTGCAGGAGACACTTTTTCTCTGCATTCTCAGTCTGTTTCCTAGTGCCGGTTTGAAGTTCCTGCAGTTTTCAATGTAAAACCGTGTTGGAGCTAGTACCTCCCCATATATATGTATGGAAAGGAGTTTGCAACTGAAAAGAAACTTTGTGTTCCCAACAAGCTAGGTGAAGGACGGCTTTCACACACACTTATCTCTCAGAACTGAGCAAGTGGAGAGACGTTCGTTCATCAAGCACCAAGGGAACGCGTTGCAGGAGACACTTTTTCTCTGCTTTCTCAGTCTGTTTCCTAGTGCCGGTTTGAAGTTCCTCCAGTTTTCACTGTAAAACAGAGTTGGAGCTATTACCTTCCCGTATATATGTATGGAATGGAGTTTGCAACTGAAAAGAAATTTTGTGTTCCCAACAAGCTAGTTAAAGGACGGCTTTCACACACACTTAACTCTCAGAACTGAGGAAGTGGAGAGACGTTCGTTCACCTAGCACCAAGGGAACGGGTTGCAGGAGACACATTTTCTCTGCTTTCTCACTCTGTTTCCTAGTGCCGGTTTGAAGTTCCTCCAGTTTTCACTGTAAAAACGAGTTGGTGCTTGTACCTCCCCTTATATTTGAATGGAATGGAGTTTGCAACTGAAAAGAAACTTTGTGTTCCCAGCAAGCTAGGTGAAGGACGGCTTTCACACACACTTATCCCTCAGAACTGAGTATGTGGAGAGACGTTCGTTCATCTAGCACCAAGGGAACGAGTTGCAGGAGACACTTTTTCTCTGCTTTCTCATTCTGTTTCCTAGTGCCGGTTTGAAGTTCCTGCAGTTTTCACTGTAAAACCGAGTTGGAGCTGGTACCTCCCCATATATATGTATGGAATGGAGTTTGCAACTGAAAAGAAACTTAGTGTTCCCAACAAGCTAGTTGAAGGACGGCTTTCACACACAGATATCTCTCAGAACTGAGCAAGTGGAGAGACGTTCGTTCATTAAGCACCAAGGGAACGGGTTGCAGGAGACACTTTATCTCTGCTTTCTCAGTCCGTTTCCTAGTGCCGGTTTGAAGTTCCTGCAGTTTTCACTGTAAAACCGAGTGGAGCTGGTACCTCCCCATATATATGTATGGAATGGAGTTTGCAACTGAAAAGAAACTTTGTGTTCCCAACAAGCTAGGTGAAGGACGGCTTTTACACACACTTATCTCTCAGAACTGAGAAAGTGGAGAGACGTTCGTTCATCTAGAACCAATGGAACGGGTTGCAGGAGACACTTTTTCTCTGCTTTCTCAGTCTGTTTCCTAGTGCCGGTTTGAAGTTCCTGCAGTTTTCACTGTAAAACCGAGTTGGAGCTAGTACCTCCCCATATATATGTATGGAATGGAGTTTGCAACTGAAAAGAAACTTTGTGTTCCCAACAAGCTAGTTGAAGGACGGCTTTCACACACACTTATCTCTCAGAACTGTGTATGTGGAGAGACGTTCGTTCATCTAGCACCAGGGGAACGGGTTGAAGGACACAATTTTTCTCTGCTTTATCAGTCTGTTTCCTAGTGCCGGTTTGAAGTTCCTGCAGTTTTCAATGTAAAACCGTGTTGGAGCTAGTACCTCCCCATATATATGTATGGAAAGGTGTTTGCAACTGAAAAGAAACTTTGTGTTCCCAACAAGCTAGGTGAAGGACGGCTTTCACACTCACTTATCACTCAGAACTGAGCAAGTGGAGAGACGTTCGTTCATCTAGCACCAAGGGAACGCGTTGCAGGAGACACTTTTTCTCTGCTTTCTCAGTCTGTTTCCTAGTGCCGGTTTGAAGTTCCTGCAGTTTTCAATGTAAAACCGTGTTGGAGCTAGTACCTCCCCATATATATGTATGGAAAGGAGTTTGCAACTGAAAAGAAACTTTGTGTTCTCAACAAGCTAGGTGAAGGACGGCTTTCACACACACTTATCTCTCAGAACTGAGCAAGTGGAGAGACGTTCGTTCATTAAGCACCAAGGGAACGGGTTGCAGGAGACACTTTATCTCTGCTTTCTCAGTCTGTTTCCTAGTGCCGGTTTGAAGTTCCTGCAGTTTTCACTGTAAAACCGAGTTGGAGCTGGTACCTCCCCATATATATGTATGGAATGGAGTTTGCCACTGAAAAGAAACTTTGTGTTCGCAACAAGCTAGGTGAAGGACGGCTTTTACACACACTTATCTCTCAGAACTGAGCAAGTGGAGAGACGTTCGTTCATCTAGAACCAAGGGAACGGGTTGCAGGAGACACTTTTTCTCTGCTTTCTCAGTCTGTTTCCTAGTGCCGGTTTGAAGTTCCTGCAGTTTTCACTGTAAAACCGAGTTGGAGCTAGTACCTCCCCATATATATGTATGGAATGGAGATTGCAACTGAAAAGAAACTTGTGTTCCCAACAAGCTAGGTGAAGGACGGCTTTCACACACACTTAACTCTCAGAACTGAGGAAGTGGAGAGACGTTCGTTCACCTATCACCCGCGGAACGGGTTGCAGGAGACACTTTTTCTCTGCTTTCTCAGTCTGTTTCCTAGTGCCGGTTTGAAGTTCCTGCAGTTTTCACTGTAAAACCGAGTTGGAGCTAGTACCTCCCCATATATATGTATGGAATGGAGATTGCAACTGAAAAGAAACTTGTGTTCCCAACAAGCTAGGTGAAGGACGGCTTTCACACACACTTAACTCTCAGAACTGAGGAAGTGGAGAGACGTTCGTTCACCTATCACCCGCGGAACGGGTTGCAGGAGACACTTTTTCTCTGCTTTCTCAGTCTGTTTCCTAGTGCCGGTTTGATGTTCCTGCAGTTTTCACTGTAAAACCGAGTTGGAGCTTTTACCTCCCCATATATTTGTATGGAATGGAGTTTGCAACTTAAAAGAAACTTCGTGTTCCCAACAAGCTAGGTGAAGGACGGCTTTCACACACACTTATCTCTCAGAACTGAGCAAGTGGAGAGACGTTCGTTCATCTAGCACCAAGGGAACGGGTTGCAGGAGACACTTTTTCTCTGCTTTCTCATTCTGTTTCCTAGTGCCGGTTTGAAGTTCCTGCAGTTTTCAATGTAAAACAGTGTTGGAGCTAGTACCTCCCCATATATATGTATGGAAAGGAGTTTGCAACTGAAAAGAAACTTTATGTTCCCAACAAGCTAGTTGAAGGACGGCTTTCACACACACTTAACTCTCAGAACTGAGGAAGTGGAGAGACGTTCGTTCACCTAGCACCAAGGGAACGGGTTGCAGGAGACACATTTTCTCTGCTTTCTCACTCTGTTTCCTAGTGCCGGTTTGAAGTTCCTCCAGTTTTCACTGTAAAACCGAGTTGGAGCTAGTACCTCCCCATATATTTGTATGGAATGGAGTTTGCAACTGAAAAGAAACTTTGTGTTCCCAACAAGCTAGGTGAAGGATGGCTTTCACACACACTTATCTCTCAGAACTGAGTAAGTGGAGAGACGTTCGTTCATCTAGCACCAAGGGAACGGGTTGCAGGAGACACTTTTTCTCTGCTTTCTCATTCTGTTTCCTAGTGCCGGTATGAATTTCCTGCAGTTTTCACTGTAAAAACGAGTTGGTGCTTGTACCTCCCTTTATATTTGAATGGAATGGAGTTTGCAACTGAAAAGAAACTTTGTGTTCCCAGCAAGCTAGGTGAAGGACGGCTTTCACACACACTTATCCCTCAGAACTGAGTATGTGGAGAGACGTTCGTTCATCTAGCACCAAGGGAACGGGTTGCAGGAGACACTTTATCTCTGCTTTCTCAGTCCGTTTCCTAGTGCCGGTTTGAAGTTCCTGCAGTTTTCACTGTAAAACCGAGTGGAGCTGGTACCTCCCCATATATATGTATGGAATGGAGTTTGCAACTGAAAAGAAACTTTGTGTTCCCAACAAGCTAGGTGAAGGACGGCTTTTACACACACTTATCTCTCAGAACTGAGAAAGTGGAGAGACGTTCGTTCATCTAGCACCAAGGGAACGGGTTGCAGGAGACACTTTTTCTCTGCTTTCTCAGTCTGTTTCCTAGTGCCGGTTTGAAGTTCCTGCAGTTTTCACTGTAAAACCGAGTTGGAGCTAGTACCTCCCCTTATATATGTATGGAATGGAGTTTGCAACTGAAAAGAAACTTTGTGTTCCCAACAAGCTAGTTGAAGGACGGCTTTCACACACACTTATCTCTCAGAACTGAGTATGTGGAGAGACGTTCGTTCATCTAGCACCAGGGGAACGGGTTGAAGGACACAATTTTTCTCTGCTTTATCAGTCTGTTTCCTAGTGCCGGTTTGAAGTTCCTCCAGTTTTCACTGTAAAACAGAGTTGGAGCTAGTACCTCCCCATATATATGTATGGAATGGAGTTTGCAACTGAAAAGAAATTTTGTGTTCCCAACAAGCTAGTTAAAGGACGGCTTTCACACACACTTAACTCTCAGAACTGAGGAAGTGGAGAGAGGTTCGTTCACCTAGCACCAAGGGAACGGGTTGCAGGAGACACATTTTCTCTGCTTTCTCACTCTGTTTCCTAGTGCCGGTTTGAAGTTCCTCCAGTTTTCACTGTAAAACCGATTTGGAGCTAGTACCTCCCCATATATTTGTATGGAATGGAGTTTGCAACTGAAAAGAAACTTTGTGTTCCCAACAAGCTAGGTGAAGGATGGCTTTCACACACACTTATCTCTCAGAACTGAGTAAGTGGAGAGACGTTCGTTCATCTAGCACCAAGGGAACGGGTTGCAGGAGGCACTTTTTCTCTGCTTTCTCATTCTGTTTCCTAGTGCCGGTTTGAAGTTCCTCCAGTTTTCACTGTAAAACAGAGTTGGAGCTAGTACCTCCCCATATATATGTATGGAATGGAGTTTGCAACTGAAAAGAAATTTTGTGTTCCCAACAAGCTAGTTAAAGGACGGCTTTCACACACACTTAACTCTCAGAACTGAGGAAGTGGAGAGACGTTCGTTCACCTAGCACCAAGGGAACGGGTTGCAGGAGACACATTTTCTCTGCTTTCTCACTCTGTTTCCTAGTGCCGGTTTGAAGTTCCTCCAGTTTTCACTGTAAAACCGAGTTGGAGCTAGTACCTCCCCATATATTTGTATGGAATGGAGTTTGCAACTGAAAAGAAACTTTGTGTTCCCAACAAGCTAGGTGAAGGATGGCTTTCACACACACTTATCTCTCAGAACTGAGTAAGTGGAGAGACGTTCGTTCATCTAGCACCAAGGGAACGGGTTGCAGGAGACAATTTTTCTCTGCTTTCTCATTCTGTTTCCTAGTGCCGGTATGAATTTCCTGCAGTTTTCACTGTAAAAACGAGTTGGTGCTTGTACCTCCCCTTATATTTGAATGGAATGGAGTTTGCAACTGAAAAGAAACTTTGTGTTCCCAGCAAGCTAGGTGAAGGACGGCTTTCACACACACTTATCCCTCAGAACTGAGTATGTGGAGAGACGTTCGTTCATCTAGCACCAAGGGAACGGGTTGCAGGAGACACTTTATCTCTGCTTTCTCAGTCCGTTTCCTAGTGCCGGTTTGAAGTTCCTGCAGTTTTCACTGTAAAACCGAGTGGAGCTGGTACCTCCCCATATATATGTATGGAATGGAGTTTGCAACTGAAAAGAAACTTTGTGTTCCCAACAAGCTAGGTGAAGGACGGCTTTTACACACACTTATCTCTCAGAACTGAGAAAGTGGAGAGACGTTCGTTCATCTAGCACCAAGGGAACGGGTTGCAGGAGACACTTTTTCTCTGCTTTCTCAGTCTGTTTCCTAGTGCCGGTTTGAAGTTCCTGCAGTTTTCACTGTAAAACCGAGTTGGAGCTAGTACCTCCCCTTATATATGTATGGAATGGAGTTTGCAACTGAAAAGAAACTTTGTGTTCCCAACAAGCTAGTTGAAGGACGGCTTTCACACACACTTATCTCTCAGAACTGAGTATGTGGAGAGACGTTCGTTCATCTAGCACCAGGGGAACGGGTTGAAGGACACAATTTTTCTCTGCTTTATCAGTCTGTTTCCTAGTGCCGGTTTGAAGTTCCTCCAGTTTTCACTGTAAAACAGAGTTGGAGCTAGTACCTCCCCATATATATGTATGGAATGGAGTTTGCAACTGAAAAGAAATTTTGTGTTCCCAACAAGCTAGTTAAAGGACGGCTTTCACACACACTTAACTCTCAGAACTGAGGAAGTGGAGAGAGGTTCGTTCACCTAGCACCAAGGGAACGGGTTGCAGGAGACACATTTTCTCTGCTTTCTCACTCTGTTTCCTAGTGCCGGTTTGAAGTTCCTCCAGTTTTCACTGTAAAACCGAGTTGGAGCTAGTACCTCCCCATATATTTGTATGGAATGGAGTTTGCAACTGAAAAGAAACTTTGTGTTCCCAACAAGCTAGGTGAAGGATGGCTTTCACACACACTTATCTCTCAGAACTGAGTAAGTGGAGAGACGTTCGTTCATCTAGCACCAAGGGAACGGGTTGCAGGAGACACTTTTTCTCTGCTTTCTCAGTCTGTTTCCTAGTGCCGGTTTGAAGTTCCTCCAGTTTTCACTGTAAAACAGAGTTGGAGCTAGTACCTCCCCATATATATGTATGGAATGGAGTTTGCAACTGAAAAGAAATTTTGTGTTCCCAACAAGCTAGTTAAAGGACGGCTTTCACACACACTTAACTCTCAGAACTGAGGAAGTGGAGAGACGTTCGTTCACCTAGCACCAAGGGAACGGGTTGCAGGAGACACATTTTCTCTGCTTTCTCACTCTGTTTCCTAGTGCCGGTTTGAAGTTCCTCCAGTTTTCACTGTAAAACCGAGTTGGAGCTAGTACCTCCCCATATATTTGTATGGAATGGAGTTTGCAACTGAAAAGAAACTTTGTGTTCCCAACAAGCTAGGTGAAGGATGGCTTTCACACACACTTATCTCTCAGAACTGAGTAAGTGGAGAGACGTTCGTTCATCTAGCACCAAGGGAACGGGTTGCAGGAGACACTTTTTCTCTGCTTTCTCATTCTGTTTCCTAGTGCCGGTATGAATTTCCTGCAGTTTTCACTGTAAAAACGAGTTGGTGCTTGTACCTCCCCTTATATTTGAATGGAATGGATTTTGCAACTGAAAAGAAACTTTGTGTTCCCAGCAAGCTAGGTGAAGGACGGCTTTCACACACACTTATCCCTCAGAACTGAGTATGTGGAGAGACGTTCGTTCATCTAGCACCAAGGGAACGGGTTGCAGGAGACACTTTATCTCTGCTTTCTCAGTCCGTTTCCTAGTGCCGGTTTGAAGTTCCTGCAGTTTTCACTGTAAAACCGAGTGGAGCTGGTACCTCCCCATATATATGTATGGAATGGAGTTTGCAACTGAAAAGAAACTTTGTGTTCCCAACAAGCTAGGTGAAGGACGGCTTTTACACACACTTATCTCTCAGAACTGAGAAAGTGGAGAGACGTTCGTTCATCTAGCACCAAGGGAACGGGTTGCAGGAGACACTTTTTCTCTGCTTTCTCAGTCTGTTTCCTAGTGCCGGTTTGAAGTTCCTGCAGTTTTCACTGTAAAACCGAGTTGGAGCTAGTACCTCCCCTTATATATGTATGGAATGGAGTTTGCAACTGAAAAGAAACTTTGTGTTCCCAACAAGCTAGTTGAAGGACGGCTTTCACACACACTTATCTCTCAGAACTGAGTATGTGGAGAGACGTTCGTTCATCTAGCACCAGGGGAACGGGTTGAAGGACACAATTTTTCTCTGCTTTATCAGTCTGTTTCCTAGTGCCGGTTTGAAGTTCCTGCAGTTTTCAATGTAAAACCGTGTTGGAGCTAGTACCTCCCCATATATATGTATGGAAAGGTGTTTGCAACTGAAAAGAAACTTTGTGTTCCCAACAAGCTAGGTGAAGGACGGCTTTCACACTCACTTATCTCTCAGAACTGAGCAAGTGGAGAGACGTTCGTTCATCTAGCACCAAGGGAACGCGTTGCAGGAGACACTTATTCTCTGCTTTCTCAGTCTGTTTCCTAGTGCCGGTTTGAAGTTCCTGCAGTTTTCACTGTAAAACCGAGTTGGAGCTGGTACCTCCCCATATATATGTATGGAATGGAGTTTGCCACTGAAAAGAAACTTTGTGTTCGCAACAAGCTAGGTGAAGGACGGCTTTTACACACACTTATCTCTCAGAACTGAGCAAGTGGAGAGACGTTCGTTCATCTAGCACCAAGGGAACGGGTTGCAGGAGACACTTTTTCTCTGCTTTCTCAGTCTGTTTCCTAGTGCCGGTTTGAAGTTCCTGCAGTTTTCACTGTAAAACCGAGTTGGAGCTAGTACCTCCCCATATATATGTATGGAATGGAGATTGCAACTGAAAAGAAACTTGTGTTCCCAACAAGCTAGGTGAAGGACGGCTTTCACACACACTTAACTCTCAGAACTGAGGAAGTGGAGAGACGTTCGTTCACCTATCACCCGCGGAACGGTTTGCAGGAGACACTTTTTCTCTGCTTTCTCAGTCTGTTTCCTAGTGCCGGTTTGAAGTTCCTGCAGTTTTCACTGTAAAACCGAGTTGGAGCTAGTACCTCCCCATATATATGTATGGAATGGAGATTGCAACTGAAAAGAAACTTGTGTTCCCAACAAGCTAGGTGAAGGACGGCTTTCACACACACTTAACTCTCAGAACTGAGGAAGTGGAGAGACGTTCGTTCACCTATCACCCGCGGAACGGGTTGCAGGAGACACTTTTTCTCTGCTTTCTCAGTCTGTTTCCTAGTGCCGGTTTGAAGTTCCTGCAGTTTTCACTGTAAAACCGAGTTGGAGCTTGTACCTCCCCATATATTTATATGGAATGGAGTTTGCAACGTAAAAGAAACTTCGTGTTCCCAACAAGCTAGGTGAAGGACGGCTTTCACACACACTTAACTCTCAGAACTGAGCAAGTGGAGAGACGTTCGTTCACCTATCACCCGCGGAACGGGTTGCAGGAGACACTTTTTCTCTGCTTTCTCAGTCTGTTTCCTAGTGCCGGTTTGAAGTTCCTGCAGTTTTCAATGTAAAACCGTGTTGGAGCTAGTACCTTCCCATATATATGTATGGAAAGGAGTTTGCAACTGAAAAGAAACTTTGTGTTCCCAACAAGTTAATTGAAGGACGGCTTTCACACACACTTATCTCTCAGAACTGAGCAAGTGGAGAGACGTTCGTTCATCAAGCACCAAGGGAACGGGTTGCAGGAGACACTTTTTCTCTGCTTTCTCAGTCTGTTTCCTAGTGCCGGTTTGAAGTTCCTGCAGTTTTCACTGTAAAACCGGGTTGGAGCTAGTACCTCACCATATATATGTATGGAAAGGAGTTTGCAACTGAAAAGAAACTTTGTGTTCCCAAAAAGTTAGGTGAAGGACGGCTTTCACTCACACTTATCTCTCAGAACTGAGCAAGTGGAGAGACGTTCGTTCACCTAGCACCAAGGGAACGGGTTGCAGGAGACACTTTTTCTCTGCTTTCTCAGTCTGTTTCCTAGTGCCGGTTTGAAGTTCCTGCAGTTTTCACTGTAAAACCGAGTTGGAGCTAGTACCTCCCCATATATATGTATGGAATGGAGTTTGGAACTGAAAAGAAACTTTGTGTTCCCAACAAGCTAGGTGAAGGACGGCTTTCACACACACTTATCTCTCAGAACTGAGCAAGTGGAGAGACGTTCGTTCATCTAGCACCAAGGGAACGGGTTGCTGGAGACACTTTTTCTCTGCTTTCTCAGTCTGTTTCCTAGTGCCGGTTTGAAGTTCCTGCAGTTTTCACAGTAAAACCGAGTTGGAACTTGTACCTCCCCATATATATGAATGGAGTGGAGTTTGCAACTGAAAAAAACTTTGTGTTCCCAACAAGCTAGTTGAAGGACGGCTTTCACACACACTTATCTCTCAGAACTGAGCAAGTGGAGAGACGTTCGTTCACCTATCACCCAGGGAACGGATTGCAGGAGACACTTTTTCTCTGCTTTCTCAGTCTGTTTCCTAGTGCCGGTTTGAAGTTCCTGCAGTTTTCACTGTAAAACCGAGTTGGAGCTGGTACCTCCCCATATATATGTATGGAATGGAGTTTGCAACTGAAAAGAAACTTTGTGTTCCCAACAAGCTAGGTGAAGGATGGCTTTCACACACACTTATCTCTCAGAACTGAGTATGTGGAGAGACGTTCGTTCATCTAGCACCAGGGGAACGGGTTGCATGACACACTTTTTCTCTGCTTTCTCAGTCTGTTTCCTAGTGCCGGTTTGAAGTTCCTGCAGTTTTCACTGTAAAACCGAGTTGGAGCTAGTACCTCCCCATATATATGTATGGAATGGAGATTGCAACTGAAAAGAAACTTGTGTTCCCAACAAGCTAGGTGAAGGACGGCTTTCACACACACTTAACTCTCAGAACTGAGGAAGTGGAGAGACGTTCGTTCACCTATCACCCGCGGAACGGGTTGCAGGAGACACTTTTTCTCTGCTTTCTCAGTCTGTTTCCTAGTGCCGGTTTGATGTTCCTGCAGTTTTCACTGTAAAACCGAGTTGGAGCTTGTACCTCCCCATATATTTGTATGGAATGGAGTTTGCAACTTAAAAGAAACTTCGTGTTCCCAACAAGCTAGGTGAAGGACGGCTTTCACACACACTTAACTCTCAGAACTGAGCAAGTGGAGAGACGTTCGTTCACCTATCACCCGCGGAACGGGTTGCAGGAGACACTTTTTCTCTGCTTTCTCAGTCTGTTTCCTAGTGCCGGTTTGAAGTTCCTGCAGTTTTCACTGTAAAACCGAGTTGGAGCTAGTACCTCACCATATATATGTCTGGAAAGGAGTTTGCAACTGAAAAGAAACTTTGTGTTCCCAAAAAGTTAGGTGAAGGACGGCTTTCACTCACACTTATCTCTCAGAACTGAGCAAGTGGAGAGACGTTCGTTCACCTAGCACCAAGGGAACTGGTTGCAGGAGACACTTTTTCTCTGCTTTCTCAGTCTGTTTCCTAGTGCCGGTTTGAAGTTCCTGCAGTTTTCACTGTAAAACCGAGTTGGAGCTAGTACCTCCCCATATATATGAATGGAGTGGAGTTTTCAACTGAAAAAAACTTTGTGTTCACAACAAGCTAGTTGAAGGACGGCTTTCACACACACTTATCTCTCAGAACTGAGCAAGTGGAGAGACGTTCGTTCACCTATCACCCAGGGAACGGATTGCAGGAGACACTTTTTCTCTGCTTTCTCAGTCTGTTTCCTAGTGCCGGTTTGAAGTTCCTGCAGTTTTTACTGTAAAACCGAGTTGGAGCTGGTACCTCCCCATATATATGTATGGAATGGAGTTTGCAACTGAAAAGAAACTTTGTGTTCCCAACAAGCTAGGTGAAGGATGGCTTTCACACACACTTATCTCTCAGAACTGAGTATGTGGAGAGACGTTCGTTCATCTAGCACCAGGGGAACGGGTTGCATGACACACTTTTTCTCTGCTTTCTCAGTCTGTTTCCTAGTGCCGGTTTGAAGTTCCTGCAGTTTTCACTGTAAAACCGAGTTGGAGCTAGTACCTCCCCATATATATGTATGGAATGGAGATTGCAACTGAAAAGAAACTTGTGTTCCCAACAAGCTAGGTGAAGGACGGCTTTCACACACACTTAACTCTCAGAACTGAGGAAGTGGAGAGACGTTCGTTCACCTATCACCCGCGGAACGGGTTGCAGGAGACACTTTTTCTCTGCTTTCTCAGTTTGTTTCCTAGTGCCGGTTTGATGTTCCTGCAGTTTTCACTGTAAAACCGAGTTGGAGCTTGTACCTCCCCATATATTTGTATGGAATGGAGTTTGCAACTTAAAAGAAACTTCGTGTTCCCAACAAGCTAGGTGAAGGACGGCTTTCACACACACTTAACTCTCAGAACTGAGCAAGTGGAGAGACGTTCGTTCACCTATCACCCGCGGAACGGGTTGCAGGAGACACTTTTTCTCTGCTTTCTCAGTCTGTTTCCTAGTGCCGGTTTGAAGTTCCTGCAGTTTTCAATGTAAAACCGTGTTGGAGCTAGTACCTTCCCATATATATGTATGGAAAGGAGTTTGCAACTGAAAAGAAACTTTGTGTTCCCAACAAGTTAATTGAAGGACGGCTTTCACACACACTTATCTCTCAGAACTGAGCAAGTGGAGAGACGTTCGTTCATCAAGCACCAAGGGAACGGGTTGCAGGAGACACTTTTTCTCTGCTTTCTCAGTCTGTTTCCTAGTGCCGGTTTGAAGTTCCTGCAGTTTTCACTGTAAAACCGAGTTGGAGCTAGTACCTCACCATATATATGTATGGAAAGGAGTTTGCAACTGAAAAGAAACTTTGTGTTCCCAAAAAGTTAGGTGAAGGACGGCTTTCACTCACACTTATCTCTCAGAACTGAGCAAGTGGAGAGACGTTCGTTCACCTAGCACCAAGGGAACGGGTTGCAGGAGACACTTTTTCTCTGCTTTCTCAGTCTGTTTCCTAGTGCCGGTTTGAAGTTCCTGCAGTTTTCACTGTAAAACCGAGTTGGAGCTAGTACCTCCCCATATATATGTATGGAATGGAGTTTGGAACTGAAAAGAAACTTTGTGTTCCCAACAAGCTAGGTGAAGGACGGCTTTCACACACACTTATCTCTCAGAACTGAGCAAGTGGAGATACGTTCGTTCATCTAGCACCAAGGGAACGGGTTGCTGGAGACACTTTTTCTCTGCTTTCTCAGTCTGTTTCCTAGTGCCGGTTTGAAGTTCCTGCAGTTTTCACAGTAAAACCGAGTTGGAACTTGTACCTCCCCATATATATGAATGGAGTGGAGTTTGCAACTGAAAAAAACTTTGTGTTCCCAACAAGCTAGTTGAAGGACGGCTTTCACACACACTTATCTCTCAGAACTGAGCAAGTGGAGAGACGTTCGTTCACCTATCACCCAGGGAACGGATTGCAGGAGACACTTTTTCTCTGCTTTCTCAGTCTGTTTCCTAGTGCCGGTTTGAAGTTCCTGCAGTTTTCACTGTAAAACCGAGTTGGAGCTGGTACCTCCCCATATATATGTATGGAATGGAGTTTGCAACTGAAAAGAAACTTTGTGTTCCCAACAAGCTAGGTGAAGGATGGCTTTCACACACACTTATCTCTCAGAACTGAGTATGTGGAGAGACGTTCGTTCATCTAGCACCAGGGGAACGGGTTGCATGACACACTTTTTCTCTGCTTTATCAGTCTATTTCCTAGTGCCGGTTTGAAGTTCCTGCAGTTTTCAATGTAAAACCGTGTTGGAGCTAGTACCTCCCCATATATATGTATGGAAAGGAGTTTGCAACTGAAAAGAAACTTTGTGTTCCCAACAAGCTAGGTGAAGGACGGCTTTCACACACACTTTTCTCTCAGAACTGAGCAAGTGGAGAGACGTTCGTTCATCTAGCACCAAGGGAACGCGTTGCAGGAGAAACTATTTCTCTGCTTTCTCAGTGTGTTTCCTAGTGCCGGTTTGAAATTCCTGCAGTTTTCAATGTTAAACCGTGTTGGAGCTAGTACCTCCCCATATATATGTATGCAAAGGAGTTTGCAACTGAAAAGAAACTTTGTGTTGCCAACAAGATAGGTGAAGGACGGCTTTCACACACACTTATCTCTCAGAAATGAGCAAGTGGAGAGACGTTCGTTCATCAAGCACCAAGGGAACGCGTTGCAGGAGACACTTTTTCTCTGCTTTCTCAGTCTGTTTCCTAGTGCCGGTTTGATGTTCCTGCAGTTTTCACTGTAAAACCGAGTTGGAGCTTGTACCTCCCCATATATTTGTATGGAATGGAGTTTGCAACTTAAAAGAAACTTTGTGTTCCCAACAAGCTAGGTGAAGGACGGCTTTCACACACATTTAACTCTCAGAACTGAGGAAGTGGAGAGACGTTCGTTCACCTATCACCCAGGGAACGGCTTGCAGGAGACACTTATTCTCTGCTTTCTCAGTCTGTTTCCTAGTGCCGGTTTGATGTTCCTGCAGTTTTCACTGTAAAACCGAGTTATAGCTTGTACCTCCCATATATTTGTATGGAATGGAGTTTGCAACTGAAAAGAAACTTTGTGTTCCCAACAAGCTAGGTGAAGGACGGCTTTCACACACACTTATCTCTCAGAACTGAGCAAGTGGAGAGACGTTCGTTCATCTAGCACCAAGGGAACGGGTTGCAGGAGACACTTTTTCTCTGCTTTCTCAGTCTGTTTCCTAGTGCCGGTTTGAATTTCCTGCAGTTTTCACTGTAAATCCGAGTTGGAGCTTGTACCTCCCTATATATTTGTATGGAATAGAGTTTGCAACTGAAAAGAAACTTTGTGTTCCCAACAAGCTAGGTGAAGGACGGCTTTCACACACACTTATCCCTCAGAACTGAGTATGTGGAGAGACGTTCGTTCAAGTAGCACCAAGGGAACGGGTTGCAGGAGACACTTTTTCTCTGCTTTCTCAGTCTGTTTCCTAGTGCCGGTTTGAAGTTCCTGCAGTTTTCACTGTAAAACCGAGTTGGAGCTAGTACCTCCCCATATATATGTATGGAAAGGAGTTTGCAACTGAAAAGAAACTTTGTGTTCCCAACAAGTTAGGTGAAGGACGGCTTTCACACACACTTATCTCTCAGAACTGAGCAAGTGGAGAGACGTTCGTTCACCTAGCACCAAGGGAACGGGTTGCAGGAGACACTTTTTCTCTGCTTTCTCAGTCTGTTTCCTAGTGCCGGTTTGAAGTTCCTGCAGTTTTCACTGTAAAACCGAGTTGGAGCTAGTACCTCCCCATATATTTGTATGGAATGGAGTTTGCAACTGAAAAGAAACTTTGTGTTCCCAAAAAGCAAGGTGAAGGATGGCTTTCACACACACTTATCTCTCAGAACTGAGCAAGTGGAGAGACGTTCGTTCATCTAGCACCAAGGGAACGGGTTGCAGGAGACACTTTTTCTCTGCTTTCTCATTCTGTTTCCTAGTGCCGGTTTGAAGTTCCTGCAGTTTTCACTGTAAAACCGAGTTGGAGCTTGTACCTCCCCATATATTTGTATGGAATGGAGTTTGCAACTGAAAAGAAACTTTGTGTTCCCAACAAGCTAGGTGAATGACGGCTTTCAGACACACTTATCCCTCAGAACTGAATATGTGGAGAGACGTTCGTTCATCTAGCACCAGGGGAACGGGTTGCAGGATACACTTTTTCTCTGCTTTCTCAGTCTGTTTCCTAGTGCCGGTTTGAAGTTCCTGCAGTTTTCAATGTAAAACCGTGTTGGAGCTAGTACCTCCCCATATATATGTATGGAATGGAGTTTGCAACTGAAAAGAAACTTTGTGTTCCCAACAAGTTAATTGAAGGACGGCTTTCACACACAATTATCTCTCAGAACTGAGCAAGTGGAGAGACGTTCGTTCATCAAGCACCAACGGAACGGTTTGCAGGAGACACTTTTTCTCTGCTTTCTCAGTCTGTTTCCTAGTGCCGGTTTGAAGTTCCTGCAGTTTTCACTGTAAAACCGTGTTGGAGCTAGTACCTCCCCATATATATGTATCGAATGGAGTTTGCAACTGAAAAGAAACTTTGTGTTCCCAACAAGCTAGGTGAAGGACGGCTTTCACACACACTTATCTCTCAGAACTGAGCAAGTGGAGAGACGTTCGTTCATCTAGCACCAAGGGAACGGGTTGCAGGAGACACTTTTTCTCTGCTTTCTCAGTCTGTTTCCTAGTGCCGGTTTGAAGTTCCTGCAGTTTTCACAGTAAAACCGAGTTGGAACTTGTACCTCACCATATATATGAATGGAGTGGAGTTTGCAACTGAAAAGAAACTTTGTGTTCCCAACAAGCTAGTTGAAGGACGGCTTTCACACACACTTATCTCTCAGAACTGAGCAAGTGGAGAGACGTTCGTTCAACTATCACCCAGGGAACGGATTGCAGGAGACACTTTTTCTCTGCTTTCTCAGTCTGTTTCCTAGTGCCGGCTTGAAGTTCCTGCAGTTTTCACTGTAAAACCGAGTTGGAGCTGGTACCTCCCCATATATATGTATGGAATGGAGTTTGCAACTGAAAAGAAACTTTGTGTTCCCAACAAGCTAGGTGAAGTATGGCTTTCACACACACTTTTCTCTCAGAACTGAGCAAGTGGAGAGACGTTCGTTCACCTAGCACCAAGGGAACAGGTTGCAGGAGACTCTTTTTCTCTGTTTTCTCAGTATTTTTCCTAGTGCCGGTTTGAAGTTCCTGCAGTTTTCACTGTAAAACCGAGTTGGAGCTAGTATCTCCCCATATATTTGTATGGAATGGAGTTTGCAACTGAAAAGAAACTTTGTTTTCCCAACAAGCTAGGTGAAGGACGGCTTTCACACACACTTATCTCACAGAAATGAGCAAGTGGAGAGACGTTCGTTCATCAAGCACCAAGGGAACGGGTTGCAGGAGACACTTTTTCTCTGCTTTCTCAGTCTGTTTCCTAGTGCCGGTTTGAAGTTCCTGCAGTTTTCACTGTAAAACCGAGTTGGAGCTAGTACCTCCCCATATATATGTATGGAAAGGAGTTTGCAACTGAAAAGAAACTTTGTGTTCCCAACAAGTTAGGTGAAGGACGGCTTTCACACACACTTATCTCTCATAACTGAGCAAGTGGAGAGACGTTCGTTCACCTATCACCCAGGGAACGGATTGCAGGAGACACTTTTTCTCTACTTTCTCAGTCTGTTTCCTAGTGCCGGTTTGAAGTTCCTGCAGTTTTCACTGTAAAACCGAGTTGGAGCTGGTACCTCCCCATATATATGTATGGAATGGAGTTTGCAACTGAAAAGAAACTCTGTGTTCCCAACAAGCTAGGTGAAGTATGGCTTTCACACACACTTTTCTATCAGAACTGAGCAAGTGGAGAGACGTTCGTTCACCTAGCACCAAGGGAACAGGTTGCAGGAGATTCTTTTTCTATGCTTTCTCAGTATTTTTCCTAGTGCCGGTTTGAAGTTCCTGCAGTTTTCACTGTAAAACCGAGTTGGAGCTAGTATCTCCCCATATATATGTATGGAATGGAGTTTGCAACTGAAAAGAAACTTTGTGTTCCCAACAAGCTAGGTGAAGGACTGCTTTCACACACACTTATCTCACAGAAATGAGCAAGTGGAGAGACGTTCGTTCATCAAGCACCAAGGGAACGGGTTGCAGGAGACACCTTTTCTCTGCTTTCTCAGTCTGTTTCCTAGTGCCGGTTTGAAGTTCCTGCAGTTTTCACTGTAAAACCGAGTTGGAGCTTGAACCTCCCCATATATATGTTTGGAAAGGAGTTTGCAACTGAAAAGAAACTTTGTGTTCCCAACAAGCTAGGTGAAGGACGGCTTTCACACACACTTATCTCTCAGAACTGAGAAGTGGAGAGACGTTCGTTCACCTACCACCAAGGGATCGGGTTGCAGGAGACACTTTTTCTCTGCTTTCTCAGTCTGTTTCCTAGTGCCGGTTTGATGTTCCTGCAGTTTTCACTGTAAAACCGAGTTGGAGCTAGTACCTCCCCATATATATGTATGGAATGGAGTTTGCAACTGAAAAGAAACTTTGTGTTCCCAACAAGTTAGGTGAAGGACGGCTTTCACACACACTTATCTCTCAGAAATGAGCAAGTGGAGAGACGTTCGTTCACCTACCACCAAGGGAACGGGTTGCAGGAGACACTTTTTCTCTGCTTTCTCAGTCTGTTTCCTAGTGCCGGTTTGAAGTTCCTGCAGTTTTCACAGTAAAACCGAGTTGGAACTTGTACCTCACCATATATATGAATGGAGTGGAGTTTGCAACTGAAAAGAAACTTTGTGTTCCCAACAAGCTAGTTGAAGGACGGCTTTCACACACATTTATCTCTCAGAACTGAGCAAGTGGAGAGACGTTCGTTCACCTATCACCCAGGGAACGGATTGCAGGAGACACTTTTTCTCTGCTTTCTCAGTCTGTTTCCTAGTGCCGGTTTGAAGTTCCTGCAGTTTTCACTGTAAAACCGAGTTGGAGCTGGTACCTCCCCATGTATATGTATGGAATGGTGTTTGCAACTGAAAAGAAACTTTGTGTTCCCAACAAGTTAGGTGAAGGACGGCTTTCACACACACTTATCTCTCAGAACTGAGTAAGTGGAGAGATGTTCGTTCATCTAGAACCAAGGAAACGGGTTGCAGGAGACACTTTTTATCTGCTTTCTGAGTCTGTTTCCTAGTGCCGGTTTGAAGTTCCTGCAGTTTTCACTGTAAAACCGAGTTGGAGCTAGTACCTCCCCATATATATGTAAGGAATGGAGTTTGCAACTGAAAAGAAACTTTGTGTTCCCAACAAGCTAGTTGAAGGACGGCTTTCACACACACTTATCTCTCAGAACTGAGCAAGAGGAGAGACGTTCGTTCATCTAGCACCAAGGGAACGGGTTGCAGGAGACACTTTTTCTCTGCTTCCTCAGTCTGTTTCCTAGTGCCGGTTTCAAGTTCCTGCAGTTTTAACTGTAAAACCGAGTTGGAGCTGGTACCTCACCATATATTTGTATGGAATGGAGTATGCAACTGAAAAGAAACTTTGTGTTCCCAAAAAGCTAGTTGAAGGACGGCTTTCACACACACTTATCTCTCAGAACTGAGCAAGTGGGGAGACGTTCGTTCACCTAGCACCAAGGGAAAGGGTTGCAGGAGACTCTTTTTCTCTGCTTTCTCAGTCTGTTTCCTAGTGCCGGTTTGAAGTTCCTGCAGTTTTCACTGTAAAACCGAGTTGGAGCTGGTACCTCCCCATATATATGTATGGAATGGAGTTTGCCACTGAAAAGAAACTTTGTGTTCGCAACAAGCTAGGTGAAGGACGGCTTTTACACACACTTATCTCTCAGAACTGAGCAAGTGGAGAGACGTTCGTTCATCTAGCACCAAGGGAACGGGTTGCAGGAGACACTTTTTCTCTGCTTTCTCAGTCTGTTTCCTAGTGCCGGTTTGAAGTTCCTGCAGTTTTCACTGTAAAACCGAGTTGGAGCTAGTACCTCCCCATATATATGTATGGAATGGAGATTGCAACTGAAAAGAAACTTGTGTTCCCAACAAGCTAGGTGAAGGACGGCTTTCACACACACTTAACTCTCAGAACTGAGGAAGTGGAGAGACGTTCGTTCACCTATTACCCGCGGAACGGGTTGCAGGAGACACTTTTTCTCTGCTTTCTCAGTCTGTTTCCTAGTGCCGGTTTGAAGTTCCTGCAGTTTTCACTGTAAAACCGAGTTGGAGCTAGTACCTCCCCATATATATGTATGGAATGTAGATTGCAACTGAAAAGAAACTTGTGTTCCCAACAAGCTAGGTGAAGGACGGCTTTCACACACACTTAACTCTCAGAACTGAGGAAGTGGAGAGACGTTCGTTCACATATCACCCGCGGAACGGGTTGCAGGAGACACTTTTTCTCTGCTTTCTCAGTCTGTTTCCTAGTGCCGGTTTGATGTTCCTGCAGTTTTCACTGTAAAACCGAGTTGGAGCTTGTACCTCCCCATATATTTGTATGGAATGGAGTTTGCAACTTAAAAGAAACTTCGTGTTCCCCACAAGCTAGGTGAAGGACGGCTTTCACACACACTTATCTCTCAGAACTGAGCAAGTGGAGAGACGTTCGTTCATCTAGCACCAAGGGAACGGGTTGCAGGAGACACTTTTTCTCTGCTTTCTCATTCTGTTTCCTAGTGCCGGTTTGAAGTTCCTGCAGTTTTCTATGTAAAACAGTGTTGGAGCTAGTACCTCCCCATATATATGTATGGAAAGGAGTTTGCAACTGAAAAGAAACTTTATGTTCCCAACAAGCTAGTTGAAGGACGGCTTTCACACACACTTATCTCTCAGAACTGAGCAAGTGGAGAGACGTTCGTTCATCTAGCAACAAGGGAACGCGTTGCAGGAGACAATTTTTCTCTGCATTCTCAGTCTGTTTCCTAGTGCCGGTTTGAAGTTCCTGCAGTTTTCAATGTAAAACCGTGTTGGAGCTAGTACCTCCCCATATATATGTATGGAAAGGAGTTTGCAACTGAAAAGAAACTTTGTGTTCCCAACAAGCTAGGTGAAGGACGGCTTTCACACACACTTATCTCTCAGAACTGAGCAAGTGGAGAGACGTTCGTTCATCTAGCACCAAGGGAACGCGTTGCAGGAGACACTTTTTCTCTGCTTTCTCAGTCTGTTTCCTAGTGCCGGTTTGAAGTTCCTGCAGTTTTCACTGTAAAACCGAGTTGGAGCTTGTACCTCCCCATATATATGTAAGGAATGGAGTTTGCAACTGAAAAGAAACTTTGTGTTCCCAACAAGCTAGGTGAAGGTTGGCTTTTACACACACTTTTTTCTAAGAACTGAGCAAGTGGAGAGACGTTCGTTCATCTAGCACCAAGGGAACGGGTTGCAGGGGACACTTTTTCTCTGCTTTCTCAGTCTGTTTCCTAGTGCCGGTTTGAAGTTCCTCCAGTTTTCACTGTAAAACAGAGTTGGAGCTAGTACCTCCCCATATATATGTATGGAATGGAGTTTGCAACTGAAAAGAAATTTTGTGTTCCCAACAATCTAGTTAAAGGACGGCTTTCACACACACTTAACTCTCAGAACTGAGGAAGTGGAGAGACGTTCGTTCACCTAGCACCAAGGGAACGGGTTGCAGGAGACACATTTTCTCTGCTTTCTCACTCTGTTTCCTAGTGCCGGTTTGAAGTTCCTCCAGTTTTCACTGTAAAACCGAGTTGGAGCTAGTACCTCCCCATATATTTGTATGGAATGGAGTTTGCAACTGAAAAGAAACTTTGTGTTCCCAACAAGCTAGGTGAAGGATGGCTTTCACACACACTTATCTCTCAGAACTGAGTAAGTGGAGAGACGTTCGTTCATCTAGCACCAAGGGAACGGGTTGCAGGAGACACTTTTTCTCTGCTTTCTCATTCTGTTTCCTAGTGCCGGTATGAATTTCCTGCAGTTTTCACTGTAAAACCGAGTTGGAGCTTGTACCTCCCCATATATTTATATGGAATGGAGTTTGCAACTTAAAAGAAACTTCGTGTTCCCAACAAGCTAGGTGAAGGACGGCTTTCACACACACTTAACTCTCAGAACTGAGCAAGTGGAGAGACGTTCGTTCACCTATCACCCGCGGAACGGGTTGCAGGAGACACTTTTTCTCTGCTTTCTCAGTCTGTTTCCTAGTGCCGGTTTGAAGTTCCTGCAGTTTTCAATGTAAAACCGTGTTGGAGCTAGTACCTCCCCATATATATGTATGGAAATGAGTTTGCAACTGAAAAGAAACTTTGTGTTCTCAACAAGCTAGGTGAAGGACGGCTTTCACACACACTTATCTCTCAGAACTGAGCAAGTGGAGAGACGTTCGTTCATCTAGCACCAAGGGAACGGGTTGCAGGAGACACTTTATCTCTGCTTTCTCAGTCTGTTTCCTAGTGCCGGTTTGAAGTTCCTGCAGTTTTAACTGTAAAACCGAGTTGGAGCTGGTACCTCCCCATATATATGTATGGAATGGAGTTTGCCACTGAAAAGAAACTTTGTGTTCGCAACAAGCTAGGTGAAGGACGGCTTTTACACACACTTATCTCTCAGAACTGAGCAAGTGGAGAGACGTTCGTTCATCTAGCACCAAGGGAACGGGTTGCAGGAGACACTTTTTCTCTGCTTTCTCAGTCTGTTTCCTAGTGCCGGTTTGAAGTTCCTGCAGTTTTCACTGTAAAACCGAGTTGGAGCTAGTACCTCCCCATATATATGTATGGAATGGAGATTGCAACTGAAAAGAAACTTGTGTTCCCAACAAACTAGGTCAAGGACGGCTTTCACACACACTTAACTCTCAGAACTGAGGAAGTGGAGAGACGTTCGTTCACCTATCACCCGCGGAACGGGTTGCAGGAGACACTTTTTCTCTGCTTTCTCAGTCTGTTTCCTAGTGCCGGTTTGAAGTTCCTGCAGTTTTCACTGTAAAACCGAGTTGGAGCTAGTACCTCCCCATATATATGTATGGAATGGAGATTGCAACTGAAAAGAAACTTGTGTTCCCAACAAGCTAGGTGAAGGACGGCTTTCACACACACTTAACTCTCAGAACTGAGGAAGTGGAGAGACGTTCGTTCACCTATCACCCGCGGAACGGGTTGCAGGAGACACTTTTTCTCTGCTTTCTCAGTCTGTTTCCTAGTGCCGGTTTGATGTTCCTGCAGTTTTCACTGTAAAACCGAGTTGGAGCTTGTACCTCCCCATATATTTGTATGGAATGGAGTTTGCAACTTAAAAGAAACTTCGTGTTCCCAACAAGCTAGGTGAAGGACGGCTTTCACACACACTTATCTCTCAGAACTGAGCAAGTGGAGAGACGTTCGTTCATCTAGCACCAAGGGAACGGGTTGCAGGAGACACTTTTTCTCTGCTTTCTCATTCTGTTTCCTAGTGCCGGTTTGAAGTTCCTGCAGTTTTCACTGTAAATCCGAGTTGGAGCTTGTACCTCCCCATATATTTGTATGGAATAGAGTTTGCAACTGAAAAGAAACTTTGTGTTCCCAACAAGCTAGGTGAAGGACGGCTTTCACACACACTTATCCCTCAGAACTTAGTATGTGGAGAGACGTTCATTCATTTAACACCAGGGGAACGGGTTGCAGGAGACACTTTTTCTCTGCTTTCTCAGTCTGTTTCCTAGTGCCGGTTTGAAGTTCCTGCAGTTTTCAATGTAAAACCGTGTTGGAGCCTGTACCTTCCCATATATATGTATGGAAAGGAGTTTGCAACTGAAAAGAAACTTTGTGTTCCCAACAAGTTAATTGAAGGACGGCTTTCACACACACTTATCTCTCAGAACTGAGCAAGTGGAGAGACGTTCGTTCATCAAGCACCAAGGGAACGGGTTGCAGGAGACACTTTTTCTCTGCTTTCTCAGTCTGTTTCCTAGTGCCGGTTTGAAGTTCCTGCAGTTTTCACTGTAAAACCGAGTTGGAGCTAGTACCTCACCATATATATGTATGGAAAGGAGTTTGCAACTGAAAAGAAACTTTGTGTTCCCAAAAAGTTAGGTGAAGTACGGCTTTCACTCACACTTATCTCTCAGAACTGAGCAAGTGGATAGACGTTCGTTCACCTAGCACCAAGGGAACGGGTTGCAGGAGACACTTTTTCTCTGCTTTCTCAGTCTGTTTCCTAGTGCCGGTTTGAAGTTCCTGCAGTTTTCACTGTAAAACCGAGTTGGAGCTAGTACCTCCCCATATATATGTATGGAATGGAGTTTGGAACTGAAAAGAAACTTTGTGTTCCCAACAAGCTAGGTGAAGGACGGTTTCACACACACTTATCTCTCAGAACTGAGCAAGTGGAGAGACGTTCGTTCATCTAGCACCAAGGGAACGGGTTGCTGGAGACACTTTTTCTCTGCTTTCTCAGTCTGTTTCCTAGTGCCGGTTTGAAGTTCCTGCAGTTTTCACAGTAAAACCGAGTTGGAACTTGTACCTCCCCATATATATGAATGGAGTGGAGTTTGCAACTGAAAAAAACTTTGTGTTCCCAACAAGCTAGGTGAAGGACGGCTTTCACACACACTTATCTCTCAGAACTGAGCAAGTGGAGAGACGTTCGTTCACCTATCACCCAGGGAACGGATTGCAGGAGACACTTTTTCTCTGCTTTCTCAGTCTGTTTCCTAGTGCCGGTTTGAAGTTCCTGCAGTTTTCACTGTAAAACCGAGTTGGAGCTGGTACCTCCCCATATATATGTATGGAATGGAGTTTGCAACTGAAAAGAAACTTTGTGTTCCCAACAAGCTAGGTGAAGGATGGCTTTCACACACACTTATCTCTCAGAACTGAGTATGTGGAGAGACGTTCGTTCATCTAGCACCAGGGGAACGGGTGGCATGACACACTTTTTCTCTGCTTTATCAGTCTATTTCCTAGTGCCGGTTTGAAGTTCCTGCAGTTTTCAATGTAAAACCGTGTTGGAGCTAGTACCTCCCCATATATTTGTATGGAATGGAGTTTGCAACTTAAAAGAAACTTTGTGTTCCCAACAAGCTAGGTGAAGGACGGCTTTCACACACACTTAACTCTCAGAACTGAGGAAGTGGAGAGACGTTCGTTCACCTATCACCCAGGGAACGGCTTGCAGGAGACACTTATTCTCTGATTTCTCAGTCTGTTTCCTAGTGCCGGTTTGATGTTCCTGCAGTTTTCACTGTAAAACCGAGTTGGAGCTTGTACCTCCCATATATTTGTATGGAATGGAGTTTGCAACTGAAAAGAAACTTTGTGTTCCCAACAACCTAAGTGAATGACGGCTTTCACACACACTTATCTCTCAGAACTGAGCAAGTGGAGAGACGTTCGTTCATCTAGCACCAAGGGAACGGGTTGCAGGAGACACTTTTTCTCTGATTTCTCAGTCTGTTTCCTAGTGCCGGTTTGAATTTCCTGCAGTTTTCACTGTAAATCCGAGTTGGAGCTTGTACCTCCCTATATATTTGTACGGAATAGAGTTTGCAACTGAAAAGAAACTTTGTGTTCCCAACAAGCTAGGTGAAGGACGGCTTTCACACACACTTATCCCTCAGAACTGAGTATGTGGAGAGACTTTCGTTCAAGTAGCACCAAGGGAACGGGTTGCAGGAGACACTTTTTCTCTGCTTTCTCAGTCTGTTTCCTAGTGCCTGTTTGAAGTTCCTGCAGTTTTCAATGTAAAACCGTGTTGGAGCTAGTACCTCCCCATATATATGTATGGAAAGGAGTTTGCAACTGAAAAGAAACTTTGTGTTCCCAACAAGTTAATTGAAGGACGGCTTTCACACACACTTATCTCTCAGAACTGAGCAAGTGGAGAGACGTTCGTTCATCAAGCACCAAGGGAACGGGTTGCAGGAGACACTTTTTCTCTGCTTTCTCAGTCTGTTTCCTAGTGCCGGTTTGAAGTTCCTGCAGTTTTCACTGTAAAACCGTGTTGGAGCTAGTACCTCCCCATATATATGTATGGAAAGGAGTTTGCAACTGAAAAGAAACTTTGTGTTCCCAACAAGTTAGGTGAAGGACGGCTTTCACACACACTTATCTCTCAGAACTGAGCAAGTGGAGAG
Source organism: Camelus bactrianus (assembly GCF_048773025.1). Lineage (NCBI taxonomy): Eukaryota > Metazoa > Chordata > Mammalia > Artiodactyla > Camelidae > Camelus > Camelus bactrianus. The sequence continues at coordinate 79,203,977 of NC_133542.1, read as the reverse complement.
ACGTTCGTTCACCTAGCACCAAGGGAACGGGTTGCAGGAGACACTTTTTCTCTGCTTTCTCAGTCTGTTTCCTAGTGCCGGTTTGAAGTTCCTGCAGTTTTCACTGTAAAACCGAGTTGGAGCTAGTACCTCCCCATATATTTGTATGGAATGGAGTTTGCAACTGAAAAGAAACTTTGTGTTCCCAACAAGCAAGGTGAAGGATGGCTTTCACACACACTTATCTCTCAGAACTGAGCAAGTGGAGAGACGTTCGTTCATCTAGCACCAAGGGAACGGGTTGCAGGAGACACTTTTTCTCTGCTTTCTCATTCTGTTTCCTAGTGCCGGTTTGAAGTTCCTGCAGTTTTCACTGTAAAACCGAGTTGGAGCTTGTACCTCCCCATATATTTGTATGGAATGGAGTTTGCAACTGAAAAGAAACTTTGTGTTCCCAACAAGCTAGGTGAATGACGGCTTTCAGACACACTTATCCCTCAGAACTGAATATGTGGAGAGACGTTCGTTCATCTAGCACCAGGGGAACGGGTTGAAGGAGACACTTTTTCTCTGCTTTCTCATTCTGTTTCCTAGTGCCGGTTTGAAGTTCCTGCAGTTTTCAATGGTAAACCGTGTTGGAGCTAGTACCTCCCCATATATATGTATGGAATGGAGTTTGCAACTGAAAAGAAACTTTGTGTTCCCAACAAGTTAATTGAAGGACGGCTTTCACACACAATTATCTCTCAGAACTGAGCAAGTGGAGAGACGTTCGTTCATCAAGCACCAACGGAACGGTTTTCAGGAGACACTTTTTCTCTGCTTTCTCAGTCTGTTTCCTAGTGCCGGTTTGAAGTTCCTGCAGTTTTCACTGTAAAACCGTGTTGGAGCTAGTACCTCCCCATATATATGTATCGAATGGAGTTTGCAACTGAAAAGAAACTTTGTGTTCCCAACAAGCTAGGTGAAGGACGGCTCTCACACACACTTATCTCTCAGAACTGAGCAAGTGGAGAGACGTTCGTTCATCTAGCACCAAGGGAACGGGTTGCAGGAGACACTTTTTCTCTGCTTTCTCAGTCTGTTTCCTAGTGCCGGTTTGAAGTTCCTGCAGTTTTCACAGTAAAACCGAGTTGGAACTTGTACCTCACCATATATATGAATGGAGTGGAGTTTGCAACTGAAAAGAAACTTTGTGTTCCCAACAAGCTAGTTGAAGGACGGCTTTCACACACACTTATCTCTCAGAACTGAGCAAGTGGAGAGACGTTCGTTCAACTATCACCCAGGGAACGGATTGCAGGAGACACTTTTTCTCTGCTTTCTCAGTCTGTTTCCTAGTGCCGGTTTGAAGTTCCTGCAGTTTTCACTGTAAAACCGAGTTGGAGCTGGTACCTCCCCATATATATGTATGGAATGGAGTTTGCAACTGAAAAGAAACTTTGTGTTCCCAACAAGCTAGGTGAAGTATGGCTTTCACACACACTTTTCTCTCAGAACTGAGCAAGTGGAGAGACGTTCGTTCACCTAGCACCAAGGGAACAGGTTGCAGGAGACTCTTTTTCTCTGTTTTCTCAGTATTTTTCCTAGTGCCGGTTTGAAGTTCCTGCAGTTTTCACTGTAAAACCGAGTTGGAGCTAGTATCTCCCCATATATATGTATGGAATGGAGTTTGCAACTGAAAAGAAACTTTGTGTTCCCAACAAGCTAGGTGAAGGACGGCTTTCACACACACTTATCTCACAGAAATGAGCAAGTGGAGAGACGTTCGTTCATCAAGCACCAAGGGAACGGGTTGCAGGAGACACTTTTTCTCTGCTTTCTCAGTCTGTTTCCTAGTGCCGGTTTGAAGTTCCTGCAGTTTTCACTGTAAAACCGAGTTGGAGCTAGTACCTCCCCTTATATATGTATGGAAAGGAGTTTGCAACTGAAAAGAAACTTTGTGTTCCCAACAAGTTAGGTGAAGGACGGCTTTCACACACACTTATCTCTCATAACTGAGCAAGTGGAGAGACGTTCGTTCACATATCACCCAGGGAACGGATTGCAGGAGACACTTTTTCTCTACTTTCTCAGTCTGTTTCCTAGTGCCGGTTTGAAGTTCCTGCAGTTTTCACTGTAAAACCGAGTTGGAGCTGGTACCTCCCCATATATATGTATGGAATGGAGTTTGCAACTGAAAAGAAACTTTGTGTTCCCAACAAGCTAGGTGAAGTATGGCTTTCACACACACTTTTCTATCAGAACTGAGCAAGTGGAGAGACGTTCGTTCACCTAGCACCAAGGGAACAGGTTGCAGGAGATTCTTTTTCTATGCTTTCTCAGTATTTTTCCTAGTGCCGGTTTGAAGTTCCTGCAGTTTTCACTGTAAAACCGAGTTGGAGCTAGTATCTCCCCATATATATGTATGGAATGGAGTTTGCAACTGAAAAGAAACTTTGTGTTCCCAACAAGCTAGGTGAAGGACGGCTTTCACACACACTTATCTCACAGAAATGAGCAAGTGGAGAGACGTTCGTTCATCAAGCACCTAGGGAACGGGTTGCAGGAGACACCTTTTCTCTGCTTTCTCAGTCTGTTTCCTAGTGCCGGTTTGAAGTTCCTGCAGTTTTCACTGTAAAACCGAGTTGGAGCTAGTACTTCCCCATATATATGTATGGAAAGGAGTTTGCAACTGAAAAGAAAATTTGTGTTCCCAACAAGCTAGGTGAAGGACGGCTTTCACACACACTTATCTCTCAGAACTGAGCAAGTGGAGAGACGTTCGTTCACCTACCACCAAGGGATCGGGTTGCAGGAGACACTTTTTCTCTGCTTTCTCAGTCTGTTTCCTAGTGCCGGTTTGATGTTCCTGCAGTTTTCACTGTAAAACCGAGTTGGAGCTAGTACCTCCCCATATATATGTATGGAATGGAGTTTGCAACTGAAAAGAAACTTTGTGTTCCCAACAAGGTAGGTGAAGGACGGCTTTCACACACACTTATCTCTCAGAAATGAGCAAGTGGAGAGACGTTCGTTCACCTACCACCAAGGGAACGGGTTGCAGGAGACACTTTTTCTCTGCTTTCTCAGTCTGTTTCCTAGTGCCGGTTTGAAGTTCCTGCAGTTTTCACAGTAAAACCGAGTTGGAACTTGTACCTCACCATATATATGAATGGAGTGGAGTTTGCAACTGAAAAGAAACTTTGTGTTCCCAACAAGCTAGTTGAAGGACGGCTTTCACACACACTTATCTCTCAGAACTGAGCAAGTGGAGAGACGTTCGTTCACCTATCACCCAGGGAACGGATTGCAGGAGACACTTTTTCTCTGTTTTCTCAGTCTGTTTCCTAGTGCCGGTTTGAAGTTCCTGCAGTTTTCACTGTAAAACCGAGTTGGAGCTGGTACCTCCCCATGTATATGTATGGAATGGTGTTTGCAACTGAAAAGAAACTTTGTGTTCCCAACAAGTTAGGTGAAGGACGGCTTTCACACACACTTATCTCTCAGAACTGAGTAAGTGGAGAGATGTTCGTTCATCTAGAACCAAGGAAACGGGTTGCAGGAGACACTTTTATCTGCTTTCTCAGTCTGTTTCCTAGTGCCGGTTTGAAGTTCCTGCAGTTTTCACTGTAAAACCGAGTTGGAGCTAGTACCTCCCCATATATATGTAAGGAATGGATTTTGCAACTGAAAAGAAACTTTGTGTTCCCAACAAGCTAGTTGAAGGACGGCTTTCACACACACTTATCTCTCAGAACTGAGCAAGAGGAGAGACTTTCGTTCATCTAGCACCAAGGGAACGGGTTGCAGGAGACACTTTTTCTCTGCTTCCTCAGTCTGTTTCCTAGTGCCGGTTTCAAGTTCCTGCAGTTTTAACTGTAAAACCGAGTTGGAGCTGGTACCTCCCCATATATTTGTATGGAATGGAGTATGCAACTGAAAAGAAACTTTGTGTTCCCAAAAAGCTAGTTGAAGGACGGCTTTCACACACACTTATCTCTCAGAACTGAGCAAGTGGGGAGACGTTCGTTCACCTAGCACCAAGGGAAAGGGTTGCAGGAGACTCTTTTTCTCTGCTTTCTCAGTCTGTTTCCTAGTGCCGGTTTGAAGTTCCTGCAGTTTTCACTGTAAAACCGAGTTGGAGCTGGAACCTCCCCATGTATTTGTTGGAATGGTGTTTGCAACTGAAAAGAAACTTTGTGTTCCCAACAAGTTAGGTGAAGGACGGCTTTCACACACACTTAACTTTCAGAACTTAGTAAGTGGAGAGACGTTCGTTCATCTAGAACCAAGGCAACGGGTTGCAGGAGACACTTTTTCTCTGCTTTCTCAGTCTGTTTCCTAGTGCCGGTTTGAAGTTCCTGCAGTTTTCACTGTAAAACCGAGTTGGAGCTAGTACCTCCCCATATATATGTAAGGAATGGAGTTTGCAACTGAAAAGAAACTTTGTGTTCCCAACAAGTTAGTTGAAGTACGGCTTTCACACACACTTATCTCTCAGAATTGAGCAAGTGGAGAGACGTTCGTTCACCTAGCACCAAGGGAACGGGTTGCAGGAGACACTTTTTCTCAGCTTTCTCATTCTGTTTCCTAGTGCCCGTTGAAGTTCCTGCAGTTTTCACTGTAAAACCGAGTTGGAGCTAGTACCTGCCCATATATTTGTATGGAATGGGGTTTGCAACTGAAAAGAAACTTTGTGTTCCCAACAAGCTAGGTGAAGGACGGCTTTCACACACACTTATCTCTCAGAACTGAGCAAGTGAGAGACGTTCGATCATCTAGCACCAAGGGAACGGGTTGCAGGAGACACTTTTTCTCTGCTTTCTCAGTCTGTTTCCTAGTGCCGGTTTGAAGTTCCTGCAGTTTTCACTGTAAAACCGAGTTGGAGCTAGTACCTCCCCATATATATGTATGGATTGGAGTTTGCAACTGAAAAGAAACTTTGTGTTCCCAACAAGCTAGGTGAAGGACGGCTTTCACACACAATTATAACTCAGAAATGAGCAAGTGGATAGACGTTCGTTCATCTAGCAGCAGGGGAACGGGTTGCAGGAGACACTTTTTCTCTGCTTTCTCATTCTGTTTCCTAGTGCCGGTTTGAAGTTCCTGCAGTTTTCACTGTAAAACCGAGTTGGAGCTAGTACCTCCCCATATATATGTATGGAATGGAGTTTGCAACTGAAAAGAAACTTTGTGTTCCCAAAAAGCTAGGTGAAGGACGGCTTTCACCCACACTTATCTCTCAGACCTGAGCAAGTGGAGAGACGTTCGTTCATCAAGCACCAAGGTAACGGGTTTCAGGAGTCATTTTTTCTGTGCTTTCTCAGTCTGTTTCCTAGTGCCGGTTTGAAGTTCCTGCAGTTTTCACTGTAAAACCGAGTTGGAGCTAGTACCTTCCCATATATATGTATGGAATGGAGTTTGCAACTGAAAAGGAACTTTGTGTTCCCAACCAGCTAGGTGAAGGACGGCTTTCACACACACTTATCTCTCAGAACTGAGCAAGTCGAGAGGAGTTCGTTCATTTAGCACCAAGGGTACGGTTAGCTGGAGACACTTTTGCTCTGCTTTCTCAGTATGTTTCCTAGTGCCGGTTTGAAGTTCCTGCAGTTTTCACTGTAAAACCGATTTGGAACTTGAACCTCCCCATATATATGAATGGAGTGGAGTTTGCAACTGAAAAGAATCTTTGTGTTCCCAACAAGCTAGGTGAAGGACGGCTTTCACACACACATAACTCTCAGAACTGAGCAAGTGGAGAGACGTTCGTTCATCTAGCACCAAGGGAACGGTTTGCAGGAGACACATTTTCTCTGCTTTCTTATTCTGTTTCCTAATGAAGGTTTGACGTTACTGCAGTTTTCACTGTAAAACCGAGTTGGAGGTTGTACCTCCCCATATATATGTATGGAATTCTTTTTGCAAGTGAAAAGAAACTTTGTGTTCCCAACAAGCTAGTTGAAGGATGGCTTTCACACACACTTTTCTCTCAGAAATGAGCAAGTGGAGAGACGTTCGTTCATCTAGCACCAAGGGAACGGGTTGCAGGAGACACTTTTTCTCTGCTTTCTCAGTCTGTTTCCTAGTGCCGGTTTGAAGTTCCTGCAGATTTCACTGTAAAACCGAGTTGGAGCTTGTACCTCCCCATATATTTGTAAGGAATGGAGTTTGCAACTGAAAAGAAACATTGTGTTCCAAACCAGCTAGGTGAAGGACGGCTTTTACACACAATTATCTCTCAGAAATGAGTATGTGGAGAGACGTTCGTTCATCTAGCACCAGGGGAACGGTTTGCAGGAGACACTTTTTCTCTGCATTCTCAGTCTGTTTCCTAGTGCCGGTTTGAATTTCCTGCAGTTTTCAATGTAAAACCGTGTTGGAGCTAGTACCTCCCCATATATATGTATGGAAAGGAGTTTGCAACTGAAAAGAAACTTTGTGTTCCCAACAAGCTAGGTGAAGGACGGCTTTCACACACACTTATCTCTCAGAACTGAGCAAGTGGAGAGACGTTCGTTCATCTAGCACCAGGGGAACGGGTTGCAGGAGACACTTTTTCTCTTCTTTCTCAGTCTGTTTCCTAGTGCCGGTTTGAAGTTCCTGCAGATTTCACTGTAAAACCGAGTTGGAGCTGGTACCTCCCCATGTATATGTATGGAATGGTGTTTGCAACTGAAAAGAAACTTTGTGTTCCCAACAAGCTAGGTGAAGGACGGCTTTCACACACACTTATCTCTCAGAACTGAGCAAGAGGAGAGACGTTCGTTCATCTAGCACCAAGGGAACGGGTTGCAGGAGACACTTTTTCTCTGCTTTCTCATTCTGTTTCCTAGTGCCGGTTTGAAGTTCCTGCAGTTTACACTGTAAAACCGAGTTGGAGCTAGTACCTCCCCATATATATGTATGGAAAGGAGTTTTCAACTGAAAAGAAACTTTGTGTTCCCAACAAGCTAGGTGAAGGACGGCTTTCACACACACTTATCTCTCAGAACTGAGCAAGTGGAGAGACGTTCGTTCATCAAGCACCAAGGGAACGGGTTTCAGGAGTCATTTTTTCTGTGCTTTCTCAGTCTGTTTCCTAGTGCCGGTTTGAAGTTCCTGCAGTTTTCACTGTAAAACCGAGTTGGAGCTAGTACCTTCCCATATATATGTATGGAATGGAGTATGCAACTGAAAAGAAACTTTGTGTTCCCAACCAGCTAGGTGAAGGACGGCTTTCACACACACTTATCTCTCAGAACTGAGCAAGTCGAGAGGAGTTCGTTCATTTAGCACCAAGGGTACGGTTAGCTGGAGACACTTTTGCTCTGCTTTCTCAGTATGTTTCCTAGTGCCGGTTTGAAGTTCCTGCAGTTTTCACTGTAAAACCGATTTGGAACTTGAACCTCCCCATATATATGAATGGAGTGGAGTTTGCAACTGAAAAGAATCTTTGTGTTCCCAACAAGCTAGGTGAAGGACGGCTTTCACACACACATAACTCTCAGAACTGAGCAAGTGGAGAGACGTTCGTTCATCTAGCACCAAGGGAACGGTTTGCAGGAGACACATTTTCTCTGCTTTCTTATTCTGTTTCCTAATGCCGGTTTGACGTTACTGCAGTTTTCACTGTAAAACCGAGTTGGAGCTTGTACCTCCCCATATATATGTATGGAATTCATTTTGCAAGTGAAAAGAAACTTTGTGTTCCCAACAAGCTAGTTGAAGGATGGCTTTCACACACACTTTTCTCTCAGAAATGAGCAAGTGGAGAGACGTTCGTTCATCTAGCACCAAGGGAACGGGTTGCAGGAGACACTTTTTCTCTGCTTTCTCAGTCTGTTTCCTAGTGCCGGTTTGAAGTTCCTGCAGATTTCACTGTAAAACCGAGTTGGAGCTTGTACCTCCCCATATATTTGTAAGGAATGGAGTTTGCAACTGAAAAGAAACATTGTGTTCCAAACCAGCTAGGTGAAGGACGGCTTTTACACACAATTATCTCTCAGAAATGAGTATGTGGAGAGACGTTCGTTCATCTAGCACCAGGGGAACGGTTTGCAGGAGACACTTTTTCTCTGCATTCTCAGTCTGTTTCCTAGTGCCGGTTTGAATTTCCTGCAGTTTTCAATGTAAAACCGTGTTGGAGCTAGTACCTCCCCATATATATGTATGGAAAGGAGTTTGCAACTGAAAAGAAACTTTGTGTTCCCAACAAGCTAGGTGAAGGACGGCTTTCACACACACTTATCTCTCAGAACTGAGCAAGTGGAGAGACGTTCGTTCATCTAGCACCAGGGGAACGGGTTGCAGGAGACACTTTTTCTCTTCTTTCTCAGTCTGTTTCCTAGTGCCGGTTTGAAGTTCCTGCAGATTTCACTGTAAAACCGAGTTGGAGCTGGTACCTCCCCATGTATATGTATGGAATGGTGTTTGCAACTGAAAAGAAACTTTGTGTTCCCAACAAGCTAGGTGAAGGACGGCTTTCACACACACTTATCTCTCAGAACTGAGCAAGAGGAGAGACGTTCGTTCATCTAGCACCAAGGGAACGGGTTGCAGGAGACACTTTTTCTCTGCTTTCTCATTCTGTTTCCTAGTGCCGGTTTGAAGTTCCTGCAGTCTACACTGTAAAACCGAGTTGGAGCTAGTACCTCCCCATATATATGTATGGAAAGGAGTTTTCAACTGAAAAGAAACTTTGTGTTCCCAACAAGCTAGGTGAAGGACGGCTTTCACACACACTTATCTCTCAGAACTGAGCAAGTGGAGAGACGTTCGTTCATCAAGCACCAAGGGAACGGGTTTCAGGAGTCATTTTTTCTGTGCTTTCTCAGTCTGTTTCCTAGTGCCGGTTTGAAGTTCCTGCAGTTTTCACTGTAAAACCGAGTTGGAGCTAGTACCTTCCCATATATATGTATGGAATGGAGTATGCAACTGAAAAGAAACTTTGTGTTCCCAACCAGCTAGGTGAAGGACGGCTTTCACACACACTTATCTCTCAGAACTGAGCAAGTCGTGAGAAGTTCGTTCATCTAGCACCAAGGGAACGGTTTGCAGGAGACACTTTTGCTCTGCTTTCTCAGTATGTTTCCTAGTGCCGGTTTGAAGTTCCTGCAGTTTTCACTGTAAAACCGATTTGGAACTTGAACCTCCCCATATATATGAATGGAGTGGAGTTTGCAACTGAAAAGAATCTTTGTGTTCCCAACAAATTAGGTGAAGGACGGCTTTCACACACACATAACTCTCAGAACTGAGCAAGTGGAGAGACGTTCGTTCATCTAGCACCAAGGGAACGGTTTGCAGGAGACACTTTTTCTCTGCTTTCTTATTCTGTTTCCTAATGCCGGTTTGACGTTACTGCAGTTTTCACTGTAAAACAGAGTTGGAGCTTGTACCTCCCCATATATATGTATGGAATTCATTTTGCAAGTGAAAAGAAACTTTGTGTTCCCAACAAGCTAGGTGAAGGATGGCTTTCACACACAATTTTCTCTCAGAAATGAGCAAGTGGAGAGACGTTCGTTCATCTAGCACCAAGGGAACGGGTTGCAGGAGACACTTTTTCTCTGCTTTCTCAGTCTGTTTCCTAGTGCCAGTTTGAAGTTCCTGCAGATTTCACTGTAAATCCGAGTTGGAGCTTGTACCTCCCCATATATTTGTAAGGAATGGAGTTTGCAACTGAAAAGAAACATTGTGTTCCAAACCAGCTAGGTGAAGGACGGCTTTTACACACAATTATCTCTCAGAAATGAGTATGTGGAGAGACGTTCGTTCATCTAGCACCAGGGGAACGGTTTGCAGGAGACACTTTTTCTCTGCATTCTCAGTCTGTTTCCTAGTGCCGGTTTGAAGTTCCTGCAGTTTTCAATGTAAAACCGTGTTGGAGCTAGTACCTCCCCATATATATGTATGGAAAGGAGTTTGCAACTGAAAAGAAACTTTGTGTTCCCAACAAGCTAGGTGAAGGACGGCTTTCACACACACTTATCTCTCAGAACTGAGCAAGTGGAGAGACGTTCGTTCATCTAGCACCAGGGGAACGGGTTGCAGGAGACACTTTTTCTCTTCTTTCTCAGTCTGTTTCCTAGTGCCGGTTTGAAGTTCCTGCAGATTTCACTGTAAAACCGAGTTGGAGCTGGTACCTCCCCATGTATATGTATGGAATGGTGTTTGCAACTGAAAAGAAACTTTGTGTTCCCAACAAGCTAGGTGAAGGACGGCTTTCACACACACTTTTCTCTCAGAAATGAGCAAGTGGAGAGACGTTCGTTCATCTAGCACCAAGGGAACGGGTTGCAGGAGACACTTTTTCTCTGCTTTCTCAGTCTGTTTCCTAGTGCCGGTTTGAAGTTCCTGCAGTTTTCACTGTAAAACCGAGTTGGAGCTTGTACCTCCCCATATATTTGTATGGAATGGAGTTTGCAACTGAAAAGAAACATTGTGTTCCAAACCAGCTAGGTGAAGGATGGCTTTTACACACAATTATCTCTCAGAAATGAGTATGTGGAGAGACGTTCGTTCATCTAGCACCAGGGGAACGGTTTGCAGGAGACACTTTTGCTCTGCATTCTCAGTCTGTTTCCTAGTGCCGGTTTGAAGTTCCTGCAGTTTTCAATGTAAAACCGTGTTGGAGCTAGTACCTCCCCATATATATGTATGGAAAGGAGTTTGCAACTGAAAAGAAACTTTGTGTTCCCAACAAGCTAGGTGAAGGACGGCTCTCACACACAATTATAACTCAGAAATGAGCAAGTGGATAGACGTTCGTTCATCTAGCAGCAGGGGAACGGGTTGCAGGAGACACTTTTTCTCTGCTTTCTCATTCTGTTTCCTAGTGCCGGTTTGAAGTTCCTGCAGTTTTCACTGTAAAACCGAGTTGGAGCTAGTACCTCCCCATATATATGTATGGAATGGAGTTTGCAACTGAAAAGAAACTTTGTGTTCCCAAAAAGCTAGGTGAAGGACGGCTTTCACCCACACTTATCTCTCAGAACTGAGCAAGTGGAGAGACGTTCGTTCATCAAGCACCAAGGTAACGGGTTTCAGGAGTCATTTTTTCTGTGCTTTCTCAGTCTGTTTCCTAGTGCCGGTTTGAAGTTCCTGCAGTTTTCACTGTAAAACCGAGTTGGAGCTAGTACCTTCCCATATATATGTATGGAATGGAGTTTGCAACTGAAAAGAAACTTTGTGTTCCCAACCAGCTAGGTGAAGGACGGCTTTCACACACACTTATCTCTCAGAAATGAGCAAGTCGAGAGAAGTTCGTTCATTTAGCACCAAGGGAACGGTTAGCAGGAGACACTTTTGCTCTGCTTTCTCAGTATGTTTCCTAGTGCCGGTTTGAAGTTCCTGCAGTTTTCACTGTAAAACCGATTTGGAACTTGAACCTCCCCATATATATGAATGGAGTGGAGTTTGCAACTGAAAAGAATCTTTGTGTTCCCAACAAGCTAGGTGAAGGACGGCTTTCACACACACATAACTCTCAGAACTGAGCAAGTGGAGAGACGTTCGTTCATCTAGCACCAAGGGAACGGTTTGCAGGAGACACATTTTCTCTGCTTTCTTATTCTGTTTCCTAATGCCGGTTTGACGTTACTGCAGTTTTCACTGTAAAACCGAGTTGGAGGTTGTACCTCCCCATATATATGTATGGAATTCATTTTGCAAGTGAAAAGAAACTTTGTGTTCCCAACAAGCTAGTTGAAGGATGGCTTTCACACACACTTTTCTCTCAGAAATGAGCAAGTGGAGAGACGTTCGTTCATCTAGCACCAAGGGAACGGGTTGCAGGAGACACTTTTTCTCTGCTTTCTCAGTCTGTTTCCTAGTGCCGGTTTGAAGTTCCTGCAGATTTCACTGTAAAACCGAGTTGGAGCTTGTACCTCCCCATATATTTGTAAGGAATGGAGTTTGCAACTGAAAAGAAACATTGTGTTCCAAACCAGCTAGGTGAAGGACGGCTTTTACACACAATTATCTCTCAGAAATGAGTATGTGGAGAGACGTTCGTTCATCTAGCACCAGGGGAACGGTTTGCAGGAGACACTTTTTCTCTGCATTCTCAGTCTGTTTCCTAGTGCCGGTTTGAATTTCCTGCAGTTTTCAATGTAAAACCGTGTTGGAGCTAGTACCTCCCCATATATATGTATGGAAAGGAGTTTGCAACTGAAAAGAAACTTTGTGTTCCCAACAAGCTAGGTGAAGGACGGCTTTCACACACACTTATCTCTCAGAACTGAGCAAGTGGAGAGACGTTCGTTCATCTAGCACCAGGGGAACGGGTTGCAGGAGACACTTTTTCTCTTCTTTCTCAGTCTGTTTCCTAGTGCCGGTTTGAAGTTCCTGCAGATTTCACTGTAAAACCGAGTTGGAGCTGGTACCTCCCCATGTATATGTATGGAATGGTGTTTGCAACTGAAAAGAAACTTTGTGTTCCCAACAAGCTAGGTGAAGGACGGCTTTCACACACACTTATCTCTCAGAACTGAGCAAGAGGAGAGACGTTCGTTCATCTAGCACCAAGGGAACGGGTTGCAGGAGACACTTTTTCTCTGCTTTCTCATTCTGTTTCCTAGTGCCGGTTTGAAGTTCCTGCAGTTTACACTGTAAAACCGAGTTGGAGCTGGTACCTCCCCATATATATGTATGGAAAGGAGTTTTCAACTGAAAAGAAACTTTGTGTTCCCAACAAGCTAGGTGAAGGACGGCTTTCACACACACTTATCTCTCAGAACTGAGAAAGTGGAGAGACGTTCGTTCATCAAGCACCAAGGGAACGGGTTTCAGGAGTCATTTTTTCTGTGCTTTCTCAGTCTGTTTCCTAGTGCCGGTTTGAAGTTCCTGCAGTTTTCACTGTAAAACCGAGTTGGAGCTAGTACCTTCCCATATATATGTATGGAATGGAGTATGCAACTGAAAAGAAACTTTGTGTTCCCAACCAGCTAGGTGAAGGACGGCTTTCACACACACTTATCTCTCAGAACTGAGCAAGTCGTGAGAAGTTCGTTCATCTAGCACCAAGGGAACGGTTTGCAGGAGACACTTTTGCTCTGCTTTCTCAGTATGTTTCCTAGTGCCGGTTTGAAGTTCCTGCAGTTTTCACTGTAAAACCGATTTGGAACTTGAACCTCCCCATATATATGAATGGAGTGGAGTTTGCAACTGAAAAGAATCTTTGTGTTCCCAACAATCTAGGTGAAGGACGGCTTTCACACACACATAACTCTCAGAACTGAGCAAGTGGAGAGACGTTCGTTCATCTAGCACCAAGGGAACGGTTTGCAGGAGACACTTTTTCTCTGCTTTCTTATTCTGTTTCCTAATGCCGGTTTGACGTTACTGCAGTTTTCACTGTAAAACCGAGTTGGAGCTTGTACCTCCCCATATATATGTATGGAATTCATTTTGCAAGTGAAAAGAAACTTTGTGTTCCCAACAAGCTAGGTGAAGGATGGCTTTCACACACACTTTTCTCTCAGAAATGAGCAAGTGGAGAGACGTTCGTTCATCTAGCACCAAGGGAACGGGTTGCAGGAGACACTTTTTCTCTGCTTTCTCAGTCTGTTTCCTAGTGCCAGTTTGAAGTTCCTGCAGATTTCACTGTAAAACCGAGTTGGAGCTTGTACCTCCCCATATATTTGTAAGGAATGGAGTTTGCAACTGAAAAGAAACATTGTGTTCCAAACCAGCTAGGTGAAGGACGGCTTTTACACACAATTATCTCTCAGAAATGAGTATGTGGAGAGACGTTCGTTCATCTAGCACCAGGGGAACGGTTTGCAGGAGACACTTTTTCTCTGCATTCTCAGTCTGTTTCCTAGTGCCGGTTTGAAGTTCCTGCAGTTTTCAATGTAAAACCGTGTTGGAGCTAGTACCTCCCCATATATATGTATGGAAAGGAGTTTGCAACTGAAAAGAAACTTTGTGTTCCCAACAAGCTAGGTGAAGGACGGCTTTCACACACACTTATCTCTCAGAACTGAGCAAGTGGAGAGACGTTCGTTCATCTAGCACCAGGGGAACGGGTTGCAGGAGACACTTTTTCTCTTCTTTCTCAGTCTGTTTCCTAGTGCCGGTTTGAAGTTCCTGCAGATTTCACTGTAAAACCGAGTTGGAGCTGGTACCTCCCCATGTATATGTATGGAATGGTGTTTGCAACTGAAAAGAAACTTTGTGTTCCCAACAAGCTAGGTGAAGGATGGCTTTCACACACACTTATCTCTCAGAACTGAGCAAGAGGAGAGACGTTCGTTCATCTAGCACCAAAGGAACGGGTTGCAGGAGACACTTTTTCTCTGCTTTCTCAGTCTGTTTCCTAGTGCCGGTTTGAAGTTCCTGCCGTTTTCAATGTAAAACCGTGTTGGAGCTTGTACCTCCCCATATATATGTATGGAAAGGAGTTTTCAACTGAAAAGAAACTTTGTGTTCCCAACAAGCTAGGTGAAGGACGGCTTTCACACACACTTATCTCTCAGAACTGAGCAAGTCGAGAGAAGTTCGTTCATCTAGCACAAAGGGAACGGTTTGCAGGAGACACTTTTGCTCTGCTTTCTCAGTATGTTTCCTAGTGCCGGTTTGAAGTTCCTGCAATTTTCACTGTAAAACAGATTTGGAACTTGAACCTCCCCATATATATGAATGGAGTGGAGTTTGCAACTGAAAAGTATCTTTGTGTTCCCAACAAGCTAGGTGAAGGACGGCTTTCACACACACTTTTCTCTCAGAAATGAGCAAGTGGAGAGACGTTCGTTCATCTAGCACCAAGGGAACGGGTTGCAGGAGACAGTTTTTCTCTGCTTTCTCAGTCTGTTTCCTAGTGCCGGTTTGAAGTTCCTGCAGTTTTCACTGTAAAACCGAGTTGGAGCTGGTACCTCCGCATATATTTGTATGGAATGGAGTTTGCAACTGAAAAGAAACTTTGTGTTCCCAACCAGCTAGGTGAAGGACGGCTTTTACACACAATTATCTCTCAGAAATGAGTATGTGGAGAGACGTTCGTTCATCTAGCACCAGGGGAACGGTTTGCAGGAGACACTTTTTCTCTGCATTCTCAGTCTGTTTCCTAGTGCCGGTTTGAAGTTCCTCCAGTTTTCAATGTAAAACCGTGTTGGAGCTAGTACCTCCCCATATATATGTATGGAAAGGAATTTGCAACAGAAAAGAAACTTTGTGTTCCCAACAAGCTAGGTGAAGGACGGCTTTCACACACACTTATCTCTCAGAACTGAGCAAGTGGAGAGACGTTCGTTCATCTAGCACCAGGGGAACGGGTTGCAGGAGACACTTTTTCTCTTCTTTCTCAGTTTGTTTCCTAGTGCCGGTTTGAAGTTCCTGCAGATTTCACTGTAAACCGAGTTGGAGCTGGTACCTCCCCATGTATATGTATGGAATGGTGTTTGCAACTGAAAAGAAACTTTGTGTTCCCAACAAGTTAGGTGAAGTACGGCTTTCACACACACTTATCTCTCAGAACTGAGTAAGTGGAGAGATGTTCGTTCATCTAGAACCAAGGAAACGTGTTGCAGGAGACACTTTTTCTCTGCTTTCTCAGTCTGTTTCCTAGTGCCGGTTGGAAGTTACTGCAGAATTCACTGTAAAACCGAGTTGGAGCTAGTACCTTCCCATATATATGTATGGAATGGAGTTTGCAACTGAAAAGAAACTTTGTGTTCCCAACAAGCTAGGTGAAGGACGGCTTTCACACGCACTTATGTCTCACAACTGAGCAAGTCGAGAGAAGTTCGTTCATCTAGCACCAAGGGAACGGTTTGCAGGAGACACTTTTGCTCTGCTTTCTCAGTATGTTTCCTAGTGCCGGTTTGAAGTTCCTGCAGTTTTCACTGTAAAACTGATTTGGAACTTGAACCGCCCCATATGTATGAATGGAGTGGAGTTTGCAACTGAAAAGAAACTTTGTGTTCCCAACAAGCTAGGTGAAGGACGGCTTTCAAACACACTTATCTCTCAGAACTGAGCAAGTGGAGAGACGTTCGTTCATCTTGCACCAAGGGAAGGGGTTGCAGGAGACACTTTTTCTCTGCTTTCTCATTCTGTTTCCTAATGCCGGTTTGACGTTACTGCAGTTTTCACTGTAAAACCGAGTTGGAGCTTGTACCTCCCCATATATACGTACGGAATTCATTTTGCAAGTGAAAAGAAACTTTGTGTTCCCAACAAGCTAGGTGAAGGATGGCTTTCACACACACTTTTCTCTCAGAAATGAGCAAGTGGAGAGACGTTCGTTCATCTAGCACCAAGGGAACGGGTGGCAGGAGACACTTTTTCTCTGCTTTCTCAGTCTGTTTCCTAGTGCCGGTTTGAAGTTCCTGCAGTTTTCACTGTAAAACCGAGTTGGAGCTTGTACCTCCCCATATATTTGTAAGGAATGGAGTTTGCAACTGAAAAGAAACATTGTGTTCCAAACCAGCTAGGTGAAGGATGGCTTTTACACACAATTATCTCTCAGAAATGAGTATGTGGAGAGACGTTCGTTCATCTAGCACCAGGGGAACGGTTTGCAGGAGACACTTTTGCTCTGCATTCTCAGTCTGTTTCCTAGTGCCGGTTTGAAGTTCCTGCAGTTTTCAATGTAAAACCGTGTTGGAGCTAGTACCTCCCCATATATATGTATGGAAAGGAGTTTGCAACTGAAAAGAAACTTTGTGTTCCCAACAAGCTAGGTGAAGGACGGCTTTCACACATACTTATCTCTCAGAACTGAGCATGTGGAGAGACGTTCGTTCATCTAGCACCAGGGGAACGGGTTGCAGGAGACACTTTTTCTCTGCTTTCTCAGTCTGTTTCCTAGTGCCGGTTTGAAGTTCCTGCAGTTTTCACTGTAAAACAGAGTTGGAGCTAGTACCTCCCCATATATATGTAAAGAATGGAGTTTGCAACTGAAAAGAAACTTTGTGTTCCCAACAAGCTAGGTGAAGGACGGCTTTCACACACACTTATCTCTCAGAACAGAGCAAGAGGAGAGACGTTCGTTCATCTAGCACCAAGGGAACGGGTTTCAGGAGACACTTTTTCTCTGCTTTCTCAGTCTGTTTCCTAGTGCCGGTTTCAAGTTCCTGCAGTTTTCACTGTAAAACCGAGTTGGAGCTAGTACCTCCCCATATATTTTTATGGAATGGGGTATGCAACTGAAAAGAAACTTTGTGTTCCCAACAAGCTAGTTGAAGGACGGCTTTCACACACACTTATCTCTCAGAACTGAGCAAGTGGAGAGACGTTCGTTCTCCTATCACCCAGGGAACGGATTGCAGGAGACACTTTTTCTCTGCATTCTCAGTCTGTTTCCTAGTCCCGGTTTGACGTTACTGCAGTTTTCACTGTAAAACCGAGTTGGAGCTTGTATCTCCCCATATATACGTATGGAATTCATTTTGCAAGTGAAAAGAAACTTTGTGTTCCCAACAAGCTAGGTGAAGGATGGCTTTCACACACACTTTTCTCTCAGAAATGAGCAAGTGGAGAGACGTTCGTTCATCTAGCACCAAGGGAACGGGTTGCAGGAGACACTTTTTCTCTGCTTTCTCAGTCTGTTTCCTAGTTCCGGTTTGAAGTTCCTGCAGTTTTCACTGTAAAACCGAGTTGGAGCTTGTACCTCCCCATATATTTGTATGGAATGGAGTTTGCAACTGAAAAGAAACATTGTGTTCCAAACCAGCTAGGTGAAGGACGGCATTTACACACAATTATCTCTCAGAAATGAGTATGTGGAGAGACGTTCGTTCATCTAGCACCAGGGGAACGGTTTGCAGGAGACACTTTTGCTCTGCATTCTCAGTCTGTTTCCTAGTGCCGGTTTGAAGTTCCTGCAGTTTTCAATGTAAAACCGTGTTGGAGCTAGTACCTCCCCATATATATGTATGGAAAGGAGTTTGCAACTGAAAAGAAACTTTGTGTTCCCAAAAGCTAGGTGAAGGACGGCTTTCACACACACTTATCTCTCAGAACTGAGCAAGTGGAGAGACGTTCGTTCATCTAGCACCAGGGGAACGGGTTGCAGGAGACACTTTTTCTCTTATTTCTCATTCTGTTTCCTAGTGCCGGTTTGAAGTTCCTGCAGATTTCACTGTAAAACCGAGTTGGAGCTGGTACCTACCCATGTATATGTATGGAATGGTGTTTGCAACTGAAAAGAAACTTTGTGTTCCCAACAAGTTAGGTGAAGCACGGCTTTCACACACACTTATCTCTCAGAACTGAGTAAGTGGAGAGATGTTCGTTCATCTAGAACCAAGGAAACGGGTTGCAGGAGACACTTTTTCTCTGCTTTCTGAGTCTGTTTCCTAGTGCCGGTTTGAAGTTCCTGCCGTTTTCACTGTAAAACCGAGTTGGAGCTAGTACCTCCCCATATATATGTAAAGAATGGAGTTTGCAACTGAAAAGAAACTTTGTGTTCCCAACAAGCTAGGTGAAGGACGGCTTTCACACACACTTATCTCTCAGAACAGAGCAAGAGGAGAGACGTTCGTTCATCTAGCACCAAGGGAACGGGTTTCAGGAGACACTTTTTCTCTGCTTTCTCAGTCTGTTTCCTAGTGCCGGTTTCAAGTTCCTGCAGTTTTCACTGTAAAACCGAGTTGGAGCTAGTACCTCCCCATATATTTGTATGGAATGGGGTATGCAACTGAAAAGAAACTTTGTGTTCCCAACAAGCTAGTTGAAGGACGGCTTTCACACACACTTATCTCTCAGAACTGAGCAAGTGGAGAGACGTTCGTTCTCCTATCACCCAGGGAACGGATTGCAGGAGACACTTTTTCTCTGCTTTCTCAGTCTGTTTCCTAGTGCCGGTTTGACGTTACTGCAGTTTTCACTGTAAATCCGAGTTGGAGCTTGTATCTCCCCATATATATGTATGGAATTCATTTTGCAAGTGAAAAGAAACTTTGTGTTCCCAACAAGCTTGGTGAAGGATGGCTTTCACACACACTTTTCTCTCAGAAATGAGCAAGTGGAGAGACGTTCGTTCATCTAGCACCAAGGGAACGGGTTGCAGGAGACACTTTTTTCTGCTTTCTCAGTCTGTTTCCTAGTGCCGGTTTGAAGTTCCTGCAGTTTTCAGTGTAAAACCGAGTTGGAGCTTGTACCTCCTCATATATTTGTATGGAATGGAGTTTGCAACTGAAAAGAAACATTGTGTTCCAAACCAGCTAGGTGAAGGACGGCTTTTACTCACAATTATCTCTCAGAAATGAGTATGTGGAGAGACGTTCGTTCATCTAGCACCAGGGGAACGGTTTGCAGGAGACACTTTTGCTCTGCATTCTCAGTCTGTTTCCTAGTGCCGGTTTGAAATTCCTGCAGTTTTCAATGTAAAACCTTGTTGGAGCTAGTACCTCCCCATATATATGTATGGAAAGGAGTTTGCAACTGAAAAGAAACTTTGTGTTCCCAACAAGCTAGGTGAAGGACGGCTTTCACACACACTTATCTCTCAGAACTGAGCAAGTGGAGAGACGTTCGTTCATCTAGCACCAGGGGAACGGGTTGCAGGAGACACTTTTTCTCCTCTTTATCAGTCTGTTTCCTAGTGCCGGTTTGAAGTTCCTGCAGATTTCACTGTAAAACCGAGTTGGAGCTGGTACCTCCCCATGTATATGTATGGAATGGTGTTTGCAACTGAAAAGAAACTTTGTGTTCCCAACAAGTTAGGTGAAGGACGGCTTTCACACACACTTATCTCTCAGAACTGAGTAAGTGGAGAGGTGTTCGTTCATCTAGAACCAAGGAAACGGGTTGCAGGAAACACTTTTTCTCTGCTTTCTCAGTCTGTTTCCTAGTGCCGGTTTGAAGTTCCTGCAGTTTTCACTGTAAAACCGAGTTGGAGCTAGTACCTCCCCATATATATGTAAGGAATGGAGTTTGCAACTGAAAAGAAACTTTGTGTTCCCAACAAGCTAGTTGAAGGACGGCTTTCACACACACTTATCTCTCAGAACTGAGCAAGTGGAGAGACGTTCGTTCACCTATCACCCAGGGAACGGATTGCAGGAGACACTTTTTCTCTGCTTTCTCAGTCTGTTTCCTAGTGCCGGTTTGAAGTTCCTGCAGTTTTCACTGTAAAACAGAGTTGGAGCTGGTATCTCCCCATATATCTTTATGGAATGGAGTTTGCAACTGAAAAGAAACTTTGTGTTCCCAACAAGTTAGGTGAAGGACGGCTTTCACACACACTTATCATTCAGAACTTAGTAAGTGGAGAGACGTTCGTTCATCTAGAACCAAGGCAACGGGTTGCAGGAGACACTTATTCTCTGCTTTCTCAGTCTGTTTCCTAGTGCCGGTTTGAAGTTCCTGCAATTTTCACTGTAAAACCGAGTTGGAGCTAGTACCTCCCCATATATATGTAAGGAATGGGGTTTGCAACTGAAAAGAAACTTTGTGTTCCCAACAAGTTAGTTGAAGGACGGCTTTCACACACACTTATCTCTCAGAATTGAGCAAGTGGAGAGACGTTCGTTCACCTAGCACCAAGGGAACGGGTTGCAGGAGACACTTTTTCTCAGGTTTCTCATTCTGTTTCCTAGTGCCCGTAGAAGTTCCTGCAGTTTTCACTGTAAAACCGAGTTGGAGCTAGTACCTGCCCATATATTTGTATGGAATGGGGTTTGCAACTGAAAAGAAACTTTGTGTTCCCAACAAGTTAGTTGAAGGACGGCTTTCACACACACTTATCTCTCAGAACTGAGCAAGTGTAGAGACGTTCGATCATCTAGCACCAAGGGAACGGGTTGCAGGAGACACTTTTTCTCTGCTTTCTCAGTCTGTTTCCTAGTGCCGGTTTGAAGTTCCTGCAGTTTTCACTGTAAAACCGAGTTGGAGCTAGTACCTCCCCATATATATGTATGGAATGGAGTTTGCAACTGAAAACAAACTTTGTTTTCCCAACAAGCTAGGTGAAGGACGGCTTTCACACACACTTATAACTGAGAAATGAGCAAGTGGATAGACGTTCGTTCATCTAGCACCAATGGAACGGTTTGCAGGAGACACTTTTGCTCTGCTTTCTCAGTATGTTTCCTAGTGCCGGTTTGAAGTTCCTGCAGTTTTCACAGTAAAATCGATTTGGAACTTGAACCTCCCCATATATATGAATGGAGTGGAGTTTGCAACTGAAAAGAATCTTTGTGTTCCCAACAAGCTAGGTGAAGGACGGCTTTCACACACACATATCTCTGAGAACTGAGCAAGTGGAGAGACGTTCGTTCATCTAGCACCAAGGAAACGGTTTGCAGGAGACACTTTTTCTCTGCTTTCTTATTCTGTTTCCTAATGCCGGTTTGACGTTACTGCAGTTTTCACTGTAAAACCGAGTTGGAGCTTGTACCTCCCCATATATATGTATGGAATTCATTTTGCAAGTGAAAAGAAACTTTGTGTTCCCAACAAGCTAGGTGAAGGACGGCTTTCACACACACTTTTCTCTCAGAAATGAGCAAGTGGAGAGACGTTCGTTCATCTAGCACCAAGGGAACGGGTTGCAGGAGACACTTTTCTCTGCTTTCTCAGTCTGTTTCCTAGTGCCGGTTTGAAGTTCCTGCAGATTTCACTGTAAAACCGAGTTGGAGCTTGTACCTCCCCATATATTTGTAAGGAATGGAGTTTGCAACTGAAAAGAAACATTGTGTTCCAAACCAGCTAGGTGAAGGACGGCTTTTACACAAAATTATCTCTCAGAAATGAGTATGTGGAGAGACGTTCGTTCATCTAGCACTAGGGGAACGGTTTGCAGGAGACACTTTTTCTCTGCATTCTCAGTCTGTTTCCTAGTGCCGGTTTGAAGTTCCTGCAGTTT
The DNA here is from genome assembly GCF_048773025.1 of Camelus bactrianus. Classification (NCBI taxonomy): domain Eukaryota; kingdom Metazoa; phylum Chordata; class Mammalia; order Artiodactyla; family Camelidae; genus Camelus; species Camelus bactrianus. The sequence continues at coordinate 79,182,223 of NC_133542.1, read as the reverse complement.
TCAATGTAAAATCGTGTTGGAGCTAGTAACTCCCCATATATATGTATGGAAAGGAGTTTGCAACTGAAAAGAAACTTTGTGTTCCCAACAAGCTAGGTGAAGGACGGCTTTCACACACACTTATCTCTCAGAACTGAGCAAGTGGAGAGACGTTCAGTCATCTAGCACCAGGGGAACGGGTTGCAGGAGACACTTTTTCTCTTCTTTCTCAGTCTGTTTCCTAGTGCCGTTTGGAAGTTCCTGCAGATTTCACTGTAAAACCGAGTTGGAGCTGGTACCTCCCCATGTATATGTATGGAATGGTGTTTGCAACTGAAAAGAAACTTTGTGTTCCCAACAAGTTAGGTGAAGGACGGCTTTCACACACACTTATCTCTCAGAACTGAGCAAGTGGAGAGATGTTCGTTCATCTAGAACCAAGGAAACGGGTTGCAGGAGACACTTTTTCTCTGCTTTCTCAGTCTGTTTCCTAGTGCCGGTTTGAAGTTCCTGCAGTTTTCACTGTAAAACCGAGTTGGAGCGAGTACCTCCCCATATATATGTAAGGAATGGAGTTTGCAACTGAAAAGAAACTTTGTGTTCCCAACAAGCTAGGTGAAGGACGGCTTTCACACACACTTATCTCTCAGAACTGAGCAAGAGGAGAGACGTTCGTTCATCTAGCACCAAGGGAACGGGTTGCAGGAGACACTTTTTCTCTGCTTTCTCAGTCTGTTTCCTAGTGCCGGTTTGAAGTTCCTGCAGTTTTCAATGTAAAACCGTGTTGGAGCTAGTACCTCCCCATATATATGTATGGAAAGGAGTTTGCAACTGAAAAGAAACTTTGTGTTCCCAACAAGCTAGGTGAAGGACGGCTTTCACACACACTTATCTCTCAGAACTGAGCAAGTGGAGAGACGTTCGTTCATCTAGCACCAAGGGAACGGGTTGCAGGTGATACTTTTTCTCTGCTTTCTCAGTATGTTTCCTAGTGCCGGTTTGAAGTTCCTGCAGATTTCACTGTAAAACCGAGTTGGAGCTGGTACCTCCCCATCTATATGTATGGAATGGTGTTTGCAACTGAAAAGAAACTTTGTGTTCCCAACAAGATAGGTGAAGGAAGGCTGTCACACACACTTATCTCTCAGAACTGAGTAAGTGGAGAGACGTTCGTTCATCTAGAACCAATGGAACGGGTTGCAGCAGACACTTTTTCTCTGCTTTCTCAGTCTGTTTCCTAGTGCCGGTTTGAAGTTCCTGCAGTTTTCACTGTAAAACCGAGTTGGAGCTAGTACCTCCACATATATATGTAAGGAATGGAGTTTGCAACTGAAAAGAAACTTTGTGTTCCCAACAGGCTAAGTGAAGAACGGCTTTCACACACACTTATCTCTCAGAACTGAGCAAGTGGAGAGACGTTCGTTCATCTAGCACCAAGGGAACGGGTTGCAGGAGACACTTTTTCTCTGCTTTCTCAGCCTGTTTCCTAGTGCCGGTTTGAAGTTCCTGCAGTTTTCACTGTAAAACCGAGTTGGAGCTAGTACCTACCCATATATATGTATGGAATGAGGTGTCCAACTGAAAAGAAACTTTGTGTTCCCAAAAAGCTAGGTGAAGGACGGCTTTCACACACACTAATCTATCAGACCTGAGCAAGTTGAGAGACGTTCGTTCATCAAGCACCAAGGGAACGGGTTGCAGGAGACATTTTTTCTCTGCTTTCTCAGACTGTTTCCTAGTGCCGGTTTGAAGTTCCTGCAGTTTTCACTGTAAAACAGAGTTGGAGCTAGTACCTTCCCATATATATGTATGGAATGGAGTTTGCAACTGAAAAGAAACTTTGTGTTCCCAACCAGCTAGGTGAAGGACGGCTTTCACACACACTTATCTCTCAGAACTGAGCAAGTCGAGAGAAGTTCGTTCATCTAGCACCAAGGGAACGGTTTGCAGGAGACAATTTTTCTCTGCATTCTCAGTCTGTTTCCTAGTGCCGGTTTGAAGTTCCTGCAGTTTTCAATGTAAAACCGTGTTGGAGCTAGTACCTCCCCATATATATGTATGGAAAGGAGTTTGCAACTGAAAAGAAACTTTGTGTTCCCAACAAGCTAGGTGAAGGACGGCTTTCACACACACTTATCTCTCAGAACTGAGCAAGTGGAGAGACGTTCGTTCATCTAGCACCAGGGGAACGGGTTGCCGGAGACACTTTTTCTCTTCTTTCTCAGTCTGTTTCCTAGTGCCGGTTTGAAGTTCCTGCAGATTTCACTGTAAAACCGAGTTGGAGCTGGTACCTCCCCATGTATATGTATGGAATGGTGTTTGCAACTGAAAAGAAACTTTGTGTTCCCAACAAGTTAGGTGAAGGACGGTTTTCACACACACTTATCTCTCAGAACTGAGCAAGTCGAGAGAAGTTCGTTCATCTAGCACAAAGGGAACGGTTTGCAGGAGACACTTTTGCTCTGCTTTTTCAGTATGTTTCCTAGTGCCGGTTTGAAGTTCCTGCAGTTTTCACTGTAAAACCGATTTGGAACTTGAACCTCCCCATATATATGAATGGAGTGGAGTTTGCAACTGAAAAGTATCTTTGTGTTCCTAACAAGCTAAGTGAAGGACGGCTTTCACACACACTTATCTCTCAGAACTGAGCAAGTGGAGAGACGTTCGTTCATCTTGCACCAAGGGAACGGGTTGCAGGATACACTTTTTCTCTGCTTTCTCATTCTGTTTCCTAATGCCGGTTTGACGTTACTGCAGTTTTCACTGTAAAACCGAGTTGGAGATTGTACCTCCCCATATATATGTATGGAATTCATTTTGCAAGTGAAAAGAAACTTTGTGTTCCCAACAAGCTACGTGAAGTATGGCTTTCACACACACTTTTCTCTCAGAAATTAGCAAGTGGAGAGACGTTCGTTCATCTAGCACCAAGGGAACAGGTTGCAGGAGACACTTTTTCTCTGCTTTCTCATTCTGTTTTCTAGTGCCGGTTTGAAGTTCCTGCAGTTTTCACTGTAAAACCGAGTTGGAGCTGGTACCTCCCCATATATTTGTATGGAATGGAATTTGCAACTGAAAAGAAACTTTGTGTTCCCATCCAGCTAGGTGAATGACGGCTTTTACACACAATTATCTCTCAGAAATGAGTATGTGGAGAGACGTTCGTTCATCTAGCCCCAGGGGAACGGTTTGGAGGAGACACTCTTTCTCTGCATTCTCAGTCTGTTTCCTAGTGCCGGTTTGAAGTTCCTCCAGTTTTCAATGTAAAACCGTGTTGGAGCTAGTACCTCCCCATATATATGTATGGAAAGGAGTTTGCAACAGAAAAGAAACTTTGTGTTCCCAACAAGCTAGGTGAAGGACGGCTTTCACACACACTTATCTCTCAGAACTGAGCAAGTGGAGAGACGTTCGTTCATCTAGCACCAGGGGAACGGGTTGCAGGAGACACTTTTTCTCTTCTTTCTCAGTCTGTTTCCTAGTGCCGGTTTGAAGTTCCTGCAGATTTCACTGTAAAACCGAGTTGGAGCTGGTACCTCCCCATGTATATGTATGGAATGGTGTTTGCAACTGAAAAGAAACTTTGTGTTCCCAACAAGCTAGGTGAAGGACGGCTTTCACACACACTTATCTCTCAGAACTGAGTAAGTGGAGAGATGTTCGTTCATCTAGAAAAAGGAAACGGGTTGCAGGAAACACTTTTTCTCTGCTTTCTCAGTCTGTTTCCTAGTGCCGGTTTGAAGTTCCTGCAGTTTTCACTGTAAAACCTAGTTGGAGCTAGTAACTTCCCATATATATGTATGGAATGGAATTTGCAACTGAAAAGAAACTTTGTGTTCCCAACAAGCTAGGTGAAGGACGGCTTTCACACGCACTTATCTCTCACAACTGAGCAAGTCGAGAGAAGTTCGTTCATCTAGCACCAAGGGAACGGTTTGCAGGAGACACTTTTGCTCTGCTTTCTCAGTATGTTTCCTAGTGCCGGTTTGAAGTTCCTGCAGTTTTCACTGTAAAACTCATTTGGAACTTGAACCTCCCCATATATATGAATGGAGTGGAGTTTGCAACTGAAAAGTATCTTTGTGTTCCCAACAAACTAGGTGAAGGACGGCTTTCAAACATACTTATCTCTCAGAACTCAGCAAGTGGAGAGACGTTCGTTCATCTTGCACCAATTGAACGGGTTGCAGGAGACACTTTTTCTCTGCTTTCTCATTCTGTTTCCTAATGCCGGTTTGACGTTACTGCAGTTTTCACTGTAAAACCGAGTTGGAGCTTGTACCTCCCCATATATACGTATGGAATTCATTTTGCAAGTGAAAAGAAACTTTGTGTTCCCAACAAGATAGGTGAAGGATGGCTTTCACACACACTTTTCTCTCAGAAATGAGCAAGTGGAGAGACGTTCGTTCATCTAGCACCAAGGGAACGGGTTGCAGGAGACACTTTTTCTCTGCTTTCTCAGTCTGTTTCTTAGTGCCGGTTTGAAGTTCCTGCAGTTTTCACTGTAAAACCGTGTTGGAGCTAGTACCTCCCCATATATATGTATGGAAAGGAGTTTGCAACTGAAAAGAAACTTTGTGTTCCCAACAAGCTAGGTGAAGGACGGCTTTTACACACAATTATCTCTCAGAAATGAGTATGTGGAAAGACGTTCGTTCATCTAGCACCAGGGGAACGGTTTGCAGGAGACAGTTTTTCTCTGCATTCTCAGTCTGTTTCCTAGTGCCAGTTTGAAGTTCCTGCAGTTTTCAATGTAAAACCGTGTTGGAGCTAGTACCTCCCCATATATATGTATGGAAAGGAGTTTGCAACTGAAAAGAAACTTTGTGTTCCCAACAAGCTAGGTGAAGGACGGCTTTCACACACACTTATCTCTCAGAACTGAGCAAGTGGAGAGACGTTCGTTCATCTAGCACCAGGGGAACGGTTTGCAGGAGACACTTTTTCTCTTCTTTCTCAGTCTGTTTCCTAGTGCCGATTTGAAGTTCCTGCAGATTTCACTGTAAAACCGTGTTGGAGCTTGTACCTCCCCATGTATATGTATGGAATGGTGTTTCCAACTGAAAAGAAACTTTGTGTTCCCAACAAGTTAGGTGAAGGATGGCTTTCACACACACTTATCTCTCAGAACTGAGTAAGTGGAGAGATGTTCGTTCATCTAGAACCAAGGAAACGGGTTGCTGGAGACACTTTTTCTCTGCTTTCTCAGTCTGTTTCCTAGTGCCGGTTTGAAGTTCCTGCAGTTTTCACTGTAAAACCGGGTTGGAGCTAGTACCTCCCCATATATATGTAAGGAATGGAGTTTGCAACTGAAAAGAAACTTTGTGTTCCCAACAAGCTAGGTGAAGGACGGCTTTCACACACCCTTATCTCTCAGAACTGAGCAAGAATAGAGACGTTCGTTCATCTAGCACCAAGGAAACGGGTTGCAGGAGACACTTTTTTTCTGCTTTCTCAGTCTGTTTCCTAGTGCCGGTTTGAAGTTCCTGCAGTTTTCAATGTAAAACCGTGTTGGAGCTAGTACCTCCCCAAATATATGTATGGAAAGGAGTTTGCAACTGAAAAGAAACTTTGTGTTCCCAACAAGCTAGATGAAGGACGGCTTTCACACACACTTATCTCTCAGAACTGAGCAAGTGGAGAGACGTTCGTTCGTCTAGCACCAAGGGAACGGGTTGCAGGAGACAGTTTTTCTCTGCATTCTCAGTCTGTTTCCTAGTGCCGGTTTGAAGTTCCTGCAGTTTTCACTGTAAAACCGAGTTGGAGCTAGTACCTCCCCATATATATGTAAGGAATGGAGTTTGCAACTGAAAAGAAACTTTATGTTCCCAATAATTTAGGTGAAGGACGGCTTTCACACTCACTTATCTCTCAGAACTGAGCAAGTGGACAGACTTTCGTTCATCAAGCACCAATGGAACGGGTTGCAGGAGACACTTTTTCTCTGCTTTCTCAGTCTGTTTCCTAGTGCCGGTTTGATGTTCCTGCAGTTTTCACTGTAAAACCGAGTTGGAGCTAGTACCTCCCCATATATATGTATGGAATGGAGTTTGCAACTGAAAAGAAACTTTGTGTTCCAAACCAGCTAGGTGAAGGACGGCTTTCACACACACTTATCTCTCAGAACTGAGCAAGTGGATAGAAGTTCGTTCATCTAGCACCAAGGGAACGGGTTGCAGGAGACAATTTTTCTCTGCTTTCTAATTCTGTTTCCTAATGCCGGTTTGACGTTACTGCAGTTTTCACTGTAAAACCGAGTTGGAGCTTGTACCTCCCCATATATATGTATGGAATGGATTTTGCTAGTGAAAAGAAACTTTGTGTTCCCAACAAGCTAGGTGAAGGATGGCTTTCACACACACTATTCTCTCAGAAATGAGCAAGTGGAGAGACGTTCGTTCATCTAGCACCAAGGGAACGGGTTGCAGGAGACACTTTTTCTCTGCTTTCTCAGTCTGTTTCCTAGTGCCGGTTTGAAGTTCCTGCAGTTTTCAATGTAAAACCGTGTTGGAGCTAGTACCTCCCCATATATATGTATGGAAAGGAGTTTGCAACTGAAAAGAAACTTTGTGTTCCCAACAAGCTAGGTGAAGGACGGCTTTCACACACACTTATCTCTCAGAACTGAGCAAGTGGAGAGACGTTCGTTCATTTAGCACCAGGGGAACGGGTTGCAGGAGACACTTTTTCTCTTCTTTCTCAGTCTGTTTCCTAGTGCCGGTTTTAAGTTCCTGCAGATTTCACTGTAAAACCGAGTTGGAGCTGGTACCTCCCCATGTATATGTATGGAATGTTGTTTGCAACTGAAAAGAAACTTTGTGTTCCCAAAAAGTTAGGTGAAGGACGGCTTTCACACACACTTATCTCTCAGAACTGAGTAAGTGGAGAGATGTTCGTTCATCTAGCACCAAGGGAACGGGTTGCAGGAGACACTTTTTCCCTGCTTTCTCAGTCTGTATCCTAGTGCCGGTTTGAAGTTCCTGCAGTTTTCAATGTAAAACCGTGTTGGAGCTAGTACCTCCCCATATATATGTAAGGAATGGAGTTTGCAACTGAAAAGAAACTTTGTGTTCCCAACAAGCTAGGTGAAGGACGGCTTTCACACACACTTTTCTCTCAGAACTGAGCAAGTGGAGAGACGTTCGTTCATCTAGCACAAAGGGAACGGGTTGCAGGAGACAGTTTTTCTCTGCTTTCTCAGTCTGTTTCCTAGTGCCGGTTTGAAGTTCCTGCAGTTTTCACTGTAAAACCGATTTGGAGCTAGTACCTCCGCATATATATGAATGGAATGGTGTTTGCAACTGAAAAGAAACTTTGTGTTCCCAACAAGCTAGGTGAAGGACGGCTTTCACACAAACGTACCTCTCAGAACTGAGCAATTGGAGAGACGTTCGTTCACCTAGCACCAAGGGAACGGGTTGCAGGAGACACTTTTTCTCTGCTTTCTCAGTCTGTTTCCTAGTGCCGGTTTGAAGTTCCTGCAGTTTTCAATGTAAAACCGAGCTGGAGCTAGTACCTCCCCACATATTTGTATGGAATGGAGTTTTCAACTGAAAAGAAACTTTGTGTTCCCAACAAGCTAGGTGAAGGACGGCATTCACACACACTTATCTCTCAGAACTGAGCAAGTGGAGAGACGTTCGTTCATCTAGCACCAAGGGAACGGGTTGCAGGAGACACTTTTTCTCTGCTTTCTCAGTCTGTTTCCTAGTGCCGGTTTGAAGTTCCTGCAGATTTCACTGTAAAACCGAGTTGGAGCTGTTTCCTCCCCATGTATATGTATGGAATGGTGTTTGCAACTGAAAAGAAAATTTGTGTTCCCAACAAGTTAGGTGAATGACGGCTTTCACACACACTTATCTCTCAGAACTGAGTAAGTGGAGAGACGTTCGTTCATCTAGAACCAACGGAATGGTTTGCAGGAGACACTATTTCTCTGCTTTCTCAGTCTGTTTCCTAGTGCCGGTTTGAAGTTCCTGCAGTTTTCACTGTAAAACCGAGTTGGAGCTAGTACCTCCCCATATATATGTAAGGAATGGAGTTTGCAACTGAAAAGAAACTTTGTGTTCCCAACAAGCTAGTTGAAGGACGGCTTTCACACACACTTAACTCTCAGAACTGAGTAAGTGGAGAGACGTTCGTTCATCTAGAACCAAGGGAACGGTTTGCAGCAGACACTTTTTCTCTGCTTTCTCAGTCTGTTTCCTAGTGCCGGTTTGAAGTTCCTGCAATTTTCACTGTAAAACCGATTTGGAGCTAGTACCTCCGCATATATATGAATGGAATGGTGTTTGCAACTGAAAAGAAACTTTGTGTTCCCAACAAGCTAGGTGAAGGACGGCTTTCACACAAACGTACCTCTCAGAACTGAGCAAGTGGAGAGACGTTCGTTCATCTAGCACCAAGGGAACGGGTTGCAGGAGACACTTTTTCTCTGCTTTCTCAGTCTGTTTCCTAGTGCCGGTTTGAAGTTCCTGCAGTTTTCACTGTAAAACCGAGATGGAGCTAGTACCTCCCCACATATTTGTATGGAATGGAGTTTGCAACTGAAAAGAAACTTTGTGTTCCCAACAAGCTAGGTGAAGGACGGCTTTCACACACACTTATCTCTCAGAACTGAGCAAGTGGAGAGACGTTCGTTCATCTAGCACCAAGGGAACGGGTTGCAGGAGACACTTTTTCTCTGCTTTCTCATTCTGTTTCCTAGTGCCGGTTTGAAGTTCCTGCAGATTTCACTGTAAAACCGATTTGGAGCTGTTTCCTCCCCATGTATATGTATGGAATGGTGTTTGCAACTGAAAAGAAAATTTGTGTTCCCAACAAGTTAGGTGAATGACGGCTTTCACACACACTTATCTCTCAGAACTGAGTAAGTGGAGAGACGTTCGTTCATCTAGAACCAACGGAATGGGTTGCAGGAGACACTATTTCTCTGCTTTCTCAGTCTGTTTCCTAGTGCCGGTTTGAAGTTCCTGCAGTTTTCACTGTAAAACCGAGTTGGAGCTAGTACCTCCCCATATATATGTAAGGAATGGAGTTTGCAACTGAAAAGAAACTTTGTGTTCCCAACAAGCTAGGTGAAGGACGGCTTTCACACACACTTATCTCTCAGAACTGAGCAAGTGGAGAGACGTTCGTTCATCTAGCACCAAGGGAACGGGTTGCAGGAGACACTTTTTCTCTGCTTTCTCAGTCTGTTTCCTAGTGCCGGTTTGAAGTTCCTGCAGTTTTCACTGTAAAACCGAGTTGGAGCTAGTACCTCCCCATATATATGTATGGAATGGTGTTTGCAACTGAAAAGAAACTTTGTGTTCCCAACAAGCTAGGTGAAGGACGGCTTTCACACACACTTACCTCTCAGAACTGAGCAAGTGGAGAGACGTTCGTTCACCTACCACGAAGGGAACGGGTTGCAGGAGACACTTTTTCTCTGCTTTCTCAGTCTGTTTCCTAGTGCCGGTTTGAAGTTCCTGCAGTTTTCAGTGTAAAACCGAGTTGGAGCTAGTACCTCCCCATATATATGTATGGAATGGATTTTGCACCTGAAAAGAAACTTTGTGTTCCCAACAAGCTAGGTGAAGGACGGCTTTCACACACACTTATCTCTCAGAACTGAGCAAGTGGAGATACGTTCGTTCATCTAGCACCAAGGGAACGGGTTGCAGGAGAAACTTTTTCTCTTCTTTCTCAGTCTGTTTCCTAGTGCCGGTTTGAAGTTCCTGCAGTTTTCACTGTAAAACCGAGTTGGAGCTTGTACCTCCACATCTATATGTTTGGAATGGTGTTTGCAACTGAAAAGAAACTTTGTGTTCCCAACAAGTTAGGTGAAGGACGGCTTTCACACACACTTATCTCTCAGAACTGAGTAAGTGGAGAGACGTTCGTTCATCTAGAACCAAGGGAACGGGTTGCAGCAGACACTTTTCTCTGCTTTCTCAGTCTTTTTCCTAGTGCCGGTTTGAAGTTCCTGCAGTTTTCACTGTAAAATCGAGTTGGAGCTAGTACCTCCCCATATATTTGTATGGAATGGAGTTTGCAACTGAAAAGAAACTTTGTGTTCCCATCCAGCTAGGTGAAGGACGGCTTTTACACACAATTATCTCTCAGAAATGAGTATGTGGAGAGACGTTCGTTCATCTAGCACCAGGGGAACGGTTTGCAGGAGACACTTTTTCTCTGCATTCTCAGTCTGTTTCCTAGTGCCGGTTTGAAGTTCCTCCAGTTTTCAATGTAAAAACGTGTTGGAGCTAGTACCTCCCCATATATATGTATGGAAAGGAGTTTGCAACAGAAAAGAAACTTTGTGTTCCCAACAAGCTAGGTGAAGGACGGCTTTCACACACACTTATCTCTCAGAACTGAGCAAGTGGAGAGACGTTCGTTCATCTAGCACCAGGGGAACGGGTTGCAGGAGACACTTTTTCTCTTCTTTCTCAGTCTGTTTCCTAGTGCCGGTTTGAAGTTCCTGCAGTTTTCACTGTAAAACCGAGTTGGAGCTAGTACCTCCCCATATATATGTAAGGAATGGAGTTTGCAACTGAAAAGAAACTTTATATTCCCAATAAGTTAGGTGAAGGACGGCTTTCACACTCACTTATCTCTCAGAACTGAGCAAGTGGAGAGACGTTCGTTCACCTAGCACCAAGGGAACGGGTTGCAGGAGACACTTTTTCTCAGCTTTCTCAATCTGTTTCCTAGTGCCCGTTTGAAGTTCCTGCAGTTTTCACCGTAAAACCGAGTTGGAGCTAGTACCTGCCCATATATTTGTATGGAATGGAGTTTGCAACTGAAAAGAAACTTTGTGTTCCCAACAAGCTAGGTGAAGGACGGCTTTCACACACACTTATCTCTCAGAATTGAGCAAGTGTAGAGACTTTCGATCATCTAGCACCAAGGGAACGGGTTGCAGGACACACTTTTTCTCTGCTTTCTCAGTCTGTTTCCTAGTGCCGGTTTGAAGTTCCTGCAGCTTTCACTGTAAAACCGAGTTGGAGCTAGTACCTCCCCATATATATGTATGGAATGGAGTTTGCAACTGAAAAGAAACTTTGTGTTCCCAACAAGCTAGGTGAAGGACGGCTTTCACACACACTGATCACTCAGAACTGAGCAAGTGGATAGACGTTCGTTCATTAAGCACCAATGGAACGGGTTGCAGGAGACACTTTTTCTCTGCTTTCTCAGTCTGTTTCCTAGTGCCGGTTTGATGTTCCTGCAGTTTTCACTGTAAAACCGAGTTGGAGCTAGTACCTCCCCATATATATGTATGGAATGGAGTTTGCATCTGAAAAGAAACTTTGTGTTCCCAACCAGCTAGGTGAAGGACGGCTTTCACACACACTTATCTCTCAGAACTGAGCAAGTGGATAGAAGTTCGTTCATCTAGCACCAAGGGAACGGGTTGCAGGAGACACTTTTTCTCTGCTTTCTCATTCTGTTTCCTAATGCCGGTTTGACGTTACTGCAGTTTTCACTGTAAAACCGAGTTGGAGCTTGTACCTCCCCATATATATGTATGGAATGGATTTTGCAAGTGAAAAGAAACTTTGTGTTCCCAACAAGCTAGGTGAAGGATGGCTTTCACACACACTATTCTCTCAGAAATGAGCAAGTGGAGAGACGTTCGTTCATCTAGCACCAGGGGAACGGGTTGCAGGAGACACTTTTTCTCTTCTTTCTCAGTCTGTTTCCTAGTGCCGGTTTGAAGTTCCTGCAGATTTCACTGTAAAACCGAGTTGGAGCTGGTACCTCCCCATGTATATGTATGGAATGGTGTTTGCAACTGAAAAGAAACTTTGTGTTCCCAAAAAGTTAGGTGAAGGACGGCTTTCACACACACTTATCTCTCAGAACTGAGTAAGTGGAGAGATGTTCGTTCATCTAGCACCAATGGAACGGGTTGCAGGAGACACTTTTTCCCTGCTTTCTCAGTCTGTTTCCTAGTGCCGGTTTGAAGTTCCTGCAGTTTTCAATGTAAAACCGTGTTGGAGCTAGTACCTCCCCATATATATGTAAGGAATGGAGTTTGCAACTGAAAAGAAACTTTGTGTTCCCAACAAGCTAGGTGAAGGACGGCTTTCACACACAATTTTCTCTCAGAACTGAGCAAGTGGAGAGACGTTCGTTCATCTAGCACCAAGGCAACGGGTTGCAGGAGACACTTTTTCTCTGCTTTCTCAGTCTGTTTCCTAGGGCCGGTTTGAAGTTCCTGCAGTTTTCAATGTAAAACCGTGTTGGAGCTAGTACCTCCTCAAATATATGTATGGAAAGGAGTTTGCAACTGAAAAGAAACTTTGTGTTCCCAACAAGCTAGGTGAAGGACGGCTTTCACACACACTTATCTTTCAGAACTGAGCAAGTGGAGAGACGTTCGTTCGTCTAGCACCAAGGGAACGGGTTGCAGGAGACAGTTTTTCTCTGCATTCTCAGTCTGTTTCCTAGTGCCGGTTTGAAGTTCCTGCAGTTTTCACTGTAAAACCGAGTTGGAGCTACTACCTCCCCATATATATGTAAGGAATGGAGTTGCAACTGAAAAGAAACTTTGTGTTCCCAAAAAGTTAGGTGAAGGACGGCTTTCACACACACTTATCTCTCAGAACTGAGTAAGTGGAGAGATGTTCGTTCATCTAGCACCAATGGAACGGGTTGCAGGAGACACTTTTTCCCTGCTTTCTCAGTCTGTTTCCTAGTGCCGGTTTGAAGTTCCTGCAGTTTTCAATGTAAAACCGTGTTGGAGCTAGTACCTCCCCATATATATGTAAGGAATGGAGTTTGCAACTGAAAAGAAACTTTGTGTTCCCAACAAGCTAGGTGAAGGACGGCTTTCACACACAATTTTCTCTCAGAACTGAGCAAGTGGAGAGACGTTCGTTCATCTAGCACCAAGGGAACGGGTTGCAGGAGACAGTTTTTCTCTGCATTCTCAGTCTGTTTCCTAGTGCCGGTTTGAAGTTCCTGCAGTTTTCACTGTAAAACCGAGTTGGAGCTAGTACCTCCCCATATATATGTAAGGAATGGAGTTGCAACTGAAAAGAAACTTTGTGTTCCCAACAAGCTAGGTGAAGGACGGCTTTCACACACACTTATCTCTCAGAACTGAGCAAGTGGAGAGACGTTCGTTCATCTAGCACCAAGGGAACGGGTTGCAGGAGACACTTTTGCTCTGCTTTCTCAGTATGTTTCCTAGTGCCGGTTTGAAGTTCCTGCAGTTTTCACTGTAAAACCGATTTGGAACTTGAACCTCCCCATATATATGAATGGAGTGGAGTTTGCAACTGAAAAGTATCTTTGTGTTCCCAACAATCTAGGTGAAGGACGGCTTTCACACACACTTATCTCTCAGAACTGAGCAAGTGGAGAGACGTTCGTTCATCTTGCACCAAGGGAACGGGTTGCAGGAGACACTTTTTCTCTGCTTTCTCATTCTGTTTCCTAATGCCGGTTTGACGTTACTGCAGTTTTCACTGTAAAACCGAGTTGGAGCTTGTACCTCCCCATATATATGTATGGAATTCATTTTGCAAGTGAAAAGAAACTTTGTGTTCCCAACAAGCTACGTGAAGTATGGCTTTCACACACACTTTTCTCTCAGAAATGAGCAAGTGGAGAGACTTTCGTTCATCTAGCACCAAGGGAACGGGTTGCAGGAGACACTTTTTCTCTGCTTTCTCAGTCTGTTTCCTAGTGCCGGTTTGAAGTTCCTGCAGTTTTCACTGTAAAACCGAGTTGGAGCTGGTACCTCCCCATATATTTGTATGGAATGGAGTTTGCAACTGAAAAGAAACTTTGTGTTCCCATCCAGCTAGGTGAAGGACGGCTTTTACACACAATTATCTCTCAGAACTGAGCAAGTGGAGAGACGTTCGTTCATCTAGCACCAGGGGAACGGGTTGCAGGAGGCACTTTTTCTCTTCTTTCTCAGTCTGTTTCCTAGTGCCGGTTTGAAGTTCCTGCAGTTTTCACTGTAAAACCGAGTTGGAGCTGGTACCTCCCCATATATTTGTATGGAATGGAGTTTGCAACTGAAAAGAAACTTTGTGTTCCCATCCAGGTAGGTGAAGGACGGCTTTTACACACACTTATCTCTCAGAACTGAGCAAGTGGAGAGACGTTCGTTCATCTAGCACCAGGGGAACGGGTTGCAGGAGACACTTTTGCTCTGCATTCTCAGTCTGTTTCCTAGTGCCGGTTTGAAGTTCCTCCAGTTTTCAATGTAAAACCGTGTTGGAGCTAGTACCTCCCCATATATATGTATGGAAAGGAGTTTGCAACAGAAAAGAAACTTTGTGTTCCCAACAAGCTAGGTGAAGGACGGCTTTCACACACACTTATCTCTCAGAACTGAGCAAGTGGAGAGACGTTCGTTCATCTAGCACCAGGGGAACGGGTTGCAGGAGGCACTTTTTCTCTTCTTTCTCAGTCTGTTTCCTAGTGCCGGTTTGAAGTTCCTGCAGATTTCACTGTAAAACCGAGTTGGAGCTGGTACCTCCCCATGTATATGTATGGAATGGTGTTTGCAACTGAAAAGAAACTTTGTGTTCCCAACAAGTTAGGTGAAGGACGGCTTTCACACACAATTATCTCTCAGAACTGAGTAAGTGGAGAGATGTTCGTTCATCTAGAACCAAGGAAATGGGTTGCAGGAAACACTTTTTCTCTGCTTTCTCAGTCTGTTTCCTAGTGCCGGTTTGAAGTTCCTGCAGATTTCACTGTAAACCCGAGTTGGAGCTAGTACCTTCCCTTATATATGTATGGAATGGAATTTGCAACTGAAAAGAAACTTTGTGTTCCCAACAAGCTAGGTGAAGGACGGCTTTCACACGCACTTATCTCTCACAACTGAGCAAGTCGAGAGAAGTTCGTTCATCTAGCACCAAGGGAACGGTTTGCAGGAGACACTTTTGCTCTGCTTTCTCAGTATGTTTCCTAGTGCCGGTTTGAAGTTCCTGCAGTTTTCACTGTAAAACTCATTTGGAACTTGAACCTCCCCATATATATGAATGGAGTGCTGTTTGCAACTGAAAATTATCTTTGTGTTCCCAACAAGCTAGGTGAAGGACGGCTTTCAAACACACTTATCTCTCAGAACTGAACAATTGGAGAGACGTTCGTTCATCTTGCACCAAGGGAACGGGTTGCAGGAGACACTTTTTCTCTGCTTTCTCATTCTGTTTCCTAATGCCGGTTTGACGTTACTGCAGTTTTCACTGTAAAACCGAGTTGGAGCTTGTACCTCCCCATATATACGTATGTAATTCATTTTCCAAGTGAAAAGAAACTTTGTGTTCCCAACAAGATAGGTGAAGGATGGCTTTCACACACACTTTTCTCTCAGAAATGAGCAAGTGGAGAGACGTTCGTTCATCTAGCACCAAGGGAACGTGTTGCAGGAGACACTTTTCTCTGCTTTCTCAGTCTGTTTCCTAGTGCCGGTTTGAAGTTCCTGCAGTTTTCACTGTAAAACCGTGTTGGAGCTAGTACCTCCCCATATATATGTATGGAAAGGAGTTTGCAACTGAAAAGAAACTTTGTGTTCCCAACAAGCTAGTTGAAGGACGGCTTTTACACTCAATTATCTCTCTGAAATGAGTATGTGGAGAGACGTTCGTTCATCTAGCACCAGGGGAACGGTTTGCAGGAGACAGTTTTTCTCTGCATTCTCAGTCTGTTTCCTAGTGCCGGTTTGAAGTTCATGCAGTTTTCAATGTAAAACCGTGTTGGAGCTAGTACCTCCCCATATATATGTATGGAAAGGAGTTTGCAACTGAAAAGAAACTTTGTGTTCCCAACAAGCTAGGTGAAGGACGGCTTTCACACGCACTTATCTCTCAGAACTGAGCAAGTGGAGAGACGTTCGTTCATCTAGCACCAGGGGAACGGGTTGCAGGAGACACTTTTTCTCTTCTTTCTCAGTCTGTTTCCTAGTGCCGGTTTGAAGTTCCTGCAGATTTCACTGTAAAACCGAGTTGGAGCTTGTACCTCCCCATGTATATGTATGGAATGGTGTTTGCAACTGAAAAGAAACTTTGTGTTCCCAACAAGTTAGGTGAAGGATGGCTTTCACACACACTTATCTCTCAGAACTGAGTAAGTGGAGAGATGTTCGTTCATCTAGAACCAAGGAAACGGGTTGCAGGAGACACTTTTTCTCTGCTTTCTCAGTCTGTTTCCTAGTGCCGGTTTGAAGTTCCTGCAGTTTTCACTGTAAAACCGAGTTGGAGCTAGTACCTCCCCATATATATGTAAGGAATGAAGTTTGCAACTGAAAAGAAACTTTGTGTTCCCAACAAGCTAGGTGAAGGACGGCTTTCACACACCCTTATCTCTCAAAGCTGAGCAAGAATAGAGACGTTCGTTCATCTACCACCAAGGGAACGGGTTGCAGGAGACACTTTTTCTCTGCTTTCTCAGTCTGTTTCCTAGTGCCGGTTTGAAGTTCCTTCAGTTTTCATTGTAAAACAGTGTTGGAGCTAGTACCTCCCCAAATATATGTATGGAAAGGAGTTTGCAACTGAAAAGAAACTTTGTGTTCCCAACAAGCTAGGTGAAGGACGGCTTTCACACACACTTATCTCTCAGAACTGAGCAAGTGGAGAGACGTTCGTTCGTCTAGCACCAAGGGAACGGGTTGCAGGAGACAGTTTTTCTCTGCATTCTCAGTCTGATTCCTAGTGCCGGTTTGAAGTTCCTGCAGTTTTCACTGTAAAACCGAGTTGGAGTTAGTACCTCCCCATATATATGTAAGGAATGGAGTTGCAACTGAAAAGAAACTTTGTGTTCCCAACAAGCTAGGTGAAGGACGGCTTTCACACACACTTATCTCTCAGAACTGAGCAAGTGGAGAGACGTTCGTTCATCTAGCACCAAGGGAACGGGTTGCAGGGGACACTTTTTCTCTCCTTTCTCAGTCTGTTTCCTAGTGCCGGTTTGAAGTTCCTGCAGTTTTCACTGTAAAACCGAGTTGGAGCTGGAACCTCCCCATGTATATGTATGGAATGGTGTTTAAAACTGAAAAGAAACTTTGTGTTCCCAACAAGCTAGGTGAAGGACGGCTTTCACACACAGTTATCTCTCAGAACTTAGTAAGTGAAGAGACGTTCGTTCATCTAGAACCAAGGCAACGGGTTGCAGGAGACACTTTTTCCCTGCTTTCTCAGTCTGTTTCCTAGTGCCGGTTTGAAGTTCCTGCAGTTTTCACTGTAAAACCGAGTTGGAGCTAGTACCTCCCCATATATATGTAAGGAATGGAGTTTGCAACTGAAAAGAAACTTTATGTTCCCAACAAGCTAGGTGAAGGACGGCTTTCACACTCACTTATCTCTCAGAACTGAGCAAGTGGATAGACGTTCGTTCATCAAGCACCAATGGAACGGGTTGCAGGAGACACTTTTTCTCTGCTTTCTCAGTCTGTTTCCTAGTGCCGGTTTGATGTTCCTGCAGTTTTCACTGTAAAACCGAGTTGGAGCTAGTACCTCCCCATATATATGTATGGAATGAAGTTTGCAACTGAAAAGAATCTTTGTGTTCCCAACCAGCTAGG
This sequence comes from Camelus bactrianus, assembly GCF_048773025.1. Taxonomy (NCBI): domain Eukaryota; kingdom Metazoa; phylum Chordata; class Mammalia; order Artiodactyla; family Camelidae; genus Camelus; species Camelus bactrianus. The sequence goes on along the minus strand of NC_133542.1, from coordinate 79,164,702 downwards.
TGAAGGACGGCTTTCACACACACTTATCTCTCAGAACTGAGCAAGTGGATAGAAGTTCGTTCATCTAGCACCAAGGGAACGGGTTGCAGGAGACACTTTTTCTCTGCTTTCTCATTCTGTTTCCTAATGCCGGTTTGACGTTACTGCAGTTTTCACTGTAAAACCGAGTTGGAGCTTGTACCTCCCCATATATATGTATGGAATGGATTTTGCTAGTGAAAAGAAACTTTGTGTTCCCAACAAGCTAGGTGAAGAATGGCTTTCACACACACTATTCTCTCAGAAATGAGCAAGTGGAGAGACGTTCGTTCATCTAGCACCAAGGGAACGGGTTGCAGGAGACACTTTTTCTCTGCTTTCTCAGTCTGTTTCCTAGTGCCGGTTTGAAATTCCTGCAGTTTTCAATGTAAAACCGTGTTGGAGCTAGTACCTCCCCATATATATGTATGGAAAGGAGTTTGCAACTGAAAAGAAACTTTGTGTTCCCAACAAGCTAGGTGAAGGACGGCTTTCACACACACTTATCTCTCAGAACTGAGCAAGTGGAGAGACGTTCGTTCATCTAGCACCAGGGGAACGGGTTGCAGGAGACACTTTTTCTCTTCTTTCTCAGTCTGTTTCCTAGTGCCGGTTTGAAGTTCCTGCAGATTTCACTGTAAAACCGAGTTGGAGCTGGTACCTCCCCATGTATATGTATGGAATGGTGTTTGCAACTGAAAAGAAACTTTGTGTTCCCAAAAAGTTAGGTGAAGGACGGGTTTCACACACACTTATCTCTCAGAACTGAGTAAGTGGAGAGATGTTCGTTCATCTAGCACCAAGGGAACGGGTTGCAGGAGACACTTTTTCCCTGCTTTCTCAGTCTGTTTCCTAGTGCCGGTTTGAAGTTCCTGCAGTTTTCAATGTAAAACCGTGTTGGAGCTAGTACCTCCCCATATATATGTAAGGAATGGAGTTTGCAACTGAAAATAAACTTTGTGTTCCCAACAAGCTAGGTGAAGGACGGCTTTCACACACACTTTTCTCTCAGAACTGAGCAAGTGGAGAGACGTTCGTTCATTTAGCACCAAGGGAACGGGTTGCAGGAGACAGTTTTTCTCTTCTTTCTCAGTCTGTTTCCTAGTGCCGGTTTGAAGTTCCTGCAGTTTTCACTGTAAAACAGATTTGGAGCTAGTACCACCGCATATATATGAATGGAATGGTGTTTGCAACTGAAAAGAAACTTTGTGTTCCCAACAAGCTAGGTGAAGGACGGCTTTCACACAAACGTACCTCTCAGAACTGAGCAATTGGAGAGACGTTCGTTCACCTAGCACCAAGGGAACGGGTTGCAGGAGACACTTTTTCTCTGCTTTCTCAGTCTGTTTCCTAGTGCCGGTTTGAAGTTCCTGCAATTTTCACTGTAAAACCGAGTTGGAGCTTGTACCTCCCCATGTATATGTATGGAATGGTGTTTGCAACTGAAAAGAAACTTTGTGTTCCCAAAAAGTTAGGTGAAGGACGGCTTTCACACACACTTATGTCTCAGAACTGAGTAAGTGGAGAGATGTTCTTTCATCTAGCACCAAGGGAACGGGTTGCAGGAGACACTTTTTCCCTGCTTTCTCAGTCTGTTTCCTAGTGCCGGTTTGAAGTTCCTGCAGTTTTCAATGTAAAACCGTGTTGGAGCTAGTACCTCCCCATATATATGTAAGGAATGGAGTTTGCAACTGAAAAGAAACTTTGTTTTCCCAACAAGCTAGGTGAAGGACGGCTTTCACACACACTTTTCTCTCAGAACTGAGCAAGTGGAGAGACGTTCGTTCATCTAGCACCAAGGGAACGGGTTGCAGGAGACAGTTTTTCTCTGCTTTCTCAGTCTGTTTCCTAGTGCCGGTTTGAAGTTCCTGCAGTTTTCACTGTAAAACCGATTTGGAGCTAGTACCTCCGCATATATATGAATGGAATGGTGTTTGCAACTGAAAAGAAACTTTGTGTTCCCAACAAGCTAGGTGAAGGACGGCTTTCACACAAACTTACCTCTCAGAACTGAGCAATTGGAGAGACGTTCGTTCACCTAGCACCAAGGGAACGGGTTGCAGGAGACACTTTTTCTCTGCTTTCTCAGTCTGTTTCCTAGTGCCTGTTTTAAGTTCCTGCAGTTTTCACTGTAAAACCGAGATGGAGCTAGTACCTCCCCACATATTTGTATGGAATGGAGTTTGCAACTGAAAAGAAACTTTGTGTTCCCAACAAGCTAGGTGAAGGACGGCTTTCACACACACTTATCTCACAGAACTGAGCAAGTGGAGAGACGTTCGTTCATCTAGCACCAAGGGAACGGGTTGCAGGGGACACTTTTTCTCTGCTTTCTCAGTCTGTTTCCTAGTGCCGGTTAGAAGTTCCTGCAGATTTCACTGTAAAACCGAGTTGGAGCTGTTTCCTCCCCATGTATATGTATGGAATGGTGTTTGCAACTGAAAAGAAAATTTGTGTTCCCAACAAGTTAGGTGAATGACGGCTTTCACACACACTTATCTCTCAGAACTGAGTAAGGGGAGAGACGTTCGTTCATCTAGAACCAACGGAATGGGTTGCAGGAGACACTATTTCTCTGCTTTCTCAGTCTGTTTCCTAGTGCCGGTTTGAAGTTCCTGCAGTTTTCACTGTAAAACCGAGTTGGAGCTTGTACCTCCCCATATATATGTAAGGAATGGGGTTTGCAACTGAAAAGAAACTTTGTGTTCCCAACAAGCTAGTTGAAGGACGGCTTTCACACACACTTATCTCTCAGAAATGAGTAAGTGGAGAGACGTTCGTTCATCTAGAACCAAGGGAACGGTTTGCAGCAGACACTTTTTCTCTGCTTTCTCAGTCTGTTTCCTAGTGCCGGTTTGAAGTTCCTGCAATTTTCACTGTAAAACCGAGTTGGAGCTAGTACCTCCCCATATATATGTAAGGAATGGAGTTTGCAACTGAAAAGAAACTTTGTGTTCCCAACAAGCTAGGTGAAGGACGGCTTTCACACACACTTATCTCTCAGAACTGAGCAAGTGGAGAGACGTTCGTTCATCTAGCACCAAGGGAACGGGTTGCAGGAGACACTTTTTCTCTGCTTTCTCATTCTGTTTCCTAGTGCCGGTTTGAAGTTCCTGCAGTTTTCACTGTAAAACCGAGTTGGAGCTAGTACCTCCCCATATATATGTATGGAATGGTGTTTGCAACTGAAAAGAAACTTTGTGTTCCCAACAAGCTAGGTGAAGGACGGCTTTCACACACACTTACCTCTCAGAACTGAGCAAGTGGAGAGACGTTCGTTCACCTACCACGAAGGGAACGGGTTGCAGGAGACACTTTTTCTCTGCTTTCTCAGTCTGTTTCCTAGTGCCGGTTTGAAGTTCCTGCAGTTTTCACTGTAAAACCGAGTTGGAGCTAGTACCTCCCCATATATATGTATGGAATGGAGTTTGCACCTGAAAAGAAACTTTGTGTTCCCAACAAGCTAGGTGAAGGACGGCTTTCACACACACTTATCTCTCAGAACTGAGCAAGTGGAGATACGTTCGTTCATCTAGCACCAAGGGAACGGGTTGCAGGAGAAACTTTTTCTCTTCTTTCTCAGTCTGTTTCCTAGTGCCGGTTTGAAGTTCCTGCAGTTTTCACTGTAAAACCGAGTTGGAGCTTGTACCTCCACATGTATATGTTTGGAATGGTGTTTGCAACTGAAAAGAAACTTTGTGTTCCCAACAAGTTAGATGAAGGACGGCTTTCACACACACTTATCTCTCAGAACTGAGTAAGTGGAGAGACGTTCGTTCATCTAGAACCAAGGGAACGGGTTGCAGCAGACACTTTTCTCTGCTTTCTCAGTCTTTTTCCTAGTGCCGGTTTGAAGTTCCTGCAGTTTTCACTGTAAAACCGAGTTGGAGCTAGTACCTCCCCATATATTTGTATGGAATGGATTTTGCAAGTGAAAAGAAACTTTGTGTTCCCAACAATCTAGTTGAAGGATGGCTTTCACACACAGTTTTCTCTCAGAAATGAGCAAGTGGAGAGACGTTCGTTCACCTAGAACCAAGGGAACGGGTTGCAGGAGACACTTTTTCTCTGCTTTCTCAGTCTGTTTCCTAGTGCCGGTTTGAAATTCCTGCAGTTTTCACTGTAAAACCGAGTTGGAGCTAGTACCTCCCCATATATTTGTATGGAATGGATTTTGCAAGTGAAAAGAAACTTTGTGTTCCCAACCAGCTAGGTGAACGACGGCTTTCACACACACTTATCTCTCAGAACTGAGCAAGTGGAGAAACGTTCGTTCATCTAGAACCAAGGGAACGGGTTGCAGGAGACACTTTTTCTCTGCTTTCTCAGTCTGTTTCCTAGTGCCGGTTTGAAGTTCCTGCAGATTTCACTGTAAAAACGTGTTGGAGCTGGTACCTCCCCATGTATATGTATGGAATGGTGTTTGCAACTGAAAAGAAACTTTGTGTTCCCAACAAGTTAGGTGAAGGACGGCTTTCACACACACTTATCTCTCAGAACTGAGTAAGTGGAGAGACGTTCATTCATCTAGAACCAAGGGTACGGGTTGCAGGAGACACTTTTTCTCTGCTTTCTCAGTCTGTTTCCTAGTGCCGGTTTGATGTTCCTGCAGTTTTCACTGTAAAACCGAGTTGGAGCTAGTACCTCCCCATATATATGTATGGAATGGTGTTTGCAACTGAAAAGAAACTATGTGTTCCCAACAAGCTAGGTGAAGGATGGCTTTCACACACACTTATCTCTCAGAAATGAGCAAGTGGAACGACGTTCGTTCACCTAGAACCAAGGGAACGGGTTGCAGGAGACACTTTTTCTCTGCTTTCTCAGTCTGTTTCCTAGTGCCGGTTTGATGTTCCTGCAGTTTTCACTGTAAAACCGAGTTGGAGCCAGTACCTCCCCATATATTTGTATGGAATGGAGTTTGCAACTGAAAAGAAACTTTGTGTTCCCAACAAGCTAGGTGAAGGACGGCTTTCACACACACTTATCTCTCAGAACTGAGCAAGTGTAGAGACGTTCGATCATCTAGCACCAAGGGAACGGGTTGCAGGAAACACTTTTTCTCTGCTTTCTCAGTCTTTTTCCTAGTGCCGGTTTGAAGTTCCTGCATTTTTCACTGTAAAACCGAGTTGGAGCTAGTACCTCCCCATATATTTGTATGGAATGGAGTTTGCAACTGAAAAGAAACTTTGTGTTCCCAACAAGCTAGGTGAAGATCGGCTTTCACACACACTTATCACTCAGAACTGAGCAAGTGGAGAGACGTTCGTTCATCTAGCACCAAGGGAACGGGTTGCAGGAGACACTTTTTCTCTGCTTTTTCATTCTGTTTCCTAGTGCCGGTTTGACGTTACTGCAGTTTTCACTGTAAAACCGAGTTGGAGCTAGTACCTCCCCATATATATGTATGGAATGGATTTTGCAAGTGAAAAGAAACTTTGTGTTCCAAACAATCTAGGTGAAGGATGGCTTTCACACACACTTTTCTCTCAGAAATGAGCAAGTGGAGAGACGTTCGTTCAGCTAGAACCATGGGAACGGGTTGCAGGAGACACTTTTTCTCAGCTTTCTCATTCTGTTCCCTAGTGCCCGTTTGAAGTTCCTGCAGTTTTCACTGTAAAACCGAGTTGGAGCTAGTACCTGCCCATATATTTGTATGGAATGGAGTTTGCAACTGAAAAGAAACTTTGTGTTCCCAACAAGCTAGGTGAAGGACGGCTTTCACACACACTTATCTCTCAGAATTGAGCAAGTGGATAGACGTTCGTTCATCAAGCACCAATGGAACGGGTTGCAGGAGACACTTTTTCCCTGCTTTCTCAGTCTGTTTCCTAGTGCCGGTTTGAAGTTCCTCCAGTTTTCACTGTAAAACCGTGTTGGAGCTAGTACCTCCCCATATATATGTAAGGAATGGAGTTTGCAACTGAAAAGAAACTTTGTGTTCCCAACAAGCTAGGTGAAGGACGGCTTTCACACACACTTTTCTCTCAGAACTGAGCAAGTGGAGAGACGTTCGTTCATCTAGCACCAAGGGAACGGGTTGCAGGAGACAGTTTTTCTCTGCTTTCTCAGTCTGTTTCCTAGTGCCGGTTTGAAGTTCCTGCAGTTTTCACTGTAAAACCGATTTGGACCTAGTACTTCCGCATATATATGAATGGAATGGTGTTTGCAACTGAAAAGAAACTTTGTGTTCCCAACAAGCTAGGTGAAGGACGGCTTTCACACAAACGTACCTCTCAGAACTGAGCAATTGGAGAGACGTTCGTTCACCTAGCACCAAGGGAACGGGTTGCAGGACACACTTTTAATCTGCTTTCTCAGTCTGTTTCCTAGTGCCGGTTTTAAGTTCCTGCAGTTTTCACTGTAAAACCGAGATGGAGCTAGTACCTCCCCACATATTTGTATGGAATGGAGTTTGCAACTGAAAAGAAACTTTGTGTTCCCAACAAGCTAGGTGAAGGACGGCTTTCACACACACTTATCTCTCAGAACTGAGCAAGTGGAGAGACGTTCGTTCATCTAGCACCAAGGGAACGGGTTGCAGGAGACACTTTTTCTCTGCTTTCTCAGTCTGTTTCCTAGTGCCGGTTTGAAGTTCCTGCAGATTTCACTGTAAAACCGAGTTGGAGCTGTTTCCTCCCCATGTATATGTATGGAATGGTGTTTGCAACTGAAAAGAAAATTTGTGTTCCCAACAAGTTAGGTGAATGACGGCTTTCACACACACTTATCTCTCAGAACTGAGTAAGTGGAGAGACGTTCGTTCATCTAGAACCAACGGAATGGGTTGCAGGAGACACTATTTCTCTGCTTTCTCAGTCTGTTTCCTAGTGCCGGTTTGAAGTTCCTGCAGTTTTCACTGTAAAACCGAGTTGGAGCTAGTACCTCCCCATATATATGTAAGGAATGGAGTTTGCAACTGAAAAGAAACTTTGTGTTCCCAACAAGCTAGTTGAAGGACGGCTTTCACACACACTTATCTCTCAGAACTGAGTAAGTGGAGAGACGTTCGTTCATCTAGAACCAATGGAACGGTTTGCAGCAGACACTTTTTCTCTGCTTTCTCAGTCTGTTTCCTAGTGCCGGTTTGAAGTTCCTGCAATTTTCACTGTAAAACCGAGTTGGAGCTAGTACCTCCCCATATATATGTATGGAATGGAGTTTGCAACTGAAAAGAAACTTTGTGTTCCCAACAAGCTAGGTGAAGGACGGCTTTCACACACAATTATCTCTCAGAACTGAGCAAGTGGAGAGACGTTCGTTCATCTAGCACCAAGGGAACGGGTTGCAGGAGACACTTTTTCTCTGCTTTCTCAGTCTGTTTCCTAGTGCCGGTTTGAAGTTCCTGCAGTTTTCACTGTAAAACCGAGTTGGAGCTAGTAACTCCCCATATATATGTATGGAATGGTGTTTGCAACTGAAAAGAAACTTTGTGTTCCCAACAAGCTAGGTGAAGGACGGCTTTCACACACACTTACCTCTCAGAACTGAGCAAGTGGAGAGACGTTCGTTCACCTACCACGAAGGGAACGGGTTGCAGGAGACACTTTTCTCTGCTTTCTCAGTCTGTTTCCTAGTGCCGGTTTGAAGTTCCTGCAGTTTTCACTGTAAAACCGAGTTGGAGCTAGTACCTCCCCATATATATGTATGGAATGGAGTTTGCACCTGAAAAGAAACTTTGTGTTCCCAACAAGCTAGGTGAAGGACGGCTTTCACACACACTTATCTCTCAGAACTGAGCAAGTGGAGATACGTTCGTTCATCTAGCACCAAGGGAACGGGTTGCAGGAGACACTTTTTCTCTTCTTTCTCAGTCTGTTTCCTAGTGCCGGTTTGAAGTTCCTGCAGTTTTCACTGTAAAACCGAGTTGGAGCTGGTACCTCCACATGTATATGTTTGGAATGGTGTTTGCAACTGAAAAGAAACTTTGTGTTCCCAACAAGTTAGGTGAAGGACGGCTTTCACACACACTTATCTCTCAGAACTGAGTAAGTGGAGAGACGTTCGTTCATCTAGAACCAAGGGAACGGGTTGCAGCAGACACTTTTCTCTGCTTTCTCAGTCTTTTTCCTAGTGCCGGTTTGAAGTTCCTGCATTTTTCACTGTAAAATCGAGTTGGAGCTAGTACCTACCCATATATTTGTATGGAATGGAGTTTGCAACTGAAAAGAAACTTTGTGTTCCCAACAAGCTAGGTGAAGGACGGCTTTCACACACACTTATCACTCAGAACTGAGCAAGTGGAGAGACGTTCGTTCATCTAGCACCAAGGGAACGGGTTGCAGGAGACACTTTTTGTCTGCTTTTTCATTCTGTTTCCTAGTGCCGGTTTGACGTTACTGCAGTTTTCACTGTAAAACCGAGTTGGAGCTAGTACCTCCCCATATATATGTATGGAATGGATTTTGCAAGTGAAAAGAAACTTTGTGTTCCAAACAATCTAGGTGAAGTATGGCTTTCACACACACTTTTCTCTCAGAAATGAGCAAGTGGAGAGACGTTCGTCCACCTAGAACCATGGGAACGGGTTGCAGGAGAGACTTTTTCTCAGCTTTCTCATTCTGTTCCCTAGTGCCCGTTTGAAGTTCCTGCAGTTTTCACTGTAAAACCGAGTTGGAGCTAGTACCTGCCCATATATTTGTATGGAATGGAGTTTGCAACTGAAAAGAAACTTTGTGTTCCCAACAAGCTAGGTGAAGGACGGCTTTCACACACACTTATCTCTCAGAATTGAGCAAGTGGATAGACGTTCGTTCATCAAGCACCAATGGAACGGGTTGCAGGAGACACTTTTTCCCTGCTTTCTCAGTCTGTTTCCTAGTGCCGGTTTGAAGTTCCTGCAGTTTTCAATGTAAAACCGTGTTGGAGCTAGTACCTCCCCATATATATGTAAGGAATGGAGTTTGCAACTGAAAAGAAACTTTGTGTTCCCAACAAGCTAGGTGAAGGACGGCTTTCACACACACTTTTCTCTCAGAACTGAGCAAGTGGAGAGACGTTCGTTCATCTAGCACCAAGGGAACGGGTTGCAGGAGACAGTTTTTCTCTGCTTTCTCAGTCTGTTTCCTAGTGCCGGTTTGAAGTTCCTGCAGTTTTCACTGTAAAACCGATTTGGACCTAGTACCTCCGCATATATATGAATGGAATGGTGTTTGCAACTGAAAAGAAACTTTGTGTTCCCAACAAGCTAGGTGAAGGACGGCTTTCACACAAACGTACCTCTCAGAACTGAGCAATTGGAGAGACGTTCGTTCACCTAGCACCAAGGGAACGGGTTGCAGGAGACACTTTTTCTCTGCTTTCTCAGTCTGTTTCCTAGTGCCGGTTTTAAGTTCCTGCAGTTTTCACTGTAAAACCGAGATGGAGCTAGTACCTCCCCACATATTTGTATGGAATGGAGTTTGCAACTGAAAAGAAACTTTGTGTTCCCAACAAGCTAGGTGAAGGACGGCTTTCACACGCACTTATCTCTCAGAACTGAGCAAGTGGAGAGACGTTCGTTCATCTAGCACCAAGGGAACGGGTTGCAGGAGACACTTTTTCTCTGCTTTCTCAGTCTGTTTCCTAGTGCCGGTTTGAAGTTCCTGCAGATTTCACTGTAAAACCGAGTTGGAGCTGTTTCCTCCCCATGTATATGTATGGAATGGTGTTTGCAACTGAAAAGAAAATTTGTGTTCCCAACAAGTTAGGTGAATGACGGCTTTCACACACACTTATCTCTCAGAACTGAGTAAGTGGAGAGACGTTCGTTCATCTAGAACCAACGGAATGGGTTGCAGGAGACACTATTTCTCTGCTTTCTCAGTCTGTTTCCTAGTGCCGGTTTGAAGTTCCTGCAGTTTTCACTGTAAAACCGAGTTGGAGCTAGTACCTCCCCATATATATGTAAGGAATGGAGTTTGCAACTGAAAAGAAACTTTGTGTTCCCAACAAGCTAGTTGAAGGACGGCTTTCACACACACTTATCTCTCAGAACTGAGTAAGTGGAGAGACGTTCGTTCATCTAGAACCAATGGAACGGTTTGCAGCAGACACTTTTTCTCTGCTTTCTCAGTCTGTTTCCTAGTGCCGGTTTGAAGTTCCTGCAATTTTCACTGTAAAACCGAGTTGGAGCTAGTACCTCCCCATATATATGTATGGAATGGAGTTTGCAACTGAAAAGAAACTTTGTGTTCCCAACAAGCTAGGTGAAGGACGGCTTTCACACACACTTATCTCTCAGAACTGAGCAAGTGGAGAGACGTTCGTTCATCTAGCACCAAGGGAACGGGTTGCAGGAGACACTTTTTCTCTGCTTTCTCAGTCTGTTTCCTAGTGCCGGTTTGAAGTTCCTGCAGTTTTCACTGTAAAACCGAGTTGGAGCTAGTAACTCCCCATATATATGTATGGAATGGTGTTTGCAACTGAAAAGAAACTTTGTGTTCCCAACAAGCTAGGTGAAGGACGGCTTTCACACACACTTACCTCTCAGAACTGAGCAAGTGGAGAGACGTTCGTTCACCTACCACGAAGGGAACGGGTTGCAGGAGACACTTTTCTCTGCTTTCTCAGTCTGTTTCCTAGTGCCGGTTTGAAGTTCCTGCAGTTTTCACTGTAAAACCGAGTTGGAGCTAGTACCTCCCCATATATATGTATGGAATGGAGTTTGCACCTGAAAAGAAACTTTGTGTTCCCAACAAGCTAGGTGAAGGACGGCTTTCACACACACTTATCTCTCAGAACTGAGCAAGTGGAGATACGTTCGTTCATCTAGCACCAAGGGAACGGGTTGCAGGAGACACTTTTTCTCTTCTTTCTCAGTCTGTTTCCTAGTGCCGGTTTGAAGTTCCTGCAGTTTTCACTGTAAAACCGAGTTGGAGCTGGTACCTCCACATGTATATGTTTGGAATGGTGTTTGCAACTGAAAAGAAACTTTGTGTTCCCAACAAGTTAGGTGAAGGACGGCTTTCACACACACTTATCTCTCAGAACTGAGTAAGTGGAGAGACGTTCGTTCATCTAGAACCAAGGGAACGGGTTGCAGCAGACACTTTTCTCTGCTTTCTCAGTCTTTTTCCTAGTGCCGGTTTGAAGTTCCTGCATTTTTCACTGTAAAATCGAGTTGGAGCTAGTACCTACCCATATATTTGTATGGAATGGAGTTTGCAACTGAAAAGAAACTTTGTGTTCCCAACAAGCTAGGTGAAGGACGGCTTTCACACACACTTATCACTCAGAACTGAGCAAGTGGAGAGACGTTCGTTCATCTAGCACCAAGGGAACGGGTTGCAGGAGACACTTTTTGTCTGCTTTTTCATTCTGTTTCCTAGTGCCGGTTTGACGTTACTGCAGTTTTCACTGTAAAACCGAGTTGGAGCTAGTACCTCCCAATATATTTGTATGGAATGGATTTTGCAAGTGAAAAGAAACTTTGTGTTCCCAACAATCTAGTTGAAGGATGGCTTTCACACACAGTTTTCTCTCAGAAATGAGCAAGTGGAGAGACGTTCGTTCACCTAGAACCAAGGGAACGGGTTGCAGGAGACACTTTTTCTCTGCTTTCTCAGTCTGTTTCCTAGTGCCGGTTTGAAATTCCTGCAGTTTTCACTGTAAAACCGAGTTGGAGCTAGTACCTCCCCCTATAGTTGTATGGAATGGATTTTGCAACTGAAAAGATACTTTGTGTTCCCAACCAGCTAGGTGAAGGACGGCTTTCACACACACTTATCTCTCAGAACTGAGCAAGTGGAGAGACGTTCGTTCATCTAGAACCAAGGGAACGGGTTGCAGGAGACACTTTTTCTCTGCTTTCTCATTCTGTTTCCTAGTGCCGGTTTGAAGTTCCTGCAGATTTCACTGTAAAAACGAGTTGGAGCTGGTACCTCCCCATGTATATGTATGGAATGGTGTTTGCAACTGAAAAGAAACTTTGTGTTCCCAACAAGTTAGGTGAAGGACGGCTTTCACACACACTTATCTCTCAGAACTGAGTAAGTGGAGAGACGTTCATTCATCTAGAACCAAGGGAACGGGTTGCAGGAGACACTTTTTCTCTGCTTTCTCAGTCTCTTTCCTAGTGCCGGTTTGATGTTCCTGCAGTTTTCACTGTAAAACCGAGTTGGAGCTAGTACCTCCCCATATATATGTATGGAATGGTGTTTGCAACTGAAAAGAAACTATGTGTTCCCAACAAGCTAGGTGAAGGACGGCTTTCACACACACTTATCTCTCAGAAATGAGCAAGTGGAGCGACGTTCGTTCACCTAGAACCAAGGGAACGGGTTGCAGGAGACACTTTTTCTCTGCTTTCTCAGTCTGTTTCCTAGTGCCGGTTTGATGTTCCTGCAGTTTTCACTGTAAAACCGAGTTGGAGCCAGTACCTCCCCATATATTTGTATGGAATGGAGTTTGCAACTGAAAAGAAACTTTGTGTTCCCAACAAGCTAGGTGAAGGACGGCTTTCACACACACTTATCTCTCAGAACTGAGCAAGTGTAGAGACGTTCGATCATCTAGCACCAAGGGAACGGGTTGCAGGAAACACTTTTTCTCTGCTTTCTCAGTCTTTTTCCTAGTGCCGGTTTGAAGTTCCTGCAGTTTTCACTGTAAAACCGAGTTGGAGCTAGTACCTCCCCATATATTTGTATGGAATGGAGTTTGCAACTGAAAAGAAACTTTGTGTTCCCAACAAGCTAGGTGAAGGACGGCTTTCACACACACTTATCACTCAGAACTGAGCAAGTGGAGAGACGTTCGTTCATCTAGCACCAATGGAACGGGTTGCAGGAGACACTTTTTCTCTGCTTTCTCAGTCTGTTTCCTAGTGCCGGTTTGATGTTCCTGCAGTTTTCACTGTAAAACCGAGTTGGAGCTAGTACCTCCCCATATATATGTATGGAATGGAGTTTGCAACTGAAAAGAAACTTTGTGTTCCCAACCAGCTAGGTGAAGGACGGCTTTCACACACACTTATCTCTCAGAACTGAGCAAGTGGATAGAAGTTCGTTCATCTAGCACCAAGGGAACGGGTTGCAGGAGACACTTTTTCTCTGCTTTCTCATTCTGTTTCCTAATGCCGGTTTGACGTTACTGCATTTTTCACTGTAAAACCGAGTTGGAGCTTGTACCTCCCCATATATATGTATGGAATGGATTTTGCAAGTGAAAAGAAACTTTGTGTTCCCAACAAGCTACGTGAAGGATGGCTTTCACACACACTATCTCTCAGAAATGAGCAAGTGGAGAGACGTTCGTTCATCTAGCACCAAGGGAACGGGTTGCAGGAGACACTTTTCTCTGCTTTCTCAGTCTGTTTCCTAGTGCCGGTTTGAAGTTCCTGCAGTTTTCACTGTAAAACCGAGTTGGAGCTTGTACCTCCCCATATATTTGTATGGAATGGAGTTTGCAACTGAAAAGAAACTTTGTGTTCCCAACCAGCTAGTTGAAGGACGGCTTTTACACACAATTATCTCTCAAAAATGATTATGTGGAGAGACGTTCTTTCATCTAGCACCAGGGGAACAGTTTGCAGGAGACACTTTTTCTCTGCTTTCTCAGTCTGTTTCTTAGTGCCGGTTTGAAGTTCCTGCAGTTTTCAATGTAAAACCGTGTTGGAGCTAGTACCTCCCCATATATATGTATGGAAAGGAGTTTGCAACTGAAAAGAAACTTTGTGTTCCCAACAAGCTAGGTGAAGGACGGCTTTCACACACACTTATCTCTCAGAACTGAGCAAGTGGAGAGACGTTCGTTCATCTAGCACCAGGGGAACGGTTTGCAGGAGACACTTTTTCTCTGCTTTCTCAGTCTGTTTCCTAGTGCCGGTTTGAAGTTCCTGCAGATTTCACTGTAAAACCGAGTTGGAGCTGGTACCTCCCCATATATATGTATGGAATGGTGTTTGCAACTGAAAAGAAACTTTGTGTTCCCAAAAAGATAGGTGAAGGACGGCTTTCACACACACTTATCTCTCAGAACTGAGTAAGTGGAGAGATGTTCGTTCATCTAGCACCAAGGGAATGGGTTGCAGGAGACACTTTTTCCCTGCTTTCTCAGTCTGTTTCCTAGTGCCGGTTTGAAGTTCCTGCAGTTTTCAATGTAAAACCGTGTTGGAGCTAGTACCTCCCCATATATATGTAAGGAATGGAGTTTGCAACTGAAAAGAAACTTTGTGTTCCCAACAAGCTAGGTGAAGGACGGCTTTCACACACACTTTTCTCTCAGAACTGAGCTAGTGGAGAGACGTTCGTTCATCTAGCACCAAGGGAACGGGTTGCAGGAGACAGTTTTTCTCTGCTTTCTCAGTCTGTTTCCTAGTGCCGGTTTGAAGTTCCTGCAGTTTTCATTGTAAAACCGATTTGGAGCTAGTACCTCCCCATATATATGTATGGAATGGTGTTTGCAACTGAAAAGAAACTTTGTGTTCCCAACAAGCTAGGTGAAGGACGGCTTTCACACAAACGTACCTCTCAGAACTGAGCAATTGGTGAGACGTTCGTTCACCTAGCACCAAGGGAACGGGTTGCAGGAGACACTTTTTCTCTGCTTTCTCATTCTGTTTCCTAGTGCCGGTTTGAAGTTCCTGCAGTTTTCACTGTAAAACCGAGTTGGAGCTGGTACCTCCACATGTATATGTTTGGAATGGTGTTTGCAACTGAAAAGAAACTTTGTGTTCCCAACAAGTTAGGTGAAGGACGGCTTTCACACACACTTATATCTCAGAACTGAGTAAGTGGAGAGACGTTCGTTCATCTAGAACCAAGGGAACGGGTTGCAGCAGACACTTTTCTCTGCTTTCTCAGTCTTTTTCCTAGTGCCGGTTTGAAGTTCCTGCATTTTTCACTGTAAAATCGAGTTGGAGCTAGTACCTCCCCATATATATGTATGGAATGGATTTTGCAAGTGAAAAGAAACTTCGTGTTCCCAACAATCTAGGTGAAGGATGGTTTTCACACACACTTTTCTCTCAGAAATGAGCAAGTGGAGAGACGTTCGTTCACCTAGAACCAAGGGAACGGGTTGCAGGAGACACTTTTTCTCTGCTTTCTCAGTCTGTTTCCTAGTGCCGGTTTGATGTTCCTGCAGTTTTCACTGTAAAACCGAGTTGGAGCTAGTACCTCCCCATATATTTGTATGGAATGGAGTTTGCAACTGAAAAGAAACTTTGTGTTCCCAACAAGCTAGGTGAAGGACGGCTTTCACACACACTTATCTCTCAGAACTGAGCAAGTGTAGAGACGTTCGATCATCTACCACCAAGGGAACGGGTTGCAGGAAACACTTTTTCTCTGCTTTCTCAGTCTTTTTCCTAGTGCCGGTTTGAAGTTCTTGCATTTTTCACTGTAACACCGAGTTGGAGCTAGTACCTCCCCATATATTTGTATGGAATGGAGTTTGCAACTGAAAAGAAACTTTGTGTTCCCAACATGCTAGGTGAAGGACGGCTTTCACACACACTTATCACTCAGAACTGAGCAACTGGAGAGACGTTCGTTCATCTAGCACCAAGGGAACGTGTTGCAGGAGACACTTTTTCTCTGCTTTTTCATTCTGTTTCCTAGTGCCGGTTTGACGTTACTGCAGTTTTCACTGTAAAACCGAGTTGGAGCTAGTACCTCCCCATATATATGTATGGAATGGATTTTGCAAGTGAAAAGAAACTTTGTGTTCCCAACAATCTACGTGAAGGATGGCTTTCACACACACTTTTCTCTGAGAAATGAGCAAGTGGAGAGACGTTCGTTCACCTAGAACCAAGGGAACGGGTTGCAGGAGACACTTTTTCTCTGCTTTCTCAGTCAGTTTCCTAGTGCCGGTTTGAAATTCCTGCAGTTTTCACTGTAAAATCGAGTTGGAGCTAGTACCTGCCCATATATTTGTATGGAATGGAGTTTGCAACTGAAAAGAAACTTTGTGTTCCCAACAAGCTAGGTGAAGGACGGCTTTCACACACACTTATCTCTCAGAACTGAGCAAGTGGAGCGACGTTCGTTCACCTAGAACCAAAGGAACGGGTTGCAGGAGACACTTTTTCTCTGCTTTCTCAGTCTGTTTCCTAGTGCCGGTTTGAAGTTCCTGCAGTTTTCACTGTAAAACCGAGTTGGAGCTCGTACCTCCCCATATATTTGTATGGAATGGAGTTTGCAACTGAAAAGAAACTTTGTGTTCCCAACAAGCTAGGTGAAGGACGGCTTTAACACACACTTATCTCTCAGAACTGAGCAAGTGTAGAGACGTTCGATCATCTAGCACCAAGAGAACGGGTTGCAGGAAACACTTTTTCTCTGCTTTCTCAGTCTTTTTCCTAGTGCCGGTTTGAAGTTCCTGCATTTTTCACTGTAAAACCGAGTTGGAGCTAGTACCTCCCCATATATTTGTATGGAATGGAGTTTGCAACTGAAAAGAAACTTTGTGTTCCCAACAAGTTAGTTGAAGGACGGCTTTCACACACACTTATCACTCAGAACTGAGCAAGGGGAGACACGTTCGTTCATCTAGCACCAAGGGAACGGGTTGCAGGAGACACTTTTTCTCTGCTTTTTCATTCTGTTTCCTAGTGCCGGTTTGACGTTTCTGCAGTTTTCACTGTAAAACCGAGTTGGAGCTAGTACCTCCCCATATATATGTATGGAATGGATTTGGCAAGTGAAAAGAAACTTTGTGTTCCCAACAAGCTAGGTGAAGGATGGCTTTCACACACACTTTTCTCTCAGAAATTAGCAAGTGGAGAGACGTTCGTTCATCTAGCACCAAGGGAACGGGTTGAAGGAGAAAGTTTTTCTCTGCTTTCTCATCCTGTTTCCTATTGCCGGTTTGAAGTTCCTGCAGTTTTCACTGTAAAACCGAGTTGGAGCTAGTACCTACCCATATATTTGTATGAAATGGAGTTTGCAACTGAAAAGAAACTTTGTGTTCCCAACCAGCTAGGTGAAGGACGGCTTTCACACACACTTATCTCTCAGAACTGAGCAAGTGGAGAGACGTTCGTTCATCTAGCACCAGGGGAACGGGTTGCAGGAGACACTTTTTCTCTGCTTTCTCAGTCTGTTTCCTAGTGCCGGTTTGAAGTTCCTGCAGTTTTCACAGTAAAACCGTGTTGGAACTAGTACTTCCCCATATATATGTATGGAATGGAGTTTGCACCTGAAAAGAAACTTTGTGTTCCCAACAAGCTAGGTGAAGGACGGCTTTCACACACACTTATCTCTCAGAACTGAGCAAGTGGAGAGACGTTCGTTCATCTAGCACCAAGCGAACGGGTTGCAGGGACACTTTTTCTCTGCTTTCTCAGTCTGTTTCCTAGTGCCGGTTTGAAGTTCCTGCAGTTTTCACTGTAAAACCGATTTGGAGCTAGTACCTCCCCATATATATGTAAGGAATGTAGTTTTCAACTGAAAAGAAACTTTGTGTTCCCAACAAGCTAGGTGAAGGACGGCTTTCACACACAGTTACTTCTCAGAACTGAGCAAGTGGAGAGACGTTCGTTCATCTAGCACCAAGGGAACGGGTTGCAGGAGACACTTTTTCTCTGCATTCTCAGTCTTTTTCCTAGTGCCGGTTTGAAGTTCCTGCAGTTTTCACTGTAAAACCGAGTTGGAGCTAGTACCTCCCCATATATTTGTATGGAATGGATTTTGCAACTGAAAAGGAACTTTGTGTTCCCAACAAGTTAGTTGAAGGACGGATTTCACACACACTTATCACTCAGAACTGAGCAAGGGGAGACACGTTCGTTCATCTAGCACCAAGTGAACGGGTTGCAGGGACACTTTTTCTCTGCTTTCTCAGTCTGTTTCCTAGTGCCGGTTTGAAGTTCCTGCAGATTTCACTGTAAAACCGTGTTGGAGCTGGTACCTCCCCATGTATATGTATGGAATGGTGTTTGCAACTGAAAAGAAACTTTGTGTTCCCAACAAGTTAGGTGAAGGACGGCTTTCACACACACTTATCTCTCATAACTGAGTAAGGGGAGAGACTTTCGTTCATCTAGCACCAAGGGAACGGGTTGCAGGGGACACTTTTTCTCTGCTTTTTCATTCTGTTTCCTAGTGCCGGTTTGACGTTACTGCAGTTTTCACTGTAAAACCGAGTTGGAGCTTTTACCTCCCCATATATATGTATGGAATGGATTTTGCAAGTGAAAAGAAACTTTGTGTTCCCAGCAAGCTAGGTGAAGAATGGCTTTCACACACACTTTTCTCTCAGAAATGAGAAAGTGGAGAGACGTTCGTTCATCTAGCACCAAGGGAACGGATTGCAGGAGACACTTTTTCTCTGCTTTCTCAGTCTGTTTCCTATTGCCGGTTTGAAGTTCCTGCAGTTTTCACTGTAAAACCGAGTTGGAGCTAGTACCTCCCCATATATTTGTATGGAATGGAGTTTGCAACTGAAAAGAAACTTTGTGTTCCCAACCAGCTAGGTGAAGGACGGCTTTCACACACACTTATCTCTCAGAACTGAGCAAGTGGAGAGACGTTCGTTCATCTAGCACCAAGGGAACGGGTTGCAGGAGACACTTTTTCTCTGCTTTCTCAGTCTGCTTCCTAGTGCCGGTTTGAAGTTCCTGCAGTTTTCACTGTAAAACCGTGTTGGAGCTGGTACCTTCCCATGTATATGTATGGAATGGTGTTTGCAACTGAAAAGAAACTTTGTGTTCCCAAAAAGTTAGGTGAAGGACGGCTTTCACACACACTTATCTCTCAGAACTGAGTAAGTGGAGAGACGTTCATTCATCTAGAACCAAGGGAACGGGTTGCAGGAGACACTTTTTCTCTGCTTTCTCAGTCTGTTTCCTAGTGCCGGTTTGAAGTTCCTGCAGTTTTCACTGTAAAACCGAGTTGGAGCTAGTACCTCCCCATATATATGTATGGAATGGTGTTTGCAACTGAAAAGAAAGTTTGTGTTCCCAACAAGCTAGGTGAAGGACGGCTTTCACACACACTTATCTCTCAGAACTGAGCAAGTGGAGCGACTTTCGTTCACCTAGAACCAAGGGAACGGGTTGCAAGAGACACTTTTTCTCTGCTTTCTCAGTCTGTTTCCTAGTGCCGGTTTGAATTTCCTGCAGTTTTCACTGTAAAACCGAGTTGGAGCTAGTACCTCCACATATATTTGTATATAATGGAGTTTGCAACTGAAAAGAAACTTTGTGTTCCCAACAAGCTAGGTGAAGGACGGCTTTCACACACAATTACCTCTCAGAACTAAGCAAGTGGAGAGACGTTCGTTCATCTAGCACCAAGGGAACGGGTTGCAGGAGACACTTTTTCTCTGCTTTCTCAGTCTGTTTCCTAGTGCCGGTTTGAAGTTCCTGCAGTTTTCACTGTAAAACCGAGTTGGAGCTAGTACCTCCCCATATATATGTACGGAATGGAGTTTGCACCTGAAAAGAAACTTTGTGTTCCCAACAAGCTAGGTGAAGGACGGCTTTCACACACAATTAACTCTCAGAACTGAGCAAGTGGAGAGACGTTCGTTCATCTAGCACCAAGGGAAAGGGTTGCAGGAGACACTTTTTTTCTGCTTTCTCAGTCTGTTTCCTAGTGCCGGTTTGAAGTTCCTGCAGTTTTCACTGTAAAACGGAGTTGGAGCTTGTACCTCCCCATATATATGTAAGGAATGGAGTTTGCACCTGAAAAGAAACTTTGTGTTCCCAACAAGCTAGGTGAAGTACGGCTTTCACACACACTTATCTCTCAGAACTGAGCAAGTGGAGATACGTTCGTTCATCTAGCACCAAGGGAACGGGTTGCAGGAGACACTTTTTCTCTTCTTTCTCAGTCTGTTTCCTAGTGCCGGTTTGAAGTTCCTGCAGTTTTCACTGTAAAACCGAGTTGGAGCTGGTACCTCCCCATGTATATGTATGGAATGGTGTTTGCAACTGAAAAGAAACTTTGTGTTCCCAACAAGTTAGGTGAAGGACGGCTTTCACACACACTTATCTCTCAGAACTGAGTAAGTGGAGAGACGTTCGTTCATCTAGCACCAAGGGAACGGGTTGCAGGAGACACTTTTTCTCTGCTTTCTCATTCTGTTTCCTAGTGCCCGTATGAAGTTCCTGCAGTTTTCACTGTAAAACCGAGTTGGAGCTAGTACCTCCCCATATATTTGTATGGAATGGAGTTTGCAACTGAAAAGACACTTTGTGTTCCCAACAAGCTAGTTGAAGGACGGCTTTCACACACACTTATCTCTCAGAACTGAGCAAGTGTAGAGACGTTCGATCATCTAGCACCAAGGGAACGGGTTGCAGGAGACACTTTTTCTCTGCTTTCTCAGTCTTTTTCCTAGTGCCGGTTTGAAGTTCCTGCAGTTTTCAATGTAAAACCGTGTTGGAGCTAGTACCTCCCCATATATATGTAAGGAATGGAGTTTGCAACTGAAAAGAAACTTTGTTTTCCCAACAAGCTAGGTGAAGGACGGCTTTCACACACACTTTTCTCTCAGAACTGAGCAAGTGGAGAGACGTTCGTTCATCTAGCACCAAGGGAACGGGTTGCAGGAGACAGTTTTTCTCTGCTTTCTCAGTCTGTTTCCTAGTGCCGGTTTGAAGTTCCTGCAGTTTTCACTGTAAAACCGATTTGGAGCTAGTACCTCCGCATATATATGAATGGAATGGTGTTGGCAACTGAAAAGAAACTTTGTGTTCCCAACAAGCTAGGTGAAGGACGGCTTTCACACAAACGTACCTCACAGAACTGAGCAATTGGAGAGACGTTCGTTCACCTAGCACCAAGGGAACGGGTTGCAGGAGACACTTTTTCTCTGCTTTCTCAGTCTGTTTCCTAGTGCCGGTTTTAAGTTCCTGCAGTTTTCACTGTAAAACCGAGATGGAGCTAGTACCTCCCCACATATTTGTATGGAATGGAGTTTGCAACTGAAAAGAAACTTTGTGTTCCCAACAAGCTAGGTGAAGGACGGCTTTCACACACACTTATCTCACAGAACTGAGCAAGTGGAGAGACGTTCGTTCATCTAGCACCAAGGGAACGGGTTGCAGGAGACACTTTATCTCTGCTTTCTCAGTCTGTTTCCTAGTGCCGGTTTGAAGTTCCTGCAGATTTCACTGTAAAACCGAGTTGGAGCTGTTTCCTCCCCATGTATATGTATGGAATGGTGTTTGCAACTGAAAAGAAAATTTGTGTTCCCAACAAGTTAGGTGAATGACGGCTTTCACACACACTTATCTCTCAGAACTGAGTAAGTGGAGAGACGTTCGTTCATCTAGAACCAACGGAATGGGTTGCAGGAGACACTATTTCTCTGCTTTCTCAGTCTGTTTCCTAGTGCCGGTTTGAAGTTCCTGCAGTTTTCACTGTAAAACCGAGTTGGAGCTAGTACCTCCCCATATATATGTAAGGAATGGGGTTTGCAACTGAAAAGAAACTTTGTGTTCCCAACAAGCTAGGTGAAGGACGGCTTTCACACACACTTATCTCTCAGAACTGAGCAAGTGGAGAGACGTTCGTTCATCTAGCACCAAGGGAACGGGTTGCAGGAGACACTTTTTCTCTGCTTTCTCTATCTGTTTCCTAGTGCCGGTTTGAAGTTCCTGCAGTTTTCACTGTAAAACCGTGTTGGAGCTGGTACCTCCCCATGTATATGTATGGAATGGTGTTTGCAACTGAAAAGAAACTTTGTTTACCCAACAAGCTAGATGAAGGACGGCTTTCACACACACTTATCTCTGAGAACTGAGTATGTGGAGAGACGTTCGTTCATCTAGCACCAGGGGAACGGGTTGGAGGAGACACTTTTTCTCTGCTTTCTCAGTCTGTTTATTAGGGCCAGTTTGAAGTTCCTGCAATTTTCACTGTAATTCCGAGTTGGAGCTGGTACCTCCCCATGTATATGTATGGAATGGAGTTTGCAACTGAAAAGAAACTTTGTGTTCCCAACAAGTTAGTTGAAGGACGGCTTTCACACACACATATCTCTCAGAACTGAGCAAGTGGAGAGACGTTCGTTCATCTAGCACCAAGGGAACGGGTTGCAGGAGACACTTTTTCTCTGCTTTCTCAGTCTGTTTCCTAGTGCCGGTTTGAAGTTCCTGCAGTTTTCACTGTAAAACCGAGTTGGAGCTGGTACCTCCACATGTATATGTTTGGAATGGTGTTTGCAACTGAAAAGAAACTTTGTGTTCCCAACAAGTTAGGTGAAGGACGGCTTTCACACACACTTATCTCTCAGAACTGAGTAAGTGGAGAGACGTTCGTTCATCTAGAACCAAGGGAACGGGTTGCAGCAGACACTTTTCTCTGCTTTCTCAGTCTTTTTCCTAGTGCCGGTTTGAAGTTCCTGCATTTTTCACTGTAAAATCGAGTTGGAGCTAGTACCTACCCATATATTTGTATGGAATGGAGTTTGCAACTGAAAAGAAACTTTGTGTTCCCAACAAGCTAGGTGAAGGACGGCTTTCACACACACTTATCACTCAGAACTGAGCAAGTGGAGAGACTTTCGTTCATCTAGCACCAAGGGAACGGGTTGCAGGAGACACTTTTTGTCTGCTTTTTCATTCTGTTTCCTAGTGCCGGTTTGACGTTACTGCAGTTTTCACTGTAAAACCGAGTTGGAGCTAGTACCTCCCCATATATATGTATGGAATGGATTTTGCAAGTGAAAAGAAACTTTGTGTTCCAAACAATCTAGGTGAAGGATGGCTTTCACACACACTTTTCTCTCAGAAATGAGCAAGTGGAGAGACGTTCGTTCACCTAGAACCATGGGAACGGGTTGCAGGAGAGACTTTTTCTCAGCTTTCTCATTCTGTTCCCTAGTGCCCGTTTGAAGTTCCTGCAGTTTTCACTGTAAAACCGAGTTGGAGCTAGTACCTGCCCATATATTTGTATGGAATGGAGTTTGCAACTGAAAAGAAACTTTGTGTTCCCAACAAGCTAGGTGAAGGACGGCTTTCACACACACTTATCTCTCAGAATTGAGCAAGTGGATAGACGTTCGTTCATCAAGCACCAAGGGAACGGGTTGCAGGAGACACTTTTTCCCTGCTTTCTCAGTCTGTTTCCTAGTGCCGGTTTGAAGTTCCTGCAGTTTTCAATGTAAAACCGTGTTGGAGCTAGTACCTCCCCATATATATGTAAGGAATGGAGTTTGCAACTGAAAAGAAACTTTGTGTTCCCAACAAGCTAGGTGAAGGACGGCTTTCACACACACTTTTCTCTCAGAACTGAGCAAGTGGAGAGACGTTCGTTCATCTAGCACCAAGGGAACGGGTTGCAGGAGACAGTTTTTCTCTGCTTTCTCAGTCTGTTTCCTAGTGCCGGTTTGAAGTTCCTGCAGTTTTCACTGTAAAACCGATTTGGACCTAGTACCTCCGCATATATATGAATGGAATGGTGTTTGCAACTGAAAAGAAACTTTGTGTTCCCAACAAGCTAGGTGAAGGACGGCTTTCACACAAACGTACCTCTCAGAACTGAGCAATTGGAGAGACGTTCGTTCACCTAGCACCAAGGGAACGGGTTGCAGGAGACACTTTTTCTCTGCTTTCTCAGTCTGTTTCCTAGTGCCGGTTTTAAGTTCCTGCAGTTTTCACTGTAAAACCGAGATGGAGCTAGTACCTCCCCACATATTTGTATGGAATGGAGTTTGCAACTGAAAAGAAACTTTGTGTTCCCAACAAGCTAGGTGAAGGACGGCTTTCACACACACTTATCTCTCAGAACTGAGCAAGTGGAGAGACGTTCGTTCATCTAGCACCAAGGGAACGGGTTGCAGGAGCCACTTTTTCTCTGCTTTCTCAGTCTGTTTCCTAGTGCCGGTTTGAAGTTCCTGCAGATTTCACTGTAAAACCGAGTTGGAGCTGTTTCCTCCCCATGTATATGTATGGAATGGTGTTTGCAACTGAAAAGAAAATTTGTGTTCCCAACAAGTTAGGTGAATGACGGCTTTCACACACACTTATCTCTCAGAACTGAGTAAGTGGAGAGACGTTCGTTCATCTAGAACCAACGGAATGGGTTGCAGGAGACACTATTTCTCTGCTTTCTCAGTCTGTTTCCTAGTGCCGGTTTGAAGTTCCTGCAGTTTTCACTGTAAAACCGAGTTGGAGCTAGTACCTCCCCATATATATGTAAGGAATGGAGTTTGCAACTGAAAAGAAACTTTGTGTTCCCAACAAGCTAGTTGAAGGACGGCTTTCACACACACTTATCTCTCAGAACTGAGTAAGTGGAGAGACGTTCGTTCATCTAGAACCAATGGAACGGTTTGCAGCAGACACTTTTTCTCTGCTTTCTCAGTCTGTTTCCTAGTGCCGGTTTGAAGTTCCTGCAATTTTCACTGTAAAACCGAGTTGGAGCTAGTACCTCCCCATATATATGTATGGAATGGAGTTTGCAACTGAAAAGAAACTTTGTGTTCCCAACAAGCTAGGTGAAGGACGGCTTTCACACACACTTATCTCTCAGAACTGAGCAAGTGGAGAGACGTTCGTTCATCTAGCACCAAGGGAACGGGTTGCAGGAGACACTTTTTCTCTGCTTTCTCAGTCTGTTTCCTAGTGCCGGTTTGAAGTTCCTGCAGTTTTCACTGTAAAACCGAGTTGGAGCTAGTAACTCCCCATATATATGTATGGAATGGTGTTTGCAACTGAAAAGAAACTTTGTGTTCCCAACAAGCTAGGTGAAGGACGGCTTTCACACACACTTACCTCTCAGAACTGAGCAAGTGGAGAGACGTTCGTTCACCTACCACGAAGGGAACGGGTTGCAGGAGACACTTTTCTCTGCTTTCTCAGTCTGTTTCCTAGTGCCGGTTTGAAGTTCCTGCAGTTTTCACTGTAAAACCGAGTTGGAGCTAGTACCTCCCCATATATATGTATGGAATGGAGTTTGCACCTGAAAAGAAACTTTGTGTTCCCAACAAGCTAGGTGAAGGACGGCTTTCACACACACTTATCTCTCAGAACTGAGCAAGTGGAGATACGTTCGTTCATCTAGCACCAAGGGAACGGGTTGCAGGAGACACTTTTTCTCTTCTTTCTCAGTCTGTTTCCTAGTGCCGGTTTGAAGTTCCTGCAGTTTTCACTGTAAAACCGAGTTGGAGCTGGTACCTCCACATGTATATGTTTGGAATGGTGTTTGCAACTGAAAAGAAACTTTGTGTTCCCAACAAGTTAGGTGAAGGACGGCTTTCACACACACTTATCTCTCAGAACTGAGTAAGTGGAGAGACGTTCGTTCATCTAGAACCAAGGGAACGGGTTGCAGCAGACACTTTTCTCTGCTTTCTCAGTCTTTTTCCTAGTGCCGGTTTGAAGTTCCTGCATTTTTCACTGTAAAATCGAGTTGGAGCTAGTACCTACCCATATATTTGTATGGAATGGAGTTTGCAACTGAAAAGAAACTTTGTGTTCCCAACAAGCTAGGTGAAGGACGGCTTTCACACACACTTATCACTCAGAACTGAGCAAGTGGAGAGACGTTCGTTCATCTAGCACCAAGGGAACGGGTTGCAGGAGACACTTTTTGTCTGCTTTTTCATTCTGTTTCCTAGTGCCGGTTTGACGTTACTGCAGTTTTCACTGTAAAACCGAGTTGGAGCTAGTACCTCCCAATATATTTGTATGGAATGGATTTTGCAAGTGAAAAGAAACTTTGTGTTCCCAACAATCTAGTTGAAGGATGGCTTTCACACACAGTTTTCTCTCAGAAATGAGCAAGTGGAGAGACGTTCGTTCACCTAGAACCAAGGGAACGGGTTGCAGGAGACACTTTTTCTCTGCTTTCTCAGTCTGTTTCCTAGTGCCGGTTTGAAATTCCTGCAGTTTTCACTGTAAAACCGAGTTGGAGCTAGTACCTCCCCCTATATTTGTATGGAATGGATTTTGCAACTGAAAAGATACTTTGTGTTCCCAACCAGCTAGGTGAAGGACGGCTTTCACACACACTTATCTCTCAGAACTGAGCAAGTGGAGAGACGTTCGTTCATCTAGAACCAAGGGAACGGGTTGCAGGAGACACTTTTTCTCTGCTTTCTCATTCTGTTTCCTAGTGCCGGTTTGAAGTTCCTGCAGATTTCACTGTAAAAACGAGTTGGAGCTGGTACCTCCCCATGTATATGTATGGAATGGTGTTTGCAACTGAAAAGAAACTTTGTGTTCCCAACAAGTTAGGTGAAGGACGGCTTTCACACACACTTATCTCTCAGAACTGAGTAAGTGGAGAGACGTTCATTCATCTAGAACCAAGGGAACGGGTTGCAGGAGACACTTTTTCTCTGCTTTCTCAGTCTGTTTCCTAGTGCCGGTTTGATGTTCCTGCAGTTTTCACTGTAAAACCGAGTTGGAGCTAGTACCTCCCCATATATATGTATGGAATGGTGTTTGCAACTGAAAAGAAACTATGTGTTCCCAACAAGCTAGGTGAAGGACGGCTTTCACACACACTTATCTCTCAGAAATGAGCAAGTGGAGCGACGTTCGTTCACCTAGAACCAAGGGAACGGGTTGCAGGAGACACTTTTTCTCTGCTTTCTCAGTCTGTTTCCTAGTGCCGGTTTGATGTTCCTGCAGTTTTCACTGTAAAACCGAGTTGGAGCCAGTACCTCCCCATATATTTGTATGGAATGGAGTTTGCAACTGAAAAGAAACTTTGTGTTCCCAACAAGCTAGGTGAAGGACGGCTTTCACACACACTTATCTCTCAGAACTGAGCAAGTGTAGAGACGTTCGATCATCTAGCACCAAGGGAACGGGTTGCAGGAAACACTTTTTCTCTGCTTTCTCAGTCTTTTTCCTAGTGCCGGTTTGAAGTTCCTGCACTTTTCACTGTAAAACCGAGTTGGAGCTAGTACCTCCCCATATATTTGTATGGAATGGAGTTTGCAACTGAAAAGAAACTTTGTGTTCCCAACAAGCTAGGTGAAGGACGGCTTTCACACACACTTATCACTCAGAACTGAGCAAGTGGAGAGACGTTCGTTCATCTAGCACCAATGGAACGGGTTGCAGGAGACACTTTTTCTCTGCTTTCTCAGTCTGTTTCCTAGTGCCGGTTTGATGTTCCTGCAGTTTTCACTGTAAAACCGAGTTGGAGCTAGTACCTCCCCATATATATGTATGGAATGGAGTTTGCAACTGAAAAGAAACTTTGTGTTCCCAACCAGCTAGGTGAAGGACGGCTTTCACACACACTTATCTCTCAGAACTGAGCAAGTGGATAGAAGTTCGTTCATCTAGCACCAAGGGAACGGGTTGCAGGAGACACTTTTTCTCTGCTTTCTCATTCTGTTTCCTAATGCCGGTTTGACGTTACTGCATTTTTCACTGTAAAACCGAGTTGGAGCTTGTACCTCCCCATATATATGTATGGAATGGATTTTGCAAGTGAAAAGAAACTTTGTGTTCCCAACAAGCTACGTGAAGGATGGCTTTCACACACACTATTCTCTCAGAAATGAGCAAGTGGAGAGACGTTCGTTCATCTAGCACCAAGGGAACGGGTTGCAGGAGACACTTTTCTCTGCTTTCTCAGTCTGTTTCCTAGTGCCGGTTTGAAGTTCCTGCAGTTTTCACTGTAAAACCGAGTTGGAGCTTGTACCTCCCCATATATTTCTATGGAATGGAGTTTGCAACTGAAAAGAAACTTTGTGTTCCCAACCAGCTAGTTGAAGGACGGCTTTTACACACAATTATCTCTCAAAAATGAGTATGTGGAGAGACGTTCTTTCATCTAGCACCAGGGGAACAGTTTGCAGGAGACACTTTTTCTCTGCTTTCTCAGTCTGTTTCTTAGTGCCGGTTTGAAGTTCCTGCAGTTTTCAATGTAAAACCGTGTTGGAGCTAGTACCTCCCCATATATATGTATGGAAAGGAGTTTGCAACTGAAAAGAAACTTTGTGTTCCCAACAAGCTAGGTGAAGGACGGCTTTCACACACACTTATCTCTCAGAACTGAGCAAGTGGAGAGACGTTCGTTCATCTAGCACCAGGGGAACGGTTTGCAGGAGACACTTTTTCTCTGCTTTCTCAGTCTGTTTCCTAGTGCCGGTTTGAAGTTCCTGCAGATTTCACTGTAAAACCGAGTTGGAGCTGGTACCTCCCCATATATATGTATGGAATGGTGTTTGCAACTGAAAAGAAACTTTGTGTTCCCAAAAAGTTAGGTGAAGGACGGCTTTCACACACACTTATCTCTCAGAACTGAGTAAGTGGAGAGATGTTCGTTCATCTAGCACCAAGGGAATGGGTTGCAGGAGACACTTTTTCCCTGCTTTCTCAGTCTGTTTCCTAGTGCCGGTTTGAAGTTCCTGCAGTTTTCAATGTAAAACCGTGTTGGAGCTAGTACCTCCCCATATATATGTAAGGAATGGAGTTTGCAACTGAAAAGAAACTTTGTGTTCCCAACAAGCTAGGTGAAGGACGGCTTTCACACACACTTTTCTCTCAGAACTGAGCAAGTGGAGAGACGTTCGTTCATCTAGCACCAAGGGAACGGGTTGCAGGAGACAGTTTTTCTCTGCTTTCTCAGTCTGTTTCCTAGTGCCGGTTTGAAGTTCCTGCAGTTTTCATTGTAAAACCGATTTGGAGCTAGTACCTCCCCATATATATGTATGGAATGGTGTTTGCAACTGAAAAGAAACTTTGTGTTCCCAACAAGCTAGGTGAAGGACGGCTTTCACACAAACGTACCTCTCAGAACTGAGCAATTGGTGAGACGTTCGTTCACCTAGCACCAAGGGAACGGGTTGCAGGAGACACTTTTTCTCTGCTTTCTCAGTCTGTTTCCTAGTGCCGGTTTGAAGTTCCTGCAGTTTTCACTGTAAAACCGAGTTGGAGCTGGTACCTCCACATGTATATGTTTGGAATGGTGTTTGCAACTGAAAAGAAACTTTGTGTTCCCAACAAGTTAGGTGAAGGACGGCTTTCACACACACTTATATCTCAGAACTGAGTAAGTGGAGAGACGTTCGTTCATCTAGAACCAAGGGAACGGGTTGCAGCAGACACTTTTCTCTGCTTTCTCAGTCTTTTTCCTAGTGCCGGTTTGAAGTTCCTGCATTTTTCACTGTAAAATCGAGTTGGAGCTAGTACCTCCCCATATATATGTATGGAATGGATTTTGCAAGTGAAAAGAAACTTCGTGTTCCCAACAATCTAGGTGAAGGATGGTTTTCACACACACTTTTCTCTCAGAAATGAGCAAGTGGAGAGACGTTCGTTCACCTAGAACCAAGGGAACGGGTTGCAGGAGACACTTTTTCTCTGCTTTCTCAGTCTGTTTCCTAGTGCCGGTTTGAAATTCCTGCAGTTTTCACTGTAAAACCGAGTTGGAGCTAGTACCTCCCCATATATTTGTATGGAATGGATTTTGCAACTGATAAGAATCTTTGTGTTCCCAACCAGCTAGGTGAAGGACGGCTTTCACACACACATATCTCTCAGAACTGAGCAAGTGGAGAGACGTTCGTTCATCTAGAACCAAGGGAACGGGTTACAGGAGACACTTTTTCTCTGCTTTCTCATTCTGTTTCCTAGTGCCGGTTTGAAGTTCCTGCAGATTTCACTGTAAAAACGAGTTGGAGCTGGTACCTCCCCATGTATATGTATGGAATGGTGTTTGCAACTGAAAAGAAACTTTGTGTTCCCAACAAGTTAGGTGAAGGACGGCTTTCACACACACTTATCTCTCAGAACTGAGTAAGTGGAGAGACGTTCATTCATCTAGAACCAATGGAACGGGTTGCAGGAGACACTTTTTCTCTGCTTTCTCAGTCTGTTTCCTAGTGCCGGTTTGATGTTCCTGCAGTTTTCACTGTAAAACCGAGTTGGAGCTAGTACCTCCCCATATATATGTATGGAATGGTGTTTGCAACTGAAAAGAAACTATGTGTTCCCAACCAGCTAGGTGAAGGACGGCTTTCACACACACTTATCTCTCAGAAATGAGCAAGTGGAGCGACGTTCGTTAACCTAGTACCAAGGGAACGGGTTGCAGGAGACACTTTTTCTCTGCTTTCTCATTCTGTTTCCTAGTGCCGGTTTGAAGTTCCTGCAGTTTTCACTGTAAAACCGAGTTGGAGCTAGGACCTCCCCATATATTTGTATGGAATGGAGTTTGCAACTGAAAAGAAACTTTGTGTTCCCAACAAGCTAGGTGAAGGACGGCTTTCACACACACTTATCTCTCAGAACTGAGCAAGTGTAGAGACGTTCGATCATCTAGCACCAAGGGAACGGGTTGCAGGAAACACTTTTTCTCTGCTTTCTCAGTCTTTTTCCTAGTGCCGGTTTGAAGTTCTTGCATTTTTCACTGTAAAACCGAGTTGGAGCTAGTACCTCCCCATATATTTGTATGGAATGGAGTTTGCAACTGAAAAGAAACTTTGTGTTCCCAACATGCTAGGTGAAGGACGGCTTTCACACACACTTATCACTCAGAACTGAGCAAGTGGAGAGACGTTCGTTCATCTAGCACCAAGGGAACGTGTTGCAGGAGACACTTTTTCTCTGCTTTTTCATTCTGTTTCCTAGTGCCGGTTTGACGTTACTGCAGTTTTCACTGTAAAACCGAGTTGGAGCTAGTACCTCCCCATATATATGTATGGAATGGATTTTGCAAGTGAAAAGAAACTTTGTGTTCCCAACAATCTACGTGAAGGATGGCTTTCACACACACTTTTCTCTGAGAAATGAGCAAGTGGAGAGACGTTCGTTCACCTAGAACCAAGGGAACGGGTTGCAGGAGACACTTTTTCTCTGCTTTCTCAGTCAGTTTCCTAGTGCCGGTTTGAAATTCCTGCAGTTTTCACTGTAAAACCGAGTTGGAGCTGGTACCTCCACATGTATATGTTTGGAATGGTGTTTGCAACTGAAAAGAAACTTTGTGTTCCCAACAAGTTAGGTGAAGGACGGCTTTCACACACACTTATATCTCAGAACTGAGTAAGTGGAGAGACGTTCGTTCATCTAGAACCAAGGGAACGGGTTGCAGCAGACACTTTTCTCTGCTTTCTCAGTCTTTTTCCTAGTGCCGGTTTGAAGTTCCTGCATTTTTCACTGTAAAATCGAGTTGGAGCTAGTACCTCCCCATATATATGTATGGAATGGATTTTGCAAGTGAAAAGAAACTTCGTGTTCCCAACAATCTAGGTGAAGGATGGTTTTCACACACACTTTTCTCTCAGAAATGAGCAAGTGGAGAGACGTTCGTTCACCTAGAACCAAGGGAACGGGTTGCAGGAGACACTTTTTCTCTGCTTTCTCAGTCTGTTTCCTAGTGCCGGTTTGAAATTCCTGCAGTTTTCACTGTAAAACCGAGTTGGAGCTAGTACCTCCCCATATATTTGTATGGAATGGATTTTGCAACTGATAAGAATCTTTGTGTTCCCAACCAGCTAGGTGAAGGACGGCTTTCACACACACTTATCTCTCAGAACTGAGCAAGTGTAGAGACGTTCGATCATCTAGCACCAAGGGAACGGGTTGCAGGAAACACTTTTTCTCTGCTTTCTCAGTCTTTTTCCTAGTGCCGGTTTGAAGTTCTTGCATTTTTCACTGTAAAACCGAGTTGGAGCTAGTACCTCCCCATATATTTGTATGGAATGGAGTTTGCAACTGAAAAGAAACTTTGTGTTCCCAACATGCTAGGTGAAGGACGGCTTTCACACACACTTATCACTCAGAACTGAGCAAGTGGAGAGACGTTCGTTCATCTAGCACCAAGGGAACGTGTTGCAGGAGACACTTTTTCTCTGCTTTTTCATTCTGTTTCCTAGTGCCGGTTTGACGTTACTGCAGTTTTCACTGTAAAACCGAGTTGGAGCTAGTACCTCCCCATATATATGTATGGAATGGATTTTGCAAGTGAAAAGAAACTTTGTGTTCCCAACAATCTACGTGAAGGATGGCTTTCACACACACTTTTCTCTGAGAAATGAGCAAGTGGAGAGACGTTCGTTCACCTAGAACCAAGGGAACGGGTTGCAGGAGACACTTTTTCTCTGCTTTCTCAGTCAGTTTCCTAGTGCCGGTTTGAAATTCCTGCAGTTTTCACTGTAAAACCGAGTTGGAGCTGGTACCTCCACATGTATATGTTTGGAATGGTGTTTGCAACTGAAAAGAAACTTTGTGTTCCCAACAAGTTAGGTGAAGGACGGCTTTCACACACACTTATATCTCAGAACTGAGTAAGTGGAGAGACGTTCGTTCATCTAGAACCAAGGGAACGGGTTGCAGCAGACACTTTTCTCTGCTTTCTCAGTCTTTTTCCTAGTGCCGGTTTGAAGTTCCTGCATTTTTCACTGTAAAATCGAGTTGGAGCTAGTACCTCCCCATATATATGTATGGAATGGATTTTGCAAGTGAAAAGAAACTTCGTGTTCCCAACAATCTAGGTGAAGGATGGTTTTCACACACACTTTTCTCTCAGAAATGAGCAAGTGGAGAGACGTTCGTTCACCTAGAACCAAGGGAACGGGTTGCAGGAGACACTTTTTCTCTGCTTTCTCAGTCTGTTTCCTAGTGCCGGTTTGAAATTCCTGCAGTTTTCACTGTAAAACCGAGTTGGAGCTAGTACCTCCCCATATATTTGTATGGAATGGATTTTGCAACTGATAAGAATCTTTGTGTTCCCAACCAGCTAGGTGAAGGACGGCTTTCACACACACATATCTCTCAGAACTGAGCAAGTGGAGAGACGTTCGTTCATCTAGAACCAAGGGAACGGGTTACAGGAGACACTTTTTCTCTGCTTTCTCATTCTGTTTCCTAGTGCCGGTTTGAAGTTCCTGCAGATTTCACTGTAAAAACGAGTTGGAGCTGGTACCTCCCCATGTATATGTATGGAATGGTGTTTGCAACTGAAAAGAAACTTTGTGTTCCCAACAAGTTAGGTGAAGGACGGCTTTCACACACACTTATCTCTCAGAACTGAGTAAGTGGAGAGACGTTCATTCATCTAGAACCAATGGAACGGGTTGCAGGAGACACTTTTTCTCTGCTTTCTCAGTCTGTTTCCTAGTGCCGGTTTGATGTTCCTGCAGTTTTCACTGTAAAACCGAGTTGGAGCTAGTACCTCCCCATATATATGTATGGAATGGTGTTTGCAACTGAAAAGAAACTATGTGTTCCCAACCAGCTAGGTGAAGGACGGCTTTCACACACACTTATCTCTCAGAAATGAGCAAGTGGAGCGACGTTCGTTAACCTAGTACCAAGGGAACGGGTTGCAGGAGACACTTTTTCTCTGCTTTCTCATTCTGTTTCCTAGTGCCGGTTTGAAGTTCCTGCAGTTTTCACTGTAAAACCGAGTTGGAGCTAGGACCTCCCCATATATTTGTATGGAATGGAGTTTGCAACTGAAAAGAAACTTTGTGTTCCCAACAAGCTAGGTGAAGGACGGCTTTCACACACACTTATCTCTCAGAACTGAGCAAGTGTAGAGACGTTCGATCATCTAGCACCAAGGGAACGGGTTGCAGGAAACACTTTTTCTCTGCTTTCTCAGTCTTTTTCCTAGTGCCGGTTTGAAGTTCTTGCATTTTTCACTGTAAAACCGAGTTGGAGCTAGTACCTCCCCATATATTTGTATGGAATGGAGTTTGCAACTGAAAAGAAACTTTGTGTTCCCAACATGCTAGGTGAAGGACGGCTTTCACACACACTTATCACTCAGAACTGAGCAAGTGGAGAGACGTTCGTTCATCTAGCACCAAGGGAACGTGTTGCAGGAGACACTTTTTCTCTGCTTTTTCATTCTGTTTCCTAGTGCCGGTTTGACGTTACTGCAGTTTTCACTGTAAAACCGAGTTGGAGCTAGTACCTCCCCATATATATGTATGGAATGGATTTTGCAAGTGAAAAGAAACTTTGTGTTCCCAACAATCTACGTGAAGGATGGCTTTCACACACACTTTTCTCTGAGAAATGAGCAAGTGGAGAGACGTTCGTTCACCTAGAACCAAGGGAACGGGTTGCAGGAGACACTTTTTCTCTGCTTTCTCAGTCAGTTTCCTAGTGCCGGTTTGAAATTCCTGCAGTTTTCACTGTAAAATCGAGTTGGAGCTAGTACCTGCCCATATATTTGTATGGAATGGAGTTTGCAACTGAAAAGAAACTTTGTGTTCCCAACAAGCTAGGTGAAGGACGGCTTTCACACACACTTATCTCTCAGAACTGAGCAAGTGGAGCGACGTTCGTTCACCTAGAACCAAGGGAACGGGTTGCAGGAGACACTTTTTCTCTGGTTTCTCAGTCTGTTTCCTAGTGCCGGTTTGAAGTTCCTGCAGTTTTCACTGTAAAACCGAGTTGGAGCTTGTACCTCCCCATATATTTGTATGGAATGGAGTTTGCAACTGAAAAGAAACTTTGTGTTCCCAACAAGCTAGGTGAAGGACGGCTTTCACACACACTTATCTCTCAGAACTGAGCAAGTGTAGAGACGTTCGATCATCTAGCACCAAGAGAACGGGTTGCAGGAAACACTTTTTCTCTGCTTTCTCAGTCTTTTTCCTAGTGCCGGTTTGAAGTTCCTGCATTTTTCACTGTAAAACCGAGTTGGAGCTAGTACCTCCCCTTATATTTGTATGGAATGGAGTTTGCAACTGAAAAGAAACTTTGTGTTCCCAACAAGTTAGTTGAAGGACGGCTTTCACACACACTTATCACTCAGAACTGAGCAAGGGGAGACACGTTCGTTCATCTAGCACCAAGGGAACGGGTTGCAGGAGACACTTTTTCTCTGCATTTTCATTCTGTTTCCTAGTGCCGGTTTGACGTTTCTGCAGTTTTCACTGTAAAACCGAGTTGGAGCTAGTACCTCCCCATATATATGTATGGAATGGATTTTGCAAGTGAAAAGAAACTTTGTGTTCCCAACAAGCTAGGTGAAGGATGGCTTTCACACACACTTTTCTCTCAGAAATTAGCAAGTGGAGAGACGTTCGTTCATCTAGCACCAAGGGAACGGGTTGAAGGAGAAAGTTTTTCTCTGCTTTCTCATCCTGTTTCCTATTGCCGGTTTGAAGTTCCTGCAGTTTTCACTGTAAAACCGAGTTGGAGCTAGTACCTACCCATATATTTGTATGAAATGGAGTTTGCAACTGAAAAGAAACTTTGTGTTCCCAACCAGCTAGGTGAAGGACGGCTTTCACACACACTTATCTCTCTGAACTGAGCAAGTGGAGAGACGTTCGTTCATCTAGCACCAGGGGAA
Organism: Camelus bactrianus; assembly: GCF_048773025.1. Taxonomy (NCBI): domain Eukaryota; kingdom Metazoa; phylum Chordata; class Mammalia; order Artiodactyla; family Camelidae; genus Camelus; species Camelus bactrianus. The sequence continues at coordinate 79,129,531 of NC_133542.1, read as the reverse complement.
CGGGTTGCAGGAGACACTTTTTCTCTGCTTTCTCAGTTTGTTTCCTAGTGCCGGTTTGAAGTTCCTGCAGTTTTCACAGTAAAACCGTGTTGGAACTAGTACTTCCCCATATATATGTATGGAATGGAGTTTGCACCTGAAAAGAAACTTTGTGTTCCCAACAAGCTAGGTGAAGGACGGCTTTCACACACACTTATCTCTCAGAACTGAGCAAGTGGAGAGACGTTCGTTCATCTAGCACCAAGGGAACGGGTTGCAGGGACACTTTTTCTCTGCTTTCTCAGTCTGTTTCCTAGTGCCGGTTTGAAGTTCCTGCAGTTTTCACTGTAAAACCGATTTGGAGCTAGTACCTCCCCATATATATGTAAGGAATGGAGTTTTCAACTGAAAAGAAACTTTGTGTTCCCAACAAGCTAGGTGAAGGACGGCTTTCACACACAGTTACTTCTCAGAACTGAGCAAGTGGAGAGACGTTCGTTCATCTAGCACCAAGGGAACGGGTTGCAGGAGACACTTTTTCTCTGCATTCTCAGTCTTTTTCCTAGTGCCGGTTTGAAGTTCCTGCAGTTTTCACTGTAAAACCGAGTTGGAGCTAGTACCTCCCCATATATTTGTATGGAATGGATTTTGCAACTGAAAAGAAACTTTGTGTTCCCAACAAGTTAGTTGAAGGACGGATTTCACACACACTTATCACTCAGAACTGAGCAAGGGGAGACACGTTCGTTCATCTAGCACCAAGTGAACGGGTTGCAGGGACACTTTTTCTCTGCTTTCTCAGTCTGTTTCCTAGTGCCGGTTTGAAGTTCCTGCAGATTTCACTGTAAAACCGTGTTGGAGCTGGTACCTCCCCATGTATATGTATGGAATGGTGTTTGCAACTGAAAAGAAACTTTGTGTTCCCAACAAGTTAGGTGAAGGACGGCTTTCACACACACTTATCTCTCATAACTGAGTAAGGGGAGAGACTTTCGTTCATCTAGCACCAAGGGAACGGGTTGCAGGGGACACTTTTTCTCTGCTTTTTCATTCTGTTTCCTAGTGCCGGTTTGACGTTACTGCAGTTTTCACTGTAAAACCGAGTTGGAGCTTTTACCTCCCCATATATATGTATGGAATGGATTTTGCAAGTGAAAAGAAACTTTGTGTTCCCAGCAAGCTAGGTGAAGAATGGCTTTCACACACACTTTTCTCTCAGAAATGAGAAAGTGGAGAGACGTTCGTTCATCTAGCACCAAGGGAACGGATTGCAGGAGACACTTTTTCTCTGCTTTCTCAGTCTGTTTCCTATTGCCGGTTTGAAGTTCCTGCAGTTTTCACTGTAAAACCGAGTTGGAGCTAGTACCTCCCCATATATTTGTATGGAATGGAGTTTGCAACTGAAAAGAAACTTTGTGTTCCCAACCAGCTAGGTGAAGGACGGCTTTCACACACACTTATCTCTCAGAACTGAGCAAGTGGAGAGACGTTCGTTCATCTAGCACGAAGGGAACGGGTTGCAGGAGACACTTTTTCTCTGCTTTCTCAGTCTGCTTCCTAGTGCCGGTTTGAAGTTCCTGCAGTTTTCACTGTAAAACCGTGTTGGAGCTGGTACCTTCCCATGTATATGTATGGAATGGTGTTTGCAACTGAAAAGAAACTTTGTGTTCCCAAAAAGTTAGGTGAAGGACGGCTTTCACACACACTTATCTCTCAGAACTGAGTAAGTGGAGAGACGTTCATTCATCTAGAACCAAGGGAACGGGTTGCAGGAGACACTTTTTCTCTGCTTTCTCAGTCTGTTTCCTAGTGCCGGTTTGAAGTTCCTGCAGTTTTCACTGTAAAACCGAGTTGGAGCTAGTACCTCCCCATATATATGTATGGAATGGTGTTTGCAACTGAAAAGAAACTTTGTGTTCCCAACAAGCTAGGTGAAGGACGGCTTTCACACACACTTATCTCTCAGAACTGAGCAAGTGGAGCGACTTTCGTTCACCTAGAACCAAGGGAACGGGTTGCAAGAGACACTTTTTCTCTGCTTTCTCAGTCTGTTTCCTAGTGCCGGTTTGAATTTCCTGCAGTTTTCACTGTAAAACCGAGTTGGAGCTAGTACCTCCACATATATTTGTATATAATGGAGTTTGCAACTGAAAAGAAAGTTTGTGTTCCCAACAAGCTAGGTGAAGGACGGCTTTCACACACAATTACCTCTCAGAACTAAGCAAGTGGAGAGACGTTCGTTCATCTAGCACCAAGGGAACGGTTTGCAGGAGACACTTTTTCTCTGCTTTCTCAGTCTGTTTCCTAGTGCCGGTTTGAAGTTCCTGCAGTTTTCACTGTAAAACCGAGTTGGAGCTAGTACCTCCCCATATATATGTACGGAATGGAGTTTGCACCTGAAAAGAAACTTTGTGTTCCCAACAAGCTAGGTGAAGGACGGCTTTCACACACAATTAACTCTCAGAACTGAGCAAGTGGAGAGACGTTCGTTCGTCTAGCACCAAGGGAAAGGGTTGCAGGAGACACTTTTTTTCTGCTTTCTCAGTCTGTTTCCTATTGCCGGTTTGAAGTTCCTGCAGTTTTCACTGTAAAACGGAGTTGGAGCTTGTACCTCCCCATATATATGTAAGGAATGGAGTTTGCACCTGAAAAGAAACTTTGTGTTCCCAACAAGCTAGGTGAAGGACGGCTTTCACACACACTTATCTCTCAGAACTGAGCAAGTGGAGATACGTTCTTTCATCTAGCACCAAGGGAACGGGTTGCAGGAGACACTTTTTCTCTTCTTTCTCAGTCTGTTTCCTAGTGCCGGTTTGAAGTTCCTGCAGTTTTCACTGTAAAACCGAGTTGGAGCTGGTACCTCCCCATGTATATGTATGGAATGGTGTTTGCAACTGAAAAGAAACTTTGTGTTCCCAACAAGTTAGGTGAAGGACGGCTTTCACACACACTTATCTCTCAGAACTGAGTAAGTGGAGAGACGTTCGTTCATCTAGCACCAAGGGAACGGGTTGCAGGAGACACTTTTTCTCTGCTTTCTCATTCTGTTTCCTAGTGCCCGTATGAAGTTCCTGCAGTTTTCACTGTAAAACCGAGTTGGAGCTAGTACCTCCCCATATATTTGTATGGAATGGAGTTTGCAACTGAAAAGAAACTTTGTGTTCCCAACAAGCTAGTTGAAGGACGGCTTTCACACACACTTATCTCTCAGAACTGAGCAAGTGTAGAGACGTTCGATCATCTAGCACCAAGGGAACGGGTTGCAGGAGACACTTTTTCTCTGCTTTCTCAGTCTTTTTCCTAGTGCCGGTTTGAAGTTCCTGCATTTTTCACTGTAAAATCGAGTTGGAGCTTGTACCTCCCCTATATTTGTATGGAATGGAGTTTGCAACTGAAAAGAAACTTTGTGTTCCCAACAAGCTAGGTGAAGTACGGCTTTCACACACACTTATCACTCAGAACTGAGCAAGTGGAGAGACGTTCGTTCATCTAGCAACAAGGGAACGGGTTGCAGGAGACACTTTTTCTCTGCTTTTTCATTCTGTTTCCTAGTGCCGGTTTGACGTTACTGCAGTTTTCACTGTAAAACCGATTTGGAGCTTTTACCTCCCCATATATATGTATGGAATGGATTTTGCAAGTGAAAAGAAACTTTGTGTTCCCAACAAGCTAGGTGAAGGATGGCTTTCACACACACTTTTCTCTCAGAAATGAGCAAGTGGGAGACGTTCGTTCATCTAGCACCAGGGGAACGGGTTCAGGAGACACTTTTTCTCTTCTTTCTCAGTCTGTTTCCTAGTGCCGGTTTGAAGTTCCTGCAGATTTCACTGTAAAACCGAGTTGGAGCTGGTACCTCCCCATGTATATGTATGGAATGGTGTTTGCAACTGAAAAGAAACTTTGTGTTCCCAAAAAGTTAGGTGAAGGACGGCTTTCACACACACTTATCTCTCAGAACTGAGTAAGTGGAGAGATGTTCGTTCATCTAGCACCAAGGGAACGGGTTGCAGGAGACACTTTTTCCCTGCTTTCTCAGTCTGTTTCCTAGTGCCGGTTTGAAGTTCCTGCAGTTTTCAATGTAAAACCGAGTTGGAGCTAGTACCTCCCCATATATATGTAAGGAATGGAGTTTGCAACTGAAAAGAAACTTTGTTTTCCCAACAAGCTAGGTGAAGGACGGCTTTCACACACACTTTTCTCTCAGAACTGAGCAAGTGGAGAGACGTTCGTTCATCTAGCACCAAGGGAACGGGTTGCAGGAGACAGTTTTTCTCTGATTTCTCAGTCTGTTTCCTAGTGCCGGTTTGAAGTTCCTGCAGTTTTCACTGTAAAACCGATTTGGAGCTAGTACCTCCGCATATATATGAATGGAATGGTGTTTGCAACTGAAAAGAAACTTTGTGTTCCCAACAAGCTAGGTGAAGGACGGCTTTCACACAAACGTACCTCTCAGAACTGAGCAATTGGAGAGACGTTCGTTCACCTAGAACCAAGGGAACGGGTTGCAGGAGACACTTTTTCTCTGCTTTCTCAGTCTGTTTCCTAGTGCCGGTTTTAAGTTCCTGCAGTTTTCACTGTAAAACCGAGATGGAGCTAGTACCTCCCCACATATTTGTATGGAATGGAGTTTGCAACTGAAAAGAAACTTTGTGTTCCCAACAAGCTAGGTGAAGGACGGCTTTCACACACACTTATCTCACAGAACTGAGCAAGTGGAGAGACGTTCGTTCATCTAGCACCAAGGGAACGGGTTGCAGGAGACACTTTTTCTCTGCTTTCTCAGTCTGTTTCCTAGTGCCGGTTTGAAGTTCCTGCAGATTTCACTGTAAAACCGAGTTGGAGCTGTTTCCTCCCCATGTATATGTATGGAATGGTGTTTGCAACTGAAAAGAAAATTTGTGTTCCCAACAAGTTAGGTGAATGACGGCTTTAACACACACTTATCTCTCAGAACTGAGTAAGTGGAGAGACGTTCGTTCATCTAGAACCAACGGAATGGGTTGCAGGAGACACTATTTCTCTGCTTTCTCAGTCTGTTTCCTAGTGCCGGTTTGAAGTTCCTGCAGTTTTCACTGTAAAACCGTGTTGGAGCTAGTACCTCCCCATATATATGTAAGGAATGGGGTTTGCAACTGAAAAGAAACTTTGTGTTCCCAACAAGCTAGTTGAAGGACGGCTTTCACACACACTTATCTCTCAGAAATGAGTAAGTGGAGAGACGTTCGTTCATCTAGAACCAAGGGAACGGTTTGCAGCAGACACTTTTTCTCTGCTTTCTCAGTCTGTTTCCTAGTGCCGGTTTGAAGTTCCTGCAATTTTCACTGTAAAACCGAGTTGGAGCTAGTACCTCCCCATATATATGTAAGGAATGGAGTTTGCAACTGAAAAGAAACTTTGTGTTCCCAACAAGCTAGGTGAAGGACGGCTTTCACACACACTTATCTCTCAGAACTGAGCAAGTGGAGAGACGTTCGTTCATCTAGCACCAAGGGAACGGGTTGCAGGAGACACTTTTTCTCTGCTTTCTCAGTCTGTTTCCTAGTGCCGGTTTGAAGTTCCTGCAGTTTTCACTGTAAAACCGAGTTGGAGCTAGTACCTCCCCATATATATGTATGGAATGGTGTTTGCAACTGAAAAGAAACTTTGTGTTCCCAACAAGCTAGGTGAAGGACGGCTTTCACACACACTTACCTCTCAGAACTGAGCAAGTGGAGAGACGTTCGTTCACCTACCACGAAGGGAACGGGTTGCAGGAGACACTTTTTCTCTGCTTTCTCAGTCTGTTTCCTAGTGCCGGTTTGAAGTTCCTGCAGTTTTCACTGTAAAACCGAGTTGGAGCTAGTACCTCCCCATATATATGTATGGAATGGAGTTTGCACCTGAAAAGAAACTTTGTGTTCCCAACAAGCTAGGTGAAGGACGGCTTTCACACACACTTATCTCTCAGAACTGAGCAAGTGGAGATACGTTCGTTCATCTAGCACCAAGGGAACGGGTTGCAGGAGAAACTTTTTCTCTTCTTTCTCAGTCTGTTTCCTAGTGCCGGTTTGAAGTTCCTGCAGTTTTCACTGTAAAACCGAGTTGGAGCTTGTACCTCCACATGTATATGTTTGGAATGGTGTTTGCAACTGAAAAGAAACTTTGTGTTCCCAACAAGTTAGATGAAGGACGGCTTTCACACACACTTATCTCTCAGAACTGAGTAAGTGGAGAGACGTTCGTTCATCTAGAACCAAGGGAACGGGTTGCAGCAGACACTTTTCTCTGCTTTCTCAGTCTTTTTCCTAGTGCCGGTTTGAAGTTCCTGCAGTTTTCACTGTAAAACCGAGTTGGAGCTAGTACCTCCCCATATATTTGTATGGAATGGATTTTGCAAGTGAAAAGAAACTTTGTGTTCCCAACAATCTAGTTGAAGGATGGCTTTCACACACAGTTTTCTCTCAGAAATGAGCAAGTGGAGAGACGTTCGTTCACCTAGAACCAAGGGAACGGGTTGCAGGAGACACTTTTTCTCTGCTTTCTCAGTCTGTTTCCTAGTGCCGGTTTGAAATTCCTGCAGTTTTCACTGTAAAACCGAGTTGGAGCTAGTACCTCCCCATATATTTGTATGGAATGGATTTTGCAACTGAAAAGAAACTTTGTGTTCCCAACCAGCTAGGTGAAGGACGGCTTTCACACACACTTATCTCTCAGAACTGAGCAAGTGGAGAGACGTTCGTTCATCTAGAACCAAGGGAACGGGTTGCAGGAGACACTTTTTCTCTGCTTTCTCATTCTGTTTCCTAGTGCCGGTTTGAAGTTCCTGCAGATTTCACTGTAAAAACGAGTTGGAGCTGGTACCTCCCCATGTATATGTATGGAATGGTGTTTGCAACTGAAAAGAAACTTTGTGTTCCCAACAAGTTAGGTGAAGGACGGCTTTCACACACACTTATCTCTCAGAACTGAGTAAGTGGAGAGACGTTCATTCATCTAGAACCAAGGGAACGGGTTGCAGGAGACACTTTTTCTCTGCTTTCTCTGTCTGTTTCCTAGTGCCGGTTTGATGTTCCTGCAGTTTTCACTGTAAAACCGAGTTGGAGCTAGTACCTCCCCATATATATGTATGGAATGGTGTTTGCAACTGAAAAGAAACTATGTGTTCCCAACAAGCGAGGTGAAGGACGGCTTTCACACACACTTATCTCTCAGAAATGAGCAAGTGGAGCGACGTTCGTTCACCTAGAACCAAGGGAACGGGTTGCAGGAGACACTTTTTCTCTGCTTTCTCAGTCTGTTTCCTAGTGCCGGTTTGATGTTCCTGCAGTTTTCACTGTAAAACCGAGTTGGAGCCAGTACCTCCCCATATATTTGTATGGAATGGAGTTTGCAACTGAAAAGAAACTTTGTGTTCCCAACAAGCTTGGTGAAGGACGGCTTTCACACACACTTATCTCTCAGAACTGAGCAAGTGTAGAGACGTTCGATCATCTAGCACCAAGGGAACGGGTTGCAGGAAACACTTTTTCTCTGCTTTCTCAGTCTTTTTCCTAGTGCCGGTTTGAAGTTCCTGCATTTTTCACTGTAAAACCGAGTTGGAGCTAGTACCTCCCCATATATTTGTATGGAATGGAGTTTGCAACTGAAAAGAAACTTTGTGTTCCCAACAAGCTAGGTGAAGAACGGCTTTCACACACACTTATCACTCAGAACTGAGCAAGTGGAGAGACGTTCGTTCATCTAGCACCAAGGGAACGGGTTGCAGGAGACACTTTTTCTCTGCTTTTTCATTCTGTTTCCTAGTGCCGGTTTGACGTTACTGCAGTTTTCACTGTAAAACCGAGTTGGAGCTAGTACCTCCCCATATATATGTATGGAATGGATTTTGCAAGTGAAAAGAAACTTTGTGTTCCAAACAATCTAGGTGAAGGATGGCTTTCACACACACTTTTCTCTCAGAAATGAGCAAGTGGAGAGACGTTCGTTCACCTAGAACCAAGGGAACGGGATGCAGGAGACACTTTTTCTCAGCTTTCTCATTCTGTTCCCTAGTGCCCGTTTGAAGTTCCTGCAGTTTTCACTGTAAAACCGAGTTGGAGCTAGTACCTGCCCATATATTTGTATGGAATGGAGTTTGCAACTGAAAAGAAACTTTGTGTTCCCAACAAGCTAGGTGAAGGACGGCTTTCACACACACTTATCTCTCAGAATTGAGCAAGTGGATAGACGTTCGTTCATCAAGCACCAATGGAACGGGTTGCAGGAGACACTTTTTCCCTGCTTTCTCAGTCTGTTTCCTAGTGCCGGTTTGAAGTTCCTGCAGTTTTCAATGTAAAACCGTGTTGGAGCTAGTACCTCCCCATATATATGTAAGGAATGGAGTTTGCAACTGAAAAGAAACTTTGTGTTCCCAACAAGCTAGGTGAAGGACGGCTTTCACACACACTTTTCTCTCAGAACTGAGCAAGTGGAGAGACGTTCGTTCATCTAGCACCAAGGGAACGGGTTGCAGGAGACAGTTTTTCTCTGCTTTCTCAGTCTGTTTCCTAGTGCCGGTTTGAAGTTCCTGCAGTTTTCACTGTAAAACCGATTTGGACCTAGTACCTCCGCATATATATGAATGGAATGGTGTTTGCAACTGAAAAGAAACTTTGTGTTCCCAACAAGCTAGGTGAAGGACGGCTTTCACACAAACGTACCTCTCAGAACTGAGCAATTGGAGAGACGTTCGTTCACCTAGCACCAAGGGAACGGGTTGCAGGAGACACTTTTTCTCTGCTTTCTCAGTCTGTTTCCTAGTGCCGGTTTTAAGTTCCTGCAGTTTTCACTGTAAAACCGAGATGGAGCTAGTACCTACCCACATATTTGTATGGAATGGAGTTTGCAACTGAAAAGAAACTTTGTGTTCCCAACAAGCTAGGTGAAGGACGGCTTTCACACACACTTATCTCTCAGAACTGAGCAAGTGGAGAGACGTTCGTTCATCTAGCACCAAGGGAACGGGTTGCAGGAGACACTTTTTCTCTGCTTTCTCAGTCTGTTTCCTAGTGCCGGTTTGAAGTTCCTGCAGTTTTCACTGTAAAACCGAGTTGGAGCTATTTCCTCCCCATGTATATGTATGGAATGGTGTTTGCAACTGAAAAGAAAATTTGTGTTCCCAACAAGTTAGGTGAATGACGGCTTTCACACACACTTAACTCTCAGAACTGAGTAAGTAGAGAGACGTTCGTTCATCTAGAACCAACGGAATGGGTTGCAGGAGACACTATTTCTCTGCTTTCTCAGTCTGTTTCCTAGTGCCGGTTTGAAGTTCCTGCAGTTTTCACTGTAAAACCGAGTTGGAGCTAGTACCTCCCCATATATATGTAAGGAATGGAGTTTGCAACTGAAAAGAAACTTTGTGTTCCCAACAAGCTAGTTGAAGGACGGCTTTCACACACACTTATCTCTCAGAACTGAGTAAGTGGAGAGACGTTCGTTCATCTAGAACCAAGGGAACGGTTTGCAGCAGACACTTTTTCTCTGCTTTCTCAGTCTGTTTCCTAGTGCCGGTTTGAAGTTCCTGCAATTTTCACTGTAAAACCGAGTTGGAGCTAGTACCTCCCCATATATATGTATGGAATGGGGTTTGCAACTGAAAAGAAACTTTGTGTTCCCAACAAGCTAGGTGAAGGTCGGCTTTCACACACACTTATCTCTCAGAACTGAGCAAGTGGAGAGACGTTCGTTCATCTAGCACCAAGGGAACGGGTTGCAGGAGACACTTTTTCTCTGCTTTCTCAGTCTGTTTCCTAGTGCCGGTTTGAAGTTCCTGCAGTTTTCACTGTAAAACCGAGTTGGAGCTAGTAACTCCCCATATATATGTATGGAATGGTGTTTGCAACTGAAAAGAAACTTTGTGTTCCCAACAAGCTAGGTGAAGGACGGCTTTCACACACACTTACCTCTCAGAACTGAGCAAGTGGAGAGACGTTCGTTCACCTACCACGAAGGGAACGGGTTGCAGGAGACACTTTTTCTCTGCTTTCTCAGTCTGTTTCCTAGTGCCGGTTTGAAGTTCCTGCAGTTTTCACTGTAAAACCGAGTTGGAGCTAGTACCTCCCCATATATATGTATGGAATGGAGTTTGCACCTGAAAAGAAACTTTGTGTTCCCAACAAGCTAGGTGAAGGACGGCTTTCACACACACTTATCTCTCAGAACTGAGCAAGTGGAGATACGTTCGTTCATCTAGCACCAAGGGAACGGGTTGCAGGAGACACTTTTTCTCTTCTTTCTCAGTCTGTTTCCTAGTGCCGGTTTGAAGTTCCTGCAGTTTTCACTGTAAAACCGAGTTGGAGCTGGTACCTCCACATGTATATGTTTGGAATGGTGTTTGCAACTGAAAAGAAACTTTGTGTTCTCAACAAGTTAGGTGAAGGACGGCTTTCACACACACTTATCTCTCAGAACTGAGTAAGTGGAGAGACGTTCGTTCATCTAGAACCAAGGGAACGGGTTGCAGCAGACACTTTTCTCTGCTTTCTCAGTCTTTTTCCTAGTGCCGGTTTGAAGTTCCTGCATTTTTCACTGTAAAATCGAGTTGGAGCTAGTACCTACCCATATATTTGTATGGAATGGAGTTTGCAACTGAAAAGAAACTTTGTGTTCCCAACAAGCTAGGTGAAGGACGGCTTTCACACACACTTATCACTCAGAACTGAGCAAGTGGAGAGACGTTCGTTCATCTAGCACCAAGGGAACGGGTTGCAGGAGACACTTTTTCTCTGCTTTCTCAGTCTGTTTCCTAGTGCCGGTTTGAAGTTCCTGCAGTTTTCACTGTAAAACCGAGTTGGAGCATGTACCTCACCATATATATGTATGGAATGGAGTTTGCAACTGAAAAGAAACTTTGTGTTCCCAACCAGCTAGTTGAAGGACGGCGTTTACACACAATTATCTCTCAAAAATGAGTATGTGGAGAGACGTTCTTTCATCTAGCACCAGGGGAACAGTTTGCAGGAGACACTTTTTCTCTGCTTTCTCAGTCTGTTTCTTAGTGCCGGTTTGAAGTTCCTGCAGTTTTCAATGTAAAACCGTGTTGGAGCTAGTACCTCCCCATATATATGTATGGAAAGGAGTTTGCAACTGAAAAGAAACTTTGTGTTCCCAACAAGCTAGGTGAAGTACGGCTTTCACACACACTTATCTCTCAGAACTGAGCAAGTGGAGAGACGTTCGTTCATCTAGCACCAGGGGAACGGTTTGCAGGAGACACTTTTTCTCTGCTTTCTCAGTCTGTTTCCTAGTGCCGGTTTGAAGTTCCTGCAGATTTCACTGTAAAACCGAGTTGGAGCTGGTACCTCCCCATATATATGTATGGAATGGTGTTTGCAACTGAAAAGAAACTTTGTGTTCCCAAAAAGTTAGGTGAAGGACGGCTTTCACACACACTTATCTCTCAGAACTGGGTAAGTGGAGAGATGTTCGTTCATCTAGCACCAAGGGAATGGGTTGCAGGAGACACTTTTTCCCTGCTTTCTCAGTCTGTTTCCTAGTGCCGGTTTGAAGTTCCTGCAGTTTTCAATGTAAAACCGTGTTGGAGCTAGTACCTCCCCATATATATGTAAGGAATGGAGTTTGCAACTGAAAAGAAACTTTGTGTTCCCAACAAGCTAGGTGAAGGACGGCTTTCACACACACTTTTCTCTCAGAACTGAGCAAGTGGAGAGACGTTCGTTCATCTAGCACCAAGGGAACGGGTTGCAGGAGACAGTTTTTCTCTGCATTCTCAGTCTGTTTCCTAGTGCCGGTTTGAAGTTCCTGCAGTTTTCATTGTAAAACCGATTTGGAGCTAGTACCTCCCCATATATATGTATGGAATGGTGTTTGCAACTGAAAAGAAACTTTGTGTTCCCAACAAGCTAGGTGAAGGACGGCTTTCACACAAACGTACCTCTCAGAACTGAGCAATTGGTGAGACGTTCGTTCACCTAGCACCAAGGGAACGGGTTGCAGGAGACACTTTTTCTCTGCTTTCTCAGTCTGTTTCCTAGTGCCGGTTTGAAGTTCCTGCATTTTTCACTGTAAAACCGAGTTGGAGCTGGTACCTCCACATGTATATGTTTGGAATGGTGTTTGCAACTGAAAAGAAACTTTGTGTTCCCAACAAGTTAGGTGAAGGACGGCTTTCACACACACTTATCTCTCAGAACTGAGTAAGTGGAGAGACGTTCGTTCATCTAGAACCAAGGGAACGGGTTGCAGCAGACACTTTTCTCTGCTTTCTCAGTCTTTTTCCTAGTGCCGGTTTGAAGTTCCTGCATTTTTCACTGTAAAATCGAGTTGGAGCTAGTACCTCCCCATATATATGTATGGAATGGATTTTGCAAGTGAAAAGAAACTTCGTGTTCCCAACAATCTAGGTGAAGGATGGCTTTCACACACACTTTTCTCTCAGAAATGAGCAAGTGGAGAGACGTTCGTTCACCTAGAACCAAGGGAACGGGTTGCAGGAGACACTTTTTCTCTGCTTTCTCAGTCTGTTTCCTAGTGCCGGTTTGAAATTCCTGCAGTTTTCACTGTAAAACCGAGTTGGAGCTAGTACCTCCCCTTATATTTGTATGGAATGGATTTTGCAACTGAAAAGAATCTTTGTGTTCCCAACCAGCTAGGTGAAGGACGGCTTTCACACACACATATCTCTCAGAACTGAGCAAGTGGAGAGACGTTCGTTCATCTAGAACCAAGGGAACGGGTTACAGGAGACACTTTTTCTCTGCTTTCTCATTCTGTTTCCTAGTGCCGGTTTGAAGTTCCTGCAGATTTCACTGTAAAAACGAGTTGGAGCTGGTACCTCCCCATGTATATGTATGGAATGGTGTTTGCAACTGAAAAGAAACTTTGTGTTCCCAACAAGTTAGGTGAAGGACGGCTTTCACACACACTTATCTCTCAGAACTGAGTAAGTGGAGAGACGTTCATTCATCTAGAACCAATGGAACGGGTTGCAGGAGACACTTTTTCTCTGCTTTCTCAGTCTGTTTCCTAGTGCCGGTTTGATGTTCCTGCAGTTTTCACTGTAAAACCGAGTTGGAGCTAGTACCTCCCCATATATATGTATGGAATGGTGTTTGCAACTGAAAAGAAACTATGTGTTCCCAACCAGCTAGGTGAAGGACGGCTTTCACACACACTTATCTCTCAGAAATGAGCAAGTGGAGCGACGTTCGTTAACCTAGAACCAAGGGAACGGGTTGCAGGAGACACTTTTTCTCTGCTTTCTCATTCTGTTTCCTAGTGCCGGTTTGAAGTTCCTGCAGTTTTCACTGTAAAACCGAGTTGGAGCTAGTACCTCCCCATATATTTGTATGGAATGGAGTTTGCAACTGAAAAGAAACTTTGTGTTCCCAACAAGCTAGGTGAAGGACGGCTTTCACACACACTTATCTCTCAGAACTGAGCAAGTGTAGAGACGTTCGATCATCTAGCACCAAGGGAACGGGTTGCAGGAAACACTTTTTCTCTGCTTTCTCAGTCTTTTTCCTAGTGCCGGTTTGAAGTTCTTGCATTTTTCACTGTAAAACCGAGTTGGAGCTAGTACCTCCCCATATATTTGTATGGAATGGAGTTTGCAACTGAAAAGAAACTTTGTGTTCCCAACATGCTAGCTGAAGGACGGCTTTCACACACACTTATCACTCAGAACTGAGCAAGTGGAGAGACGTTCGTTCATCTAGCACCAAGGGAACGGGTTGCAGGAGACACTTTTTCTCTGCTTTTTCATTCTGTTTCCTAGTGCCGGTTTGACGTTACTGCAGTTTTCACTGTAAAACCGAGTTGGAGCTAGTACCTCCCCATATATATGTATGGAATGGATTTTGCAAGTGAAAAGAAACTTTGTGTTCCCAACAATCTACGTGAAGGATGGCTTTCACACACACTTTTCTCTGAGAAATGAGCAAGTGGAGAGACGTTCGTTCACCTAGAACCAAGGGAACGGGTTGCAGGAGACACTTTTTCTCTGCTTTCTCAGTCTGTTTCCTAGTGCCGGTTTGAAATTCCTGCAGTTTTCACTGTAAAATCGAGTTGGAGCTAGTACCTGCCCATATATTTGTATGGAATGGAGTTTGCAACTGAAAAGAAACTTTGTGTTCCCAACAAGCTAGGTGAAGGACGGCTTTCACACACACTTATCTCTCAGAACTGAGCAAGTGGAGCGACGTTCGTTCACCTAGAACCAAGGGAACGGGTTGCAGGAGACACTTTTTCTCTGCTTTCTCAGTCTGTTTCCTAGTGCCGGTTTGAAGTTCCTGCAGTTTTCACTGTAAAACCGAGTTGGAGCTAGTACCTCCCCATATATTTGTATGGAATGGAGTTTGCAACTGAAAAGAAACTTTGTGTTCCCAACAAGCTAGGTGAAGGACGGCTTTCACACACACTTATCTCTCAGAACTGAGCAAGTGTAGAGACGTTCGATCATCTAGCACCAAGAGAACGGGTTGCAGGAAACACTTTTTCTCTGCTTTCTCAGTCTTTTTCCTAGTGCCGGTTTGAAGTTCCTGCATTTTTCACTGTAAAACCGAGTTGGAGCTAGTACCTCCCCATATATTTGTATGGAATGGAGTTTGCAACTGAAAAGAAACTTTGTGTTCCCAACAAGTTAGTTGAAGGACGGCTTTCACACACACTTATCACTCAGAACTGAGCAAGGGGAGACACGTTCGTTCATCTAGCACCAAGGGAACGGGTTGCAGGAGACACTTTTTCTCTGCTTTTTCATTCTGTTTCCTAGTGCCGGTTTGACGTTTCTGCAGTTTTCACTGTAAAACCGAGTTGGAGCTAGTACCTCCCCATATATATGTATGGAATGGATTTTGCAAGTGAAAAGAAACTTTGTGTTCCCAACAAGCTAGGTGAAGGATGGCTTTCACACACACTTTTCTCTCAGAAATTAGCAAGTGGAGAGACGTTCGTTCATCTAGCACCAAGGGAACGGGTTGAAGGAGAAAGTTTTTCTCTGCTTTCTCATCCTGTTTCCTATTGCCGGTTTGAAGTTCCTGCAGTTTTCACTGTAAAACCGAGTTGGAGCTAGTACCTACCCATATATTTGTATGAAATGGAGTTTGCAACTGAAAAGAAACTTTGTGTTCCCAACCAGCTAGGTGAAGGACGGCTTTCACACACACTTATCTCTCTGAACTGTGCAAGTGGAGAGACGTTCGTTCATCTAGCACCAGGGGAACGGGTTGCAGGAGACACTTTTTCTCTGCTTTCTCAGTCTGTTTCCTAGTGCCGGTTTGAAGTTCCTGCAGTTTTCACAGTAAAACCGTGTTGGAACTAGTACCTCCCCATATATATGTATGGAAAGGAGTTTGCACCTGAAAAGAAACTTTGTGTTCCCAACAAGCTAGGTGAAGGACGGCTTTCACACACACTTATCTCTCAGAACTGAGCAAGTGGAGAGACGTTCGTTCATCTAGCACCAAGCGAACGGGTTGCAGGGACACTTTTTCTCTGCTTTCTCAGTCTGTTTCCTAGTGCCGGTTTGAAGTTCCTGCAGATTTCACTGTAAAACCGTGTTGGAGCTGGTACCTCCCCATGTATATGTATGGAATGGTGTTTGCAACTGAAAAGAAACTTTGTGTTCCCAACAAGTTAGGTGAAGGACGGCTTTCACACACACTTATCTCTCATAACTGAGTAAGTGGAGAGACTTTCGTTCATCTAGAACCAAGGGAACGGGTTGCAGGAGACACTTTTTCTCTGCTTTCTCAGTCTGTTTCCTAGTGCCGGTTTGAAGTTCCTGCAGTTTTCACTGTAAAACCGATTTGGAGCTAGTACCTCCCCATATATATGTAAGGAATGGAGTTTTCAACTGAAAAGAAACTTTGTGTTCCCAACAAGCTAGGTGAAGGACGGCTTTCACACACAGTTACTTCTCAGAACTGAGCAAGTGGAGAGACGTTCGTTCATCTAGCACCAAGGGAACGGGTTGCAGGAGACACTTTTTCTCTGCATTCTCAGTCTTTTTCCTAGTGCTGGTTTGAAGTTCCTGCAGTTTTCACTGTAAAACCGAGTTGGAGCTAGTACCTCCCCATATATTTGTATGGAATGGATTTTGCAACTGAAAAGAATCTTTGTGTTCCCAACCAGTTAGGTGAAGGACGGCTTTCACACACACATATCTCTCAGAACTGAGCAAGTGGAGAGACGTTCGTTCATCTAGAACCAAGGGAACGGGATACAGGAGACACTTTTTCTCTGCTTTCTCATTCTGTTTCCTAGTGCCGGTTTGAAGTTCCTGCAGATTTCACTGTAAAAACGAGTTGGAGCTGGTACCTCCCCATGTATATGTATGGAATGGTGTTTGCAACTGAAAAGAAACTTTGTGTTCCCAACAAGTTAGGTGAAGGACGGCTTTCACACACACTTATCTCTCAGAACTGAGTAAGTGGAGAGACGTTCATTCATCTAGAACCAATGGAACGGGTTGCAGGTGACACTTTTTCTCTGCTTTCTCAGTCTGTTTCCTAGTGCCGGTTTGATGTTCCTGCAGTTTTCACTGTAAAACCGAGTTGGAGCTAGTACCTCCCCATATATATGTATGGAATGGTGTTTGCAACTGAAAAGAAACTATGTGTTCCCAACCAGCTAGGTGAAGGACGGCTTTCACACACACTTATCTCTCAGAAATGAGCAAGTGGAGCGACGTTCGTTAACCTAGAACCAAGGGAACGGGTTGCAGGAGACACTTTTTCTCTGCTTTCTCATTCTGTTTCCTAGTGCCGGTTTGAAGTTCCTGCAGTTTTCACTGTAAAACCGAGTTGGAGCTAGTACCTCCCCATATATTTGTATGGAATGGAGTTTGCAACTGAAAAGAAACTTTGTGTTCCCAACAAGCTAGGTGAAGGACGGCTTTCACACACACTTATCTCTCAGAACTGAGCAAGTGTAGAGACGTTCGATCATCTAGCACCAAGGGAACGGGTTGCAGGAAACACTTTTTCTCTGCTTTCTCAGTCTTTTTCCTAGTGCCGGTTTGAAGTTCTTGCATTTTTCACTGTAAACCGAGTTGGAGCTAGTACCTCCCCATATATTTGTATGGAATGGAGTTTGCAACTGAAAAGAAACTTTGTGTTCCCAACATGCTAGGTGAAGGACGGCTTTCACACACACTTATCACTCAGAACTGAGCAAGTGGAGAGACGTTCGTTCATCTAGCACCAAGGGAACGGGTTGCAGGAGACACTTTTTCTCTGCTTTTTCATTCTGTTTCCTAGTGCCGGTTTGACGTTACTGCAGTTTTCACTGTAAAACCGAGTTGGAGCTAGTACCTCCCCATATATATGTATGGAATGGATTTTGCAAGTGAAAAGAAACTTTGTGTTCCCAACAATCTACGTGAAGGATGGCTTTCACACACACTTTTCTCTGAGAAATGAGCAAGTGGAGAGACGTTCGTTCACCTAGAACCAAGGGAACGGGTTGCAGGAGACACTTTTTCTCTGCTTTCTCAGTCTGTTTCCTAGTGCCGGTTTGAAATTCCTGCAGTTTTCACTGCAAAACCGAGTTGGAGCTAGTACCTGCCCATATATTTGTATGGAATGGAGTTTGCAACTGAAAAGAAACTTTGTGTTCCCAACAAGCTAGGTGAAGGACGGCTTTCACACACACTTATCTCTCAGAACTGAGCAAGTGGAGCGACGTTCGTTCACCTAGAACCAAGGGAACGGGTTGCAGGAGACACTTTTTCTCTGCTTTCTCAGTCTGTTTCCTAGTGCCGGTTTGAAGTTCCTGCAGTTTTCACTGTAAAACCGAGTTGGAGCTAGTACCTCCCCATATATTTGTATGGAATGGAGTTTGCAACTGAAAAGAAACTTTGTGTTCCCAACAAGCTAGGTGAAGGACGGCTTTCACACACACTTATCACTCAGAACTGAGCAAGGGGAGACACGTTCGTTCATCTAGCACCAAGGGAACGGGTTGCAGGAGACACTTTTTCTCTGCTTTTTCATTCTGTTTCCTAGTGCCGGTTTGACGTTACTGCAGTTTTCACTGTAAAACCGAGTTGGAGCTAGTACCTCCCCATATATATGTATGGAATGGATTTTGCAAGTGAAAAGAAACTTTGTGTTCCCAACAAGCTAGGTGAAGGATGGCTTTCACACACACTTTTCTCTCAGAAATTAGCAAGTGGAGAGACGTTCGTTCATCTAGCACCAAGGGAACGGGTTGAAGGAGAAAATTTTTCTCTGCTTTCTCATCCTGTTTCCTATTGCCGGTTTGAAGTTCCTGCAGTTTTCACTGTAAAACCTAGTTGGAGCTAGTACCTACCCATATATTTGTATGAAATGGAGTTTGCAACTGAAAAGAAACTTTGTGTTCCCAACCAGCTAGGTGAAGGACGGCTTTCACACACACTTATCTCTCTGAACTGAGCAAGTGGAGAGACGTTCGTTCATCTAGCACCAGGGGAACGGGTTGCAGGAGACACTTTTTCTCTGCTTTCTCAGTCTGTTTCCTAGTGCCGGTTTGAAGTTCCTGCAGTTTTCACAGTAAAACCGTGTTGGAACTAGTACCTCCCCATATATATGTATGGAATGGAGTTTGCACCTGAAAAGAAACTTTGTGTTCCCAACAAGCTAGGTGAAGGACGGCTTTCACACACACTTATCTCTCAGAACTGAGCAAGTGGAGAGACGTTCGTTCATCTAGCACCAAGTGAACGGGTTGCAGGGACACTTTTTCTCTGCTTTCTCAGTCTGTTTCCTAGTGCCGGTTTGAAGTTCCTGCAGTTTTCACTGTAAAATCGTGTTGGAGCTGGTACCTCCCCATGTATATGTATGGAATGGTGTTTGCAACTGAAAAGAAACTTTGTGTTCCCAACAAGTTAGGTGAAGGACGGCTTTCACACACACTTATCTCTCATAACTGAGTAAGTGGAGAGACTTTCGTTCATCTAGAACCAAGGGAACGGGTTGCAGGAGACACTTTTTCTCTGCTTTCTCAGTCTGTTTCCTAGTGCCGGTTTGAAGTTCCTGCAGTTTTCACTGTAAAACCGATTTGGAGCTAGTACCTCCCCATATATATGTAAGGAATGGAGTTTGCAACTGAAAAGAAACTTTGTGTTCCCAACAAGCTAGGTGAAGGACGGCTTTCACACACAGTTACTTCTCAGAACTGAGCAAGTGGAGAGACGTTCGTTCATCTAGCACCAAGGGAACGGGTTGCAGGAGACACTTTTTCTCTGCATTCTCAGTCTTTTTCCTAGTGCCGGTTGGAAGTTCCTGCAGTTTTCACTGTAAAACCGAGTTGGAGCTAGTACCTACCCATATATTTGTATGAAATGGAGTTTGCAACTGAAAAGAAACTTTGTGTTCCCAACCAGCTAGGTGAAGGACGGTTTTCACACACACTTATCTCTCTGAACTGAGCAAGTGGAGAGACTTTCGTTCATCTAGCACCAGGGGAACGGGTTGCAGGAGACACTTTTTCTCTGCTTTCTCAGTCTGTTTCCTAGTGCCGGTTTGAAGTTCCTGCAGTTTTCACAGTAAAACCGTGTTGGAACTAGTACCTCCCCATATATATGTATGCAATGGAGTTTGCACCTGAAAAGAAACTTTGTGTTCCCAACAAGCTAGGTGAAGGACGGCTTTCACACACACTTATCTCTCAGAACTGAGCAAGTGGAGAGACGTTCGTTCATCTAGCACCAAGTGAACGGGTTGCAGGGACACTTTTTCTCTGCTTTCTCAGTCTGTTTCCTAGTGCCGGTTTGAAGTTCCTGCAGATTTCACTGTAAAACCATGTTGGAGCTGGTACCTCCCCATGTATATGTATGGAATGGTGTTTGCAACTGAAAAGAAACTTTGTGTTCCCAACAAGTTAGGTGAAGGACGGCTTTCACACACACTTATCTCTCATAACTGAGTAAGGGGAGAGACTTTCGTTCATCTAGCACCAAGGGAACGGGTTGCAGGAGACACTTTTTCTCTGCTTTTTCATTCTGTTTCCTAGTGCCGGTTTGACGTTACTGCAGTTTTCACTGTAAAACCGAGTTGGAGCTTTTACCTCCCCATATATATGTATGGAATGGATTTTGCAAGTGAAAAGAAACTTTGTGTTCCCAGCAAGCTAGGTGAAGAATGGCTTTCACACACACTTTTCTCTCAGAAATGAGAAAGTGGAGAGACGTTCGTTCATCTAGCACCAAGGGAACGGGTTGCAGGAGACACTTTTTCTCTGCTTTCTCAGTCTGTTTCCTATTGCCGGTTTGAAGTTCCTGCAGTTTTCACTGTAAAACCGAGTTGGAGCTAGTACCTCCCCATATATTTGTATGGAATGGAGTTTGCAACTGAAAAGAAACTTTGTGTTCCCAACCAGCTAGGTGAAGGACGGCTTTCAGACACACTTATCTCTCAGAACTGAGCAAGTGGAGAGACGTTCGTTCATCTAGCCCCAAGGGAACGGGTTGCAGGAGACACTTTTTCTCTGCTTTCTCAGTCTGTTTCCTAGTGCCGGTTTGAAGTTCCTGCAGTTTTCACTGTAAAACCGTGTTGGAGCTGGTACCTTCCCATGTATATGTATGGAATGGTGTTTGCAACTGAAAAGAAACTTTGTGTTCCCAAAAAGTTAGGTGAAGGACGGCTTTCACACACACTTATCTCTCAGAACTGAGTAAGTGGAGAGACGTTCATTCATCTAGAACCAAGGGAACGGGTTGCAGGAGACACTTTTTCTCTGCTTTCTCAGTCTGTTTCCTAGTGCCGGTTTGAAGTTCCTGCAGTTTTCACTGTAAAACCGAGTTGGAGCTAGTACCTCCCCATATATATGTATGGAATGGTGTTTGCAACTGAAAAGAAACTTTGTGTTCCCAACAAGCTAGGTGAAGGACGGCTTTCACACACACTTATCTCTCAGAACTGAGCAAGTGGAGCGACTTTCGTTCACCTAGAACCAAGGGAACGGGTTGCAAGAGACACTTTTTCTCTGCTTTCTCAGTCTGTTTCCTAGTGCCGGTTTGAATTTCCTGCAGTTTTCACTGTAAAACCGAGTTGGAGCTAGTACCTCCACATATATTTGTATATAATGGATTTTGCAACTGAAAAGAAACTTTGTGTTCCCAACAAGCTAGGTGAAGGACGGCTTTCACACACACTTATCACTCAGAACTAAGCAAGTGGAGAGACGTTCGTTCATCTAGCACCAAGGGAACGGGTTGCAGGAGACACTTTTTCTCTGCTTTCTCAGTATGTTTCCTAGTGCCGGTTTGAAGTTCCTGCAGTTTTCACTGTAAAACCGAGTTGGAGCTAGTACCTCCCCATATATATGTACGGAATGGAGTTTGCACCTGAAAAGAAACTTTGTGTTCCGAACAAGCTAGGTGAAGGACGGCTTTCACACACAATTAACTCTCAGAACTGAGCAAGTGGAGAGACGTTCGTTCATCTAGCACCAAGGGAAAGGGTTGCAGGAGACACTTTTTCTCTGCTTTCTCAGTCTGTTTCCTAGTGCCGGTTTGAAGTTCCTGCAGTTTTCACTGTAAAACGGAGTTGGAGCTTGTACCTCCCCATATATATGTAAGGAATGGAGTTTGCACCTGAAAAGAAACTTTGTGTTCCCAACAAGCTAGGTGAAGGACGGCTTTCACACACACTTATCTCTCAGAACTGAGCAAGTGGAGATACGTTCGTTCATCTAGCACCAAGGGAACGGGTTGCAGGAGACACATTTTCTCTGCTTTCTCAGTCTGTTTCCTAGTGCCGGTTAGAAGTTCCTGCAGTTTTCACTGTAAAACCGAGTTGGAGCTAGTACCTCCCCATGTATATGTATGGAATGGTGTTTGCAACTGAAAAGAAACTTTGTGTTCCCAACAAGTTAGGTGAAGGACGGCTTTCACACACACTTATCTCTCAGAACTGAGTAAGTGGAGAGACGTTCGTTCATCTAGCACCAAGGGAACGGGTTGCAGGAGACACTTTTTCTCTGCTTTCTCATTCTGTTTCCTAGTGCCCGTATGAAGTTCCTGCAGTTTTCACTGTAAAACCGAGTTGGAGCTAGTACCTCCCCATATATTTGTATGGAATGGAGTTTGCAACTGAAAAGAAACTTTGTGTTCCCAACAAGCTAGTTGAAGGACGGCTTTCACACACACTTATCTCTCAGAACTGAGCAAGTGTAGAGACGTTCGATCATCTAGCACCAAGGGAACGGGTTGCAGGAGACACTTTTTCTCTGCTTTCTCAGTCTTTTTCCTAGTGCCGGTTTGAAGTTCCTGCATTTTTCACTGTAAAATCGAGTTGGAGCTTGTACCTCCCCTATATTTGTATGGAATGGAGTTTGCAACTGAAAAGAAACTTTGTGTTCCCAACAAGCTAGGTGAAGTACGGCTTTCACACACACTTATCACTCAGAACTGAGCAAGTGGAGAGACGTTCGTTCATCTAGCACCAAGGGAACGGGTTGCAGGAGACACTTTTTCTCTGCTTTTTCATTCTGTTTCCTAGTGCCGGTTTGACGTAACTGCAGTTTTCACTGTAAAACCGATTTGGAGCTTTTACCTCCCCATATATATGTATGGAATGGATTTTGCAAGTGAAAAGAAACTTTGTGTTCCCAACAAGCTAGGTGAAGGATGGCTTTCACACACACTTTTCTCTCAGAAATGAGCAAGTGGGAGACGTTCGTTCATCTAGAACCAAGGGAACGGGTTGCATTAGACACTTTTTCTCTGCTTTCTCAGTCTGTTTCCTATTGCCGGTTTGAAGTTCCTGCAGTTTTCACTGTAAAACCGAGTTGGAGCTAGTACCTCCCCATATATTTGTATGGAATGGAGTTTGCAACTGAAAAGAAACTTTGTGTTCCCAACCAGCTAGGTGAAGGACGGCTTTCACACACACTTATCTCTCAGAACTGAGCAAGTGGAGAGACGTTCGTTCATCTAGCACCAAGGGAACGGGTTGCAGGAGACACTTTTTCTCTGCTTTCTCAGTCTGTTTCCTAGTGCCGGTTTGAAGTTCCTGCAGATTTCACTTTAAAACCGAGTTGGAGCTGGTACCTCCCCATGTATATGTATGGAATGGTGTTTGCAACTGAAAAGAAACTTTGTGTTCCCAACAAGCTAGGTGAAGGACGGCTTTCACACACACTTATCTCTCAGAACTGAGCAAGTGGAGCGACGTTCGTTCACCTAGAACCAAGGGAACGGGTTGCAGGAGACACTTTTTCTCTGCTTTCTCAGTCTGTTTCCTAGTGCCGGTTTGAAGTTCCTGCAGTTTTCACTGTAAAACCGAGTTTGAGCTAGTACCTCCCCATATATTTGTATGGAATGGAGTTTGCAACTGAAAAGAAACTTTGTGTTCCCAACAAGCTAGTTGAAGGACGGCTTTCACACACAATTACCTCTCAGAACTGAGCAAGTGGAGAGACGTTCGTTCATCTAGCACCAAGGGAACGGGTTGCAGGAGACACTTTTTCTCTGCTTTCTCAGTCTGTTTCCTAGTGCCGGTTTGAAGTTCCTGCAGTTTTCACTCTAAAACCGAGTTGGAGCTAGTACCTCCCCATATATATGTATGGTGTGGGGTTTGCAACTGAAAAGAGACTTTGTGTTCCCTACAAGTTAGGTGAAGGACGGCTTTCACACACACTTATCTCTCAGAACTGAGCAAGTGGAGATACGTTCGTTCATCTAGCACCAAAGGAACGGGTTGCAGGAGACACTTTTTCTCTGCTTTCTCAGTCTGTTTCCTAGTGCCGGTTTGAAGTTCCTGCAGTTTTCACTGTAAAACCGAGTTGGAGCTAGTACCTCCCCATATATATGTACGGAATGGAGTTTGCACCTGAAAAGAAACTTTGTGTTCCCAACAAGCTAGGTGAAGGACGGCTTTCACACACACTTATCTCTCAGAACTGAGCAAGTGGAGATACATTCGTTCATCTAGCACCAAGGGAACGGGTTGCAGGAGACACATTTTCTCTGCTTTCTCAGTCTGTTTCCTAGTGCCGGTTTGAAGTTCCTGCAGTTTTCACTGTAAAATCGTGTTGGAGCTGGTACCTCCCCATGTATATGTATGGAATTGTGTTTGCAACGGAAAAGAAACTTTGTGTTCCCAACAAGTTAGGTGAAGGAAGGCTTTCACACACACTTATCTCTCAGAACTGAGTAAGTGGAGAGACGTTCGTTCATCTAGCACCAAGGGAACGGTTTGCAGGAGACACTTTTCTCTGCTTTCTCATTCGGTTTCCTAGTGCCCGTTTGAAGTTCCTTCAGTTTTCACTGTAAAAACGAGTTGGAGCTTGTACCTCCCCATATATTTGTATGGAATGGGGTTTGCAACTGAAAAGAAACTTTGTGTTCCCAACAAGCTAGGTGAAGGACGGCTTTCACACACACTTATCTCTCAAAACTGAGCAAGTTTAGAGACGTTGGATCATCTAGCACCAAGGGAACGTGTTGCAGGAAACAATTTTTCTCTGCTTTCTCAGCCTTTTTCCTAGTGCCGGTTTGACGTTACTGCAGTTTTCACTGTAAAACCGAGTTGGAGCTAGTACCTCCCCATATATATGTATGGAATGGATTTTGCAAGTGAAAAGAAACTTTGTGTTCCCAACAAGCTAGGTGAAGTATGGCTTTCACACACATTTTTCTCTCACAAATTAGCAAGTGGACAGACGTTCGTTCATCTAGCACCAAGGAAAAGGGTTGCAGGAGACACTTTTTCTCTGCTTTCTCATTGTGTTTCCTAGTGCCCGTTTGAAGTTCCTGCAGTTTTCACTGTAAAACCGAGTTGGAGCTAGTACCTCCCCATATATTTGTATGGAATGGAGTTTGCAACTTAAAAGAAACTTTGTGTTCCCAACAAGCTAGGTGAAGGACAGCTTTCACACACACTTATCTCTCAGAACTGAGCAAGTGTAGAGACGTTCGATCATCTAGCACCAAGGGAACGGGTTGCAGGAGACACTTTTTCCCTGCTTTCTCAGTCTTTTTCCTAGTGCCGGTTTGAAGTTCCTGCAGTTTTCACTGTAAAACAGTGTTGGAGCTAGTACCTCCCCATGTATATGTATGGAATGGTGTTTGCAACTGAAAAGAAACTTTGTGTTCCCAACAAGTTAGGTGAAGGACGGCTTTCACACACACTTATCTCTCAGAAATGAGCAAGTGGAGAGACGTTCGTTCATCTAGCACCAAGGGAACGGGTTGCAGGAGACACTTTTTCTCTGTTTTTCATTCTGTTTCTTAGTGCCGGTTTGACGTTACTGCAGTTTTCACTGTAAAACCGAGTTGGAGCTTTTACCTCCCCATATATATGTATGGAATGGATTTTGCAAGTGAAAGGAAACTTTGTGTTCCCAACAAGCTAGGTGAAGGATGGCTTTCACACACACTTTTCTCTCAGAAATGAGCAAGTGGAGAGACGTTCGTTCATATAGCACCAAGGGAACGGGTTGCAGGAGACACTTTTTCTCTGCTTTCTCAGTCTGTTTCCTAGTGCCGGTTTGAAGTTCCTGCAGTTTTCACTGTAAAACAGAGTTGGAGCTGGTACCTCCGCATGTATATGTATGGAATGGTGTTTGCAACTGAAAAGAAACTTTGTGTTCCCAACAAGTTAGGTGAAGGACGGCTTTCACACACACTTATCTCTCAGAACTGAGTAAGTGGAGAGACGTTCGTTCATCTAGCACCAAGGGAACGGGTTGCAGGAGACACTTTTTCTCTGCTTTCTCATTCTGTTTCCTAGTGCCCGTTTGAAGTTCCTGCAGTTTTCACTGTAAAACCGAGTTGGAGCTTGTACCTCCCCATATATTTGTATGGAATGGAGTTTGCAACTGAAAAGAAACTTTGTGTTCCCAACAAGCTAGGTGAAGGACGGCTTTCACACACACTTATCTCTCAGAACTGAGCAAGTGTAGAGACGTTCGATCATCTAGCACCAAGGGAACGGGTTGCAGGAAACACTTTTTCTCTGCTTTCTCAGTCTTTTTCCTAGTGCCGGTTTGAAGTTCCTGCATTTTTCACTGTAAAACCGAGTTGGAGCTAGTACCTCCCCATATATTTGTATGGAATGGAGTTTGCAACTGAAAAGAAACTTTGTGTTCCCAACAAGCTAGGTGAAGGACGGCCTTCACACACACTTATCACTCAGAACTGAGCAAGTGGAGCGACGTTCGTTCACCTAGCACCAAGGGAACGGTTGCAGGAGACACTTTTTCTCTTCTTTCTCAGTCTGTTTCCTAGTGCCGGTTTGAAGTTCCTGCAGATTTCACTGTAAAACCGAGTTGGAGCTGGTACCTCCCCATGTATATGTATGCAATGGTGTTTGCAACTGAAAAGAAACTTTGTGTTCCCAACAAGTTAGGTGAAGGACGGCTTTCACACACACTTATCTCTCAGAACTGAGAAAGTGGAGAGACGTTCATTCATCTAGAACCAAGGAAACGGGTTGCAGTAGACACTTTTTCTCTGCTTTCTCAGTCTGTTTCCTAGTGCCGGTTTGAAGTTCCTGCAGTTTTCACTGTAAATCCGAGTTGGAGCTAGTACCTCCCCATATATATGTATGGAATGGTGTTTGCAACTGAAAAGAAACTTTGTGTTCCCAACAAGCTAGGTGAAGGTTGGCTTTCACACACTCTTTTCTCTCAGAACTGAGCAAGTGGAGAGACGTTCGTTCACCTAGAACCAAGGGAACGGGTTGCAGGAGACACTTTTTCTCTGCTTTCTCAGTCTGTTTCCTAGTGCCGGTTTGAAGTTCCTGCAGTTTTCACTGTAAAACCGAGTTGGAGCTAGTACCTCCCCATATATTTGTATGGAATGGAGTTTGCAACTGAAAAGAAACTTTGTGTTCCCAACAAGTTAGGTGAAGGACGGCTTTCACACACACTTATCTCTCAGAAATGAGCAAGTGGAGAGACGTTCGTTCATCTAGCACCAAGGGAACGGGTTGCAGGAGACACTTTTTCTCTGT
The DNA here is from genome assembly GCF_048773025.1 of Camelus bactrianus. Classification (NCBI taxonomy): domain Eukaryota; kingdom Metazoa; phylum Chordata; class Mammalia; order Artiodactyla; family Camelidae; genus Camelus; species Camelus bactrianus. Next base: position 79,102,628 of record NC_133542.1, on the reverse strand, counting down.
TTTTCATTCTGTTTCTTAGTGCCGGTTTGACGTTACTGCAGTTTTCACTGTAAAACCGAGTTGGAGCTTTTACCTCCCCATATATATGTATGGAATGGATTTTGCAAGTGAAAGGAAACTTTGTGTTCCCAACAAGCTAGGTGAAGGATGGCTTTCACACACACTTTTCTCTCAGAAATGAGCAAGTGGAGAGACGTTCGTTCATATAGCACCAAGGGAACGGGTTGCAGGAGACACTTTTTCTCTGCTTTCTCAGTCTGTTTCCTAGTGCCGGTTTGAAGTTCCTGCAGTTTTCACTGTAAAACAGAGTTGGAGCTGGTACCTCCGCATGTATATGTATGGAATGGTGTTTGCAACTGAAAAGAAACTTTGTGTTCCCAACAAGTTAGGTGAAGGACGGCTTTCACACACACTTATCTCTCAGAACTGAGTAAGTGGAGAGACGTTCGTTCATCTAGCACCAAGGGAACGGGTTGCAGGAGACACTTTTTCTCTGCTTTCTCATTCTGTTTCCTAGTGCCCGTTTGAAGTTCCTGCAGTTTTCACTGTAAAACCGAGTTGGAGCTTGTACCTCCCCATATATTTGTATGGAATGGAGTTTGCAACTGAAAAGAAACTTTGTGTTCCCAACAAGCTAGGTGAAGGACGGCTTTCACACACACTTATCTCTCAGAACTGAGCAAGTGTAGAGACGTTCGATCATCTAGCACCAAGGGAACGGGTTGCAGGAAACACTTTTTCTCTGCTTTCTCAGTCTTTTTCCTAGTGCCGGTTTGAAGTTCCTGCATTTTTCACTGTAAAACCGAGTTGGAGCTAGTACCTCCCCATATATTTGTATGGAATGGAGTTTGCAACTGAAAAGAAACTTTGTGTTCCCAACAAGCTAGGTGAAGGACGGCCTTCACACACACTTATCACTCAGAACTGAGCAAGTGGAGCGACGTTCGTTCACCTAGCACCAAGGGAACGGTTGCAGGAGACACTTTTTCTCTTCTTTCTCAGTCTGTTTCCTAGTGCCGGTTTGAAGTTCCTGCAGATTTCACTGTAAAACCGAGTTGGAGCTGGTACCTCCCCATGTATATGTATGGAATGGTGTTTGCAACTGAAAAGAAACTTTGTGTTCCCAACAAGTTAGGTGAAGGACGGCTTTCACACACACTTATCTCTCAGAACTGAGAAAGTGGAGAGACGTTCATTCATCTAGAACCAAGGAAACGGGTTGCAGTAGACACTTTTTCTCTGCTTTCTCAGTCTGTTTCCTAGTGCCGGTTTGAAGTTCCTGCAGTTTTCACTGTAAATCCGAGTTGGAGCTAGTACCTCCCCATATATATGTATGGAATGGTGTTTGCAACTGAAAAGAAACTTTGTGTTCCCAACAAGCTAGGTGAAGGTTGGCTTTCACACACTCTTTTCTCTCAGAACTGAGCAAGTGGAGAGACGTTCGTTCACCTAGAACCAAGGGAACGGGTTGCAGGAGACACTTTTTCTCTGCTTTCTCAGTCTGTTTCCTAGTGCCGGTTTGAAGTTCCTGCAGTTTTCACTGTAAAACCGAGTTGGAGCTAGTACCTCCCCATATATTTGTATGGAATGGAGTTTGCAACTGAAAAGAAACTTTGTGTTCCCAACAAGCTAGGTGAAGGACGGCTTTCACACACACTTATCACTCAGAACTGAGCAAGTGGAGAGACGTTCGTTCATCTAGCACCAATGGAACGGGTTGCAGGAGACACTTTTTCTCTGCTTTTTCATTCTGTTTCTTAGTGCCGGTTTGACGTTACTGCAGTTTTCACTGTAAAACCGAGTTGGAGCTTTTACCTCCCCATATATATGTATGGAATGGATTTTGCAAGTGAAAAGAATCTATGTGTTCCCAACAGGCTAGGTGAAGAATGGCTTTCACACACACTTTTCTCTCAGAAATGAGCAAGTGGAGAGACGTTCGTTCATCTAGCACCAAGGGAACAGGTTGCAGGAGACACTTTTTCTCTGCTTTCTCATCCTGTTTCCTATTGCCGGTTTGAAGTTCCTGCAGTTTTCACTGTAAAACCGTGTTGGAGCTAGTACCTCCCCTTATATATGTATGGAAAGGAGTTTGCAACTGAAAAGAAACTTTGTGTTCCCAACAAGCTAGGTGAAGGACGGCTTTCACACACACTTATCTCTCAGAACTGAGCATGTGGAGAGACGTTCGTTCATCTAGCACCAAGGGAACGGGTTGCAGGCGACACTTTTTCTCTGCTTTCTCAGTCTGTTTCCTAGTGCCGGTTTGAAGTTCCTGCAGATTTCACTGTAAAACCGAGTTGGAGCTTGTACCTCCCCATGTATATGTATGGAATGGTGTTTGCAACTGAAAAGAAACTTTGTGTTCCCAACAAGCTAGGTGAAGGACGGCTTTCACACACACTTATCTCTCAGAACTGAGCAGGTGGAGAGACGTTCGTTCATCTAGCACCAAGGGAACGGGTTGCAGGAGACACTATTTCTCTTCTTTCTCAGTCTGTTTCCTAGTGCCGGTTTGAAGTTCCTGCAGTTTTCACTGTAAAACCGAGTTGGAGCTGGTACCTCCGCATGTATATTTATTGAATGGTGTTTGCAACTGGAAAGAAACTTTGTGTTCCCAACAAGCTAGTTGAAGGACGGCTTTCACACACACTTATCTCTCAGAACTGAGTAAGTGGAGAGACGTTCGTTCATCTAGCACCAAGGGAACGGTTTGCAGGAGACACTTTTTCTCTGCTTTCTCATTCTGTTTCCTAGTGCCCGTTTGAAGTTCCTGCAGTTTTCACTGTAAATCCGAGTTGGAGCTTGTACCTCCCCATATATTTGTATGGAATGGAGTTTGCAACTGAAAAGAAACTTTGTGTTCCCAACAAGCTAGGTGAAGTACGGCTTTCACACACACTTATCTCTCAGAACTGAGCAAGTGTAGAGACGTTCGATCATCTAGCACCAAGGGAACGGGTTGCCGGAAACACTTTTTCTCTGCTTTCTCAGTCTTTTTCCTAGTGCCGGTTTGAATTTCCTGCATTTTTCACTGTAAAACCGAGTTGGAGCTAGTTCCTCCCCATATATATGTATGGAATGGAGTTTGCAACTGAAAAGAAACTTTGTGTTCCCAACAAGCTAGGTGAAGGACGGCCTTCACACACACTTATCACTCAGAACTGAGCAAGTGGAGCGACGTTCGTTCTCCTAGAACCAAGGGAACGGGTTGCAGGAGACACTTTTTCTCTGCTTTTTCATTCTGTTTCCTAGTGCCGGTTTGACGTTACTGCAGTTTTCACTGTAAAACCGAGTTGGAGCTAGTACCTCCCCATATATATGTATGGAATGGATTTTGCAAGTGAAAAGAAACTTTGTGTTCCCAACAAGCTAGGTGAAGGATGGCTTTCACACACACTTTTCTCTCAGAAATTAGCAAGTGGAGAGACGTTCGTTCATCTAGCACCAAGGGAAAGGGTTGCAGGAGACACTTTTTCTCTGCTTTCTCATCCTGTTTCCTATTGCCGGTTTGAAGTTCCTGCAGTTTTCACTGTAAAACAGAGTTGGAGCTAGTACCTCCCCATATATTTGTATGGAATGGAGTTTGCAACTGAAAAGAAACTTTGTGTTCCCAACCAGCTAGGTGAAGGACGGCTTACACACACACTTATCTCTCAGAACTGAGCAAGTGGAGATACGTTCTTTCATCTAGCACCAAGGGAACGGGTTGCAGGAGACACTTTTTCTCTTCTTTCTCAGTCTGTTTCCTAGTGCCAGTTTGAAGTTCCTGCAGTTTTCACTGTAAAACCGAGTTGCAGCTGGTACCTCCCCATGTATATGTATGGAATGGTGTTTGCAACTGAAAAGAAACTTTGTGTTCCCAACAAGTTAGGTGAAGGACGGCTTTCACACACACTTATCTCTCAGAACTGAGTAAGTGGACAGACTTTCGTTCATCTAGCACCAATGTAACGGGTTGCAGGAGACACTTTTTCTCTGGTTTCTCATTCTGTTTCCTAGTGCCCGTTTGAAGTTCCTGCAGTTTTCACTGTAAAACCGAGTTGGAGCTAGTACCTCCCCATATATTTGTATGGAATGGAATTTGCAACTGAAAAGAAACTTTGTGTTCCCAACAAGCTAGGTGAAGGACAGCTTTCACACACACTTATCTCTCAGAACTGAGCAAGTGTAGAGACGTTCGATCATCTAGCACCAAGGGAACGGGTTGCAGGAGACACTTTTTCTCTGCTTTCTCAGTCTTTTTCCTAGTGCCGGTTTGAAGTTCCTGCAGTTTTCACTGTAAAACCGAGTTGGAGCTAGTACCTCCCCATATATTTGTATGGAATGGAGTTTGCAACTGAAAAGAAACTTTGTGTTCCCAACAAGCTAGGTGAAGGACGGCTTTAACACACACTTATCACTCAGAACTGGGCAAGTGGAGAGACGTTCGTTCATCTAGCACCAATGGAACGGGTTGCAGGAGACACTTTTTCTCTGCTTTTTCATTCTGTTTCTTAGTGCCGGTTTCACGTTACTGCAGTTTTCACTGTAAAACCGAGTTGGAGCTTTTACCTCCCCATATATATGTATGGAATGGATTTTGCAAGTGAAAAGAAACTATATGTTCCCAACAAGCTAGGTGAAGAATGGCTTTCACACACACTTTTCTCTCAGAAATGAGCAAGTGGAGAGACGTTCGTTCATCTAGCACCAAGGGAACAGGTTGCAGGAGACACTTTTTCTCTGCTTTCTCATCCTGTTTCCTATTGCCGGTTTGAAGTTCCTGCAGTTTTCACTGTAAAACCGTGTTGGAGCTAGTACCTCCCCTTATATATGTATGGAAAGGAGTTTGCAACTGAAAAGAAACTTTGTGTTCCCAACAAGCTAGGTGAAGGACGGCTTTCACACACACTTATCTCTCAGAACTTAGCATGTGGAGAGACGTTCGTTCATCTAGCACCAGGGGAACGGGTTGCAGGAGACACTTTTTCTCTGCTTTCTCAGTCTGTTTCCTAGTGCCGGTTTGAAGTTCCTGCAGATTTCACTGTAAAACCGAGTTGGAGCTGGTACCTCCCCATGTATATGTATGGAATGGTGTTTGCAACTGAAAAGAAACTTTGTGTTCCCAACAAGCTAGGTGAAGGACGGCTTTCACACACACTTATCTCTCAGAACTGAGCAGGTGGAGAGACGTTCGTTCATCTAGCACCAAGGGAACGGGTTGAAGGAGACACTTTTTCTCTTCTTTCTCAGTCTGTTTCCTAGTGCCGGTTTGAAGTTCCTGCAGTTTTCACTGTAAAACCGAGTTGGAGCTGGTACCTCCGCATGTATATTTATTGAATGGTGTTTGCAACTGGAAAGAAACTTTGTGTTCCCAACAAGCTAGTTGAAGGACGGCTTTCACACACACTTATCTCTCAGAACTGAGTAAGTGGATAGACGTTCGTTCATCTAGCACCAAGGGAACGGTTTGCAGGAGACACTTTTTCTCTGCTTTCTCATTCTGTTTCCTAGTGCCCGTTTGATGTTCCTGCAGTTTTCACTGTAAAACCGAGTTGGAGCTTGTACCTCCCCATATATTTGTATGTAATGGAGTTTGCAACTGAAAAGAAACTTTGTGTTCCCAACAAGCTAGGTGAAGTACGGCTTTCACACACACTTATCTCTCAGAACTGAGCAAGTGTAGAGACGTTCGATCATCTAGCACCAAGGGAACGGGTTGCCGGAAACACTTTTTCTCTGCTTTCTCAGTCTTTTTCCTAGTGCCGGTTTGAATTTCCTGCATTTTTCACTGTAAAACCGAGTTGGAGCTAGTACCTCCCCATATATATGTATGGAATGGAGTTTGCAACTGAAAAGAAACTTTGTGTTCCCAACAAGCTCGGTGAAGGACGGCCTTCACACACACTTATCACTCAGAACTGAGCAAGTGGAGCGACGTTCGTTCTCCTAGAACCAAGGGAACGGGTTGCAGGAGACACTTTTTCTCTGCTTTTTCATTCTGTTTCCTAGTGCCGGTTTGACGTTACTGCAGTTTTCACTGTAAAACCGAGTTGGAGCTAGTACCTCCCCATATATATGTATGGAATGGATTTTGCAAGTGAAAAGAAACTTTGTGTTCCCAACAAGCTAGGTGAAGGATGGCTTTCACACACACTTTTCTCTCAGATTTAGCAAGTGGAGAGACGTTCGTTCATCTAGCACCAAGGGAACGGGTTGCAGGAGACACTTTTTCTCTGCTTTCTCATCCTGTTTCCTATTGCCGGTTTGAAGTTCCTGCAGTTTTCACTGTAAAACAGAGTTGGAGCTAGTACCTCCCCATATATTTGTATGGAATTGAGTTTGCAACTGAAAAGAAACTTTGTGTTCCCAACCATCTAGGTGAAGGTCGGCTTACACACACACTTATCTCTCTGAACTGAGCAAGTGGAGAGACGTTCGTTCATCTAGCACCAGGGGAACGGGTTGCAGGAGACACTTTTTCTCTGCTTTCTCAGTCTGTTTCCTAGTGCCGGTTTGAAGTTCCTGCAGATTTCACTGTAAAACCGAGTTGGAGCTGGTACCTCCCCATATATATGTATGGAATGGTGTTTGCAACTGAAAAGAAACTTTGTGTTCCCAACAAGCTAAGTGAAGGATGGCTTTCACACACTCTTTTCTCTCAGAACTGAGCAAGTGGAGAGACGTTCGTTCACCTAGAACCAAGGGAACGGGTTGCAGGAGACACTTTTCTCTGCTTTCTCAGTCTGTTTCCTAGTGCCGGTTTGAAGTTCCTGCAGTTTTCACTGTAAAACCGAGTTGGAGCTTGTACCTCCCCATATATTTGTATGGAATGGAGTTTGCAACTGAAAAGAAACTTTGTGTTCCCAACAAGCTAGGTGAAGGACGGCTTTCACACACACTTATCTCTCAGAACTGAGCAAGTGGAGAGACGTTCGTTCATCTAGCACCAAGGGAACGGTTTGCAGGAGACAATTTTTCTCTGCATTCTCATTCTGTTTCCTAGTGCCGGTTTGAATTTCCTGCAGTTTTCACTTTAAAACCGTGTTGCAGCTAGTACCTCCCCATATATATATATGGAATGGAGTTTGCACCTGAAAAGAAACTTTGTGTTCCCAACAAGCTAGGTGAAGGACGGCTTTCACACACACTTATCTCTCAGAACTGAGCAAGTGTAGAGACGTTCGATCATCTAGCACCAAGGGAACGGGTTGCAGGAGACACTTTTTCTCTGCTTTCTCAGTCTTTTTCCTAGTGCCGGTTTGAAGTTCCTGCAGTTTTCACTGTAAAACCGAGTTGGAGCTAGTACCTCCCCATATATTTGTATGGAATGGAGTTTGCAACTGAAAAGAAACTTTGTGTTCCCAACAAGCTAGGTGAAGGACGGCTTTCACACTCACTTATCACTCAGAACTGAGCAAGTGGAGAGACGTTCGTTCATCTAGCACCAAGGGAACGGGTTGCAGGAGACACTTTTTCTCTGCTTTTTCATTCTGTTTCTTAGTGCCGGTTTGACGTTACTGCAGTTTTCACTGTAAAACCGAGTTGGAGCTTTTACCTCCCCATATATATGTATGGAATGGATTTTGCAAGTGAAAAGAAACTATGTGTTCCCAACAAGCTAGGTGAAGAATGGCTTTCACACACACTTTTCTCTCAGAAATGAGCAAGTGGAGAGACGTTCGTTCATCTAGCACCAAGGGAACAGGTTGCAGGAGACACTTTTTCTCTGCTTTCTCATCCTGTTTCCTATTGCCGGTTTGAAGTTCCTGCAGTTTTCACTGTAAAACCGTGTTGGAGCTAGTTCCTCCCCTTATATATGTATGGAAAGGAGTTTGCAACTGAAAAGAAACTTTGTGTTCCCAACAAGCTAGGTGAAGGACGGCTTTCACACACACTTATCTCTCAGAACTGAGCAGGTGGAGAGACGTTCGTTCATCTAGCACCAAGGGAACGGGTTGCAGGAGACACTTTTTCTCTTCTTTCTCAGTCTGTTTCCTAGTGCCGGTTTGAAGTTCCTGCAGTTTTCACTGTAAAACCGAGTTGGATCTGGTACCTCCGCATGTATATTTATTGAATGGTGTTTGCAACTGAAAAGAAACTTTGTGTTCCCAACAAGCTAGGTGAAGTACGGCTTTCACACACACTTATCTCTCAGAACTGAGCAAGTGTAGAGACGTTCGATCATCTAGCACCAAGGGAACGGGTTGCCGGAAACACTTTTTCTCTGCTTTCTCAGTCTTTTTCCTAGTGCCGGTTTGAATTTCCTGCATTTTTCACTGTAAAACCGAGTTGGAGCTAGTACCTCCCCATATATATGTATGTAATGGAGTTTGCAACTGAAAAGAAACTTTGTGTTCCCAACAAGCTAGGTGAAGGACGGCCTTCACACACACTTATCACTCAGAACTGAGCAAGTGGAGCGACGTTCGTTCTCCTAGAACCAAGGGAACGGGTTGCAGGAGACACTTTTTCTCTGCTTTTTCATTCTGTTTCCTAGTGCCGGTTTGACGTTACTGCAGTTTTCACTGTAAAACCGAGTTGGAGCTAGTACCTCCCCATATATATGTATGGAATGGATTTTGCAAGTGAAAAGAAACTTTGTGTTCCCAACAAGCTAGGTGAAGGATGGCTTTCACACACACTTTTCTCTCAGAAATTAGCAAGTGGAGAGACGTCCGTTCATCTAGCACCAAGGGAACGGGTTGCAGGAGACACTTTTTCACTGCTTTCTCATCCTGTTTCCTATTGCCGGTTTGAAGTTCCTGCAGTTTTCACTGTAAAACAGAGTTGGAGCTAGTACCTCCCCATATATTTGTATGGAATGGAGTTTGCAACTGAAAAGAAACTTTGTGTTCCCAACCAGCTAGGTGAAGGACGGCTTACACACACACTTATCTCTCTGAACTGAGCAAGTGGAGAGACGTTCGTTCATCTAGCACCAGGGGAACGGGTTGCAGGAGACACTTTTTCTCTGCTTTCTCAGTCTGTTTCCTAGTGCCGGTTTGAAGTTCCTGCAGATTTCACTGTAAAACCGAGTTGGAGCTGGTACCTCCCCTTGTATATGTATGGAATGGTGTTTGCAACTGAAAAGAAACTTTGTGTTCCCAACAAGTTAGGTGAAGGACGGCTTTCACACACACTTATCTCTCAGAACTGAGTAAGTGGAGAGACGTTCATTCATCTAGAACCAAGGGAACGGGTTGCAGGAGACACTTTTTGTCTGGTTTCTCAGTCTGTTTCCTAGTGCCGGTTTGAAGTTCCTGCAGTTTTCACTGTAAAATCGAGTTGGAGCTAGTACCTCCCCATATGTATGTATGGAATGGTGTTTGCAACTGAAAAGAAACTTTGTGTTCCCAACAAGCTAAGTGAAGGATGGCTTTCACACACTCTTTTCTCTCAGAACTGAGCAAGTGGAGAGACGTTCGTTCACCTAGAACCAAGGGAACGGGTTGCAGGAGACACTTTTTCTCTGCTTTCTCAGTCTGTTTCCTAGTGCCGGTTTGAAGTTCCTGCAGTTTTCACTGTAAAACCGAGTTGGAGCTTGTACCTCCCCATATATTTGTATGGAATGGAGTTTGCAACTGAAAAGAAACTTTGTGTTCCAAACAAGCTAGGTGAAGGACGGCTTTCACACACAATTAACTCTCAGAACTGAGCAAGTGGAGAGACGTTCGTTCATCTAGCACCAAGGGAACGGGTTGAAGGAGACACTATTTCTCTGCTTTCTCAACCTGTTTCCTAGTGCCGGTTTGAAGTTCCTGCAGTTTTCACTGTAAAACCGAGTTGGAGCTAGTACCTCCCCATATATATGTATGGAATGGTGTTTGCAACTGAAAAGAAACTTTGTGTTCCCAACAAGCTACGTGAAGGACGGCTTTCACACACACTTACCTCTCACAACTGAGCAAGTGGAGAGACGTTCGTTCTCATACCACCAAGGGAACGGGTTGCAGGAGACACTTTTTCTCTATTTCTCAGTCTGTTTCCTAGTGCCGGTTTGAAGTTCCTGCAGTTTTCACTGTAAAACCGAGTTGGAGCTAGTACCTCCCCATATATATGTACGGAATGGAGTTTGCACCTGAAAAGAAACTTTGTGTTCCCAAAAAGCTAGGTGAAGGACGGCTTTCACACACACTTATCTCTCAGAACTGAGCAAGTGTAGAGACGTTCGATCATCTAGCACCAAGGGAACGGGTTGAAGGAAACACTTTTTCTCTGCTTTCTCAGTCTTTTTCCTAGTGCCGGTTTGAATTTCCTGCATTTTTCACTGTAAAACCGAGTTGGAGCTAGTACATCCCCATATATTTGTATGGAATGGAGTTTGCAACTGAAAAGAAACTTTGTGTTCCCAACAAGCTAGGTGAAGGACGGCCTTCACACACACTTATCACTCAGAACTGAGCAAGTGGAGCGACGTTCGTTCTCCTAGAACCAAGGGAACGGGTTGCAGGAGACACTTTTTCTCTGCTTTTTCATTCTGTTTCCTAGTGCCGGTTTGACGTTACTGCAGTTTTCACTGTAAAACCGAGTTGGAGCTAGTACCTCCCCATATATATGTATGGAATGGATTTTGCAAGTGAAAAGAAACTTTGTGTTCCCAACAAGCTAAGTGAAGGATGGCTTTCACACACTCTTTTCTCTCAGAACTGAGCAAGTGGAGAGACGTTCGTTCACCTAGAACCAAGGGAACGGGTTGCAGGAGACACTTTTTCTCTGCTTTCTCAGTCTGTTTCCTAGTGCCGGTTTGAAGTTCCTGCAGTTTTCACTGTAAAACCGAGTTGGAGCTAGTACCTCCCCATATATTTGTATGGAATGGAGTTTGCAACTGAAAAGAAACTTTGTGTTCCAAACAAGCTAGGTGAAGGACGGCTTTCACACACAATTACCTCTCAGAACTGAGCAAGTGGAGAGACGTTCGTTCATCTAGCACCAAGGGAACGGGTTGAAGGAGACACTATTTCTCTGCTTTCTCAGCCTGTTTCCTAGTGCCGGTTTGAAGTTCCTGCAGTTTTCACTGTAAAACCGAGTTGGAGCTAGTACCTCCGCATATATATGAATGGAATGGTGTTTGCAACTGAAAAGAAACTTTGTGTTCCCAACAAGCTACGTGAAGGACGGCTTTCACACACACTTACCTCTCACAACTGAGCAAGTGGAGAGACGTTCGTTCTCATACCACCAAGGGAACCGGTTGCAGGAGACACTTTTTCTCTATTTCTCAGTCTGTTTCCTAGTGCCGGTTTGAAGTTCCTGCAGTTTTCACTGTAAAACCGAGTTGGAGCTATTACCTCCCCATATATATGTACGGAATGGAGTTTGCACCTGAAAAGAAACTTTGTGTTTCCAACAAGCTAGGTGAAGGACGGCTTTCACACACACTTATCTCTCAGAACTGAGCAAGTGTAGAGACGTTCGATCATCTAGCACCAAGGGAACGGGTTGCAGGAGACACTTTTTCTCTGCTTTCTCAGTCTTTTTCCTAGTGCCGGTTTGAAGTTCCTGCAGTTTTCACTGTAAAACCGAGTTGGAGCTAGTACCTCCCCATATATTTGTATGGAATGGAGTTTGCAACTGAAAAGAAACTTTGTGTTCCCAACAAGCTAGGTGAAGGACGGCTTTCACACTCACTTATCACTCAGAACTGAGCAAGTGGAGAGACGTTCGTTCATCTAGCACCAAGGGAACGGGATGCAGGAGACACTTTTTCTCTGCTTTTTCATTCTGTTTCTTAGTGCCGGTTTGACGTTACTGCAGTTTTCACTGTAAAACCGAGTTGGAGCTTTTACCTCCCCATATATATGTATGGAATGGATTTTGCAAGTGAAAAGAAACTATGTGTTCCCAACAAGCTAGGTGAAGAATGGCTTTCACACACACTTTTCTCTCAGAAATGAGCAAGTGGAGAGACGTTCGTTCATCTAGCACCAAGGGAACAGGTTGCAGGAGTCACTTTTTCTCTGCTTTCTCATCCTGTTTCCTATTGCCGGTTTGAAGTTCCTGCAGTTTTCACTGTAAAACCGTGTTGGAGCTAGTTCCTCCCCTTATATATGTATGGGAAGGAGTTTGCAACTGAAAAGAAACTTTGTGTTCCCAACAAGCTAGGTGAAGGACGGCTTTCACACACACTTATCTCTCAGAACTGAGCAGGTGGAGAGACGTTCGTTCATCTAGCACCAAGGGAACGGGTTGCAGGAGACACTTTTTCTCTTCTTTCTCAGTCTGTTTCCTAGTGCCGGTTTGAAGTTCCTGCAGTTTTCACTGTAAAACCGAGTTGGATCTGGTACCTCCGCATGTATATTTATTGAATGGTGTTTGCAACTGAAAAGAAACTTTGTGTTCCCAACAAGCTAGGTGAAGTACGGCTTTCACACACACTTATCTCTCAGAACTGAGCAAGTGTAGAGACGTTCGATCATCTAGCACCAAGGGAACGGGTTGCCGGAAACACTTTTTCTCTGCTTTCTCAGTCTTTTTCCTAGTGCCGGTTTGAATTTCCTGCATTTTTCACTGTAAAACCGAGTTGGAGCTAGTACCTCCCCATATATATGTATGTAATGGAGTTTGCAACTGAAAAGAAACTTTGTGTTCCCAACAAGCTAGGTGAAGGACGGCCTTCACACACACTTATCACTCAGAACTGAGCAAGTGGAGCGACGTTCGTTCTCCTAGAACCAAGGGAACGGGTTGCAGGAGACACTTTTTCTCTGCTTTTTCATTCTGTTTCCTAGTGCCGGTTTGACGTTACTGCAGTTTTCACTGTAAAACCGAGTTGGAGCTAGTACCTCCCCATATATATGTATGGAATGGATTTTGCAAGTGAAAAGAAACTTTGTGTTCCCAACAAGCTAGGTGAAGGATGGCTTTCACACACACTTTTCTCTCAGAAATTAGCAAGTGGAGAGACGTCCGTTCATCTAGCACCAAGGGAACGGGTTGCAGGAGACACTTTTTCTCTGCTTTCTCATCCTGTTTCCTATTGCCGGTTTGAAGTTCCTGCAGTTTTCACTGTAAAACAGAGTTGGAGCTAGTACCTCCCCATATATTTGTATGGAATGGAGTTTGCAACTGAAAAGAAACTTTGTGTTCCCAACCAGCTAGGTGAAGGACGGCTTACACACACACTTATCTCTCTGAACTGAGCAAGTGGAGAGACGTTCGTTCATCTAGCACCAGGGGAACGGGTTGCAGGAGACACTTTTTCTCTGCTTTCTCAGTCTGTTTCCTAGTGCCGGTTTGAAGTTCCTGCAGATTTCACTGTAAAACCGAGTTGGAGCTGGTACCTCCCCATGTATATGTATGGAATGGTGTTTGCAACTGAAAAGAAACTTTGTGTTCCCAACAAGTTAGGTGAAGGACGGCTTTCACACACACTTATCTCTCAGAACTGAGTAAGTGGAGAGACGTTCATTCATCTAGAACCAAGGGAACGGGTTGCAGGAGACACTTTTTCTCTGGTTTCTCAGTCTGTTTCCTAGTGCCGGTTTGAAGTTCCTGCAGTTTTCACTGTAAAATCGAGTTGGAGCTAGTACCTCCCCATATGTATGTATGGAATGGTGTTTGCAACTGAAAAGAAACTTTGTGTTCCCAACAAGCTAAGTGAAGGATGGCTTTCACACACTCTTTTCTCTCAGAACTGAGCAAGTGGAGAGACGTTCGTTCACCTAGAACCAAGGGAACGGTTTGCAGGAGACACTTTTTCTCTGCTTTCTCAGTCTGTTTCCTAGTGCCGGTTTGAAGTTCCTGCAGTTTTCACTGTAAAACCGAGTTGGAGCTTGTACCTCCCCATATATTTGTATGGAATGGAGTTTGCAACTGAAAAGAAACTTTGTGTTCCAAACAAGCTAGGTGAAGGACGGCTTTCACACACAATTAACTCTCAGAACTGAGCAAGTGGAGAGACGTTCGTTCATCTAGCACCAAGGGAACGGGTTGCAGGAGACACTTTTTCTCTGCTTTCTCAGTCTGTTTCCTAGTGCCGGTTTGAAGTTCCTGCAGTTTTCACTGTAAAACCGAGTTGGAGCTTGTACCTCCCCATATATTTGTATGGAATGGAGTTTGCAACTGAAAAGAAACTTTGTGTTCCAAACAAGCTAGGTGAAGGACGGCTTTCACACACAATTAACTCTCAGAACTGAGCAAGTGGAGAGACGTTCGTTCATCTAGCACCAAGGGAACGGGTTGAAGGAGACACTATTTCTCTGCTTTCTCACCCTGTTTCCTAGTGCCGGTTTGAAGTTCCTGCAGTTTTCACTGTAAAACCGAGTTGGAGCTAGTACCTCCCCATATATATGTATGGAATGGTGTTTGCAACTGAAAAGAAACTTTGTGTTCCCAACAAGCTACGTGAAGGACGGCTTTCACACACACTTACCTCTCAAAACTGAGCAAGTGGAGAGACGTTCGTTCTCATACCACCAAGGGAACGGGTTGCAGGAGAAACTTTTTCTCTATTTCTCAGTCTGTTTCCTAGTGCCGGTTTGAAGTTCCTGCAGTTTTCTCTGTAAAACCGAGTTGGAGCTAGTACCTCCCCATATATATGTACGGAATGGAGTTTGCACCTGAAAAGAAACTTTGTGTTCCCAACAAGCTAGGTGAAGGACGGCTTTCACACACACTTATCTCTCAGAACTGAGCAAGTGTAGAGACGTTCGATCATCTAGCACCAAGGGAACGGGTTGAAGGAAACACTTTTTCTCTGCTTTCTCAGTCTTTTTCCTAGTGCCGGTTTGAATTTCCTGCATTTTTCACTGTAAAACCGAGTTGGAGCTAGTACATCCCCATATATTTGTATGGAATGGAGTTTGCAACTGAAAAGAAACTTTGTGTTCCCAACAAGCTAGGTGAAGGACGGCCTTCACACACACTTATCACTCAGAACTGAGCAAGTGGAGCGACGTTCGTTCTCCTAGAACCAAGGGAACGGGTTGCAGGAGACACTTTTTCTCTGCTTTTTCATTCTGTTTCCTAGTGCCGGTTTGACGTTACTGCAGTTTTCACTGTAAAACCGAGTTGGAGCTAGTACCTCCCCATATATATGTATGGAATGGATTTTGCAAGTGAAAAGAAACTTTGTGTTCCCAACAAGCTAAGTGAAGGATGGCTTTCACACACTCTTTTCTCTCAGAACTGAGCAAGTGGAGAGACGTTCGTTCACCTAGAACCAAGGGAACGGGTTGCAGGAGACACTTTTTCTCTGCTTTCTCAGTCTGTTTCCTAGTGCCGGTTTGAAGTTCCTGCAGTTTTCACTGTAAAACCGAGTTGGAGCTAGTACCTCCCCATATATTTGTATGGAATGGAGTTTGCAACTGAAAAGAAACTTTGTGTTCCAAACAAGCTAGGTGAAGGACGGCTTTCACACACAATTACCTCTCAGAACTGAGCAAGTGGAGAGACGTTCGTTCATCTAGCACCAAGGGAACGGGTTGAAGGAGACACTATTTCTCTGCTTTCTCAGCCTGTTTCCTAGTGCCGGTTTGAAGTTCCTGCAGTTTTCACTGTAAAACCGAGTTGGAGCTAGTACCTCCCCATATATATGTATGGAATGGTGTTTGCAACTGAAAAGAAACTTTGTGTTCCCAACAAGCTACGTGAAGGACGGCTTTCACACACACTTACCTCTCACAACTGAGCAAGTGGAGAGACGTTCGTTCTCATACCACCAAGGGAACGGGTTGCAGGAGACACTTTTTCTCTATTTCTCAGTCTGTTTCCTAGTGCCGGTTTGAAGTTCCTGCAGTTTTCACTGTAAAACCGAGTTGGAGCTAGTACCTCCCCATATATATGTACGGAATGGAGTTTGCACCTGAAAAGAAACTTTGTGTTTCCAACAAGCTAGGTGAAGGACGGCTTTCACACACACTTATCTCTCAGAACTGAGCAAGTGTAGAGACGTTCGATCATCTAGCACCAAGGGAACGGGTTGAAGGAAACACTTTTTCTCTGCTTTCTCAGTCTTTTTCCTAGTGCCGGTTTGAATTTCCTGCATTTTTCACTGTAAAACCGAGTTGGAGCTAGTACCTCCCCATATATTTGTATGGAATGGAGTTTGCAACTGAAAAGAAACTTTGTGTTCCCAACAAGCTAGGTGAAGGACGGCCTTCACACACACTTATCACTCAGAACTGAGCAAGTGGAGCGACGTTCGTTCTCCTAGAACCAAGGGAACGGGTTGCAGGAGACACTTTTTCTCTGCTTTTTCATTCTGTTTCCTAGTGCCGGTTTGACGTTACTGCAGTTTTCACTGTAAAACCGAGTTGGAGCTAGTACCTCCCCATATATATGTATGGAATGGATTTTGCAAGTGAAAAGAAACTTTGTGTTCCCAACAAGCTAAGTGAAGGATGGCTTTCACACACACTTTTCTCTCAGAAATTAGCAAGTGGAGAGACGTTCGTTCATCTAGCACCAAGGGAACGGGTTGCAGGAGACATTTTTCTCTGCTTTCTCATCCTGTTTCCTATTGCCGGTTTGAAGTTCCTGCAGTTTTCACTGTAAAACAGAGTTGGAGCTAGTACCTCCCCATATATTTGTATGGAATGGAGTTTGCAACTGAAAAGAAACTTTGTGTTCCCAACAGCTAGGTGAAGGGCGGCTTTCACACACACTTATCTCTCAGAACTGAGCAAGTGGAGAGACGTTCGTTCATCTAGCACCAGGGGAACGGGTTGCAGGAGACACTTTTTCTCTGCTTTCTCAGTCTGTTTCCTAGTGCCGGTTTGAAGTTCCTGCAGATTTCACTGTAAAACCGAGTTGGAGCTGGTACCTCCCCATGTATATGTATGGAATGTTGTTTGCAACTGAAAAGAAACTTTGTGTTCCCAACAAGCTAGGTGAAGGACGGCTTTCACACACACTTATCTCTCAGAACTGAGCAAGTGGAGAGACATTCGTTCATCTAGCACCAAGGGAACGGTTTGCAGGAGACAATTTTTCTCTGCATTCTCATTCTGTTTCCTAGTGCCGGTTTGAATTTCCTGCAGTTTTCACTTTAAAACCGTGTTGCAGCTAGTACCTCCCCATATATATGTATGGAATGGAGTTTGCACCTGAAAAGAAACTTTGTGTTCCCAACAAGTTAGTTGAAGGACGGCTTTCACACACACTTATCTCTCAGAACTGAGCAAGTGGAGAGACGTTCGTTCATCTAGCACCAAGGGAACGGGTTGCAGGAGACACTTTTTCTCTGCTTTCTCATTCTGTTTCCTAGTGCCCGTTTGAAGTTCCTGCAGTTTTCACTGTAAAACCGAGTTGAAGCTAGTACCTCCCCATATATTTGTATGGAATGGAGTTTGCAACTGAAAAGAAACTTTGTGTTCCCAACAAGCTAGGTTAAGGACGGCTTTCCCACACACTTATCTCTCAGAACTGAGCAAGTGTAGAGACGTTCGATCATCTAGCACCAAGGGAACGGGTTGCAGGAAACACTTTTTCTCTGCTTTCTCAGTCTTTTTCCTAGTGCCGGTTTGAAGTTCCTGCAGTTTTCACTGTAAAACCGAGTTGGAGCTAGTACCTCCCCATATATTTGTATGGAATGGAGTTTGCAACTGAAAAGAAACTTTGTGTTCCCAACAAGCTAGATGAAGGACGGCTTTCACACACACTTATCACTCAGAACTGAGCAAGTGGAGAGACGTTCGTTCATCTAGCACCAAGGGAACGGGTTGCAGGAGACACTTTTTCTCTGCTTTTTCATTCTGTTTCCTAGTGCCGGTTTGACGTTACTGCAGTTTTCACTGTAAAACCGAGTTGGAGCTAGTACCTCCCCATATATATGTATGGAATGGATTTTGCAAGTGAAAAGAAACTTTGTGTTCCCTACAAGCTAGGTGAAGGATGGCTTTCACACACACTTTTCTCTCAGAAATTAGCAAGTGGAGATACGTTCGTTCATCTAGCACCAAGGGAACGGTTTGCAGGAGACAATTTTTCTCTGCATTCTCATTCTGTTTCCTAGTGCCGGTTTGAATTTCCTGCAGTTTTCACTTTAAAACCGTGTTGCAGCTAGTACCTCCCCATATATATGTATGGAATGGAGTTTGCACCTGAAAAGAAACTTTGTGTTCCCAACAAGCTAGGTGAAGGACGGCTTTCACACACACTTATCTCTCAGAACTGAGCAAGTGGAGAGACGTTCGTTCATCTAGCACCAAGGGAACGGGTTGCAGGAGACACTTTTTCTCTGCTTTCTCAGTCTGTTTCCTAGCGCCCGTTTGAAGTTCCTGCAGTTTTCACTGTAAAACCGAGTTGAAGCTAGTACCTCCCCATATATTTGTATGGAATGGAGTTTGCAACTGAAAAGAAACTTTGTGTTCCCAACAAGCTAGGTGAAGGACGGCTTTCCCACACACTTAACTCTCAGAACTGAGCAAGTGTAGAGACGTTCGATCATCTAGCACCAAGGGAACGGGTTGCAGGATACACTTTTTCTCTGCTTTCTCAGTCTTTTTCCTAGTGCCGGTTTGAAGGTCCTGCAGTTTTCACTGTAAAACCGAGTTGGAGCTAGTACCTCCCCATATATTTGTATGGAATGGAGTTTGCAACTGAAAAGAAACTTTGTGTTCCCAACAAGCTAGGTGAAGGACGGCTTTCACACACACTTATCACTCAGAACTGAGCAAGTGGAGAGACGTTCGTTCATCTAGCACCAAGGGAACGGGTTGCAGGAGACACTTTTTCTCTGCTTTTTCATTCTGTTTCCTAGTGCCGGTTTGACGTTACTGCAGTTTTCACTGTAAAACCGAGTTGGAGTTAGTACCTCCCCATATATATGTATGGAATGGATTTTGCAAGTGAAAAGAAACTTTGTGTTCCCTACAAGCTAGGTGAAGGATGGCTTTCACACACTCTTTTCTCTCAGAACTGAGCAAGTGGAGAGACGTTCGTTCACCTAGAACCAAGGGAACGGGTTGCAGGAGACACTTTTTCTCTGCTTTCTCAGTCTGTTTCCTAGTGCCGGTTTGAAGTTCCTGCAGTTTTCACTGTAAAACCGAGTTGGAGCTAGTACCTCCCCATATATTTGTATGGAATGGAGTTTGCAACTGAAAAGAAACTTTGTGTTCCAAACAAGCTAGGTGAAGGACGGCTTTCACACACAATTACCTCTCAGAACTGAGCAAGTGGAGAGACGTTCGTTCATCTAGCACCAAGGGAACGGGTTGAAGGAGACACTATTTCTCTGCTTTCTCAGCCTGTTTCCTAGTGCCGGTTTGAAGTTCCTGCAGTTTTCACTGTAAAACCGAGTTGGAGCTAGTACCTCCCCATATATATGTATGGAATGGTGTTTGCAACTGAAAAGAAACTTTGTGTTCCCAACAAGCTACGTGAAGAACGGCTTTCACACACACTTACCTCTCACAACTGTGCAAGTGGAGAGACGTTCGTTCTCATACCACCAAGGGAACGGGTTGCAGGAGACACTTTTTCTCTATTTCTCAGTCTGTTTCCTAGTGCCGGTTTGAAGTTCCTGCAGTTTTCACTGTAAAACCGAGTTGGAGCTAGTACCTCCCCATATATATGTACGGAATGGAGTTTGCACCTGAAAAGAAACTTTGTGTTTCCAACAAGCTAGGTGAAGGACGGCTTTCACACACACTTATCTCTCAGAACTGAGCAAGTGTAGAGACGTTCGATCATCTAGCACCAAGGGAACGGGTTGAAGGAAACACTTTTTCTCTGCTTTCTCAGTCTTTTTCCTAGTGCCGGTTTGAATTTCCTGCATTTTTCACTGTAAAACCGAGTTGGAGCTAGTACCTCCCCATATATTTGTATGGAATGGAGTTTGCAACTGAAAAGAAACTTTGTGTTCCCAACAAGCCAAGTGAAGGACGGCCTTCACACACACTTATCACTCAGAACTGAGCAAGTGGAGCGACGTTCGTTCTCCTAGAACCAAGGGAACGGGTTGCAGGAGACACTTTTTCTCTGCTTTTTCATTCTGTTTCCTAGTGCCGGTTTGACGTTACTGCAGTTTTCACTGTAAAACCGAGTTGGAGCTAGTACCTCCCCATATATATGTATGGAATGGATTTTGCAAGTGAAAAGAAACTTTGTGTTCCCAACAAGCTAAGTGAAGGATGGCTTTCACACACACTTTTCTCTCAGAAATTAGCAAGTGGAGAGACGTTCGTTCATCTAGCACCAAGGGAACGGGTTGCAGGAGACACTTTTTCTCTGCTTTCTCATCCTGTTTCCTATTGCCGGTTTGAAGTTCCTGCAGTTTTCACTGTAAAACAGAGTTGGAGCTAGTACCTCCCCATATATTTGTATGGAATGGAGTTTGCAACTGAAAAGAAACTTTGTGTTCCCAACCAGCTAGGTGAAGGACGGCTTTCACACACACTTATCTCTCAGAACTGAGCAAGTGGAGAGACGTTCGTTCATCTAGCACCAGGGGAACGGGTTGCAGGAGACACTTTTTCTCTGCTTTCTCAGTCTGTTTCCTAGTGCCGGTTTGAAGTTCCTGCAGATTTCACTGTAAAACCGAGTTGGAGCTGGTACCTCCCCATGTATATGTATGGAATGTTGTTTGCAACTGAAAAGAAACTTTGTGTTCCCAACAAGCTAGGTGAAGGAAGGCTTTCACACACACTTATCTCTCAGAACTGAGCAAGTGGAGAGATATTCGTTCATCTAGCACCAAGGGAACGGTTTGCAGGAGACAATTTTTCTCTGCATTCTCATTCTGTTTCCTAGTGCCGGTTTGAATTTCCTGCAGTTTTCACTTTAAAACCGTGTTGCAGCTAGTACCTCCCCATATATATGTATGGAATGGAGTTTGCACCTGAAGAGAAACTTTGTGTTCCCAACAAGCTAGGTGAAGGACGGCTTTCACACACACTTATCTCTCAGAACTGAGCAAGTGGAGAGACGTTCGTTCATCTAGCACCAAGGGAACGGGTTGCAGGAGACACTTTTTCTCTGCTTTCTCATTCTGTTTCCTAGTGCCCGTTTGAATTTCCTGCAGTTTTCACTGTAAAACCGAGTTGAAGCTAGTACCTCCCCATATATTTGTATGGAATGGAGTTTGCAACTGAAAAGAAACTTTGTGTTCCCAACAAGCTAGGTTAAGGACGGCTTTCCCACACACTTATCTCTCAGAACTGAGCAAGTGTAGAGACGTTCGATCATCTAGCACCAAGGGAACGGGTTGCAGGAAACACTTTTTCTCTGCTTTCTCAGTCTTTTTCCTAGTGCCGGTTTGAAGTTCCTGCAGTTTTCACTGTAAAACCGAGTTGGAGCTAGTACCTCCCCATATATTTGTATGGAATGGAGTTTGCAACTGAAAAGAAACTTTGTGTTCCCAACAAGCTAGATGAAGGACGGCTTTCACACACACTTATCACTCAGAACTGAGCAAGTGGAGAGACGTTCGTTCATCTAGCACCAAGGGAACGGGTTGCAGGAGACACTTTTTCTCTGCTTTTTCATTCTGTTTCCTAGTGCCGGTTTGACGTTACTGCAGTTTTCACTGTAAAACCGAGTTGGAGCTAGTACCTCCCCATATATATGTATGGAATGGATTTTGCAAGTGAAAAGAAACTTTGTGTTCCCTACAAGCTAGGTGAAGGATGGCTTTCACACACACTTTTCTCTCAGAAATTAGCAAGTGGAGAGACGTTCGTTCATCTAGCACCAAGGGAACGGTTTGCAGGAGACAATTTTTCTCTGCATTCTCATTCTGTTTCCTAGTGCCGGTTTGAATTTCCTGCAGTTTTCACTTTAAAACCGTGTTGCAGCTAGTACCTCCCCATATATATGTATGGAATGGAGTTTGCACCTGAAAAGAAACTTTGTGTTCCCAACAAGGTAGGTGAAGGACGGCTTTCACACACACTTATCTCTCAGAACTGAGCAAGTGGAGAGACGTTCGTTCATCTAGCACCAAGGGAACGGGTTGCAGGAGACACTTTTTCTCTGCTTTCTCAGTCTGTTTCCTAGCGCCCGTTTGAAGTTCCTGCAGTTTTCACTGTAAAACCGAGTTGAAGCTAGTACCTCCCCATATATTTGTATGGAATGGAGTTTGCAACTGAAAAGAAACTTTGTGTTCCCAACAAGCTAGGTGAAGGACGGCTTTCCCACACACTTAACTCTCAGAACTGAGCAAGTGTAGAGACGTTCGATCATCTAGCACCAAGGGAACGGGTTGCAGGAAACACTTTTTCTCTGCTTTCTCAGTCTTTTTCCTAGTGCCGGTTTGAAGTTCCTGCAGTTTTCACTGTAAAACCGAGTTGGAGCTAGTACCTCCCCATATATTTGTATGGAATGGAGTTTGCAACTGAAAAGAAACTTTGTGTTCCCAACAAGCTAGGTGAAGGACGGCTTTCACACACACTTATCACTCAGAACTGAGCAAGTGGAGAGACGTTCGTTCATCTAGCACCAAGGGAACGGGTTGCAGGAGACACTTTTTCTCTGCTTTTTCATTCTGTTTCCTAGTGCCGGTTTGACGTTACTGCAGTTTTCACTGTAAAACCGAGTTGGAGTTAGTACCTCCCCATATATATGTATGGAATGGATTTTGCAAGTGAAAAGAAACTTTGTGTTCCCTACAAGCTAGGTGAAGAATGGCTTTCACACACACTTTCCTCTCAGAAATTAGCAAGTGGAGAGACGTTCGTTCATCTAGCACCAAGGGAACGGGTTGCAGGAAACACTTTTTCTCTGCTTTCTCATCCTGTTTCCTATTGCCGGTTTGAAGTTCCTGCAGTTTTCACTGTAAAACAGAGTTGGAGCTAGTACCTACCCATATATTTGTATGGAATGGAGTTTGCAACTGAAAAGAAACTTTGTGTTCCCAACCAGCTAGGTGAAGGACGGCTTTCACACACACTTATCTCTCTGAACTGAGCAAGTGGAGAGACGTTCGTTCATCTAGAACCAATGCAACGGGTTGCAGGGAAACTTTTTCTCTGCTTTCTCAGTCTGTTTCCTAGTGCCGGTTTGAAGTTCCTGCAGATTTCACTGTAAAACCGAGTTGGAGCTGGTACCTCCCCATGTATATATATGGAATGGTGTTTGCAACTGAAAAGAAACTTTGTGTTCCCAACAAGTTAGGTGAAGGACGGCTTTCACACACACTTATCTCTCAGAACTGAGTAAGTGGAGAGACGTTCGTTCATCTAGAACCAAGGGAACGGTTTGCAGGAGACACTTTTTCTCTGCTTTCTCAGTCTGTTTCCTAGTGCCGGTTTGAAGTTCCTGCAGTTTTCACTGTAAAACCGATTTGGAGCTAGTACCTCCCCATATATATGTAAGGAATGGAGTTTGCAACTGAAAAGAAACTTTGTGTTCCCAACAAGCTAGGTGAAGGACGGCTTTCACACACACTTATCTCTCTGAACTGAGCAAGTGGAGAGACGTTCGTTCATCTAGCACCAGGGGAACGGGTTGCAGGAGACACTTTTTCTCTGCTTTCTCAGTCTGTTTCCTAGTGCCGGTTTGAATTTCCTGCAGTTTTCACTGTAAAACCGTGTTGGAGCTAGTACCTCCCCATATATATGTATGGAATGGAGTTTGCACCTGAAAAGAAACTTTGTGTTCCCAACAAGCTAGGTGAAGGACGGTTTTCACACACACTTATCTCTCAGAACTGAGCAAGTGGAGAGACGTTCGTTCATCTAGAACCAATGGAACGGGTTGCAGGGACACTTTTTCTCTGCTTTCTCAGTCTGTTTCCTAGTGCCGTTTTGAAGTTCCTGCAGATTTCACTGTAAAACAGAGTTGGAGCTGGTACCTCCCCATGTATATGTATGGAATGGTGTTTGCAACTGAAAAGAAACTTTGTGTTCCCAACAAGTTAGGTGAAGGACGGCTTTCACACACACTTATCTCTCAGAACTGAGTAAGTGGAGAGAAGTTCGTTCATCTAGAACCAAGGGAACGGTTTGCAGGAGACACTATTTCTCTGCTTTCTCAGTCTGTTTCCTAGTGCCGGTTTGAAGTTCCTGCAGTTTTCACTGTAAACCCGATTTGGAGCTAGTACCTCCCCATATATATGTAAGGAATGGAGTTTGCACTGAAAAGAAACTTTGTGTTCCCAACAAGCTAGGTGAAGGACGGCTTTCACACACACTTATCTCTCAGAACTGAGCAAGTGGAGAGACGTTCGTTCATCTAGCACCAAGGGAACGGGTTGCAGGGGACACTATTTCTCTGCATTCTCAGTCTGTTTCCTAGTGCCGGTTTGAATTTCCTGCAGTTTTCACTTTAAAACCGAGATGGAACTAGTACCTCCCCATATATATGTATGGAGTGGAGTTTGCAACTGAAAAGAAACTTTGTGTTCCCAACAAGCTAGGTGAAGGACGGCTTTCACACACACATATCTCTCATAACTGAGCAAGTGGAGAGACGTTCGTTCACCTAGCACCAGGGGAACGGGTTGGAGGAGACACTTTATCTCTGCTTTTTCAGTCTGTTTCCTAGTGCCTTTGGAAGTTCCTGCAGTTTTCACTGTAAAACCGAGTTGGAGCTAGTACCTCCCCATATATATGTATGGAATGGAGTTTGCACCTGAAAAGAAACTTTGTGTTCCCAACAAGCTAGGTGAAGGACGGCTTTCACACACACTTATCTCTCAGAACTGAGCAAGTGGAGAGACGTTCGTTCATCTAGCACCAAGGGAACGGGTTGCAGGAGACTCTTTTTCTCTGCTTTCTCATTCTGTTTCCTAGTGCCCGTTTGAAGTTCCTGCAGTTTTCACTGTAAAACCGAGTTGAAGCTAGTACCTCCCCATATATTTGTATGGAATGGAGTTTGCAACTAAAAAGAAACTTTGTGTTCCCAACAAGCTAGGTGAAGGACGGCTTTCACAAACCCTTATCTCTCAGAACTGAGCAAGTGTAGAGACGTTCGATCGTCTAGCACCAAGGGAACGGGTTGCAGGAGACACTTTTTCTCTGCTTTCTCAGTCTGTTTCCTAGTGCCGGTTTGAAGTTCCTGCTTTTTTCACTGTAAAAACGAGTTGGAGCTAGTACCTCCCCATATATTTGTATGGAATGGAGTTTGCACCTGAAAAGAAACTTTGTGTTCCCAACAAGCTAGGTGAAGGACGGCTTTCACACACACTTATCTCTCAGAACTGAGCAAGTGGAGAGACGTTCGTTCATCTAGCACCAAGGGAACGGGTTGCAGGAGACACTTTTTCTCTGCTTTCTCATTCTGTTTCCTAGCGCCCGTTTGAAGTTCCTGCAGTTTTCACTGTAAAACCGAGTTGAAGCTAGTACCTCCCCATATATTTGTATGGAATGGAGTTTGCAACTGAAAAGAAACTTTGTGTTCCCAACAAGCTAGGTGAAGGACGGCTTTCCCACACACTTATCTCTCAGAACTGAGCAAGTGTAGAGACGTTCGATCATCTAGCACCAAGGGAACGGGTTGCAGGAAACACTTTTTCTCTGCTTTCTCAGTCTTTTTCCTAGTGCCGGTTTGAAGTTCCTGCAGTTTTCACTGTAAAACGGAGTTGGAGCTAGTACCTCCCCATATATTTGTATGGAATGGAGTTTGCAACTGAAAAGAAACTTTGTGTTCCCAACAAGCTAGGTGAAGGACGGCTTTCACACACACTTATCACTCAGAACTGAGCAAGTGGAGAGACGTTCGTTCATCTAGCACCAAGGGAACGGGTTGCAGGAGACACTTTTTCTCTGCTTTTTCATTCTGTTTCCTAGTGCCGGTTTGACGTTACTGCAGTTTTCACTGTAAAACCGAGTTGGAGCTAGTACCTCCCCATATATATGTATGGAATGGATTTTGCAAGTGAAAAGAAACTTTGTGTTCCCTACAAGCTATGTGAAGGATGGCTTTCACACACACTTTTCTCTCAGAAATTAGCAAGTGGAGAGACGTTCGTTCATCTAGCACCAAGGGAACGGGTTGCAGGAGACACTTTTTCTCTGCTTTCTCATCCTGTTTCCTATTGCCGGTTTGAAGTTCCTGCAGTTTTCACTGTAAAACAGAGTTGGAGCTAGTACCTACCCATATATTTGTATGGAATGGAGTTTGCAACTGAAAAGAAACTTTGTGTTCCCAACCAGCTAGGTGAAGGACGGCTTTCACACACACTTATCTCTCTGAACTGAGCAAGTGGAGAGACGTTCGTTCATCTAGAACCAATGCAACGGGTTGCAGGGAAACTTTTTCTCTGCTTTCTCAGTCTGTTTCCTAGTGCCGGTTTGAAGTTCCTGCAGATTTCACTGTAAAACCGAGTTGGAGCTGGTACCTCCCCATGTATATGTATGGAATGGTGTTTGCAACTGAAAAGAAACTTTGTGTTCCCAACAAGTTAGGTGAAGGACGGCTTTCACACACACTTATCTCTCAGAACTGAGTAAGTGGAGAGACGTTCGTTCATCTAGAACCAAGGGAACGGTTTGCAGGAGACACTTTTTCTCTGCTTTCTCAGTCTGTTTCCTACTGCCGGTTTGAAGTTCCTGCAGTTTTCACTGTAAAACCGATTTGGAGCTAGTACCTCCCCATATATATGTAAGGAATGGAGTTTGCAACTGAAAAGAAACTTTGTGTTCCCAACAAGCTAGGTGAAGGACGGCTTTCACACACACTTATCTCTCAGAACTGAGCAAGTGGAGAGACGTTCGTTCATCTAGAACCAATGGAACGGGTTGCAGGGACACTTTTTCTCTGCTTTCTCAGTCTGTTTCCTAGTGCCGTTTTGAAGTTCCTGCAGATTTCACTGTAAAACAGAGTTGGAGCTGGTACCTCCCCATGTATATGTATGGAATGGTGTTTGCAACTGAAAAGAAACTTTGTGTTCCCAACAAGTTAGGTGAAGGACGGCTTTCACACACACTTATCTCTCAGAACTGAGTAAGTGGAGAGACGTTCGTTCATCTAGAACCAAGGGAACGGTTTGCAGGAGACACTTTTTCTCTGCTTTCTCAGTCTGTTTCCTAGTGCCGGTTTGAAGTTCCTGCAGTTTTCACTGTAAAACCGATTTGGAGCTAGTACCTCCCCATA
Organism: Camelus bactrianus; assembly: GCF_048773025.1. NCBI lineage: Eukaryota > Metazoa > Chordata > Mammalia > Artiodactyla > Camelidae > Camelus > Camelus bactrianus. Next base: position 79,075,670 of record NC_133542.1, on the reverse strand, counting down.
TATATGTAAGGAATGGAGTTTGCACTGAAAAGAAACTTTGTGTTCCCAGCAAGCTAGGTGAAGGACGGCTTTCACACACACTTATCTCTCAGAACTGAGCAAGTGGAGAGACGTTCGTTCATCTAGCACCAAGGGAACGGGTTGCAGGGGACACTTTTTCTCTGCATTCTCAGTCTGTTTCCTAGTGCCGGTTTGAATTTCCTGCAGTTTTCACTTTAAAACCGAGATGGAACTAGTACCTCCCCATATATATGTATGGAGTGGAGTTTGCAACTGAAAAGAAACTTTGTGTTCCCAACAAGCTAGGTGAAGGACGGCTTTCACACACACATATCTCTCATAACTGAGCAAGTGGAGAGACGTTCGTTCACCTAGCACCAGGGGAACGGGTTGGAGGAGACACTTTATCTCTGCTTTTTCAGTCTGTTTCCTAGTGCCTTTGGAAGTTCCTGCAGTTTTCACTGTAAAACCGAGTTGGAGCTAGTACCTCCCCATATATATGTATGGAATGGAGTTTGCACCTGAAAAGAAACTTTGTGTTCCCAACAAGCTAGGTGAAGGACGGCTTTCACACACACTTATCTCTCAGAACTGAGCAAGTGGAGAGACGTTCGTTCATCTAGCACCAAGGGAACGGGTTGCAGGAGACTCTTTTTCTCTGCTTTCTCATTCTGTTTCCTAGTGCCCGTTTGAAGTTCCTGCAGTTTTCACTGTAAAACCGAGTTGAAGCTAGTACCTCCCCATATATTTGTATGGAATGGAGTTTGCAACTGAAAAGAAACTTTGTGTTCCCAACAAGCTAGGTGAAGGACGGCTTTCACAAACCCTTATCTCTCAGAACTGAGCAAGTGTAGAGACGTTCGATCGTCTAGCACCAAGGGAACGGGTTGCAGGAGACACTTTTTCTCTGCTTTCTCAGTCTGTTTCCTAGTGCCGGTTTGAAGTTCCTGCTTTTTTCACTGTAAAAACGAGTTGGAGCTAGTACCTCCCCATATATTTGTATGGAAGGGAGTTTGCAACTGAAAAGAAACTTTGTGTTCCCAACAAGCTAGGTGAAGGACGGCTTTCACACACACATCACTCAGAACTGAGCAAGTGGAGAGACGTTCGTTCATCTAGCACCAGTGGAACGGGTTGCAGGAGACACTTTTTCTCTTCTTTCTCAGTCTGTTTCCTAGTGATGGTTTGAAGTTCCTGCAGTTTTCACTGTAAAACCGAGTTGGAGCTGGTACCTCCCCATGTATATGTATGGAATGGTGTTTGCAACTGAAAAGAAACTTTGTGTTCCCAACAAGTTAGGTGAAGGACGGCTTTCACACACAATTATCTCTCAGAACTGAGCAAGTGGAGAGATGTTCGTTCATCTAGAACCAAGGGAACGGGTTGCAGGAGACACTTTTTCTCTTCTTTCTCAGTCTGTTTCCTAGTGCCGGTTTGAAGTTCCTGCAGTTTTCACAGTAAAACCGAGTTGGAGCTAGTACCTCCCCATATATATGTATGGAATGGAGTTTGCAACTGAAAAGAAACTTTGTGTTCCCAACAAGCTAGGTGAAGTACGGCTTTCACACCCAATTATCTCTCAGAACTGAGCAATTGGAGAGACGTTCGTTCATCTAGCACCAGGGGAACGGGTTGGAGGACACAATTTTTCTCTGCTTTCTCAGTCTGTTTATTAGTGCCGGCAGAAGTTCCTGCAGATTTCACTGTAAATCCGAGTTGGAGCTGGTACCTCCCCATGTATATGTATGGAAAGGAGTTTGCAACTGAAAAGAAACTTTGTGTTCCCAACAAGCTAGGTGAAGTACGGCTTTCACACACACTTATCTCTCAGAACTGAGTATGTGGAGAGACGTTCGTTCATCTAGATCCAGTGGAACGTGTTGGAGGAGACATATTTTCTCTGCTTTCTCCGTCTGTTTATAAGTGCCGGTTTGAAGTTCCTGCAGTTTTCACTGTAAATAAGAGTTGGAGCTGGTACCTCCCCATGTATATGTATGGAATGGAGTTTGCAACTGAAAAGAAACTTTGTGTTCCCAACAAGTTAGTTGAAGGACGGCTTTCACACACTTATCTCTCAGAACTGAGCAAGTGGACAGACGTTCGTTCATCTAGCACCAAGGGAACGGGTTGAAGGTGACACTTTTTCTCTGCTTTCTCAGTCTGTTTCCTAGTGCCGGTTTGAAGTTCCTGCAGTTTTCACTGTAAATCCGAGTTGGAGCTGGTACCTCCCCATGTATATATATGGAATGGAGTTTGCACCTGAAAAGAAAATTTGTGTTCCCAACAAGTTAGTTGAAGGACGGCTTTCACACACACTTATCTCTCAGAACTGAGCAAGTGGAGAGACGTTCGTTCATCTAGCACCAAGGGAACGGGTTGCAGGAGACACTTTTTCTCTGCTTTTTCATTCTGTTTCCTAGTGCCGGTTTGACGTTACTGCAGTTTTCACTGTAAAACCGAGTTGGAGCTAGTACCTCCCCATATATATGTATGGAATGGATTTTGCAAGTGAAAAGAAACTTTGTGTTCCCTACAAGCTAGGTGAAGGATGGCTTTCACACACACTTTTCTCTCAGAAATTAGCAAGTGGAGAGACGTTCGTTCATCTAGCACCAAGGGAACGGTTTGCAGGAGACAATTTTTCTCTGCATTCTCATTCTGTTTCCTAGTGCCGGTTTGATGTTCCTGCAGTTTTCACTTTAAAACCGTGTTGCAGCTAGTACCTCCCCATATATTTGTATGGAATGGAGTTTGCACCTGAAAAGAAACTTTGTGTTCCCAACAAGCTAGGTGAAGGACGGCTTTCACACACACTTATCTCTCAGAACTGAGCAAGTGGAGAGACGTTCGTTCATCTAGCACCAAGGGAACGGGTTGCAGGAGACACGTTTTCTCTGCTTTCTCATTCTGTTTCCTAGCGCCCGTTTGAAGTTCCTGCAGTTTTCACTGTAAAACCGAGTTGAAGCTAGTACCTCCCCATATATTTGTATGGAATGGAGTTTGCAACTGAAAAGAAACTTTGTGTTCCCAACAAGCTAGGTGAAGGACGGCTTTCCCACACACTTATCTCTCAGAACTGAGCAAGTGTAGAGACGTTCGATCATCTAGCACCAAGGGAACGGGTTGCAGGAAACACTTTTTCTCTGCTTTCTCAGTCTTTTTCCTAGTGCCGGTTTGAAGTTCCTGCAGTTTTCACTGTAAAACGGAGTTGGAGCTAGTACCTCCCCATATATTTGTATGGAATGGAGTTTGCAACTGAAAAGAAACTTTGTGTTCCCAACAAGCTAGGTGAAGGACGGCTTTCACACACACTTATCACTCAGAACTGAGCAAGTGGAGAGACGTTCGTTCATCTAGCACCAAGGGAACGGGTTGCAGGAGACACTTTTTCTCTGCTTTTTCATTCTGTTTCCTAGTGCCGGTTTGACGTTACTGCAGTTTTCACTGTAAAACCGAGTTGGAGCTAGTACCTCCCCATATATATGTATGGAATGGATTTTGCAAGTGAAAAGAAACTTTGTGTTCCCTACAAGCTATGTGAAGGATGGCTTTCACACACACTTTTCTCTCAGAAATTAGCAAGTGGAGAGACGTTCGTTCATCTAGCACCAAGGGAACGGGTTGCAGGAGACACTTTTTCTCTGCTTTCTCATCCTGTTTCCTATTGCCGGTTTGAAGTTCCTGCAGTTTTCACTGTAAAACAGAGTTGGAGCTAGTACCTACCCATATATTTGTATGGAATGGAGTTTGCAACTGAAAAGAAACTTTGTGTTCCCAACCAGCTAGGTGAAGGACGGCTTTCACACACACTTATCTCTCTGAACTGAGCAAGTGGAGAGACGTTCGTTCATCTAGAACCAATGCAACGGGTTGCAGGGAAACTTTTTCTCTGCTTTCTCAGTCTGTTTCCTAGTGCCGGTTTGAAGTTCCTGCAGATTTCACTGTAAAACCGAGTTGGAGCTGGTACCTCCCCATGTATATGTATGGAATGGTGTTTGCAACTGAAAAGAAACTTTGTGTTCCCAACAAGTTAGGTGAAGGACGGCTTTCACACACACTTATCTCTCAGAACTGAGTAAGTGGAGAGACGTTCGTTCATCTAGAACCAAGGGAACGGTTTGCAGGAGACACTTTTTCTCTGCTTTCTCAGTCTGTTTCCTACTGCCGGTTTGAAGTTCCTGCAGTTTTCACTGTAAAACCGATTTGGAGCTAGTACCTCCCCATATATATGTAAGGAATGGAGTTTGCAACTGAAAAGAAACTTTGTGTTCCCAACAAGCTAGGTGAAGGACGGCTTTCACACACACTTATCTCTCTGAACTGAGCAAGTGGAGAGACGTTCGTTCATCTAGCACCAGGGGAACGGGTTGCAGGAGACACTTTTTCTCTGCTTTCTCAGTCTGTTTCCTAGTGCCGGTTTGAAGTTCCTGCAGTTTTCACTGTAAAACCGATTTGGAGCTAGTACCTCCCCATATATATGTATGGAATGGAATTTGCAACTGAAAAGAAACTTTGTGTTCCCAACAAGCTAGGTGAAGGACGGCTTACACACGCACTTATCTCTCAGAACTGAGCAAGTGGAGAGACGTTCGTTCACCTAGCACCAAGGGAACGGGTTACAGGAGACACTTTTTCTCTGCTTTCTCAGTCTGTTTCCTAGTGCCGGTTTGAAGTTCCTGCAGTATTCACTGTAAAACCGAGTTGGAGCTAGTATCTCCCCATATATTTGAATGGAATGGAGTTTCAACTGAAAAGAAACTTTGTGTTCCCAACAAGCTAGGTGAAGGACGGCTTTCACACACTTATCTCTCAGAACTGAGCAAGTGGAGAGACGTTCGTTCAACTAGCACCAAGGGAACGGTTTGCAGGAGACACTTTTTCTCTGCTTTCTCAGTCTTTTTCCTAGTGCCGGTTTGAAGTTCCTGCAGTTTTCACTGTAAAACAGAGTTGGAGCTTGTACCTCCCCATATATTTGTATGGAATGGAGTTTGCAACTGAAAAGAAACTTTGTGTACCCAACAAGCTAGGTGAAGGACGGCTTTCACACACACTTATCTCTCAGAACTGAGCAAGTGGAGAGACGTTCGTTCATCTAGCACCAAGGGAACGGGTTGCAGGAGACACTTTTTCTCTGCTTTCTCAGTCTGTTTCCTAGTGCCGGTTTGAAGTTCCTGCAGTTTTCACTGTAAAACCGATTTGGAGCTAGTACCTCCCCATATATATGTAAGGAATGGAGTTTGCAACTGAAAAGAAACTTTGTGTTCCCAACAAGCTATTTGAAGGACGGCTTTCACACACACTTATCTCTCTGAACTGAGCAAGTGGAGAGACGTTCGTTCATCTAGCACCAGGGGAACGGGTTGCAGGAGACACTTTTTCTCTGCTTTCTCAGTCTGTTTCCTAGTGCCGGTTTGAATTTCCTGCAGTTTTCACTGTAAAACCGTGTTGGAGCTAGTACCTCCCCATATATATGTATGGAATGGAGTTTGCACCTGAAAAGAAACTTTGTGTTCCCAACAAGCTAGGTGAAGGACGGTTTTCACACACACTTATCTCTCAGAACTGAGCAAGTGGAGAGACGTTCGTTCATCTAGAACCAATGGAACGGGTTGCAGGGACACTTTTTCTCTGCTTTCTCAGTCTGTTTCCTAGTGCCGTTTTGAAGTTCCTGCAGATTTCACTGTAAAACAGAGTTGGAGCTGGTACCTCCCCATGTATATGTATGGAATGGTGTTTGCAACTGAAAAGAAACTTTGTGTTCCCAACAAGTTAGGTGAAGGACGGCTTTCACACACACTTATCTCTCAGAACTGAGTAAGTGGAGAGACGTTCGTTCATCTAGAACCAAGGGAACGGTTTGCAGGAGACACTTTTTCTCTGCTTTCTCAGTCTGTTTCCTAGTGCCGGTTTGAAGTTCCTGCAGTTTTCACTGTAAAACCGATTTGGAGCTAGTACCTCCCCATATATATGTAAGGAATGGAGTTTGCACTGAAAAGAAACTTTGTGTTCCCAACAAGCTAGGTGAAGGACGGCTTGCACACACACTTATCTCTCAGAACTGAGCAAGTGGAGAGACGTTCGTTCATCTAGCACCAAGGGAACGGGTTGCAGGGGACACTTTTTCTCTGCATTCTCAGTCTGTTTCCTAGTGCCGGTTTGAATTTCCTGCAGTTTTCACTTTAAAACCGAGATGGAACTAGTACCTCCCCATATATATGTATGGAGTGGAGTTTGCAACTGAAAAGAAACTTTGTGTTCCCAACAAGCTAGGTGAAGGACGGCTTTCACACACACATATCTCTCATAACTGAGCAAGTGGAGAGACGTTCATTCACCTAGCACCAAGGGAACGGGTTGCAGGAGACACTTTATCTCTGCTTTTTCAGTCTGTTTCCTAGTGCCTTTGGAAGTTCCTGCAGTTTTCACTGTAAAACCGAGTTGGAGCTAGTACCTCCCCATATATATGTATGGAATGGAGTTTGCACCTGAAAAGAAACTTTGTGTTCCCAACAAGCTAGGTGAAGGACGGCTTTCACACACACTTATCTCTCAGAACTGAGCAAGTGGAGAGACGTTCGTTCATCTAGCACCAAGGGAACGGGTTGCAGGAGACTCTTTTTCTCTGCTTTCTCATTCTGTTTCCTAGTGCCCGTTTGAAGTTCCTGCAGTTTTCACTGTAAAACCGAGTTGAAGCTAGTACCTCCCCATATATTTGTATGGAATGGAGTTTGCAACTGAAAAGAAACTTTGTGTTCCCAACAAGCTAGGTGAAGGACGGCTTTCACAAACCCTTATCTCTCAGAACTGAGCAAGTGTAGAGACGTTCGATCATCTAGCACCAAGGGAACGGGTTGCAGGAGACACTTTTTCTCTGCTTTCTCAGTCTGTTTCCTAGTGCCGGTTTGAAGTTCCTGCTTTTTTCACTGTAAAAACGAGTTGGAGCTAGTACCTCCCCATATATTTGTATGGAAGGGAGTTTGCAACTGAAAAGAAACTTTGTGTTCCCAACAAGCTAGGTGAAGGACGGCTTTCACACACACTTATCACTCAGAACTGAGCAAGTGGAGAGACGTTCGTTCATCTAGCACCAGTGGAACGGGTTGCAGGAGACACTTTTTCTCTTCTTTCTCAGTCTGTTTCCTAGTGATGGTTTGAAGTTCCTGCAGTTTTCACTGTAAAACCGAGTTGGAGCTGGTACCTCCCCATGTATATGTATGGAATGGTGTTTGCAACTGAAAAGAAACTTTGTGTTCCCAACAAGTTAGGTGAAGGACGGCTTTCACACACAATTATCTCTCAGAACTGAGCAAGTGGAGAGATGTTCGTTCATCTAGAACCAAGGGAACGGGTTGCAGGAGACACTTTTTCTCTTCTTTCTCAGTCTGTTTCCTAGTGCCGGTTTGAAGTTCCTGCAGTTTTCACAGTAAAACCGAGTTGGAGCTAGTACCTCCCCATATATATGTATGGAATGGAGTTTGCAACTGAAAAGAAACTTTGTGTTCCCAACAAGCTAGGTGAAGTACGGCTTTCACACCCAATTATCTCTCAGAACTGAGCAATTGGAGAGACGTTCGTTCATCTAGCACCAGGGGAACGGGTTGGAGGACACAATATTTCTCTGCTTTCTCAGTCTGTTTATTAGTGCCGGCAGAAGATCCTGCAGATTTCACTGTAAATCCGAGTTGGAGCTGGTACCTCCCCATGTATATGTATGGAAAGGAGTTTGCAACTGAAAAGAAACTTTGTGTTCCCAACAAGCTAGGTGAAGTACGGCTTTCACACACACTTATCTCTCAGAACTGAGTATGTGGAGAGACGTTCGTTCATCTAGCACCAGGGGAACGTGTTGGAGGAGACATATTTTCTCTGCTTTCTCCGTCTGTTTATAAGTGCCGGTTTGAAGTTCCTGCAGTATTCACTGTAAATAAGAGTTGGAGCTGGTACCTCCCCATGTATATGTATGGAATGGAGTTTGCAACTGAAAAGAAACTTTGTGTTCCCAACAAGTTAGTTGAAGGACGGCTTTCACACACTTATCTCTCAGAACTGAGCAAGTGGACAGACGTTCGTTCATCTAGCACCAAGGGAACGGGTTGAAGGTGACACTTTTTCTCTGCTTTCTCAGTCTGTTTCCTAGTGCCGGTTTGAAGTTCCTGCAGTTTTCACTGTAAATCCGAGTTGGAGCTGGTACCTCCCCATGTATATATATGGAATGGAGTTTGCACCTGAAAAGAAAATTTGTGTTCCCAACAAGTTAGTTGAAGGACGGCTTTCACACACACTTATCTCTCAGAACTGAGCAAGTGGAGAGACGTTCGTTCATCTAGCACCAAGGGAACGGGTTGCAGGAGACACTTTTTCTCTGCTTTTTCATTCTGTTTCCTAGTGCCGGTTTGACGTTACTGCAGTTTTCACTGTAAAACCGAGTTGGAGCTAGTACCTCCCCATATATATGTATGGAATGGATTTTGCAAGTGAAAAGAAACTTTGTGTTCCCTACAAGCTAGGTGAAGGATGGCTTTCACACACACTTTTCTCTCAGAAATTAGCAAGTGGAGAGACGTTCGTTCATCTAGCACCAAGGGAACGGTTTGCAGGAGACAATTTTTCTCTGCATTCTCATTCTGTTTCCTAGTGCCGGTTTGATGTTCCTGCAGTTTTCACTTTAAAACCGTGTTGCAGCTAGTACCTCCCCATATATATGTATGGAATGGAGTTTGCACCTGAAAAGAAACTTTGTGTTCCCAACAAGCTAGGTGAAGGACGGCTTTCACACACACTTATCTCTCAGAACTGAGCAAGTGGAGAGACGTTCGTTCATCTAGCACCAAGGGAACGGGTTGCAGGAGACACTTTTTCTCTGCTTTCTCATTCTGTTTCCTAGCGCCCGTTTGAAGTTCCTGCAGTTTTCACTGTAAAACCGAGTTGAAGCTAGTACCTCCCCATATATTTGTATGGAATGGAGTTTGCAACTGAAAAGAAACTTTGTGTTCCCAACAAGCTAGGTGAAGGACGGCTTTCCCACACACTTATCTCTCAGAACTGAGCAAGTGTAGAGACGTTTGATCATCTAGCACCAAGGGAACGGGTTGCAGGAAACACTTTTTCTCTGCTTTCTCAGTCTTTTTCCTAGTGCCGGTTTGAAGTTCCTGCAGTTTTCACTGTAAAACGGAGTTGGAGCTAGTACCTCCCCATATATTTGTATGGAATGGAGTTTGCAACTGAAAAGAAACTTTGTGTTCCCAACAAGCTAGGTGAAGGACGGCTTTCACACACACTTATCACTCAGAACTGAGCAAGTGGAGAGACGTTCGTTCATTTAGCACCAAGGGAACGGGTTGCAGGAGACACTTTTTCTCTGCTTTTTCATTCTGTTTCCTAGTGCCGGTTTGACGTTACTGCAGTTTTCACTGTAAAACCGAGTTGGAGCTAGTACCTCCCCATATATATGTATGGAATGGATTTTGCAAGTGAAAAGAAACTTTGTGTTCCCTACAAGCTATGTGAAGGATGGCTTTCACACACACTTTTCTCTCAGAAATTAGCAAGTGGAGAGACGTTCGTTCATCTAGCACCAAGGGAACGGGTTGCAGGAGACACTTTTTCTCTGCTTTCTCATCCTGTTTCCTATTGCCGGTTTGAAGTTCCTGCAGTTTTCACTGTAAAACAGAGTTGGAGCTAGTACCTACCCATATATTTGTATGGAATGGAGTTTGCAACTGAAAAGAAACTTTGTGTTCCCAACCAGCTAGGTGAAGGACGGCTTTCACACACACTTATCTCTCTGAACTGAGCAAGTGGAGAGACGTTCGTTCATCTAGAACCAATGCAACGGGTTGCAGGGAAACTTTTTCTCTGCTTTCTCAGTCTGTTTCCTAGTGCCGGTTTGAAGTTCCTGCAGATTTCACTGTAAAACCGAGTTGGAGCTGGTACCTCCCCATGTATATGTATGGAATGGTGTTTGCAACTGAAAAGAAACTTTGTGTTCCCAACAAGTTAGGTGAAGGACGGCTTTCACACACACTTATCTCTCAGAACTGAGCAAGTGGAGAGACGTTCGTTCATCTAGAACCAAGGGAACGGTTTGCAGGAGACACTTTTTCTCTGCTTTCTCAGTCTGTTTCCTACTGCCGGTTTGAAGTTCCTGCAGTTTTCACTGTAAAACCGATTTGGAGCTAGTACCTCCCCATATATATGTAAGGAATGGAGTTTGCAACTGAAAAGAAACTTTGTGTTCCCAACAAGCTAGGTGAAGGACGGCTTTCACACACACTTATCTCTCTGAACTGAGCAAGTGGAGAGACGTTCGTTCATCTAGCACCAGGGGAACGGGTTGCAGGAGACACTTTTTCTCTGCTTTCTCAGTCTGTTTCCTAGTGCCGGTTTGAAGTTCCTGCAGTTTTCACTGTAAAACCGATTTGGAGCTAGTACCTCCCCATATATACGTATGGAATGGAATTTGCAACTGAAAAGAAACTTTGTGTTCCCAACAAGCTAGGTGAAGGACGGCTTACACACGCACTTATCTCTCAGAACTGAGCAAGTGGAGAGACGTTCGTTCACCTAGCACCAAGGGAACGGGTTACAGGAGACACTTTTTCTCTGCTTTCTCAGTCTGTTTCCTAGTGCCGGTTTGAAGTTCCTGCAGTTTTCACTGTAAAACCGAGTTGGAGCTAGTATCTCCCCATATATTTGTATGGAATGGAGTTTCAACTGAAAAGAAACTTTGTGTTCCCAACAAGCTAGGTGAAGGACGGCTTTCACACACTTATCTCTCTGAACTGAGCAAGTGGAGAGACGTTCGTTCAACTAGCACCAAGGGAACGGGTTGCAGGAGACACTTTTTCTCTGCTTTCTCAGTCTTTTTCCTAGTGCCGGTTTGAAGTTCCTGCAGTTTTCACTGTAAAACAGAGTTGGAGCTTGTACCTCCCCATATATTTGTATGGAATGGAGTTTGCAACTGAAAAGAAACTTTGTGTACCCAACAAGCTAGGTGAAGGACGGCTTTCACACACACTTATCTCTCAGAACTGAGCAAGTGGAGAGACGTTCGTTCACCTAGCACCAAGGGAACGGGTTGCAGGAGACACTTTTTCTCTGCTTTCTCAGTCTCTTTCCTTGTGCCGGTTTGAAGTTCCTGCAGTTTTCACTGTAAAACCGAGTTGGAGCTAGTAACTCCCCATATATATGTATGGAATGGAGTTTGCAACTGAAAAGAAACTTTGTGTTCCCAACAAGCTAGGTGAAGGACGGCTTTCACACACACTTATCTCTCAGAACTGAGCAAGTGGAGAGACGTTCGTTCATCTAGCACCAAGGGAACGGGTTGCAGGAGACATTTTTTCTCTGCTTTCTCAGTCTGTTTCCTAGTGCCGGTTTGAAGTTCCTGAAGTTTTCACTGTAAAACCGAGTTGGAGCTAGTACCTCCCCATATATATGTATGGAATGGAGTTTGCAACTGAAAAGAAACTTTGTGTTCCCAACAAGCTAGGTGAAGGACGGCTTTCACACACACTTATCTCTCTGAACTGAGCAAGTGGAGAGACGTTCGTTCATCTAGCACCAAGGGAACGGGTTGCAGGAGTCACTTTTTCTCTGCTTTCTCAGGCTGTTTCCTAGTGCCGGTTTGAAGTTCCTGCAGTTTTCACTGTAAAACCGATTTGGAGCTAGTACCTCCCCATATATATGTATGGAATGGAATTTGCAACTGAAAAGAAACTTTGTGTTCCCAACAAGCTAGGTGAAGGACGGCTTACACACGCACTTATCTCTCAGAACTGAGCAAGTGGAGAGACGTTCGTTCACCTAGCACCAAGGGAACGGGTTACAGGAGACACTTTTTCTCTGCTTTCTCAGTCTGTTTCCTAGTGCCGGTTTGAAGTTCCTGCAGTTTTCACTGTAAAACCGAGTTGGAGCTAGTACCTCCCCATATATATGTATGGAATGGAGTTTGCAACTGAAAAGAAACTTTGTGTTCCCAAGAAGCTAGGTGAAGGACGGCTTTCACACACACTTATCTCTCAGAACTGAGCAAGTGGAGAGACGTTCGTTCATCTAGCACCAAGGGAACGGGTTGCAGGAGACACTTTTTCTCTGCTTTCTCAGTCTGTTTCCTAGTGCCTGTTTGAAGTGGCTGCAGTTTTCACTGTAAAACCGAGTTGGAGCTGGTACCTCCCCATGTATATATATGGAATGGTGTTTGCAACTGAAAAGAAACTTTGTGTTCCCAACAAGCTAGGTGAAGGACGGCTTTCACACACACTTATCTCTCTGAACTGAGTAAGTGGAGAGACGTTCGTTCATCTAGAACCAAGGGAACGGGTTGCAGGAGACACTTTTTCTCTGCTTTCTCAGACTGTTTCTTAGTGCCGGTTTGAAGTTCCTGCAGTTTTCACTGTAAAACCGATTTGGAGCTAGTACCTCCCCATATATATTTATGGAATGGAATTTGCAACTGAAAAGAAACTTTGTGTTACCATCAAGCTAGGTGAAGGACGGCTTACACACGCACATATCTCTCAGAACTGAGCAAGTGGAGTGACGTTCGTTCACCTAGCACCAATGGAACGGGTTACAGGAGACACTTTTTCTCTGCTTTCTCAGTCTGTTTCCTAGTTCCGGTTTGAAGCTCCTGCAGTTTTCACTGTAAAACCGAGTTGGAGCTAGTACCTCCCCATATATTTGTATGGAATGGAGTTTCAACTGAAAAGAAACTTTGTGTTCCCAACAAGCTAGGTGAAGGACGGCTTTCACACACTTATCTCTCTGAACTGAGCAAGTGGAGAGACGTTCGTTCATCTAGCACCAAGGGAACGGGTTGCAGGAGACACTTTTTCTCTGCTTTCTCAGTCTGTTTCCTAGTGCCTGTTTGAAGTTCCTGCAGTTTTCACTGTAAAACCGAGTTGGAGCTAGTACCTCCCCATATATTTGTATATAATGGAGTTTGCAACTGAAAAGAAACTTTGTGTACCCAACAAGCTAGGTGAAGGACGGCTTTCACTCACACTTATCTCTCAGAACTGAGCAAGTGGAGAGACGTTCGTTCACCTAGCACCAAGGGAACGGGTTGCAGGAGACACATTTTCTCTGCTTTCTCAGTCTCTTTCCTTGTGCCGGTTTGAAGTTCCTGCAGTTTTCACTGTAAAACCGAGTTGGAGCTAGTACCTCCCCATATATATGTATGGAATGGAGTTTGGAACTGAAAAGAAACTTTGTGTTCCCAACAAGCTAGGTGAAGGACGGCTTTCACACACACTTATCTCTCAGAACTGAGCAAGTGGAGAGACGTTCGTTCATCTAGCACCAAGGGAACGGGTTTCAGGAGACATTTTTTCTCTGCTTTCTCAGTCTGTTTCCTAGTGCCGGTTTGAAGTTCCTGCAGTTTTCACTGTAAAACCGAGTTGGAGCTAGTACCTCCCCATATATATGTATGGAATGGAGTTTGCAACTGAAAAGAAACTTTGTGTTCCCAACAAGCTAGGTGAAGGACGGCTTTCACACACACTTATCTCTCTGAACTGAGCAAGTGGAGAGACGTTCGTTCATCTAGCACCAAGGGAACGGGTTGCAGGAGACACTTTTTCTCTGCTTTCTCAGTCTGTTTCCTAGTGCCGGTTTGAAATTCCTGCAGTTTTCACTGTAAAACCGAGTTGGAGCTAGTACCTCCCTATATATATGTATGGAATGGAGTTTGCAACTGAAAAGAAACTTTGTGTTCCCAACAAGCTAGGTGAAGGACGGCTTTCACACACACTTATCTCTCAGAACTGATCAAGTGGAGAGACGTTCGTTCATCTAGCACCAAGGGAACGGGTTGCAGGAGACACTTTTTCTCTTCTTTCTCAGTCTGTTTCCTAGTGCCGGTTTGAAGTTCCTGCAGTTTTCACTGTAAAACCGTGTTAGGAGCTGGTACCTCCCCATATATATGTATGGAATGGAATTTGCAACTGAAAAGAAACTTTGTGTTCCCAACAAGCTAGGTGAAGGACGGCTTACACACACACTTATCTCTCAGAACTGAGCAAGTGGAGAGACTTTCGTTCACCTAGCACCAAGGGAACGGGTTACAGGAGACACTTTTTCTCTGCTTTCTCAGTCTTTTTCCTAGTGCCGGTTTGAAGTTCCTGCAGTTTTCACTGTAAAACCGAGTTGGAGCTAGTACCTCCCCATATATTTGAATGGAATGGAGTTTCAACTGAAAAGAAACTTTGTGTTCCCAACAAGCTAGGTGAAGGACGGCTTTCACACACTTATCTCTCTGAACTGAGCAAGTGGAGAGACGTTCGTTCATCTAGCACCAAGGGAACTGGTTGCAGGAGACACTTTTTCTCTGCTTTCTCAGTCTGTTTCCTAGTGCCGGTTTGAAGTTCCTGCAGTTTTCACTGTAAAACAGAGTTGGAGCTAGTACCTCCCCATATATATGTATGGAATGGAGTTTGCAACTGAAAAGAAACTTTGTGTTCCCAACAAGCTAGGTGAAGGACGGCTTTCACACACACTTATCTCTCAGAACTGAGCAAGTGGAGAGACGTTCGTTCATCTAGCACCAAGGGAACGGGTTTCAGGAGACATTTTTTCTCTGCTTTCTCAGTCTGTTTCCTAGTGCCGGTTTGAAGTTCCTGCAGTTTTCACTGTAAAACCGAGTTGGAGCTAGTACCTCCCCATATATATGTATGGAATGGAGTTTGCAACTGAAAAGAAACTTTGTGTTCCCAACAAGCTAGTTGAAGGACGGCTTTCACACACACTTATCTCTCAGAACTGAGCAAGTGGAGAGACGTTCGTTCATCTAGCACCAAGGGAACGGGTTGCAGGAGACACTTTTTCTCTGCTTTCTCAGTCTGTTTCCTAGTGCCGGTTTGAAGTTCCTGCAGTTTTCACTGTAAAAGCGAGTTGGAGCTAGTACCTCCCCATATATATGTATGGAATGGAGTTTGCAACTGAAAAGAAACTTTGTGTTCCCAAAAAGCTAGTTGAAGGACGGCTTTCACACACACTTATCTCTCAGAACTGAGCAAGTGGAGAGACGTTCGTTCATCTAGCACCAAGGGAACGGGTTGCAGGAGACACTTTTTCTCTTCTTTCTCAGTCTTTTTCCTAGTGCCGGTTTGAAGTTCCTGCAGATTTCACTGTAAAACCGTGTTAGGAGCTGGTACCTCCCCATATATATGTATGGAATGGAATTTGCAACTGAAAAGAAACTTTGTGTTCCCAACAAGCTAGGTGAAGGACGGCTAACACACACACTTATCTCTCTGAACTGAGCAAGTGGAGAGATGTTCGTTCATCTAGCACCAAGGGAACGGGTGCAGGAGACACTTTTTCTATGCTTTCTCAGTCTGTTTCCTAGTGCCGGTTTGAAGTTCCTACAGTTTTCACTGTAAAACCGAGTTGGAGCTAGTACCTACCCATATATATGTATGGAATGGAGTTTGCAACTGAAAAGAAACTTTGTGTTCCCAACAAGCTAGGTGAAGGACGGCTTTCACACACACTTATCTCTCAGAACTGAGCAAGTGGAGAGACGTTCGTTCATCTAGCACCAAGGGAACGGGTTGCAGGAGACACTTTTTCTCTTCTTTCTCAGTCTGTTTCCTAGTGCCGGTTTGAAGTTCCTGCAGATTTCACTGTAAAACCGAGTTGGAGCTGGTACCTCCCCATGTATATGTATGGAATGGTGTTTGCAACTGAAAAGAAACTTTGTGTTCCCAACAAGCTAGGTGAAGGACGGCTTTCACACACACTTATCTCTCAGAACTGAGTAAGTGGAGAGACGTTCGTTCATCTAGAACCAAGGGAACGGGTTGCAGGAGACACTTTTTCTCTGCTTTCTCAGTCTGTTTCCTAGTGCCGGTTTGAAGTTCCTGCAGTTTTCACTGTAAAACCGAGTTGGAGCTAGTACCTCCCCATATATATGTATGGAATGGAGTTTGCAACTGAAAAGAAACTTTGTGTTCCCAACAAGCTAGGTGAAGGACGGCTTTCACACACACTTATCTCTCAGAACTGAGCAAGTGGAGAGACGTTCGTTCATCTAGCACCAAGGGAACGGGTTTCAGGAGACATTTTTTCTCTGCTTTCTCAGTCTGTTTCCTAGTGCCGGTTTGAAGTTCCTGCAGTTTTCACTGTAAAACCGAGTTGGAGCTAGTACCTCCCCATATATATGTATGGAATGGAGTTTGCAACTGAAAAGAAACTTTGTGTACCCAACAAGCTAGTTGAAGGACGGCTTTCACACACACTTATCTCTCAGAACTGAGCAAGTGGAGAGACGTTCTTTCATCTAGCACCAAGGGAACGGGTTGCAGGAGACACTTTTTCTCTGCTTTCTCAGTATGTTTCCTAGTGCCGGTTTGAAGTTCCTGCAGTTTTCACTGTAAAAGCGAGTTGGAGCTAGTACCTCCCCATATATATGTATGGAATGGAGTTTGCAACTGAAAAGAAACTTTGTGTTCCCAAAAAGCTAGTTGAAGGACGGCTTTCACACACACTTATCTCTCAGAACTGAGCAAGTGGAGAGACGTTCGTTCATCTAGCACCAAGGGAACGGGTTGCAGGAGACAATTTTTCTCTTCTTTCTCAGTCTGTTTCCTAGTGCCGGTTTGAAGTTCCTGCAGTTTTCACTGTAAAACCGTGTTAGGAGCTGGTACCTCCCCATATATATGTATGGAATGGAATTTGCAACTGAAAAGAAACTTTGTGTTCCCAACAAGCTAGGTGAAGGACGGCTTACACACACACTTATCTCTCTGAACTGAGCAAGTGGAGAGATGTTCGTTCATCTAGCACCAAGGGAACGGGTTGCAGGAGACACTTTTTCTCTGCTTTCTCAGTCTGTTTCCTAGTGCCGGTTTGAAGTTCCTACAGTTTTCACTGTAAAACCGAGTTGGAGCTAGTACCTACCCATATATATGTATGGAATGGAGTTTGCAACTGAAAAGAAACTTTGTGTTCCCAACAAGCTAGGTGAAGGACGGCTTTCACACACACTTATCTCTCAGAACTGAGCAAGTGGAGAGACGTTCGTTCATCTAGCACCAAGGGAACGGGTTGCAGGAGACACTTTTTCTCTTCTTTCTCAGTCTGTTTCCTAGTGCCGGTTTGAAGTTCCTGCAGATTTCACTGTAAAACCGAGTTGGAGCTGGTACCTCCCCATGTATATGTATGGAATGGTGTTTGCAACTGAAAAGAAACTTTGTGTTCCCAACAAGCTAGGTGAAGGACGGCTTTCACACACACTTATCTCTCAGAACTGAGTAAGTGGAGAGACGTTCGTTCATCTAGAACCAAGGGAACGGGTTGCAGGAGATACTTTTTCTCTGCTTTCTCAGTCTGTTTCCTAGTGCCGGTTTGAAGTTCCTGCAGTTTTCACTGTAAAACCGAGTTGGAGCTAGTACCTCCCCATATATATGTATGGAATGGAATTTGCAACTGAAAAGAAACTTTGCGTTCCCAACAAGCTAGGTGAAGGACGGCTTACACACACACTTATCTCTCAGAACTGAGCAAGTGGAGAGACGTTCGTTCACCTAGCACCAAGGGAACGGGTTACAGGAGACACTTTTTCTCTGCTTTCTCAGTCTGTTTCCTAGTGCCGGTTTGAAGTTCCTGCAGTTTTCACTGTAAAACCGAGTTGGAGCATGTACCTCACCATATATATGTATGGAATGGAGTTTGCAACTGAAAAGAAACTTTGTGTTCCCAACAAGCTAGGTGAAGGACGGCTTTCACACACACTTATCCTCAGAACTGAGCAAGTGGAGAGACGTTCGTTCATCTAGCACCAAGGGAACGGGTTGCAGGAGACACTTTTTCTCTGCTTTCTCAGTCTGTTTCCTAGTGCCGGTTTGAAGTTCCTGCAGTTTTCACTGTAAAACCGAGTTGGAGCTAGTACCTCCCAATATATATGTATGGAATGGAGTTTGCAACTGAAAAGAAACTTTGTGTTCCCAACAAGCTAGGTGAAGGACGGCTTTCACACACACTTATCTCTCAGAACTGAGTATGTGGAGAGACGTTCGTTCATCTAGCACCAGGGGAACGGGTTGCAGAGACACTTTTTCTCTGCTTTCTCAGTCTGTTTCTTAGTGCCGGTTTGAAGTTCCTGCAGTTTTCACTGTAAAACCGATTTGGAGCTGGTACCTCCCCATGTATATGCATGGAATGGTGTTTGCAACTGAAAAGAAACTTTGTGTTCCCAACAAGTTAGGTGAAGGACGGCTTTCACACCCAATTATCTCTCAGAACTGAGCAAGTGGAGAGACGTTCGTTCATCTAGAACCAAGGGAACGGGTTGGAGGACACAATTTTTCTCTGCATTCTCAGTCTGTTTATTAGTGCCGGTTTGAAATTCCTGCAGTTTTCACTGTAAATCCGAGTTGGAGCTGGTAACTCCCCATGTATATATATGGAATGGAGTTTGCAAGTGAAAAGAAACTTTGTGTTCCCTACAAGCTAGGTGAAGGACGGCTTTCACACACACTTATCTCTCAGAACTGAGTATGTGGAGAGACGTTCGTTCATCTAGCACCATGGGAATGTGTTGGAGGAGACACATTTTCTCTGCTTTCTCCGTCTGTTTATTAGTGCCGGTTTGAAGTTCCTGCAGTTTTCACTGTAAATCCGAGTTGGAGCCGGTACCTCCCCATGTACATATATGGAATGGAGTTTGCAACTGAAAAGAAACTTTGTCTTCCCAACAAGCTAGTTGAAGGACGGCTTTCAAACACACTTATCTCTCAGAACTGAGTATGTGGAGAGACGTTCGTTCATCTAGCACCAGGGGAACGGTTTGGAAGAGACACTTTTTCTCTGCTTTCTCAGTCTGTTTATTAGTGGGGGTTGGAAGTTCCTGCAATTTTCACTGTAAATCCGAGTTGGAGCTTTTACCTCCCCATGTATATGTATGGAATGGAGTTTGCAACTGAAAAGAAACTTTGTGTTCCCAACAAGTTAGTTGAAGGACGGCTTTCACACACACTTATCTCTCAGAACTGAGCAAGTGGAGAGACGTTCGTTCATCCAGCACCAAGGGAACGGGTTGCAGGAGACACTTTTTCTCTGCTTTCTCAGTCTGTTTCCTAGTGCCAGTTTGAAGTTCCTGCAGTTTTCACTGTAAAACCGAGTTGGAGCTAGTACCTCCCCATATATATGTAAGGAATGGAGTTTGCAACTGGAAAGAAACTTTGTGTTCCCAACAAGCTAGGTGAAGGACGGCTTTCACACACAATTATCTCTCAGAACTGAGCAAGTGGAGAGACGTTCGTTCATCTAGCACAAAGGGAACGGGTTGCAGGAGACACTTTTTCTCTGCTTTCTCAGTATGTTTCCTAGTGCCGGTTTGAAGTTCCTGCAGTTTTCACTGTAAAACCGAGTTGGAGCATGTACCTCACCTTATGTATGTAAGGAATGGAGTTTGCAACTGAAAATAAACTTTGTGTTCCCAACAAGCTAGGTGAAGGACGGCTTTCACACACACTTATCTCTCAGAACTGAGTATGTGGAGAGACGTTCGTTCATCTAGCACCAGGGGAATGGGTTGGAGGAGACACATTTTCTCTGCTTTCTCAGTCTGTTTATTAGTGCCGGTTTGAAGTTCCTGCAGTTTTCACTGTAAAACCGAGTTGGAGCTAGTACCTCCCCATATATATGTAAGCAATGGAGTTTGCAAGTGAAAAAAACTTTGTGTTCCCAACAATCTAGGTGAAGGACGGCTTTCACACACACATCTCTCAGAACTGAGCAAGTGGAGAGACGTTCGTTCATCTAGCACAAAGGGAACGGGTTGCAGGAGACACTTTTTCTCTTCTTTCTCAGTCTGTTTCCTAGTGCCGGTTTGAAGTTCCTGCAGTTTTCACTGTAAAACCGTGTTAGGAGCTGGTACCTCCCCATATATATGTATGGAATGGAATTTGCAACTGAAAAGAAACTTTGTGTTCCCAACAAGCTAGGTGAAGTACGGCTTACACACACACTTATCTCTCAGAACTGAGCAAGTGGAGAGACGTTCGTTCAACTAGCACCAAGGGAACGGTTTACAGGAGACACTTTTTCTCTGCTTTCTCAGTCTGTTTCCTAGTGCCGGTTTGAAGTTCCTGCAGTTTTCCCTGTAAAACCGAGTTGGAGCTAGTACCTCCCCATAAATTTGAATGGAATGTAGTTTCAACTGAAAAGAAACTTTGTGTTCCCAACAAGCTAGGTGAAGGACGGCTTTCACACACAATTATCTCTCAGAACTGAGCAAGTGGAGAGACGTTCGTTCATCTAGCACCAAGGGAACGGGTTGCAGGAGACACTTTTTCTCTGCTTTCTCAGTCTGTTTCCTAGTGCCGGTTTGAAGTTCCTGCAGATTTCACTGTAAAACCGAGTTGGAGCTGGTACCTCCCCATGTATATGTATGGAATGGTGTTTGCAACTGAAAAGAAACTTTGTGTTCCCAACAAGCTAGGTGAAGGACGGCTTTCACACACACTTATCTCTCAGAAATGAGTAAGTGGAGAGACGTTCGTTCATCTAGAACCAAGGGAACGGGTTGCAGGAGACACTTTTTCTCTGCTTTCTCAGTCTGTTTCCTAGTGCCGGTTTGAAGTTCCTGCAGTTTTCACTGTAAAACCGATTTGGAGCTTGTACCTCCCCATGTATATGTATGGAATGGTGTTTGCAACTGAAAAGAAACTTTGTGTTCCCAACAAGTTAGGTGAAGGACGGCTTTCACACACACTTATCTCTCAAAACTGAGCAAGTGGAGAGACGTTCGTTCATCTAGCACCAAGGGAACGGGTTGCAGGAGACACTTTTTCTCTGCTTTCTCAGTCTGTTTCCTAGTGCCGGTTTGAAGTTCCTGCAGTTTTCACTGTAAAACCGAGTTGGAGAATGTACCTCCCCATATATATGTATGGAATGGAGTTTGCAACTGAAAAGAAACTTTGTGTTCCCAACAAGCTAGTTGAAGGACGGCTTTCAAACACACTTATATATCAGAACTGAGTATGTGGAGAGACGTTCGTTCATCTAGCACCAGGGGAACGGGTTGGAGGAGACACTTTTTCTCTGCTTTCTCAGTCTGTTTCTTAGTGCCGGTTTGAAGTTCCTGCAGTTTTCACTGTAAAACCGTGTTGGAGCCTGTACCTCCCCATGTATATGTATGGAATGGAGTTTGCAACTGAAAAGAAACTTTGTGTTCCCAACAAGCTAGGTGAAGGACGGCTTTCACACACACTTATCTCTCAGAACTGAGTATGTGGAGAGACGTTCGTTCATCTAGCACCAGGGGAACGGGTTGGAGGAGACACATTTTCTCTGCTTTCTCCGTCTGTTTATTAGTGTCGGTTTGAAGTTCCTGCAGTTTTCACTGTAAATACGATTTGGAGCTGGTACCTCCCCATGTATATGTATGGAATGGAGTTTGCAACTGAAAAGAAACTTTGTGTTCCCAACAAGCTGGGTGAAGGACGGCTTTCAAACACACTTATCTCTCAGAACTGAGTATGTGGAGAGACGTTCGTTCATCTAGCACCAGGGGAACGGGTTGGAAGAGACACTTTTTCTCTGTTTCTCAGTCTGTGTATTAGTGGGGGTTGGAAGTTCCTGCAATTTTCACTGTAAATCCGATTTGGAGCTTTTACCTCCCCATGTATATGTATGGAATGGAGTTTGCAACTGAAAAGAAACTTTATGTTCCCAACAAGTTAGTTGAAGAACGGCTTTCACACACACTTATCTCTCAGAACTGAGCAAGTGTAGAGACGTTCGTTCATCCAGCACCAAGGGAACGGGTTGCAGGAGACACTTTTTCTCTGCTTTCTCAGTCTGTTTCCTAGTGCCGGTTTGAAGTTCCTGCAGTTTTCACTGTAAAACCGAGTTGGAGCTAGTACCTCCCCATATATATGTAAGGAATGGAGTTTGCAACTGGAAACAAACTTTGTGTTCCCAACAAGCTATGTGAAGGACGGCTTTCACACACACTTATCTCTCAGAACTGAGCAAGTGGAGATACGTTCGTTCATCTAGCACAAAAGGAACGGGTTGCAGGAGACACTTTTTCTCTGCTTTCTCAGTCTGTTTCCTAGTGCCGGTTTGAAGTTCCTGCAGTTTTCACTGTAAAAACGAGTTGGAGCATGTACCTCACCATATATATGTAAGGAATGGAGTTTGCAACTTAAAATAAACTTAGTGTTCCCAACAAGCTAGGTGAAGGACGGCTTTCACACACACTTATCTCTCAGAACTGAGTATGTGGAGAGACGTTCGTTCATCTAGCACCAGGGGAATGTGTTGGAGGAGACACTTTTTCTCTGCTTTCTCAGTCTGTTTATTAGTGCCGGTTTGAAGTTCCTGCAGTTTTCACTGTAAAACCGAGTTGGAGCTAGTACCTCCCCATATATATGTAAGGAATGGAGTTTGCAACTGAAAAAAACTTTGTGTTCCCAACAATCTAGGTGAAGGACGGCTTTCACACACACATCTCTCAGAACTGAGCAAGTGGAGAGACGTTCGTTCATCTAGCACAAAGGGAACGGGTTGCAGGAGACATTTTTTCTCTGTTTCTAATTCTTTTTCCTAGTGCCGGTTTGAAGTTCCTGCAGTTTTCACTGTAAAACCGAGTTGGAGCTAGTACCTCCCCATGTATATGTATGGAATGTAGTTTGCAACTGAAAAGAAACTTTGTGTTCCCAACAAGCTAGGTGAAGGACGGCTTTCACACACACTTATCTCTCAAAACTGAGCAAGTGGAGAGACGTTCGTTCATCTAGCACCAAGGGAACGGGTTGCAGGAGACACTTTTTCTCTGCTTTCTCAGTCTTTTTCCTAGTGCCGGTTTGAAGTTCCTGCAGTTTTCACTGTAAAAACGAGTTGGAGAATGTACCTCCCCATATATATGTATGGAATGGAGTTTGCAACTGAAAAGAAACTTTGTGTTCCCAACAAGCTAGTTGAAGGACGGCTTTCAAACACACTTATATCTCAGAACTGAGTATGTGGAGAGACGTTCGTTCATCTAGCACCAGGGGAACGGGTTGGAGGAGACACTTTTTCTCTGCTTTCTCAGTCTGTTTCTTAGTGCCGGTTTGAAGTTCCTGGAGTTTTCACTGTAAAACCGTGTTGGAGCCTGTACCTCCCCATGTATATGTATGGAATGGAGTTTGCAACTGAAAAGAAACTTTGTGTTCCCAACAAGCTAGGTGAAGGACGGCTTTCACACACACTTATCTCTCAGAACTGAGTATGTGGAGAGACATTCGTTCATCTAGCACCAGGGGAACGGGTTGGAGGAGACACATTTTCTCTGCTTTCTCCGTCTGTTTATTAGTGTCGGTTTGAAGTTCCTGCAGTTTTCACTGTAAATACGATTTGGAGCTGGTACCTCCCCATGTATATGTATGGAATGGAGTTTGCAACTGAAAAGAAACTTTGTGTTCCCAACAAGCTGGGTGAAGGACGGCTTTCAAACACACTTATCTCTCAGAACTGAGTATGTGGAGAGACGTTCGTTCATCTAGCACCAGGGGAACGGGTTGGAAGAGACACTTTTTCTCTGCTTTCTCAGTCTGTGTATTAGTGGGGGTTGGAAGTTCCTGCAATTTTCACTGTAAATCCGATTTGGAGCTTTTACCTCCCCATGTATATGTATGGAATGGAGTTTGCAACTGAAAAGAAACTTTATGTTCCCAACAAGTTAGTTGAAGAACGGCTTTCACACACACTTATCTCTCAGAACTGAGCAAGTGTAGAGACGTTCGTTCATCCAGCACCAAGGGCACGGGTTGCAGGAGACACTTTTTCTCTGCTTTCTCAGTCTGTTTCCTAGTGCCGGTTTGAAGTTCCTGCAGTTTTCACTGTAAAACCGAGTTGGAGCTAGTACCTCCCCATATATATGTAAGGAATGGAGTTTGCAACTGGAAAGAAACTTTGTGTTCCCAACAAGCTAGGTGAAGTACGGCTTTCACACACACTTATCTCTCAGAACTGAGCAAGTGGAGATACGTTCGTTCATCTAGCACAAAGGGAACGGGTTGCAGGAGACACTTTTTCTCTGCTTTCTCAGTCTGTTTCCTAGTGCCGGTTTGAAGTTCCTGCAGTTTTCACTGTAAAAACGAGTTGGAGCATGTACCTCACCATATATATGTAAGGAATGGAGTTTGCAACTTAAAATAAACTTTGTGTTCCCAACAAGCTAGGTGAAGGACGGCTTTCACACACACTTATCTCTCAGAACTGAGTATGTGGAGAGACGTTCGTTCATCTAGCACCAGGGGAATGTGTTGGAGGAGACACTTTTTCTCTGCTTTCTCAGTCTGTTTATTAGTGCCGGTTTGAAGTTCCTGCAGTTTTCACTGTAAAACCGAGTTGGAGCTAGTACCTCCCCATATATATGTAAGGAATGGAGTTTGCAACTGAAAAAAACTTTGTGTTCCCAACAAGCTAGTTGAAGGACGGCTTTCAAACACACTTATCTCTCAGAACTGAGTATGTGGAGAGACGTTCGTTCATCTAGCACCAGGGGAACGGGTTGGAGGAAACACTGTTTCTCTGCTTTTTCAGTCTGTTTCCTAGTGCCGGTTTGAAGTTCCTGGAGTTTTCACTGTAAATCCGTGTTGGAGCCTGTACCTCCCCATGTATATGTATGGAATGGAGTTTGCAACTGAAAAGAAACTTTGTGTTCCCAACAAGCTAGGTGAAGGACGGCTTTCACACACACTTATCTCTCAGAACTGAGTATGTGGAGAGACGTTCGTTCATCTAGCACCAGGGGAACGGGTTGGAGGAGACACATTTTCTCTGCTTTCTCCGTCAGTTTATTAGTGCCGGTTTGAAGTTCCTGCAGTTTTCACTGTAAATACGATTTGGAGCTGGTACCTCCCCATGTATATGTATGGAATGGAGTTTGCAACTGAAAAGAAACTTTGTGTTCCCAACAAGCTGGGTGAAGTACGGCTTTCAAACACACTTATCTCTCAGAACTGAGTATGTGGAGAAACGTTCGTTCATCTAGCACCAGGGGAACGGGTTGGAAGAGACACTTTTTCTCTGCTTTCTCAGTCTGTTTATTAGTGGGGGTTGGAAGTTCCTGCAATTTTCACTGTAAATCCGATTTGGAGCTTTTACCTCCCCATGTATATGTATGGAATGGAGTTTGCAACTGAAAAGAAACTTTGTGTTCCCAACAAGTTAGTTGAAGAACGGCTTTCACACACACTTATCTCTCAGAACTGAGCAAGTGGAGAGACGTTCGTTCATCCAGCATCAAGGGAACGGGTTGCAGGAGACACTTTTTCTCTGCTTTCTCAGTCTGTTTCCTAGTGCCGGTTTGAAGTTCCTGCAGTTTTCACTGTAAAACCGAGTTGGAGCTAGTACCTCCCCATATATATGTAAGGAACGGAGTTTGCAACTGGAAAGAAACTTTGTGTTCCCAACATGCTAGGTGAAGGACGGCTTTCACACACACTTATCTCTCAGAACTGAGCAAGTGGAGAGACGTTCGTTCATCTAGCACAAAGGGAACGGGTTGCAGGAGACACTTTTTCTCTGCTTTCTCAGTCTGTTTCCTAGTGCCGGTTTGAAGTTCCTGCAGTTTTCACTGTAAATTCGAGTTGGAGCATGTACCTCCCCATATATATGTATGGAATGGAGTTTGCAACTGAAAAGAAACTTTGTCTTCCCAACAAGCTAGTTGAAGGACGGCTTTCAAACACACTTATCTCTCAGAACTGAGTATGTGGAGAGACGTTCGTTCATCTAGCACCAGGGGAACGGGTTGGAAGAGACACTTTTTCTCTGCTTTCTCAGTCTGTTTATTAGTGCCGGTTAGAATTTCCTGCAATTTTCACTGTAAATCCGAGTTGGAGCTGTTACCTCCCCATGTATATGTATGGATTGGAGTTTGCAACTGAAAAGAAACTTTGTGATCCCAACAGGCTAGGTGAAGGACGGCTTTCACACACAATTATTTCTCAGAACTGAGCAAGTGGAGAGACGTTCGTTCAACTAGCACCAGGGGAACGGGTTGGAGGAGACACTTTTTCTCTGCTTTCTCAGTCTGTTTCTTAGTGCCGGTATGAAGTTCCTGCAATTTTCACTGTAAATCCGAGTTGGAGCTGGTACCTCCCCATGTATATGTATGGAATGGAGTTTGCAACTGAAAAGAAATTTGTGTTCCCAACAAGTTACTTAAAGGACGGCTTTCACACACACTTATCTCTCAGAACTGAGCAAGTGGAGAGACTTTCGTTCATCTAGCACCAAGGGAACGGGTTGCAGGGGACACTTTTTCTCTGCTTTCTCAGTCTGTTTCCTAGTGCCGGTTTGAAGTTCCTGCAGTTTTCACTGTAAAACCGAGTTGGAGCTAGTACTTCCCCATATCTATGTAAGGAATGGAGTTTGCAACTGAAAAGAAACTTTGTGTTCCCAACAAGCTAGGTGAAGTACGGCTTTCACACACACTTATCTCTCAGATCTGAGCAAGTGGAGAGACGTTCGTTCATCTAGCACCAAGGGAACGGGTTGCAGGAGACACTATTTCTCTGCTTTCTCAGTCTCTTTCCTAGTGCCGGTTTGAAGTTCCTGCAGTTTTCACTGTAAAACCGAGTTGGAGAATGTACCTCCCCATATATATGTATGGAATGGAGTTTGCAACTGAAAAGAAACTTTGTGTTCCCAACAAGCTAGGTGAAGGACGGCTTTCACACACACTTATCTCTCAAAACTGAGCAAGTGGAGAGACGTTCGTTCATCTAGCACCAAGGGAACGGGTTGCAGGAGACACTATTTCTCTGCTTTCTCAGTCTGTTTCCTAGTGCCGTTTTGAAGTTCCTGCAGTTTTCACTGTAAAACCGAGTTGGAGCCTGTACCTCCCCATATATATGTATGGAATGGAGTATGCAACTGAAAAGAAACTTTGTCTTCCCAACAAGTTAGTTGAAGGACGGCTTTCAAACACACTTATCTCTCAGAACTGAGTATGTGGAGAGACGTTCGTTCATCTAGCACCAGGGGAACGGGTTGGAAGAGACACTTTTTCTCTGCTTTCTCAGTCTGTTTATTAGTGCCGGTTGGAAGTTCCTGCAATTTTCACTGTAAATCCGAGTTGGAGCTAGTACCTCCCCATATATATGTATGGAATGGAGTTTGCAACTGAAAAGAAACTTTGTGTTCCCAACAAGTTAGTTGAAGGACGGCTTTCACACACACTTATCTCTCAGAACTGATCAAGTGGAGAGACGTTTGTTCATCTAGCACCAAGGGAACGGGTTGCAGGAGACACTTTTTCTCTGCTTTCTCAGTATGTTTCCTAGTGCCGGTTTGAAGTTCCTGCAGTTTTCACTGTAAAACCGAGTTGGAGCATGTACCTCACCATATATATGTATGGAATGGAGTTTGCAACTGAAAATAAACTTTGTGTTCCCAACAAGCTAGGTGAAGGACGGCTTTCACACACACTTATCTCTCGGAACTGAGTATGTGGAGAGACGTTCGTTCATCTAGCACCAGGGGAATGGGTTGGAGGAGACACTTTTTCTCTGCTTTCTCTGTCTGTTTATTAGTGCCGGGTTGAAGTTCCTGCAGTTTTCACTGTAAAACCGAGTTGGAGCTAGTACCTCCCCATATATATGTAAGGAATGGAGTTTGCAACTGAAAAAAACTTTGTGTTCCCAACAATCTAGGTGAAGGATGGCTTTCACACACACATCACTCAGAACTGAGCAAGTGGAGAGACGTTCGTTCATCTAGCACCAAGGGAACGGGTTGCAGGAGACACTTTTTCTCTGTTTTCTCAGTCTGTTTCCTAGTGCCGGTTTGAAGTTCCTGCAGTTTACACTGTAAAACCGAGTTGGAGAATGTACCTCCCCATATATATGTATGGAATGGAGTTTGCAACTGAAAAGAAACTTTGTGTTCCCAACAAGCTAGTTGAAGGACGGCTTTCAAACACACTTATCTCTCAGAACTGAGTATGTGGAGAGACGTTCGTTCATCTAGCACCAGGGGAATGGGTTGGAGGAGACACTTTTTCTCTGCTTTCTCAGCCTGTTTCCTAGTGCCGGTTTGAAGTTCCTGCAGTTTTCACTGTAAATCCGAGTTGGAGCTGGTACCTCCCCATGTATATATATGGATTGGAGTTTGCACCTGAAAAGAAAATTTTTGTTACCAACAAGTTAGTTGAAGGACGGCTTTCACACACACTTATCTCTCAGAACTGAGCAAGTGGAGATACGTTCGTTCATCTAGCACAAAGGGAACGGGTTGCAGGAGACACTTTTTCTCTGCTTTCTCAGTCTGTTTCCTAGTGCCGGTTTGAAGTTCCTGCAGTTTTCACTGTAAAAACGAGTTGGAGCATGTACCTCACCATATATATGTAAGGAATGGAGTTTGCAACTTAAAATAAACTTTGTGTTCCCAACAAGCTAGGTGAAGGACGGCTTTCACACACACTTATCTCTCAGAACTGAGTATGTGGAGAGACGTTCGTTCATCTAGCACCAGGGGAATGTGTTGGAGGAGACACTTTTTCTCTGCTTTCTCAGTCTGTTTATTAGTGCCGGTTTGAAGTTCCTGCAGTTTTCACTGTAAAACCGAGTTGGAGCTAGTACCTCCCCATATATATGTAAGGAATGGAGTTTGCAACTGAAAAAAACTTTGTGTTCCCAACAATCTAGGTGAAGGACGGCTTTCACACACACATCTCTCAGAACTGAGCAAGTGGAGAGACGTTCGTTCATCTAGCACAAAGGGAACGGGTTGCAGGAGACATTTTTTCTCTGTTTCTAATTCTTTTTCCTAGTGCCGGTTTGAAGTTCCTGCAGTTTTCACTGTAAAACCGAGTTGGAGCTAGTACCTCCCCATGTATATGTATGGAATGGAGTTTGCAACTGAAAAGAAACTTTGTGTTCCCATCAAGCTAGGTGAAGGACGGCTTTCACACACACTTATCTCTCAAAACTGAGCAAGTGGAGAGACGTTCGTTCATCTAGCACCAAGGGAACGGGTTGCAGGAGACACTTTTTCTCTGCTTTCTCAGTCTGTTTCCTAGTGCCGGTTTGAAGTTCCTGCAGTTTTCACTGTAAAACCGAGTTGGAGAATGTACCTCCCCATATATATGTATGGAATGGAGTTTGCAACTGAAAAGTAACTTTGTGTTCCCAACAAGCTAGTTGAAGGACGGCTTTCAAACACACTTAACTCTCAGAACTGAGTATGTGGAGAGACGTTCGTTCATCTAGCACCAGGGGAACGGGTTGGGGGAAACACTGTTTCTCTGCTTTTTCAGTCTGTTTCCTAGTGCCGGTTTGAAGTTCCTGGAGTTTTCACTGTAAATCCGTGTTGGAGCCTGTACCTCCCCATGTATATGTATGGAATGGAGTTTGCAACTGAAAAGAAACTTTGTGTTCCCAACAAGCTAGGTGAAGGACGGCTTTCACACACACTTATCTCTCAGAACTGAGTATGTGGAGAGACGTTCGTTCATCTAGCACCAGGGGAACGGGTTGGAGGAGACACATTTTCTCTGCTTTCTCCGTCAGTTTATTAGTGCCGGTTTGAAGTTCCTGCAGTTTTCACTGTAAATACGATTTGGAGCTGGTACCTCCCCATGTATATGTATGGAATGGAGTTTGCAACTGAAAAGAAACTTTGTGTTCCCAACAAGCTGGGTGAAGTACGGCTTTCAAACACACTTATCTCTCAGAACTGAGTATGTGGAGAGACGTTCGTTCATCTAGCACCAGGGGAACGGGTTGGAAGAGACACTTTTTCTCTGCTTTCTCAGTCTGTTTATTAGTGGGGGTTGGAAGTTTCTGCAATTTTCACTGTAAATCCGATTTGGAGCTTTTACCTCCCCATGTATATGTATGGAATGGAGTTTGCAACTGAAAAGAAACTTTGTGTTCCCAACAAGTTAGTTGAAGAACGGCTTTCACACACACTTATCTCTCAGAACTGAGCAAGTGGAGAGACGTTCGTTCATCCAGCATCAAGGGAACGGGTTGCAGGAGACACTTTTTCTCTGCTTTCTCAGTCTGTTTCCTAGTGCCGGTTTGAAGTTCCTGCAGTTTTCACTGTAAAACCGAGTTGGAGCTAGTACCTCCCCATATATATGTAAGGAACGGAGTTTGCAACTGGAAAGAATCTTTGTGTTCCCAACAAGCTAGGTGAAGGACGGCTTTCACACACACTTATCTCTCAGAACTGAGCAAGTGGAGAGACTTTCGTTCATCTAGCACAAAGGGAACGGGTTGCAGGAGACACTTTTTCTCTGTTTTCTCAGTCTGTTTCCTAGTGCCGGTTTGAAGTTCCTGCAGTTTTCACTGTAAAATCGAGTTGGAGCATGTACCTCCCCATATATATGTATGGAATGGAGTTTGCAACTGAAAAGAAACTTTGTCTTCCCAACAAGCTAGTTGAAGGACGGCTTTCAAACACACTTATCTCTCAGAACTGAGTATGTGGAGAGACGTTCGTTCATCTAGCACCAG
The DNA here is from genome assembly GCF_048773025.1 of Camelus bactrianus. NCBI lineage: Eukaryota > Metazoa > Chordata > Mammalia > Artiodactyla > Camelidae > Camelus > Camelus bactrianus. The sequence continues at coordinate 79,045,203 of NC_133542.1, read as the reverse complement.
GGGAACGGGTTGGAAGAGACACTTTTTCTCTGCTTTCTCAGTCTGTTTATTAGTGCCGGTTAGAATTTCCTGCAATTTTCACTGTAAATCCGAGTTGGAGCTGTTACCTCCCCATGTATATGTATGGATTGGAGTTTGCAACTGAAAAGAAACTTTGTGATCCCAACAGGCTAGGTGAAGGACGGCTTTCACACACAATTATTTCTCAGAACTGAGCAAGTGGAGAGACGTTCGTTCAACTAGCACCAGGGGAACGGGTTGGAGGAGACACTTTTTCTCTGCTTTCTCAGTCTGTTTCTTAGTGCCGGTATGAAGTTCCTGCAATTTTCACTGTAAATCCGAGTTGGAGCTGGTACCTCCCCATGTATATGTATGGAATGGAGTTTGCAACTGAAAAGAAACTTTGTGTTCCCAACAAGTTACTTAAAGGACGGCTTTCACACACACTTATCTCTCAGAACTGAGCAAGTGGAGAGACTTTCGTTCATCTAGCACCAAGGGAACGGGTTGCAGGGGACACTTTTTCTCTGCTTTCTCAGTCTGTTTCCTAGTGCCGGTTTGAAGTTCCTGCAGTATTCACTGTAAAACCGAGTTGGAGCTAGTACTTCCCCATATCTATGTAAGGAATGGAGTTTGCAACTGAAAAGAAACTTTGTGTTCCCAACAAGCTAGGTGAAGGACGGCTTTCACACACACTTATCTCTCAGATCTGAGCAAGTGGAGAGACGTTCGTTCATCTAGCACCAAGGGAACGGGTTGCAGGAGACACTATTTCTCTGCTTTCTCAGTCTCTTTCCTAGTGCCGGTTTGAAGTTCCTGCAGTTTTCACTGTAAAACCGAGTTGGAGAATGTACCTCCCCATATATATGTATGGAATGGAGTTTGCAACTGAAAAGAAACTTTGTGTTCCCAACAAGCTAGGTGAAGGACGGCTTTCACACACACTTATCTCTCAAAACTGAGCAAGTGGAGAGACGTTCGTTCATCTAGCACCAAGGGAACGGGTTGCAGGAGACACTATTTCTCTGCTTTCTCAGTCTGTTTCCTAGTGCCGGTTTGAAGTTCCTGCAGTTTTCACTGTAAAACCGAGTTGGAGCCTGTACCTCCCCATATATATGTATGGAATGGAGTTTGCAACTGAAAAGAAACTTTGTCTTCCCAACAAGTTAGTTGAAGAACGGCTTTCAAACACACTTATCGCTCAGAACTGAGTATGTGGAGAGACGTTCGTTCATCTAGCACCAGGGGAACGGGTTGGAAGAGACACTTTTTCTCTGCTTTCTCAGTCTGTTTATTAGTGCCGGTTGGAAGTTCCTGCAATTTTCACTGTAAATCCGAGTTGGAGCTGGTACCTCCCCATGTATATGTATGGATTGGAGTTTGCAACTGAAAAGAAACTTTGTGATCCCAACAGGCTAGGTGAAGGACGGCTTTCACACACAATTATTTCTCAGAACTGAGCAAGTGGAGAGACGTTCGTTCAACTAGCACCAGGGGAACGGGTTGGAGGAGACACTTTTTCTCTGCTTTCTCAGTCTGTTTCTTAGTGCCGGTATGAAGTTCCTGCAATTTTCACTGTAAATCCGAGTTGGAGCTGGTACCTCCCCATGTATATGTATGGAATGGAGTTTGCAACTGAAAAGAAACTTTGTGTTCCCAACAAGTTACTTAAAGGACGGCTTTCACACACACTTATCTCTCAGAACTGAGCAAGTGGAGAGACTTTCGTTCATCTAGCACCAATGGAACGGGTTGCAGGGGACACTTTTTCTCTGCTTTCTCAGTCTGTTTCCTAGTGCCGGTTTGAAGTTCCTGCAGTATTCACTGTAAAACCGAGTTGGAGCTAGTACTTCCCCATATCTATGTAAGGAATGGAGTTTGCAACTGAAAAGAAACTTTGTGTTCCCAACAAGCTAGGTGAAGGACGGCTTTCACACACACTTATCTCTCAGATCTGAGCAAGTGGAGAGACGTTCGTTCATCTAGCACCAAGGGAACGGGTTGCAGGAGACACTATTTCTCTGCTTTCTCAGTCTCTTTCCTAGTGCCGGTTTGAAGTTCCTGCAGTTTTCACTGTAAAACCGAGTTGGAGAATGTACCTCCCCATATATATGTATGGAATGGAGTTTGCAACTGAAAAGAAACTTTGTGTTCCCAACAAGCTAGGTGAAGGACGGCTTTCACACACACTTATCTCTCAAAACTGAGCAAGTGGAGAGACGTTCGTTCATCTAGCACCAAGGGAACGGGTTGCAGGAGACACTATTTCTCTGCTTTCTCAGTCTGTTTCCTAGTGCCGTTTTGAAGTTCCTGCAGTTTTCACTGTAAAACCGAGTTGGAGCCTGTACCTCCCCATATATATGTATGGAATGGAGTTTGCAACTGAAAAGAAACTTTGTCTTCCCAACAAGTTAGTTGAAGAACGGCTTTCAAACACACTTATCGCTCAGAACTGAGTATGTGGAGAGACGTTCGTTCATCTAGCACCAGGGGAACGGGTTGGAAGAGACACTTTTTCTCTGCTTTCTCAGTCTGTTTATTAGTGCCGGTTGGAAGTTCCTGCAATTTTCACTGTAAATCCGAGTTGGAGCTGGTACCTCCCCATGTATATGTATGGAATGGAGTTTGCAACTGAAAAGAAACTTTGTGTTCCCAACAAGTTAGTTGAAGGACGGCTTTCACACACACTTATCTCTCAGAACTGATCAAGTGGAGAGACGTTTGTTCATCTAGCACCAAGGGAACGGGTTACAGGAGACACTTTTTCTCTGCTTTCTCAGTATGTTTCCTAGTGCCGGTTTGAAGTTCCTGCAGTTTTCACTGTAAAACCGAGTTGGAGCATGTACCTCACCATATATATGTATGGAATGGAGTTTGCAACTGAAAATAAACTTTGTGTTCCCAACAAGCTAGGTGAAGGACGGCTTTCACACACACTTATCTCTCGGAACTGAGTATGTGGAGAGACGTTCGTTCATCTAGCACCAGGGGAATGGGTTGGAGGAGACACTTTTTCTCTGCTTTCTCTGTCTGTTTATTAGTGCCGGGTTGAAGTTCCTGCAGTTTTCACTGTAAAACCGAGTTGGAGCTAGTACCTCCCCATATATATGTAAGGAATGGAGTTTGCAACTGAAAAAAACTTTGTGTTCCCAACAATCTAGGTGAAGGTAGGCTTTCACACACACATCACTCAGAACTGAGCAAGTGGAGAGACGTTCGTTCATCTAGCACCAAGGGAACGGGTTGCAGGAGACACTTTTTCTCTGTTTTCTCAGTCTGTTTCCTAGTGCCGGTTTGAAGTTCCTGCAGTTTACACTGTAAAACCGAGTTGGAGAATGTACCTCCCCATATATATGTATGGAATGGAGTTTGCAACTGAAAAGAAACTTTGTGTTCCCAACAAGCTAGTTGAAGGACGGCTTTCAAACACACTTATCTCTCAGAACTGAGTATGTGGAGAGACGTTCGTTCATCTAGCACCAGGGGAACGGGTTGGAAGAGACACTTTTTCTCTGCTTTCTCAGCCTGTTTCCTAGTGCCGGTTTGAAGTTCCTGCAGTTTTCACTGTAAATCCGAGTTGGAGCTGGTACCTCCCCATGTATATATATGGATTGGAGTTTGCACCTGAAAAGAAAATTTTTGTTACCAACAAGTTAGTTGAAGGACGGCTTTCACACACACTTATCTATCAGAACTGAGCAAGTGGAGAGACGTTCGTTCATCTAGCACCAAGGGAACGGGTTGCATTAGACACTTTTTCTCTGCTTTCTCAGTATGTTTCCTAGTGCCGGTTTGAAGTTCCTGCAGTTTTCACTGTAAAACCGAATTGGAGAATGTACCTCCCCATATATATGTATGGAATGGAGTTTGCAACTGAAAAGAAACTTTGTGTTCCCAACAAGCTAGGTGAAGGACGGCTTTCAAACACACTTATCTCTCGGAACTGAGTATGTGGAGAGACGTTCGTTCATCTAGCACCAGGGGAAGGGGTTGGAGGAGACACTTTTTCTCTGCATTCTCAGTCTGTTTATTAGTGCCAGTTTGAAGTTCCTGCAGTTTTCACTGTAAATCCGAGTTGGAGCTGGTACCATCCCATGTATATTTATGGAATGGAGTTTGCACCTGAAAAGAAAATTTGTGTTCCCAACAAGTTAGTTGAAGGACGGCTTTCACACACAATTATCTCTCAGAACTGAGCAAGTGGAGAGACGTTCGTTCATCTAGCACCAAGGGAACGGGTTGCAGGAGACACTTTTTCTCTGCTTTCTCAGTCTCTTTCCTAGTGCCGGTTTGAAGTTCCTGCAGTTTTCACTGTAAATCCGAGTTGTAGAATGTACCTCCCCATATATATGTATGGAATGGAGTTTGCAACTGAAAAGAAACTTTGTGTTCCCAACAAGCTACGTGAAGGACGACTTTCACACACACTTATCTCTCAAAACTGAGCAAGTGGAGAGACGTTCGTTCATCTAGCACCAAGGGAACGGGTTGCAGGAGACACTTTTTCTCTGCATTCTCAGTCTGTTTCCTAGTGCCGGTTTGAAGTTCCTGCAGTTTTCACTGTAAAACCGAGTTGGAGAATGTACCTCCCCATATATATGTATGGAATGGAGTTTGCAACTGAAAAGAAACTTTGTGTTCCCAACAAGCTAGTTGAAGGACGGCTTTCAAACACACTTATCTCTCAGAACTGAGTATGTGGAGAGACGTTCGTTCATCTAGCACCAGGGGAACGGGTTGGAAGAGACACTTTTTCTCTGCTTTTTCAGTCTGTTTCCTAGTGCCGGTTTGAAGTTCCTGGAGTTTTTACTGTAAAACCGAGTTGGAGCCTGTACCTCCCCATGTATATGTATGGAATGGAGTTTGCAAGTGAAAAGAAACTTTGTGTTCCCAACAAGCTAGGTGAAGGACGGCTTTCACACACACTTATCTCTCAGAACTGAGTATGTGGAGAGACGTTCGTTGATCTAGCACCAGGGGAACGTGTTGGAGGAGACACATTTTCTCTGCTTTCTCCGTCTGATTATTAGTGCCGGTTTGAAGTTCCTGCATTTTTCACTGTAAATACGAGTTGGAGCTGGTACCTCCCCATGTATATGTATGGAATGGAGTTTGCAACTGAAAAGAAACTTTGTGTTCCCTACAAGTTAGTTGAAGGACGGCTTTCACACACTTATCTCTCAGAACTGAGCAAGTGGAGAGACGTTCGTTCATCTAGCACCAAGGGAACGGGTTGCAGGAGACACATTTTCTCTGCTTTCTCAGTCTGTTTCCTAGTGCCGTTTTGAAGTTCCTGCAGTTTTCACTGTAAAACCGAGTTGGAGCCTGTACCTCCCCATATACATGTATGGAATGGAGTTTGCAACTGAAAAGAAACTTTGTCTTCCCAACAAGCTATTTGAAGGACGGCTTTCAAACACATTTATCTCTCAGAACTGAGTATGTGGAGAGACGTTCGTTCATCTAGCACCAGGGGAACGGGTTGGAAGAGACACTTTTTCTCTGCTTTCTCAGTCTGTTTATTAGTGCCGCTTGGAAGTTCCTGCAATTTTCACTGTAAATCCGAGTTGGAGCTGTTACCTCCCCATGTATATGTATGGATTGGAGTTTGCAACTGAAAAGAAACTTTGTGTTCCCAACAAGTTAGTTGAAGGACGGCTTTCACACACACTTATCTCTCAGAACTGAGCAAGTGGAGAGACGTTCGTTCATCTAGCACCAAGGGAACGGGTTGCAGGGGACACTTTTTCTCTGCTTTCTCAGTCTGTTTCCTAGTGCCGGTTTGAAGTTCCTGCAGTTTTCACTGTAAAACCGAGTTGGAGCTAGTACCTCCCCATATATATGTAAGGAATGGAGTTTGCAACTGGAAAGTAACTTTGTGTTCCCAACAAGCTAGGTGAAGGACGGCTTTCACACACACTTATCTCTCAGAACTGAGCAAGTGGAGAGGCGTTCGTTCATCTAGCACCAAGGGAACGGGTTGCAGGAGACACTTTTTCTCTGCTTTCTCAGTCTGTTTCCTAGTGCCGGTTTGAAGTTCCTGCAGTTTACACAGTAAAACCGAGTTGGAGCATGTACCTCACCATATATATGTATGGAATGGAGTTTGCAACTGAAAATAAACTTTGTGTTCCCAACCAGCTAGGTGAAGGACGGCTTTCAAACACACTTATCTCTCAGAACTGAGTATGTGGAGAGACGTTCGTTCATCTAGCACCAGGGGAACGGGTTGGAGGAGACACTTTTTCTCTGCTTTCTCAGTATGTTTATTAGTGCCGGGTTGAAGTTCCTGCAATTTCCACTGTAAATCCGAGTTGGAGCTGGTACCTCCCCATGTATATGTATGGAATGGAGTTTGCAACTGAAAAGAAACTTTGTGTTCCCAACAAGTTACTTGAAGGACGGCTTTCACACACAATTCTCTCTCAGAACTGAGCAAGTGGAGAGACGTTCGTTCATCTAGCACCAAGGGAACGGGTTGCAGGGGACACTTTTTCTCTGCTTTCTCAGTCTGTTTCCTAGTGCCTGTTTGAAGTTCCTGCAGTTTTCACTGTAAAACCGAGTTGGAGCTAGTACCTCACCATATATATGTAAGGAATGGAGTTTGCAACTGAAAAGAAACTTTGTGTTCCCAACAAGCTAGGTGAAGGACGGCTTTCACACACACTTATCTCTCAGAACTGAGCAAGTGGAGAGACGTTCGTTCATCTAGCACCAAGGGAACGGGTTGCAGGAGACACTTTTTCTCTGCTTTCTCAGTCTCTTTCCTAGTGCCGGTTTGAAGTTCCTGCAGTTTTCACTGTAAATCCGAGTTGTAGAATGTACCTCCCCATATATATGTATGGAATGGAGTTTGCAACTGAAAAGAAACTTTGTGTTCCCAACAAGCTACGTGAAGGACGACTTTCACACACACTTATCTCTCAAAACTGAGCAAGTGGAGAGACGTTCGTTCATCTAGCACCAAGGGAACGGGTTGCAGGAGACACTTTTTCTCTGCATTCTCAGTCTGTTTCCTAGTGCCGGTTTGAAGTTCCTGCAGTTTTCACTGTAAAACCGAGTTGGAGAATGTACCTCCCCATATACATGTATGGAATGGAGTTTGCAACTGAAAAGAAACTTTGTGTTCCCAACAAGCTAGTTGAAGGACGGCTTTCAAACACACTTATCTCTCAGAACTGAGTATGTGGAGAGACGTTCGTTCATCTAGCACCAGGGGAACGGGTTGGAAGAGACACTTTTTCTCTGCTTTTTCAGTCTGTTTCCTAGTGCCGGTTTGAAGTTCCTGGAGTTTTTACTGTAAAACCGAGTTGGAGCCTGTACCTCCCCATGTATATGTATGGAATGGAGTTTGCAACTGAAAAGAAACTTTGTGTTCCCAACAAGCTAGGTGAAGGACGGCTTTCACACACACTTATCTATCAGAACTGAGTATGTGGAGAGACGTTCGTTGATCTAGCACCAGGGGAACGTGTTGGAGGAGACACATTTTCTCTGCTTTCTCCGTCTGATTATTAGTGCCGGTTTGAAGTTCCTGCATTTTTCACTGTAAATACGAGTTGGAGCTGGTACCTCCCCATGTATATGTATGGAATGGAGTTTGCAACTGAAAAGAAACTTTGTGTTCCCTACAAGTTAGTTGAAGGACGGCTTTCACACACTTATCTCTCAGAACTGAGCAAGTGGAGAGACGTTCGTTCATCTAGCACCAAGGGAACGGGTTGCAGGAGACACATTTTCTCTGCTTTCTCAGTCTGTTTCCTAGTGCCGTTTTGAAGTTCCTGCAGTTTTCACTGTAAAACCGAGTTGGAGCCTGTACCTCCCCATATACATGTATGGAATGGAGTTTGCAACTGAAAAGAAACTTTGTCTTCCCAACAAGCTAGTTGAAGGACGGCTTTCAAACACACTTATCTCTCAGAACTGAGTATGTGGAGAGACGTTCGTTCATCTAGCACCAGGGGAACGGGTTGGAAGAGACACTTTTTCTCTGCTTTCTCAGTCTGTTTATTAGTGCCGGTTGGAAGTTCCTGCAATTTTCACTGTAAATCCGAGTTGGAGCTGTTACCTCCCCATGTATATGTATGGATTGGAGTTTGCAACTGAAAAGAAACTTTGTGTTCCCAACAAGTTAGTTGAAGGACGGCTTTCACACACACTTATCTCTCAGAACTGAGCAAGTGGAGAGACGTTCGTTCATCTAGCACCAAGGGAACGGGTTGCAGGGGACACTTTTTCTCTGCTTTCTCAGTCTGTTTCCTAGTGCCGGTTTGAAGTTCCTGCAGTTTTCACTGTAAAACCGAGTTGGAGCTAGTACCTCCCCATATATATGTAAGGAATGGAGTTTGCAACTGGAAAGTAACTTTGTGTTCCCAACAAGCTAGGTGAAGGACGGCTTTCACACACACTTATCTCTCAGAACTGAGCAAGTGGAGAGACGTTCGTTCATCTAGCACCAAGGGAACGGGTTGCAGGAGACACTTTTTCTCTGCTTTCTCAGTCTGTTTCCTAGTGCCGGTTTGAAGTTCCTGCAGTTTACACAGTAAAACCGAGTTGGAGCATGTACCTCACCATATATATGTATGGAATGGAGTTTGCAACTGAAAAGAAACTTTGTGTTCCCAACAAGCTAGTTGAAGGACGGCTTTCACACACACTTATCTCTGAGAACTGAGTATGTGGAGAGACGTTCGTTCATCTAGCACCAGGGGAACGGGTTGGAGGAGACACTTTTTCTCTGCTTTCTCAGTCTGTTTATTAGTGCCGGGTTGAAGTTCCTGCAATTTTCACTGTAAATCCAAGTTGGAGCTGGTACCTCCCCATGTATATGTATGGAATGGAGTTTGCAACTGAAAAGAAACTTTGTGTTCCCAACAAGTTACTTGAAGGACGGCTTTCACACACACTTATCTCTCAGAACTGAGCAAGTGGAGAGACGTTCGTTCATCTAGCACCAAGGGAACGGGTTGCAGGGGACACTTTTTCTCTGCTTTCTCAGTCTGTTTCCTAGTGCCTGTTTGAAGTTCCTGCAGTTTTCACTGTAAAACCGAGTTGGAGCTAGTACCTCCCCATATATATGTAAGGAATGGAGTTTGCAACTGAAAAGAAACTTTGTGTTCCCAACAAGCTAGTTGAAGGACGGCTTTCACACACACTTATCTCTCAGAACTGAGCAAGTGGAGAGACGTTCGTTCATCTAGCACCAAGGGAACGTGTTGCAGGAGACACTTTTTCTCTGCTTTCTCAGTCTCTTTCCTAGTGCCGGTATGAAGTTCCTGCAGTTTTCACTGTAAATCCGAGTTGGAGAATGTACCTCCCCATATATATGTATGGAATGGAGTTTGCAACTGAAAAGAAAGTTTGTGTTCCCAACAAGCTAGGTGAAGGACGGCTTTCACACACACTTATCTCTCAAAACTGAGCAAGTGGAGAGACGTTCGTTCATCTAGCACCAAGGGAACGGGTTGCAGGAGACACTTTTTCTCTGCTTTCTCAGTATGTTTCCTAGTGCCGGTTTGAAGTTCCTGCAGTTTTCACTGTAAAACCGAGTTGGAGAATGTACCTCCCCATATATATGTATGGAATGGAGTTTGCAACTGAAAAGAAACTTTGTGTTCCCAACAAGCTAGTTGAAGGACGGCTTTCAAACACACTTATCTCTCAGAACTGAGTATGTGGAGAGACGTTCGTTCATCTAGCACCAGGGGAACGGGTTGGAGGAGACACTTTTTCTCTGCTTTTTCAGTCTGTTTCCTAGTGCCGGTTTGAAGTTCCTGGAGTTTATACTGTAAAACCGAGTTGGAGCCTGTACCTCCCCATGTATATGTATGGAATGGGGTTTGCAACTGAAAAGAAACTTTGTGTTCCCAACAAGCTAGGTGAAGGACGGCTTTCACACACACTTATCTCTCAGAACTGAGTATGTGGAGAGACGTTCGTTCATCTAGCACCAGGGGAATGGGTTGGAGGAGACACTTTTTCTCTGCTTTCTCAGTCTGTTTATTAGTGCCGGGTTGAAGTTCCTGTAGTTTTCACTGTAAAACCGAGTTGGAGCTAGTACCTCCCCATATATATGTAAGGAATGGTGTTTGCAACTGAAAAAAACTTTGTGTTCCCAACAATCTAGGTGAAGGACGGCTTTCACACAAACATCTCTCAGAACTGAGCAAGTGGAGAGACGTTCGTTCATCTAGCACCAGGGGAACGGGTTGCAGGAGACACATTTTCTCTGCTTTCTCAGTCTGTTTCCTAGTGCCGTTTTGAAGTTCCTGCAGTTTTCACTGTAAAACAGAGTTGGAGCCTGTACCTCCCCATATATATGTATTGAATGGAGTTTACAACTGAAAAGAAACTTTGTCTTCCCAACAAGCTAGTTGAAGGACGGCTTTCAAACACACTTATCTCTCAGAACTGAGTATGTGGAGAGACGTTCGTTCATCTAGCACCAGTGGAACGGGTTGGAAGAGACACTTTTTCTCTGCTTTATCAGTCTGTTTATTAGTGCCGGTTTGAAGTTCCTGCAGTTTTCACTGTAAAACCGAGTTGGAGCATGTACCTCACCATATATATGTATGGAATGGAGTTTGCAACTGAAAATAAACTTTGTGTTCCCAACAAGCTAGGTGAAGGACAGCTTTCACACACACTTATCTCTCAGAACTGAGTATGTGGAGAGACGTTCGTTCATCTAGCACCAGGGGAATGGGTTGGAGGAGACACTTTTTCTCTGCATTCTCAGTCTGTTTATTAGTGCCGGGTTGAAGTTCCTGCAGTTTTCACTGTAAAACCGAGTTGGAGCTAGTACCTCCCCATATATATGTAAGTAATGGAGTTTGCAACTGGAAAGTAACTTTGTGTTCCCAACAAGCTAGGTGAAGGATGGCTTTCACACACACTTATCTCTCAGAACTGAGCAAGTGGAGAGACGTTCGTTCATCTAGCACCAAGGGAACGGGTTGCAGGAGACACTTTTTCTCTGTTTCTAATTCTTTTTCCTAGTGCCGGTTTGAAGTTCCTGCAGTTTTCACTGTAAAACCGAGGTGGAGCTAGTTCCTCCACATATATATGTATGGAATGGAGTTTGCAACTGAAAAGAAACTTTGTGTTCCCAACAAGCTAGTTGAAGGACGGCTTTCACACACACTTATCTCTCAGAACTGAGTATGTGGAGAGACGTTCGTTCATCTAGCACCAGGGGAACGGGTTGGAGGAGACACTTTTTCTCTGCTTTCTCAGTCTGTTTATTAGTGCCGGTTTGAAGTTCCTGCAGTTTTCACTGTAAATCCGAGTTGGAGCTGGTACCTCCCCATGTATATATATGGAATGGAGTTTGCACCTGAAAAGAAAATTTGCGTTCCCAACAAGTTAGTTGAAGGACGGATTTCACACACAATTATCTCTCAGAACTGAGCAAGTGGAGAGACGTTCGTTCATCTAGCACCAAGGGAACGGGTTGCAGGAGACACTTTTTCTCTGCTTTCTCAGTCTGTTTCCTAGTGCCGGTTTGAAGTTCCTGCAGTTTTCACTGTAAAACCGAGTTGGAGAATGTACATCCCCTTATATATGTATGGAATGGAGTTTGCAACTGAAAAGAAACTTTGTGTTCCCAACAAGCTAGTTGAAGAACGGCTTTCAAACACACTTATCTTTGAGAACTGAGTATGTGGAGAGACGTTCGTTCATCTAGCACCAGGGGAACGGGTTGGAGGAGACACTTTTTCTCTGGTTTATCAGTCTGTTTATTAGTGCCGGTTTGAAGTTCCTGCAGTTTTCACTGTAAATCCGAGTTGGAGCTGGTACCTCCCCATGTATATATATGGAATGGAGTTTGCAACTGAAAAGAAAATTTGTGTTCCAAACAAGTTAGTTGAAGGACGACTTTCACACACACTTATCTCTCAGAACTGAGCAAGTGGAGAGACGTTCGTTCATCTAGCACCAAGGGAATGGGTTGCAGGAGACACTTTTTCTCTGCTTTCTCAGTCTGTTTCCTAGTGCCGGGTTGAAGTTCCTGCAGTTTTCACTGTAAAACCGTGTTGGAGCTAGTACCTCCCCATATATATGTAAGGAATGGAGTTTGCAACTGAAAAAAAGTTTGTGTTCCCAACAATCTAGGTGAAGGACGGCTTTCACACACACATCTCTCAGAACTGAGCAAGTGGAGAGACGTTCGTTCATCTAGCACCAGGGGAACGGGTTGCAGGAGACACATTTTCTCTGCTTTCTCAGTCTGTTTCCTAGTGCCGTTTTGAAGTTCCTGCAGTTTTCACTGTAAAACCGAGTTGGAGCCTGTACCTCCCCATATATATGTATGGAATGGAGTTTGCAACTGAAAAGAAACTTTGTCTTCCCAACAAGCTAGTTGAAGGACGGCTTTCAAACACACTTATCTCTCAGAACTGAGTATGTGGAGAGACGTTCGTTCATCTAGCACCAGGGGAACGGGTTGGAAGAGACACTTTTTCTCTGCTTTATCAGTCTGTTTATTAGTGCCGGTTGGAAGTTCCTGCAAATTTCACTGTAAATCCGAGTTGGAGCTGTTACCTCCCCATGTATATGTATGGAATGGAGTTTGCAACTGAAAAGAAACTTTGTGTTCCCAACAAGCTAGGTGAAGGACGGCTTTCACACACACTTATCTCTCAGAACTGAGCAAGTGGAGAGACGTTCGTTCATCTAGCACCAAGGGAACGGGTTGCAGGAGACACTTTTTCTCTGCCTTCTCAGTCTGTTTCCTAGTTCCGGTTTGAAGTTCCTGCAGTTTTCACTGTAAAACCGAGTTGGAGCATGTACCTCACCATATATATGTATGGAATGGAGTTTGCAACTGAAAATAAACTTTGTGTTCACAACAAGCTAGGTGAAGGACGGCTTTCACACACACTTATCTCTCAGAACTGAGTATGTGGAGAGACGTTCGTTCATCTAGCACCAGGGGAATGGGTTGTAGGAGACACTTTTTCTCTGCTTTCTCAGTCTGTTTATTAGTGCCGGGTTGAAGTTCCTGCAGTTTTCACTGTAAAACCGAGTTGGAGCTAGTATCTCCCCATATATATGTAAAAATGGAGTTTGCAACTGAAAAAAACTTTTTGTTCCCAACAATCTAGGTGAAGGACGGCTTTCACACACACATCTCTCAGAACTGAGCAAGTGGAGAGACTTTCGTTCATCTAGCACAAAGGGAGCGGGTTGCAGGAGATATTTTTTCTCTGTTTCTAATTCTTTTTCCTAGTGCCGGTTTGAAGTTCCTGCAGTTTTCACTGTAAAACCGAGTTGGAGCTAGTACCTCCACATATATATGTATGGAATGGAGTTTGAAACTGAAAAGAAACTTTGTGTTCCCAACAAGCTAGTTGAAGGACGGCTTTCACACACACTTATCTCTCAGAACTGAGTATGTGGAGAGACGTTCGTTCATCTAGCACCAGGGGAACGGGTTGGAGGAGACACTTTTTCTCTGCTTTCTCAGTCTGTTTATTAGTGCCGGTTTGAAGTTCCTGCAGTTTTCACTGTAAATCCGAGTTGGAGCTGGTACCTCCCCTTGTATATATATGGAATGGAGTTTGCACCTGAAAAGAAAATTTGCGTTCCCAACAAGTTAGTTGAAGGACGGATTTCACACACAATTATCTCTCAGAACTGAGCAAGTGGAGAGACGTTCGTTCATCTAGCACCAGGGGAACGGGTTGGAAGAGACACTTTTTCTCTGCTTTATCAGTCTGTTTATTAGTGCCGGTTTGAAGTTCCTGCAGTTTTCACTGTAAAACCGAGTTGGAGCATGTACCTCACCATATATATGTATGGAATGGAGTTTGCAACTGAAAATAAACTTTGTGTTCCCAACAAGTTAGTTGAAGGACGGATTTCACACACAATTATCTCTCAGAACTGAGCAAGTGGAGAGACGTTCGTTCATCTAGCACCAGGGGAACGGGTTGGAAGAGACACTTTTTCTCTGCTTTATCAGTCTGTTTATTAGTGCCGGTTTGAAGTTCCTGCAGTTTTCACTGTAAAACCGAGTTGGAGCATGTACCTCACCATATATATGTATGGAATGGAGTTTGCAACTGAAAATAAACTTTGTGTTCCCAACAAGCTAGGTGAAGGACGGCTTTCACACACACTTATCCCTGAGAACTGAGTATGTGGAGAGACGTTCGTTCATCTAGCACCAGGGGAACGGGTTGGAGGAGACACTTTTTCTCTGCTTTCTCAGTCTGTTTATTAGTGCCGGTTTGAAGTTCCTGCAGTTTTGACTGTAAATCTGATTTGGAGCTTGTACCTCCCCATGTATATGTATGGAATGGAGTTTGCAACTGAAAAGAAACTTTGTGTTCCCAACAAGTTAGTTGAAGGACGGCTTTCACACACACTTATCTCTCAGAACTGAGCAAGTGGAGAGACGTTCGTTCATCTAGCACCAAGGGAACGGGTTGCAGGAGACACATTTTCTCTGCTTTCTCAGTCTGTTTCCTAGTGCCGGTTTGAAGTTCCTGCAGTTTTCACTGTAAAACCGTGTTGGAGCTAGTACCTCCCCATATATATGTAAGGAGTGGAGTTTGCAACTGAAAAGAAACTTTGTTTTCCCAAGAAGCTAGGTTAAGGACGGCTTTCACACACACTTATCTCTCACAACTGAGCAAGTGGAGAGACGTTCGTTCATCTAGCACCAAGGGAACGGGTTGCAGGAGACACTTTTTCTCTGCTTTCTCAGTCTGTTTCCTAGTGCCGGTTTGAAGTTCCTGCAGTTTTCACTGTAAAACCGAGTTGGAGAATGTACCTCCCCATATATATGTATGGAATGGAGTTTGCAACTGAAAAGAAACTTTGTGTTCCCAACAAGCTAGGTGAAGTACGGCTTTCACACACACTTATCTCTCAGAACTGAGCAAGTGGAGAGACGTTCGTTCATCTAGCACCAAGGGAACGGGTTGCAGGAGACACTTTTTCTCTGCTTTCTCAGTCTGTTTCCTAGTGCCGGTTTGAAGTTCCTGGAGTTTTCACTGAAAAACCGAGTTGGAGCCTGTACCTCCCCATATATATGTATGAAATGGAATTTGCAACTGAAAAGAAACTGTGTGTACCCAACAAGCTAGGTGAAGGACGGCTTTCACACACACTTATCTCTGAGAACTGAGTATGTGGAGAGACGTTCGTTCATCTAGCACCAGGGGAACGGGTTGGAGGAGTCACTTTTTCTCTGCTTTCTCAGTCTGTTTATTAGTGCCGGTTTGAAGTTCCTGCCATTTTCACTGTAAATCCGAGTTGGAGCTGCTACCTCCCCATATATATGTATGGAATGGAGTTTGCAACTGAAAAGAAACTTTGTGTTCCCAACAAGTTAGTTGAAGGACGGCTTTCACACACACTTATCTCTCAGAACTGAGCAAGTGGAGAGACGTTCGTTCATCTAGTACCAAAGGAACGGGTTGCAGGAGACACTTTTTCTCTGCTTTCTCAGTCTGTTTCCTAGTGCCGGTTTGAAGTTCCTGCAGTTTTCACTGTAAAACCGATTTGGAGCTAGTACCTCCCCATATATATGTAAGGAATGGAGTTTGCAACTGAAAAGAAACTTTGTGTTCCCAACAAGCTAGGTTAAGGACGGCTTTCACACACACTTATCTCTCAGAACTGAGCAAGTGGAGAGACGTTCGTTCATCTAGCACCAAGGGAACGGGTTGCAGGAGACACTTTTTCTCTGCTTTCTCAGTCTGTTTCCTAGTGCCGGTTTGAAGTTCCTGCAGTTTTCACTATAAAACCGAGTTGGAGAATGTACCTCCCAATATATATGTATGAAATGGAGTTTGCAACTGAAAAGAAACTTTGTGTTCCCAACAAGCTAGGTGAAGGACGGCTTTCACACACACTTATCTCTCAGAACTGAGCAAGTGGAGAGACGTTCGTTCATCTAGCACCAAGGGAACGGGTTGCAGGAGACACTTTTTCTCTGCTTTCTCAGTCTGTTTCCTAGTGCCGGTTTGAAGTTCCTGCAGTTTTCACTGTAAAACCGAGTTGGAGAATGTACCTCCCCATATATATGTATGGAATGGAGTTTGCAACTGAAAAGAAACTTTGTGTTCCCAACAAGCTAGTTGAAGGACGGCTTTCAAACACACTTTTCTCTCAGAACTGAGTATGTGGAGAGACGTTCGTTCATCTAGCACCAGGGGAACGGGTTGGAGGAAACACTTTTTCTCTTCTTTTTTAGTCTGTTTCCTAGTGCCGGTTTGAAGTTCCTGGAGTTTTCACTGTAAAACCGAGTTGGAGCCTGTACCTCCCCATATATATGTATGGAATGGAATTTGCAACTGAAAAGAAACTTTGTGTACCCAACAAGCTAGGTGAAGGACGGCTTTCACACACACTTATCTCTGAGAACTGAGTATGTGGAGAGACGTTCGTTCATCTAGCACCAGGGGAACGGGTTGGAGGAGTCACTTTTTCTCTGCTTTCTCAGTCTGTTTATTAGTGCCGGTTTGAAGTTCCTGCAATTTTCACTGTAAATCCGAGTTGGAGCTGGTACCTCCCCATGTATATGTATGGAATGGAGTTTGCAACTGAAAAGAAACTTTGTGTTCCCAACAAGTTAGTTGAAGGACGGCTTTCACACACACATATCTCTCAGAACTGAGCAAGTGGAGAGACGTTCGTTCATCTAGAACCAAGGGAACGGGTTGCAGGAGACACTTTTTCTGTGCTTTCTCAGTCTGTTTCCTAGTGCCGGTTTGAAGTTCCTGCAGTTTTCACTGTGAAACCGAGTTGGAGCCTGTACCTCCCCATATATATGTAAGGAATGGAGTTTGCAACTGAAAAGAAACTTTGTGTTCCCAACAAGCTAGTTGAAGGACGGCTTTCAAACACACTTATCTCTCAGAACTGAGTATGTGGAGAGACGTTCGTTCATCTAGCACCAGGGGAACGGGTTGGAGGAGACACTTTTTCTCTGCTTTCTCAGTCTGTTTCCTAGTGCCGGTTTGAAGTTCCTGCAGTTTTCACTGTAAAACCGAGTTGGAGAATGTACCTCCCCATATATATGTATGGAATAGAGTTTGCAACTGAAAAGAAACTTTGTGTTCCCAACAAGCTAGGTGAAGGACGTCTTTCACACACACTTATCTCTCAGAACTGAGCAAGTGGAGAGACGTTCGTTCATCTAGCACCAAGAGAACGGGTTGCAGGAGACACTTTTTCTCTGCTTTCTCAGTTTGTTTATTAGTGCCGGTTTGAAGTTCCTGCAGTTTTCACTGTAAAACCGAGTTGGAGAATGTACCTCCCCATATATATGTATGGAATGGAGTTTGCAACTGAAAAGAAACTTTGTGTTCCCAACAAGCTAGTTGAAGGACGGCTTTCAAACACACTTATCTCTGAGAACTGAGTATGTGGAGAGACGTTCGTTCATCTAGCACCAGGGGAACGGGTTGGAGGAGACACTTTTTCTCTGTTTTTCAGTCTGTTTCCTAGTGCCGGTTTGAAGTTCCTGGAGTTTTCACTGTAAAACCGAGTTGGAGCCTGTACCTCCCCATATATATGTATGGAATGGAATTTGCAACTGAAAAGAAACTTTGTGTACCCAACAAGCTAGGTGAAGGACGGCTTTCACACACACTTATCTCTGAGAACTGAGTATGTGGAGAGACGTTCGTTCATCTAGCACCAGGGGAACGGGTTGGAGGAGTCACTTTTTCTCTGCTTTCTCAGTCTGTTTATTAGTGCTGGTTTGAAGTTCCTGACATTTTCACTGTAAATCCGAGTTGGAGCTGGTACCTCCCCATGTATATGTATGGAATGGATTTTGCAACTGAAAAGAAACTTTGTGTTCCCAACATGTTAGTTGAAGGACGGCTTTCACACACACTTATCTCTCAGAACTGAGCAAGTGGAGAGACGTTCGTTCATCTAGCACCAAGGGAACGGGTTGCAGGAGACACTTTTTCTCTGCTTTCTCAGTCTTTTTCCTAGTGCCGGTTTGAAGTTCCTGCAGTTTTCACTGTAAAACCTAGTTGGAGCTAGTACCTCCCCATATATATGTAAGGAATGGAGTTTGCAACTGAAAAGAAACTTTGTGTTCCCAACAAGCTATGTGAAGGACGGCTTTCACACACACTTATCTCTCAGAACTGAGCAAGTGGAGAGACGTTCGTTCATCTAGCACCAAGGGAACGGGTTGCAGGAGACACTTTTTCTCTGCTTTCTCAGTCTGTTTCCTAGTGCCGGTTTGAAGTTCCTGCAGTTTTCACTATAAAACCGAGTTGGAGAATGTACCTCCCCATGTATATGTATGGAATGGAGTTTGCAACGGAAAAGAAACTTTGTGTTCCCAACAAACTATGTGAAGGACGGCTTTCACACACACTTATCTCTCAGAACTGAGCAAGTGGAGAGACGTTCGTTCATCTAGCACCAAGGGAACGGGTTGCAGGGGACACTTTTTCTCTGCTTTCTCAGTCTGTTTCCTAGTGCCGGTTTGAAGTTCCTGCAGTTTTCACTGTAAAACCGAGTTGGAGAATGTACCTCCCCATATATATGTATGGAATGGAGTTTGCAACTGAAAAGAAACTTTGTGTTCCCAACAAGCTAGTTGAAGGACTGCTTTCAAACACACTTATCTCTCAGAACTGAGTATGTGGAGAGACGTTCGTTCATCTAGCACCAGGGGAACGGGTTGGAGGAGACACTTTTTCTCTGCTTTTTTAGTCTGTTTCCTAGTGCCGGTTTGAAGTTCCTGGAGTTTTCACTGTAAAACCGAGTTGGAGCCTTTACCTCCCCATATATATGTATGGAATGGAATTTGCAACTGAAAAGAAACTTTGTGTACCCAACAAGCTAGGTGAAGGACGGCTTTCACACACATTTATCTCTGAGAACTGAGTATGTGGAGAGACGTTCGTTCATCTAGCACCAGGGGAACGGGTTGGAGGAGTCACTTTTTCTCTGCTTTCTCAGTCTGTTTATTAGTGCCGGTTTGAAGTTCCTGCCATTTTTACTGTAAATCCGATTTGGAGCTGGTACCTCCCCATGTATATGTATGGAATGGAGTTTGCAACTGAAAAGAAACTTTGTGTTCCCAACAAGTTAGTTGAAGGACGGCTTTCACACACACATATCTCTCAGAACTGAGC
This sequence comes from Camelus bactrianus, assembly GCF_048773025.1. Taxonomy (NCBI): domain Eukaryota; kingdom Metazoa; phylum Chordata; class Mammalia; order Artiodactyla; family Camelidae; genus Camelus; species Camelus bactrianus. The sequence goes on along the minus strand of NC_133542.1, from coordinate 79,026,082 downwards.
AAGTGGAGAGACGTTCGTTCATCTAGCACCAAGGGAACGGGTTGCAGGACACACTTTTTCTGTGCTTTCTCAGTCTGTTTCCTAGTGCCGGTTTGAAGTTCCTGCAGTTTTCAATGTGAAACCGAGTTGGAGCCTGTACCTCCCCATATATATGTATGGAATGGAATTTGCAACTGAAAAGAAACTTTGTGTACCCAACAAGCTAGGTGAAGGACGGATTTCACACACACTTATGTCTGAGAACTGAGTATGTGGAGAGACGTCCGTTCATCTAGCACCAGGGGAACGGGTTGGAGGAGACACTTTTTCTCTGCTTTCTCAGTCTGTTTATTAGTGCCGGTTTGAAGTTCCTGCAATTTTCACTGTAAATCCGAGTTGGAGCTGGTACCTCCCCATGTATATGTATGGAATGGAGTTTGCAACTGAAAAGAAACTTTGTGTTCCCATCAAGTTAGTTGAAGGACGGCTTTCAAACACACATATCTCTCAGAACTGAGCAAGTGGAGAGACGTTCGTTCATCTAGCACCAAGGGAACGGGTTGCAGGAGACACTTTTTCTGTGCTTTCTCAGTCTGTTTCCTAGTGCCGGTTTGAAGTTCCTGCAGTTTTCACTATAAAACCGAGTTGGAGAATGTACCTCCCCATATATATGTATGGAATGGAGTTTGCAACTGAAAAGAAACTTTGTGTTCCCAACAAGCTAGGTGAAGGACGGCTTTCACACACACTTATCTCTCAGAACTGAGCAAGTGGAGAGACGTTCGTTCATCTAGCACCAAGGGAACGGGTTGCAGGAGACACTTTTTCTCTGCTTTCTCAGTCTGTTTCCTAGTGCCGGTTTGAAGTTCCTGCAGTTTTCACTGTAAAACCGAGTTGGAGAATGTACCTCCCCATATATATGTATGGAATGGAGTTTGCAACTGAAAAGAAACTTTGTGTTCCCAACAAGCTAGTTGAAGGACGGCTTTCAAACACACTTATCTCTCAGAACTGAGTATGTGGAGAGACGTTCGTTCATCTAGCACCAGGGGAACGGGTTGGAGGAGACACTTTTTCTCTGCTTTTTAGTCTGTTTGCTAGTGCCGGTTTGAAGTTCCTGGAGTTTTCACTGTAAAACCGAGTTGGAGCCTGTACCTCCCCATATATATGTATGGAATGGAATTTGCAACTGAAAAGAAACTTTGTGTACCCAACAAGCTAGGTGAAGGACGGCTTTCACACATACTTATGTCTGAGAACTGAGTATGTGGAGAGACGTTCGTTCATCTAGCACCAGGGGAACGGGTTGGAGGAGTCACTTTTTCTCTGCTTTCTCAGTCTGTTTATTAGTGCCGGTTTGAAGTTCCTGCCATTTTCACTGTAAATCCGAGTTGGAGCTGGTACCTCCCCATGTATATGTATGGAATGGAGTTTGCAACTGAAAAGAAACTTTGTGTTCCCAACAAGTTAGTTGAAGGACGGCTTTCACACACACATATCTCTCAGAACTGAGCAAGTGGAGAGACGTTCGTTCATCTAGCACCAAGGGAACGGGTTGCAGGAGTCACTTTTTCTGTGCTTTCTCAGTCTGTTTCCTAGTGCCGGTTTGAAGTTCCTGCAGTTTTCACTGTAAAACCGAGTTGGAGCCTGTACCTCCCCATATATATGTATGGAATGGAGTTTGCAACTGAAAAGAAACTTTGTCTTCCCAACAAGCTAGTTGAAGGACGGCTTTCAAACACACTTATCTCTCAGAACTGAGTATGTGGAGAGACGTTCGTTCATCTAGCACCAGGGGAACGGGTTGGAAGAGACACTTTTTCTCTGCTTTATCAGTCTGTTTATTAGTGCCGGTTGGAAGTTCCTGCAAATTTCACTGTAAATCCGAGTTGGAGCTGTTACCTCCCCATGTATATGTATGGAATGGAGTTTGCAACTGAAAAGAAACTTTGTGTTCCCAACAAGCTAGGTGAAGGACGGCTTTCACACACACTTATCTCTCAGAACTGAGCAAGTGGAGAGACGTTCGTTCATCTAGCACCAAGGGAACGGGTTGCAGGAGACACTTTTTCTCTGCCTTCTCAGTCTGTTTCCTAGTTCCGGTTTGAAGTTCCTGCAGTTTTCACTGTAAAACCGAGTTGGAGCATGTACCTCACCATATATATGTATGGAATGGAGTTTGCAACTGAAAATAAACTTTGTGTTCACAACAAGCTAGGTGAAGGACGGCTTTCACACACACTTATCTCTCAGAACTGAGTATGTGGAGAGACGTTCGTTCATCTAGCACCAGGGGAATGGGTTGTAGGAGACACTTTTTCTCTGCTTTCTCAGTCTGTTTATTAGTGCCGGGTTGAAGTTCCTGCAGTTTTCACTGTAAAACCGAGTTGGAGCTAGTATCTCCCCATATATATGTAAAAATGGAGTTTGCAACTGAAAAAAACTTTTTGTTCCCAACAATCTAGGTGAAGGACGGCTTTCACACACACATCTCTCAGAACTGAGCAAGTGGAGAGACTTTCGTTCATCTAGCACAAAGGGAGCGGGTTGCAGGAGATATTTTTTCTCTGTTTCTAATTCTTTTTCCTAGTGCCGGTTTGAAGTTCCTGCAGTTTTCACTGTAAAACCGAGTTGGAGCTAGTACCTCCACATATATATGTATGAAATGGAGTTTGCAACTGAAAAGAAACTTTGTGTTCCCAACAAGCTAGTTGAAGGACGGCTTTCACACACACTTATCTCTCAGAACTGAGTATGTGGAGAGACGTTCGTTCATCTAGCACCAGGGGAACGGGTTGGAGGAGACACTTTTTCTCTGCTTTCTCAGTCTGTTTATTAGTGCCGGTTTGAAGTTCCTGCAGTTTTCACTGTAAATCCGAGTTGGAGCTGGTACCTCCCCTTGTATATATATGGAATGGAGTTTGCACCTGAAAAGAAAATTTGCGTTCCCAACAAGTTAGTTGAAGGACGGATTTCACACACAATTATCTCTCAGAACTGAGCAAGTGGAGAGACGTTCGTTCATCTAGCACCAGGGGAACGGGTTGGAAGAGACACTTTTTCTCTGCTTTATCAGTCTGTTTATTAGTGCCGGTTTGAAGTTCCTGCAGTTTTCACTGTAAAACCGAGTTGGAGCATGTACCTCACCATATATATGTAAGTAATGGAGTTTGCAACTGGAAAGTAACTTTGTGTTCCCAACAAGCTAGGTGAAGGATGGCTTTCACACACACTTATCTCTCAGAACTGAGCAAGTGGAGAGACGTTCGTTCATCTAGCACCAAGGGAACGGGTTGCAGGAGACACTTTTTCTCTGTTTCTAATTCTTTTTCCTAGTGCCGGTTTGAAGTTCCTGCAGTTTTCACTGTAAAACCGAGGTGGAGCTAGTTCCTCCACATATATATGTATGGAATGGAGTTTGCAACTGAAAAGAAACTTTGTGTTCCCAACAAGCTAGTTGAAGGACGGCTTTCACACACACTTATCTCTCAGAACTGAGTATGTGGAGAGACGTTCGTTCATCTAGCACCAGGGGAACGGGTTGGAGGAGACACTTTTTCTCTGCTTTCTCAGTCTGTTTATTAGTGCCGGTTTGAAGTTCCTGCAGTTTTCACTGTAAATCCGAGTTGGAGCTGGTACCTCCCCATGTATATATATGGAATGGAGTTTGCACCTGAAAAGAAAATTTGCGTTCCCAACAAGTTAGTTGAAGGACGGATTTCACACACAATTATCTCTCAGAACTGAGCAAGTGGAGAGACGTTCGTTCATCTAGCACCAAGGGAACGGGTTGCAGGAGACACTTTTTCTCTGCTTTCTCAGTCTGTTTCCTAGTGCCGGTTTGAAGTTCCTGCAGTTTTCACAGTAAAACCGAGTTGGAGAATGTACATCCCCTTATATATGTATGGAATGGAGTTTGCAACTGAAAAGAAACTTTGTGTTCCCAACAAGCTAGTTGAAGAACGGCTTTCAAACACACTTATCTTTGAGAACTGAGTATGTGGAGAGACGTTCGTTCATCTAGCACCAGGGGAACGGGTTGGAGGAGACACTTTTTCTCTGGTTTATCAGTCTGTTTATTAGTGCCGGTTTGAAGTTCCTGCAGTTTTCACTGTAAATCCGAGTTGGAGCTGGTACCTCCCCATGTATATATATGGAATGGAGTTTGCAACTGAAAAGAAAATTTGTGTTCCAAACAAGTTAGTTGAAGGACGACTTTCACACACACTTATCTCTCAGAACTGAGCAAGTGGAGAGACGTTCGTTCATCTAGCACCAAGGGAATGGGTTGCAGGAGACACTTTTTCTCTGCTTTCTCAGTCTGTTTCCTAGTGCCGGGTTGAAGTTCCTGCAGTTTTCACTGTAAAACCGTGTTGGAGCTAGTACCTCCCCATATATATGTAAGGAATGGAGTTTGCAACTGAAAAAAAGTTTGTGTTCCCAACAATCTAGGTGAAGGACGGCTTTCACACACACATCTCTCAGAACTGAGCAAGTGGAGAGACGTTCGTTCATCTAGCACCAGGGGAACGGGTTGCAGGAGACACATTTTCTCTGCTTTCTCAGTCTGTTTCCTAGTGCCGTTTTGAAGTTCCTGCAGTTTTCACTGTAAAACCGAGTTGGAGCCTGTACCTCCCCATATATATGTATGGAATGGAGTTTGCAACTGAAAAGAAACTTTGTCTTCCCAACAAGCTAGTTGAAGGACGGCTTTCAAACACACTTATCTCTCAGAACTGAGTATGTGGAGAGACGTTCGTTCATCTAGCACCAGGGGAACGGGTTGGAAGAGACACTTTTTCTCTGCTTTATCAGTCTGTTTATTAGTGCCGGTTGGAAGTTCCTGCAAATTTCACTGTAAATCCGAGTTGGAGCTGTTACCTCCCCATGTATATGTATGGAATGGAGTTTGCAACTGAAAAGAAACTTTGTGTTCCCAACAAGCTAGGTGAAGGACGGCTTTCACACACACTTATCTCTCAGAACTGAGCAAGTGGAGAGACGTTCGTTCATCTAGCACCAAGGGAACGGGTTGCAGGAGACACTTTTTCTCTGCCTTCTCAGTCTGTTTCCTAGTTCCGGTTTGAAGTTCCTGCAGTTTTCACTGTAAAACCGAGTTGGAGCATGTACCTCACCATATATATGTATGGAATGGAGTTTGCAACTGAAAATAAACTTTGTGTTCACAACAAGCTAGGTGAAGGACGGCTTTCACACACACTTATCTCTCAGAACTGAGTATGTGGAGAGACGTTCGTTCATCTAGCACCAGGGGAATGGGTTGTAGGAGACACTTTTTCTCTGCTTTCTCAGTCTGTTTATTAGTGCCGGGTTGAAGTTCCTGCAGTTTTCACTGTAAAACCGAGTTGGAGCTAGTATCTCCCCATATATATGTAAAAATGGAGTTTGCAACTGAAAAAAACTTTTTGTTCCCAACAATCTAGGTGAAGGACGGCTTTCACACACACATCTCTCAGAACTGAGCAAGTGGAGAGACTTTCGTTCATCTAGCACAAAGGGAGCGGGTTGCAGGAGATATTTTTTCTCTGTTTCTAATTCTTTTTCCTAGTGCCGGTTTGAAGTTCCTGCAGTTTTCACTGTAAAACCGAGTTGGAGCTAGTACCTCCACATATATATGTATGGAATGGAGTTTGCAACTGAAAAGAAACTTTGTGTTCCCAACAAGCTAGTTGAAGGACGGCTTTCACACACACTTATCTCTCAGAACTGAGTATGTGGAGAGACGTTCGTTCATCTAGCACCAGGGGAACGGGTTGGAGGAGACACTTTTTCTCTGCTTTCTCAGTCTGTTTATTAGTGCCGGTTTGAAGTTCCTGCAGTTTTCACTGTAAATCCGAGTTGGAGCTGGTACCTCCCCTTGTATATATATGGAATGGAGTTTGCACCTGAAAAGAAAATTTGCGTTCCCAACAAGTTAGTTGAAGGACGGATTTCACACACAATTATCTCTCAGAACTGAGCAAGTGGAGAGACGTTCGTTCATCTAGCACCAGGGGAACGGGTTGGAAGAGACACTTTTTCTCTGCTTTATCAGTCTGTTTATTAGTGCCGGTTTGAAGTTCCTGCAGTTTTCACTGTAAAACCGAGTTGGAGCATGTACCTCACCATATATATGTATGGAATGGAGTTTGCAACTGAAAATAAACTTTGTGTTCCCAACAAGTTAGTTGAAGGACGGATTTCACACACAATTATCTCTCAGAACTGAGCAAGTGGAGAGACGTTCGTTCATCTAGCACCAGGGGAACGGGTTGGAAGAGACACTTTTTCTCTGCTTTATCAGTCTGTTTATTAGTGCCGGTTTGAAGTTCCTGCAGTTTTCACTGTAAAACCGAGTTGGAGCATGTACCTCACCATATATATGTATGGAATGGAGTTTGCAACTGAAAATAAACTTTGTGTTCCCAACAAGCTAGGTGAAGGACGGCTTTCACACACACTTATCCCTGAGAACTGAGTATGTGGAGAGACGTTCGTTCATCTAGCACCAGGGGAACGGGTTGGAGGAGACACTTTTTCTCTGCTTTCTCAGTCTGTTTATTAGTGCCGGTTTGAAGTTCCTGCAGTTTTCACTGTAAATCTGATTTGGAGCTTGTACCTCCCCATGTATATGTATGGAATGGAGTTTGCAACTGAAAAGAAACTTTGTGTTCCCAACAAGTTAGTTGAAGGACGGCTTTCACACACACTTATCTCTCAGAACTGAGCAAGTGGAGAGACGTTCGTTCATCTAGCACCAAGGGAACGGGTTGCAGGAGACACATTTTCTCTGCTTTCTCAGTCTGTTTCCTAGTGCCGGTTTGAAGTTCCTGCAGTTTTCACTGTAAAACCGTGTTGGAGCTAGTACCTCCCCTTATATATGTAAGGAGTGGAGTTTGCAACTGAAAAGAAACTTTGTTTTCCCAAGAAGCTAGGTTAAGGACGGCTTTCACACACACTTATCTCTCAGAACTGAGCAAGTGGAGAGACGTTCGTTCATCTAGCACCAAGGGAACGGGTTGCAGGAGACACTTTTTCTCTGCTTTCTCAGTCTGTTTCCTAGTGCCGGTTTGAAGTTCCTGCAGTTTTCACTGTAAAACCGAGTTGGAGAATGTACCTCCCCATATATATGTATGGAATGGAGTTTGCAACTGAAAAGAAACTTTGTGTTCCCAACAAGCTAGGTGAAGTACGGCTTTCACACACACTTATCTCTCAGAACTGAGCAAGTGGAGAGACGTTCGTTCATCTAGCACCAAGGGAACGGGTTGCAGGAGACACTTTTTCTCTGCTTTCTCAGTCTGTTTCCTAGTGCCGGTTTGAAGTTCCTGGAGTTTTCACTGAAAAACCGAGTTGGAGCCTGTACCTCCCCATATATATGTATGAAATGGAATTTGCAACTGAAAAGAAACTGTGTGTACCCAACAAGCTAGGTGAAGGACGGCTTTCACACACACTTATCTCTGAGAACTGAGTATGTGGAGAGACGTTCGTTCATCTAGCACCAGGGGAACGGGTTGGAGGAGTCACTTTTTCTCTGCTTTCTCAGTCTGTTTATTAGTGCCGGTTTGAAGTTCCTGCCATTTTCACTGTAAATCCGAGTTGGAGCTGCTACCTCCCCATATATATGTATGGAATGGAGTTTGCAACTGAAAAGAAACTTTGTGTTCCCAACAAGTTAGTTGAAGGACGGCTTTCACACACACTTATCTCTCAGAACTGAGCAAGTGGAGAGACGTTCGTTCATCTAGTACCAAAGGAACGGGTTGCAGGAGACACTTTTTCTCTGCTTTCTCAGTCTGTTTCCTAGTGCCGGTTTGAAGTTCCTGCAGTTTTCACTGTAAAACCGATTTGGAGCTAGTACCTCCCCATATATATGTAAGGAATGGAGTTTGCAACTGAAAAGAAACTTTGTGTTCCCAACAAGCTAGGTTAAGGACGGCTTTCACACACACTTATCTCTCAGAACTGAGCAAGTGGAGAGACGTTCGTTCATCTAGCACCAAGGGAACGGGTTGCAGGAGACACTTTTTCTCTGCTTTCTCAGTCTGTTTCCTAGTGCCGGTTTGAAGTTCCTGCAGTTTTCACTATAAAACCGAGTTGGAGAATGTACCTCCCAATATATATGTATGAAATGGAGTTTGCAACTGAAAAGAAACTTTGTGTTCCCAACAAGCTAGGTGAAGGACGGCTTTCACACACACTTATCTCTCAGAACTGAGCAAGTGGAGAGACGTTCGTTCATCTAGCACCAAGGGAACGGGTTGCAGGAGACACTTTTTCTCTGCTTTCTCAGTCTGTTTCCTAGTGCCGGTTTGAAGTTCCTGCAGTTTTCACTGTAAAACCGAGTTGGAGAATGTACCTCCCCATATATATGTATGGAATGGAGTTTGCAACTGAAAAGAAACTTTGTGTTCCCAACAAGCTAGTTGAAGGACGGCTTTCAAACACACTTTTCTCTCAGAACTGAGTATGTGGAGAGACGTTCGTTCATCTAGCACCAGGGGAACGGGTTGGAGGAAACACTTTTTCTCTTCTTTTTTAGTCTGTTTCCTAGTGCCGGTTTGAAGTTCCTGGAGTTTTCACTGTAAAACCGAGTTGGAGCCTGTACCTCCCCATATATATGTATGGAATGGAATTTGCAACTGAAAAGAAACTTTGTGTACCCAACAAGCTAGGTGAAGGACGGCTTTCACACACACTTATCTCTGAGAACTGAGTATGTGGAGAGACGTTCGTTCATCTAGCACCAGGGGAACGGGTTGGAGGAGTCACTTTTTCTCTGCTTTCTCAGTCTGTTTATTAGTGCCGGTTTGAAGTTCCTGCAATTTTCACTGTAAATCCGAGTTGGAGCTGGTACCTCCCCATGTATATGTATGGAATGGAGTTTGCAACTGAAAAGAAACTTTGTGTTCCCAACAAGTTAGTTGAAGGACGGCTTTCACACACACATATCTCTCAGAACTGAGCAAGTGGAGAGACGTTCGTTCATCTAGAACCAAGGGAACGGGTTGCAGGAGACACTTTTTCTGTGCTTTCTCAGTCTGTTTCCTAGTGCCGGTTTGAAGTTCCTGCAGTTTTCACTGTGAAACCGAGTTGGAGCCTGTACCTCCCCATATATATGTAAGGAATGGAGTTTGCAACTGAAAAGAAACTTTGTGTTCCCAACAAGCTAGTTGAAGGACGGCTTTCAAACACACTTATCTCTCAGAACTGAGTATGTGGAGAGACGTTCGTTCATCTAGCACCAGGGGAACGGGTTGGAGGAGACACTTTTTCTCTGCTTTCTCAGTCTGTTTCCTAGTGCCGGTTTGAAGTTCCTGCAGTTTTCACTGTAAAACCGAGTTGGAGCCTGTACCTCCCCATATATATGTATGGAATGGAATTTGCAACTGAAAAGAAACTTTGTGTACCCAACAAGCTAGGTGAAGGACGGCTTTCACACACACTTATCTCTGAGAACTGAGTATGTGGAGAGACGTTCGTTCATCTAGCACCAGGGGAACGGGTTGGAGGAGTCACTTTTTCTCTGCTTTCTCAGTCTGTTTATTAGTGCTGGTTTGAAGTTCCTGACATTTTCACTGTAAATCCGAGTTGGAGCTGGTACCTCCCCATGTATATGTATGGAATGGATTTTGCAACTGAAAAGAAACTTTGTGTTCCCAACATGTTAGTTGAAGGACGGCTTTCACACACACTTATCTCTCAGAACTGAGCAAGTGGAGAGACGTTCGTTCATCTAGCACCAAGGGAACGGGTTGCAGGAGACACTTTTTCTCTGCTTTCTCAGTCTTTTTCCTAGTGCCGGTTTGAAGTTCCTGCAGTTTTCACTGTAAAACCTAGTTGGAGCTAGTACCTCCCCATATATATGTAAGGAATGGAGTTTGCAACTGAAAAGAAACTTTGTGTTCCCAACAAGCTATGTGAAGGACGGCTTTCACACACACTTATCTCTCAGAACTGAGCAAGTGGAGAGACGTTCGTTCATCTAGCACCAAGGGAACGGGTTGCAGGAGACACTTTTTCTCTGCTTTCTCAGTCTGTTTCCTAGTGCCGGTTTGAAGTTCCTGCAGTTTTCACTATAAAACCGAGTTGGAGAATGTACCTCCCCATGTATATGTATGGAATGGAGTTTGCAACGGAAAAGAAACTTTGTGTTCCCAACAAACTATGTGAAGGACGGCTTTCACACACACTTATCTCTCAGAACTGAGCAAGTGGAGAGACGTTCGTTCATCTAGCACCAAGGGAACGGGTTGCAGGGGACACTTTTTCTCTGCTTTCTCAGTCTGTTTCCTAGTGCCGGTTTGAAGTTCCTGCAGTTTTCACTGTAAAACCGAGTTGGAGAATGTACCTCCCCATATATATGTATGGAATGGAGTTTGCAACTGAAAAGAAACTTTGTGTTCCCAACAAGCTAGTTGAAGGACTGCTTTCAAACACACTTATCTCTCAGAACTGAGTATGTGGAGAGACGTTCGTTCATCTAGCACCAGGGGAACGGGTTGGAGGAGACACTTTTTCTCTGCTTTTTTAGTCTGTTTCCTAGTGCCGGTTTGAAGTTCCTGGAGTTTTCACTGTAAAACCGAGTTGGAGCCTTTACCTCCCCATATATATGTATGGAATGGAATTTGCAACTGAAAAGAAACTTTGTGTACCCAACAAGCTAGGTGAAGGACGGCTTTCACACACATTTATCTCTGAGAACTGAGTATGTGGAGAGACGTTCGTTCATCTAGCACCAGGGGAACGGGTTGGAGGAGTCACTTTTTCTCTGCTTTCTCAGTCTGTTTATTAGTGCCGGTTTGAAGTTCCTGCCATTTTTACTGTAAATCCGATTTGGAGCTGGTACCTCCCCATGTATATGTATGGAATGGAGTTTGCAACTGAAAAGAAACTTTGTGTTCCCAACAAGTTAGTTGAAGGACGGCTTTCACACACACATATCTCTCAGAACTGAGCAAGTGGAGAGACGTTCGTTCATCTAGCACCAAGGGAACGGGTTGCAGGACACACTTTTTCTGTGCTTTCTCAGTCTGTTTCCTAGTGCCGGTTTGAAGTTCCTGCAGTTTTCAATGTGAAACCGAGTTGGAGCCTGTACCTCCCCATATATATGTATGGAATGGAATTTGCAACTGAAAAGAAACTTTGTGTACCCAACAAGCTAGGTGAAGGACGGATTTCACACACACTTATGTCTGAGAACTGAGTATGTGGAGAGACGTCCGTTCATCTAGCACCAGGGGAACGGGTTGGAGGAGACACTTTTTCTCTGCTTTCTCAGTCTGTTTATTAGTGCCGGTTTGAAGTTCCTGCAATTTTCACTGTAAATCCGAGTTGGAGCTGGTACCTCCCCATGTATATGTATGGAATGGAGTTTGCAACTGAAAAGAAACTTTGTGTTCCCATCAAGTTAGTTGAAGGACGGCTTTCAAACACACATATCTCTCAGAACTGAGCAAGTGGAGAGACGTTCGTTCATCTAGCACCAAGGGAACGGGTTGCAGGAGACACTTTTTCTGTGCTTTCTCAGTCTGTTTCCTAGTGCCGGTTTGAAGTTCCTGCAGTTTTCACTATAAAACCGAGTTGGAGAATGTACCTCCCCATATATATGTATGGAATGGAGTTTGCAACTGAAAAGAAACTTTGTGTTCCCAACAAGCTAGGTGAAGGACGGCTTTCACACACACTTATCTCTCAGAACTGAGCAAGTGGAGAGACGTTCGTTCATCTAGCACCAAGGGAACGGGTTGCAGGAGACACTTTTTCTCTGCTTTCTCAGTCTGTTTCCTAGTGCCGGTTTGAAGTTCCTGCAGTTTTCACTGTAAAACCGAGTTGGAGAATGTACCTCCCCATATATATGTATGGAATGGAGTTTGCAACTGAAAAGAAACTTTGTGTTCCCAACAAGCTAGTTGAAGGACGGCTTTCAAACACACTTATCTCTCAGAACTGAGTATGTGGAGAGACGTTCGTTCATCTAGCACCAGGGGAACGGGTTGGAGGAGACACTTTTTCTCTGCTTTTTAGTCTGTTTGCTAGTGCCGGTTTGAAGTTCCTGGAGTTTTCACTGTAAAACCGAGTTGGAGCCTGTACCTCCCCATATATATGTATGGAATGGAATTTGCAACTGAAAAGAAACTTTGTGTACCCAACAAGCTAGGTGAAGGACGGCTTTCACACATACTTATGTCTGAGAACTGAGTATGTGGAGAGACGTTCGTTCATCTAGCACCAGGGGAACGGGTTGGAGGAGTCACTTTTTCTCTGCTTTCTCAGTCTGTTTATTAGTGCCGGTTTGAAGTTCCTGCCATTTTCACTGTAAATCCGAGTTGGAGCTGGTACCTCCCCATGTATATGTATGGAATGGAGTTTGCAACTGAAAAGAAACTTTGTGTTCCCAACAAGTTAGTTGAAGGACGGCTTTCACACACACATATCTCTCAGAACTGAGCAAGTGGAGAGACGTTCGTTCATCTAGCACCAAGGGAACGGGTTGCAGGAGTCACTTTTTCTGTGCTTTCTCAGTCTGTTTCCTAGTGCCGGTTTGAAGTTCCTGCAGTTTTCACTGTAAAACCGAGTTGGAGCCTGTACCTCCCCATATATATGTATGGAATGGAGTTTGCAACTGAAAAGAAACTTTGTCTTCCCAACAAGCTAGTTGAAGGACGGCTTTCAAACACACTTATCTCTCAGAACTGAGTATGTGGAGAGACGTTCGTTCATCTAGCACCAGGGGAACGGGTTGGAAGAGACACTTTTTCTCTGCTTTATCAGTCTGTTTATTAGTGCCGGTTGGAAGTTCCTGCAAATTTCACTGTAAATCCGAGTTGGAGCTGTTACCTCCCCATGTATATGTATGGAATGGAGTTTGCAACTGAAAAGAAACTTTGTGTTCCCAACAAGCTAGGTGAAGGACGGCTTTCACACACACTTATCTCTCAGAACTGAGCAAGTGGAGAGACGTTCGTTCATCTAGCACCAAGGGAACGGGTTGCAGGAGACACTTTTTCTCTGCCTTCTCAGTCTGTTTCCTAGTTCCGGTTTGAAGTTCCTGCAGTTTTCACTGTAAAACCGAGTTGGAGCATGTACCTCACCATATATATGTATGGAATGGAGTTTGCAACTGAAAATAAACTTTGTGTTCACAACAAGCTAGGTGAAGGACGGCTTTCACACACACTTATCTCTCAGAACTGAGTATGTGGAGAGACGTTCGTTCATCTAGCACCAGGGGAATGGGTTGTAGGAGACACTTTTTCTCTGCTTTCTCAGTCTGTTTATTAGTGCCGGGTTGAAGTTCCTGCAGTTTTCACTGTAAAACCGAGTTGGAGCTAGTATCTCCCCATATATATGTAAAAATGGAGTTTGCAACTGAAAAAAACTTTTTGTTCCCAACAATCTAGGTGAAGGACGGCTTTCACACACACATCTCTCAGAACTGAGCAAGTGGAGAGACTTTCGTTCATCTAGCACAAAGGGAGCGGGTTGCAGGAGATATTTTTTCTCTGTTTCTAATTCTTTTTCCTAGTGCCGGTTTGAAGTTCCTGCAGTTTTCACTGTAAAACCGAGTTGGAGCTAGTACCTCCACATATATATGTATGGAATGGAGTTTGCAACTGAAAAGAAACTTTGTGTTCCCAACAAGCTAGTTGAAGGACGGCTTTCACACACACTTATCTCTCAGAACTGAGTATGTGGAGAGACGTTCGTTCATCTAGCACCAGGGGAACGGGTTGGAGGAGACACTTTTTCTCTGCTTTCTCAGTCTGTTTATTAGTGCCGGTTTGAAGTTCCTGCAGTTTTCACTGTAAATCCGAGTTGGAGCTGGTACCTCCCCTTGTATATATATGGAATGGAGTTTGCACCTGAAAAGAAAATTTGCGTTCCCAACAAGTTAGTTGAAGGACGGATTTCACACACAATTATCTCTCAGAACTGAGCAAGTGGAGAGACGTTCGTTCATCTAGCACCAGGGGAACGGGTTGGAAGAGACACTTTTTCTCTGCTTTATCAGTCTGTTTATTAGTGCCGGTTTGAAGTTCCTGCAGTTTTCACTGTAAAACCGAGTTGGAGCATGTACCTCACCATATATATGTATGGAATGGAGTTTGCAACTGAAAATAAACTTTGTGTTCCCAACAAGTTAGTTGAAGGACGGATTTCACACACAATTATCTCTCAGAACTGAGCAAGTGGAGAGACGTTCGTTCATCTAGCACCAGGGGAACGGGTTGGAAGAGACACTTTTTCTCTGCTTTATCAGTCTGTTTATTAGTGCCGGTTTGAAGTTCCTGCAGTTTTCACTGTAAAACCGAGTTGGAGCATGTACCTCACCATATATATGTATGGAATGGAGTTTGCAACTGAAAATAAACTTTGTGTTCCCAACAAGCTAGGTGAAGGACGGCTTTCACACACACTTATCCCTGAGAACTGAGTATGTGGAGAGACGTTCGTTCATCTAGCACCAGGGGAACGGGTTGGAGGAGACACTTTTTCTCTGCTTTCTCAGTCTGTTTATTAGTGCCGGTTTGAAGTTCCTGCAGTTTTCACTGTAAATCTGATTTGGAGCTTGTACCTCCCCATGTATATGTATGGAATGGAGTTTGCAACTGAAAAGAAACTTTGTGTTCCCAACAAGTTAGTTGAAGGACGGCTTTCACACACACTTATCTCTCAGAACTGAGCAAGTGGAGAGACGTTCGTTCATCTAGCACCAAGGGAACGGGTTGCAGGAGACACTTTTTCTCTGCTTTCTCAGTCTGTTTCCTAGTGCCGGTTTGAAGTTCCTGCAGTTTTCACTGTAAAACCGTGTTGGAGCTAGTACCTCCCCATATATATGTAAGGAGTGGAGTTTGCAACTGAAAAGAAACTTTGTTTTCCCAAGAAGCTAGGTTAAGGACGGCTTTCACACACACTTATCTCTCAGAACTGAGCAAGTGGAGAGACGTTCGTTCATCTAGCACCAAGGGAACGGGTTGCAGGAGACACTTTTTCTCTGCTTTCTCAGTCTGTTTCCTAGTGCCGGTTTGAAGTTCCTGCAGTTTTCACTGTAAAACCGAGTTGGAGAATGTACCTCCCCATATATATGTATGGAATGGAGTTTGCAACTGAAAAGAAACTTTGTGTTCCCAACAAGCTAGGTGAAGTACGGCTTTCACACACACTTATCTCTCAGAACTGAGCAAGTGGAGAGACGTTCGTTCATCTAGCACCAAGGGAACGGGTTGCAGGAGACACTTTTTCTCTGCTTTCTCAGTCTGTTTCCTAGTGCCGGTTTGAAGTTCCTGGAGTTTTCACTGAAAAACCGAGTTGGAGCCTGTACCTCCCCATATATATGTATGAAATGGAATTTGCAACTGAAAAGAAACTGTGTGTACCCAACAAGCTAGGTGAAGGACGGCTTTCACACACACTTATCTCTGAGAACTGAGTATGTGGAGAGACGTTCGTTCATCTAGCACCAGGGGAACGGGTTGGAGGAGTCACTTTTTCTCTGCTTTCTCAGTCTGTTTATTAGTGCCGGTTTGAAGTTCCTGCCATTTTCACTGTAAATCCGAGTTGGAGCTGCTACCTCCCCATATATATGTATGGAATGGAGTTTGCAACTGAAAAGAAACTTTGTGTTCCCAACAAGTTAGTTGAAGTACGGCTTTCACACACACTTATCTCTCAGAACTGAGCAAGTGGAGAGACGTTCGTTCATCTAGTACCAAAGGAACGGGTTGCAGGAGACACTTTTTCTCTGCTTTCTCAGTCTGTTTCCTAGTGCCGGTTTGAAGTTCCTGCAGTTTTCACTGTAAAACCGATTTGGAGCTAGTACCTCCCCATATATATGTAAGGAATGGAGTTTGCAACTGAAAAGAAACTTTGTGTTCCCAACAAGCTAGGTTAAGGACGGCTTTCACACACACTTATCTCTCAGAACTGAGCAAGTGGAGAGACGTTCGTTCATCTAGCACCAAGGGAACGGGTTGCAGGAGACACTTTTTCTCTGCTTTCTCAGTCTGTTTCCTAGTGCCGGTTTGAAGTTCCTGCAGTTTTCACTATAAAACCGAGTTGGAGAATGTACCTCCCAATATATATGTATGAAATGGAGTTTGCAACTGAAAAGAAACTTTGTGTTCCCAACAAGCTAGGTGAAGGACGGCTTTCACACACACTTATCTCTCAGAACTGAGCAAGTGGAGAGACGTTCGTTCATCTAGCACCAAGGGAACGGGTTGCAGGAGACACTTTTTCTCTGCTTTCTCAGTCTGTTTCCTAGTGCCGGTTTGAAGTTCCTGCAGTTTTCACTGTAAAACCGAGTTGGAGAATGTACCTCCCCATATATATGTATGGAATGGAGTTTGCAACTGAAAAGAAACTTTGTGTTCCCAACAAGCTAGTTGAAGGACGGCTTTCAAACACACTTTTCTCTCAGAACTGAGTATGTGGAGAGACGTTCGTTCATCTAGCACCAGGGGAACGGGTTGGAGGAAACACTTTTTCTCTTCTTTTTTAGTCTGTTTCCTAGTGCCGGTTTGAAGTTCCTGGAGTTTTCACTGTAAAACCGAGTTGGAGCCTGTACCTCCCCATATATATGTATGGAATGGAATTTGCAACTGAAAAGAAACTTTGTGTACCCAACAAGCTAGGTGAAGGACGGCTTTCACACACACTTATCTCTGAGAACTGAGTATGTGGAGAGACGTTCGTTCATCTAGCACCAGGGGAACGGGTTGTAGGAGTCACTTTTTCTCTGCTTTCTCAGTCTGTTTATTAGTGCCGGTTTGAAGTTCCTGCAATTTTCACTGTAAATCCGAGTTGGAGCTGGTACCTCCCCATGTATATGTATGGAATGGAGTTTGCAACTGAAAAGAAACTTTGTGTTCCCAACAAGTTAGTTGAAGGACGGCTTTCACACACACATATCTCTCAGAACTGAGCAAGTGGAGAGACGTTCGTTCATCTAGAACCAAGGGAACGGGTTGCAGGAGACACTTTTTCTGTGCTTTCTCAGTCTGTTTCCTAGTGCCGGTTTGAAGTTCCTGCAGTTTTCACTGTGAAACCGAGTTGGAGCCTGTACCTCCCCATATATATGTAAGGAATGGAGTTTACAACTGAAAAGAAACTTTGTGTTCCCAACAAGCTAGTTGAAGGACGGCTTTCAAACACACTTATCTCTCAGAACTGAGTATGTGGAGAGACGTTCGTTCATCTAGCACCAGGGGAACGGGTTGGAGGAGACACTTTTTCTCTGCTTTCTCAGTCTGTTTCCTAGTGCCGGTTTGAAGTTCCTGCAGTTTTCACTGTAAAACCGAGTTGGAGAATGTACCTCCCCATATATATGTATGGAATAGAGTTTGCAACTGAAAAGAAACTTTGTGTTCCCAACAAGCTAGGTGAAGGACGTCTTTCACACACACTTATCTCTCAGAACTGAGCAAGTGGAGAGACGTTCGTTCATCTAGCACCAAGAGAACGGGTTGCAGGAGACACTTTTTCTCTGCTTTCTCAGTTTGTTTATTAGTGCCGGTTTGAAGTTCCTGCAGTTTTCACTGTAAAACCGAGTTGGAGAATGTACCTCCCCATATATATGTATGGAATGGAGTTTGCAACTGAAAAGAAACTTTGTGTTCCCAACAAGCTAGTTGAAGGACGGCTTTCAAACACACTTATCTCTGAGAACTGAGTATGTGGAGAGACGTTCGTTCATCTAGCACCAGGGGAACGGGTTGGAGGAGACACTTTTTCTCTGTTTTTCAGTCTGTTTCCTAGTGCCGGTTTGAAGTTCCTGGAGTTTTCACTGTAAAACCGAGTTGGAGCCTGTACCTCCCCATATATATGTATGGAATGGAATTTGCAACTGAAAAGAAACTTTGTGTACCCAACAAGCTAGGTGAAGGACGGCTTTCACACACACTTATCTCTGAGAACTGAGTATGTGGAGAGACGTTCGTTCATCTAGCACCAGGGGAACGGGTTGGAGGAGTCACTTTTTCTCTGCTTTCTCAGTCTGTTTATTAGTGCTGGTTTGAAGTTCCTGACATTTTCACTGTAAATCCGAGTTGGAGCTGGTACCTCCCCATGTATATGTATGGAATGGATTTTGCAACTGAAAAGAAACTTTGTGTTCCCAACATGTTAGTTGAAGGACGGCTTTCACACACACTTATCTCTCAGAACTGAGCAAGTGGAGAGACGTTCGTTCATCTAGCACCAAGGGAACGGGTTGCAGGAGACACTTTTTCTCTGCTTTCTCAGTCTTTTTCCTAGTGCCGGTTTGAAGTTCCTGCAGTTTTCACTGTAAAACCTAGTTGGAGCTAGTACCTCCCCATATATATGTAAGGAATGGAGTTTGCAACTGAAAAGAAACTTTGTGTTCCCAACAAGCTATGTGAAGGACGGCTTTCACACACACTTATCTCTCAGAACTGAGCAAGTGGAGAGACGTTCGTTCATCTAGCACCAAGGGAACGGGTTGCAGGAGACACTTTTTCTCTGCTTTCTCAGTCTGTTTCCTAGTGCCGGTTTGAAGTTCCTGCAGTTTTCACTATAAAACCGAGTTGGAGAATGTACCTCCCCATGTATATGTATGGAATGGAGTTTGCAACGGAAAAGAAACTTTGTGTTCCCAACAAACTATGTGAAGGACGGCTTTCACACACACTTATCTCTCAGAACTGAGCAAGTGGAGAGACGTTCGTTCATCTAGCACCAAGGGAACGGGTTGCAGGGGACACTTTTTCTCTGCTTTCTCAGTCTGTTTCCTAGTGCCGGTTTGAAGTTCCTGCAGTTTTCACTGTAAAACCGAGTTGGAGAATGTACATCCCCATATATATGTATGGAATGGAGTTTGCAACTGAAAAGAAACTTTGTGTTCCCAACAAGCTAGTTGAAGGACTGCTTTCAAACACACTTATCTCTCAGAACTGAGTATGTGGAGAGACGTTCGTTCATCTAGCACCAGGGGAACGGGTTGGAGGAGACACTTTTTCTCTGCTTTTTTAGTCTGTTTCCTAGTGCCGGTTTGAAGTTCCTGGAGTTTTCACTGTAAAACCGAGTTGGAGCCTTTACCTCCCCATATATATGTATGGAATGGAATTTGCAACTGAAAAGAAACTTTGTGTACCCAACAAGCTAGGTGAAGGACGGCTTTCACACACATTTATCTCTGAGAACTGAGTATGTGGAGAGACGTTCGTTCATCTAGCACCAGGGGAACGGGTTGGAGGAGTCACTTTTTCTCTGCTTTCTCAGTCTGTTTATTAGTGCCGGTTTGAAGTTCCTGCCATTTTTACTGTAAATCCGATTTGGAGCTGGTACCTCCCCATGTATATGTATGGAATGGAGTTTGCAACTGAAAAGAAACTTTGTGTTCCCAACAAGTTAGTTGAAGGACGGCTTTCACACACACATATCTCTCAGAACTGAGCAAGTGGAGAGACGTTCGTTCATCTAGCACCAAGGGAACGGGTTGCAGGACACACTTTTTCTGTGCTTTCTCAGTCTGTTTCCTAGTGCCGGTTTGAAGTTCCTGCAGTTTTCAATGTGAAACCGAGTTGGAGCCTGTACCTCCCCATATATATGTATGGAATGGAATTTGCAACTGAAAAGAAACTTTGTGTACCCAACAAGCTAGGTGAAGGACGGATTTCACACACACTTATGTCTGAGAACTGAGTATGTGGAGAGACGTCCGTTCATCTAGCACCAGGGGAACGGGTTGGAGGAGACACTTTTTCTCTGCTTTCTCAGTCTGTTTATTAGTGCCGGTTTGAAGTTCCTGCAATTTTCACTGTAAATCCGATTTGGAGCTGGTACCTCCCCATGTATATGTATGGAATGGAGTTTGCAACTGAAAAGAAACTTTGTGTTCCCATCAAGTTAGTTGAAGGACGGCTTTCAAACACACATATCTCTCAGAACTGAGCAAGTGGAGAGACGTTCGTTCATCTAGCACCAAGGGAACGGGTTGCAGGAGACACTTTTTCTGTGCTTTCTCAGTCTGTTTCCTAGTGCCGGTTTGAAGTTCCTGCAGTTTTCACTATAAAACCGAGTTGGAGAATGTACCTCCCCATATATATGTATGGAATGGAGTTTGCAACTGAAAAGAAACTTTGTGTTCCCAACAAGCTAGGTGAAGGACGGCTTTCACACACACTTATCTCTCAGAACTGAGCAAGTGGAGAGACGTTCGTTCATCTAGCACCAAGGGAACGGGTTGCAGGAGACACTTTTTCTCTGCTTTCTCAGTCTGTTTCCTAGTGCCGGTTTGAAGTTCCTGCAGTTTTCACTGTAAAACCGATTTGGAGAATGTACCTCCCCATATATATGTATGGAATGGAGTTTGCAACTGAAAAGAAACTTTGTGTTCCCAACAAGCTAGTTGAAGGACGGCTTTCAAACACACTTATCTCTCAGAACTGAGTATGTGGAGAGACGTTCGTTCATCTAGCACCAGGGGAACGGGTTGGAGGAGACACTTTTTCTCTGCTTTTTAGTCTGTTTGCTAGTGCCGGTTTGAAGTTCCTGGAGTTTTCACTGTAAAACCGAGTTGGAGCCTGTACCTCCCCATATATATGTATGGAATGGAATTTGCAACTGAAAAGAAACTTTGTGTACCCAACAAGCTAGGTGAAGGACGGCTTTCACACATACTTATGTCTGAGAACTGAGTATGTGGAGAGACGTTCGTTCATCTAGCACCAGGGGAACGGGTTGGAGGAGTCACTTTTTCTCTGCTTTCTCAGTCTGTTTATTAGTGCCGGTTTGAAGTTCCTGCCATTTTCACTGTAAATCCGAGTTGGAGCTGGTACCTCCCCATGTATATGTATGGAATGGAGTTTGCAACTGAAAAGAAACTTTGTGTTCCCAACAAGTTAGTTGAAGGACGGCTTTCACACACACATATCTCTCAGAACTGAGCAAGTGGAGAGACGTTCGTTCATCTAGCACCAAGGGAACGGGTTGCAGGAGTCACTTTTTCTGTGCTTTCTCAGTCTGTTTCCTAGTGCCGGTTTGAAGTTCCTGCAGTTTTCACTGTGAAACCGAGTTGGAGCCTGTACCTCCCCATATATATGTAAGGAATGGAGTTTGCAACTGAAAAGAAACTTTGTGTTCCCAACAAGCTAGTTGAAGGACGGCTTTCAAACACACTTTTCTCTCAGAACTGAGTATGTGGAGAGACGTTCGTTCATCTAGCACCAGGGGAACGGGTTGGAGGAGACACTTTTTCTCTGCTTTTTTAGTCTGTTTCCTAGTGCCGGTTTGAAGTTCCTGGAGTTTTCACTGTAAAACCGAGTTGGAGCCTGTACCTCCCCATATATATGTATGGAATGGAATTTGCAACTGAAAAGAAACTTTGTGTACCCAACAAGCTAGTTGAAGGACGGATTTCACACACACTTATGTCTGAGAACTGAGTATGTGGAGAGACGTTCGTTCATCTAGCACCAGGGGAACGGGTTGGAGGAGACACTTTTTCTCTGCTTTCTCAGTATGTTTATTAGTGCCGGTTTGAAGTTCCTGCAATTTTCACTGTAAATCCGAGTTGGAGCTGGTACCTCCCCATGTATATGTATGGAATGGAGTTTGCAACTGAAAAGAAACTTTGTGTTCCCATCAAGTTAGTTGAAGGACGGCTTTCACACACACATATCTCTCAGAACTGAGCAAGTGGAGAGACGTTCGTTCATCTAGCACCAAGGGAACGGGTTGCAAGAGACATTTTTTCTGTGCTTTCTCAGTCTGTTTCCTAGTGCCGGTTTGAAGTTCCTGCAGTTTTCACTGTGAAAACGAGTTGGAGCCTGTACCTCCCCATATATATGTAAGGAATGGAGTTTGCAACTGAAAAGAAACTTTGTGTTCCCAACAAGCTAGGTGAAGGACGGCTTTCACACACACTTATCTCTCAGAACTGAGCAAGTGGAGAGACGTTCGTTCATCTAGCACCAAGGGAACGGGTTGCAGGAGACACTTTTTCTCTGCTTTCTCAGTCTGTTTCCTAGTGCCGGTTTGAAGTTCCTGCAGTTTTCACTGTAAAACCGAGTTGGAGAATGTACCTCCCCATATATATGTATGGAATGGAGTTTGCAACTGAAAAGAAACTTTGTGTTCCCAACAAGCTAGTTGAAGGACGGCTTTCAAACACACTTATCTCTCAGAACTGAGTATGTGGAGAGACGTTCATCCATCTAGCACCAGGGGAACGGGTTGGAGGAGTCACTTTTTCTCTGCTTTCTCAGTCTGTTTATTAGTGCCGGTTTGAAGTTCCTGCAATTTTCACTGTAAATCCGAGTTGGAGCTGGTACCTCCCCATGTATATGTATGGAATGGAGTTTGCAACTGAAAAGAAACTTTGTGTTCCCAACAAGTTAGTTGAAGGACGGCTTTCACACACACATATCTCTCAAATCTGAGCAAGTGGAGAGACGTTCGTTCATCTAGCACCAAGGGAACGGGTTGCAGGAGACACTATTTCTGTATTTTCTCAGTCTGTTTCCTAGTGCCGGTTTGAAGTTCCTGGAGTTTTCACTGTGAAACCGAGTTGGAGCCTGTACCTCCCCATATATATGTAAGGAATGGAGTTTGCAACTGAAAAGAAACTTTGTGTTCCCAACAAGCTAGTTGAAGGACGGCTTTCAAACACACTTATCTCTCAGAACTGAGTATGTGGAGAGACGTTCGTTCATCTAGCACCAGGGGAACGGGTTGGAGGCGACACTTTTTCTCTGCTATTTTAGACTGTTTCCTAGTGCCGGTTTGAAGTTCCTGGAGTTTTCACTGTAAAACCGAGTTGGAGCTAGTACCTCCCCATATATATGTATGGAATGGTATTTGCAACTGAAAAGAAACTTTGTGAACCCAACAAGCTAGGTGAAGGACGGCTTTCACACACACTTATCTCTGAGAACTGAGTATGTGGAGAGACGTTCGTTCATCTAGCACCAAGGGAACGGGTTGGAGGAGACACTTTTTCTCTGCTTTCTCAGTCTGTTTATTAGTGCCGGTTTGAAGTTCCTGCAGTTTTCACTGTAAATCCGAGTTGGAGCTGGTACCTCCCCTTGTATATATATGGAATGGAGTTTGCACCTGAAAAGAAAATTTGCGTTCCCAACAAGTTAGTTGAAGGACGGATTTCACACACAATTATCTCTCAGAACTGAGCAAGTGGAGAGACGTTCGTTCATCTAGCACCAGGGGAACGGGTTGGAAGAGACACTTTTTCTCTGCTTTATCAGTCTGTTTATTAGTGCCGGTTTGAAGTTCCTGCAGTTTTCACTGTAAAACCGAGTTGGAGCATGTACCTCACCATATATATGTAAGTAATTGAGTTTGCAACTGGAAAGTAACTTTGTGTTCCCAACAAGCTAGGTGAAGGATGGCTTTCACACACACTTATCTCTCAGAACTGAGCAAGTGGAGAGACGTTCGTTCATCTAGCACCAAGGGAACGGGTTGCAGGAGACACTTTTTCTCTGATTCTAATTCTTTTTCCTAGTGCCGGTTTGAAGTTCCTGCAGTTTTCACTGTAAAACCGAGGTGGAGCTAGTTCCTCCACATATATATGTATGGAATGGAGTTTGCAACTGAAAAGAAACTTTGTGTTCCCAACAAGCTAGTTGAAGGACGGCTTTCACACACACTTATCTCTCAGAACTGAGTATGTGGAGAGACGTTCGTTCATCTAGCACCAGGGGAACGGGTTGGAGGAGACACTTTTTCTCTGCTTTCTCAGTCTGTTTATTAGTGCCGGTTTGAAGTTCCTGCAGTTTTCACTGTAAATCCGAGTTGGAGCTGGTACCTCCCCATGTATATATATGGAATGGAGTTTGCACCTGAAAAGAAAATTTGCGTTCCCAACAAGTTAGTTGAAGGACGGATTTCACACACAATTATCTCTCAGAACTGAGCAAGTGGAGAGACGTTCGTTCATCTAGCACCAAGGGAACGGGTTGCAGGAGACACTTTTTCTCTGCTTTCTCAGTCTGTTTCCTAGTGCCGGTTTGAAGTTCCTGCAGTTTTCACTGTAAAACCGAGTTGGAGAATGTACATCCCCTTATATATGTATGGAATGGAGTTTGCAACTGAAAAGAAACTTTGTGTTCCCAACAAGCTAGTTGAAGAACGGCTTTCAAACACACTTATCTTTGAGAACTGAGTATGTGGAGAGACGTTCGTTCATCTAGCACCAGGGGAACGGGTTGGAGGAGACACTTTTTCTCTGGTTTATCAGTCTGTTTATTAGTGCCGGTTTGAAGTTCCTGCAGTTTTCACTGTAAATCCGAGTTGGAGCTGGTACCTCCCCATGTATATATATGGAATGGAGTTTGCAACTGAAAAGAAAATTTGTGTTCCAAACAAGTTAGTTGAAGGACGACTTTCACACACACTTATCTCTCAGAACTGAGCAAGTGGAGAGACGTTCGTTCATCTAGCACCAAGGGAATGGGTTGCAGGAGACACTTTTTCTCTGCTTTCTCAGTCTGTTTCCTAGTGCCGGGTTGAAGTTCCTGCAGTTTTCACTGTAAAACCGTGTTGGAGCTAGTACCTCCCCATATATATGTAAGGAATGGAGTTTGCAACTGAAAAAAAGTTTGTGTTCCCAACAATCTAGGTGAAGGACGGCTTTCACACACACATCTCTCAGAACTGAGCAAGTGGAGAGACGTTCGTTCATCTAGCACCAGGGGAACGGGTTGCAGGAGACACATTTTCTCTGCTTTCTCAGTCTGTTTCCTAGTGCCGTTTTGAAGTTCCTGCAGTTTTCACTGTAAAACCGAGTTGGAGCCTGTACCTCCCCATATATATGTATGGAATGGAGTTTGCAACTGAAAAGAAACTTTGTCTTCCCAACAAGCTAGTTGAAGGACGGCTTTCAAACACACTTATCTCTCAGAACTGAGTATGTGGAGAGACGTTCGTTCATCTAGCACCAGGGGAACGGGTTGGAAGAGACACTTTTTCTCTGCTTTATCAGTCTGTTTATTAGTGCCGGTTGGAAGTTCCTGCAAATTTCACTGTAAATCCGAGTTGGAGCTGTTACCTCCCCATGTATATGTATGGAATGGAGTTTGCAACTGAAAAGAAACTTTGTGTTCCCAACAAGCTAGGTGAAGGACGGCTTTCACACACACTTATCTCTCAGAACTGAGCAAGTGGAGAGACGTTCGTTCATCTAGCACCAAGGGAACGGGTTGCAGGAGACACTTTTTCTCTGCCTTCTCAGTCTGTTTCCTAGTTCCGGTTTGAAGTTCCTGCAGTTTTCACTGTAAAACCGAGTTGGAGCATGTACCTCACCATATATATGTATGGAATGGAGTTTGCAACTGAAAATAAACTTTGTGTTCACAACAAGCTAGGTGAAGGACGGCTTTCACACACACTTATCTCTCAGAACTGAGTATGTGGAGAGACGTTCGTTCATCTAGCACCAGGGGAATGGGTTGTAGGAGACACTTTTTCTCTGCTTTCTCAGTCTGTTTATTAGTGCCGGGTTGAAGTTCCTGCAGTTTTCACTGTAAAACCGAGTTGGAGCTAGTATCTCCCCATATATATGTAAAAATGGAGTTTGCAACTGAAAAAAACTTTTTGTTCCCAACAATCTAGGTGAAGGACGGCTTTCACACACACATCTCTCAGAACTGAGCAAGTGGAGAGACTTTCGTTCATCTAGCACAAAGGGAGCGGGTTGCAGGAGATATTTTTTCTCTGTTTCTAATTCTTTTTCCTAGTGCCGGTTTGAAGTTCCTGCAGTTTTCACTGTAAAACCGAGTTGGAGCTAGTACCTCCACATATATATGTATGGAATGGAGTTTGCAACTGAAAAGAAACTTTGTGTTCCCAACAAGCTAGTTGAAGGACGGCTTTCACACACACTTATCTCTCAGAACTGAGTATGTGGAGAGACGTTCGTTCATCTAGCACCAGGGGAACGGGTTGGAGGAGACACTTTTTCTCTGCTTTCTCAGTCTGTTTATTAGTGCCGGTTTGAAGTTCCTGCAGTTTTCACTGTAAATCCGAGTTGGAGCTGGTACCTCCCCTTGTATATATATGGAATGGAGTTTGCACCTGAAAAGAAAATTTGCGTTCCCAACAAGTTAGTTGAAGGACGGATTTCACACACAATTATCTCTCAGAACTGAGCAAGTGGAGAGACGTTCGTTCATCTAGCACCAGGGGAACGGGTTGGAAGAGACACTTTTTCTCTGCTTTATCAGTCTGTTTATTAGTGCCGGTTTGAAGTTCCTGCAGTTTTCACTGTAAAACCGAGTTGGAGCATGTACCTCACCATATATATGTATGGAATGGAGTTTGCAACTGAAAATAAACTTTGTGTTCCCAACAAGTTAGTTGAAGGACGGATTTCACACACAATTATCTCTCAGAACTGAGCAAGTGGAGAGACGTTCGTTCATCTAGCACCAGGGGAACGGGTTGGAAGAGACACTTTTTCTCTGCTTTATCAGTCTGTTTATTAGTGCCGGTTTGAAGTTCCTGCAGTTTTCACTGTAAAACCGAGTTGGAGCATGTACCTCACCATATATATGTATGGAATGGAGTTTGCAACTGAAAATAAACTTTGTGTTCCCAACAAGCTAGGTGAAGGACGGCTTTCACACACACTTATCCCTGAGAACTGAGTATGTGGAGAGACGTTCGTTCATCTAGCACCAGGGGAACGGGTTGGAGGAGACACTTTTTCTCTGCTTTCTCAGTCTGTTTATTAGTGCCGGTTTGAAGTTCCTGCAGTTTTCACTGTAAATCTGATTTGGAGCTTGTACCTCCCCATGTATATGTATGGAATGGAGTTTGCAACTGAAAAGAAACTTTGTGTTCCCAACAAGTTAGTTGAAGGACGGCTTTCACACACACTTATCTCTCAGAACTGAGCAAGTGGAGAGACGTTCGTTCATCTAGCACCAAGGGAACGGGTTGCAGGAGACACATTTTCTCTGCTTTCTCAGTCTGTTTCCTAGTGCCGGTTTGAAGTTCCTGCAGTTTTCACTGTAAAACCGTGTTGGAGCTAGTACCTCCCCATATATATGTAAGGAGTGGAGTTTGCAACTGAAAAGAAACTTTGTTTTCCCAAGAAGCTAGGTTAAGGACGGCTTTCACACACACTTATCTCTCAGAACTGAGCAAGTGGAGAGACGTTCGTTCATCTAGCACCAAGGGAACGGGTTGCAGGAGACACTTTTTCTCTGCTTTCTCAGTCTGTTTCCTAGTGCCGGTTTGAAGTTCCTGCAGTTTTCACTGTAAAACCGAGTTGGAGAATGTACCTCCCCATATATATGTATGGAATGGAGTTTGCAACTGAAAAGAAACTTTGTGTTCCCAACAAGCTAGGTGAAGTACGGCTTTCACACACACTTATCTCTCAGAACTGAGCAAGTGGAGAGACGTTCGTTCATCTAGCACCAAGGGAACGGGTTGCAGGAGACACTTTTTCTCTGCTTTCTCAGTCTGTTTCCTAGTGCCGGTTTGAAGTTCCTGGAGTTTTCACTGAAAAACCGAGTTGGAGCCTGTACCTCCCCATATATATGTATGAAATGGAATTTGCAACTGAAAAGAAACTGTGTGTACCCAACAAGCTAGGTGAAGGACGGCTTTCACACACACTTATCTCTGAGAACTGAGTATGTGGAGAGACGTTCGTTCATCTAGCACCAGGGGAACGGGTTGGAGGAGTCACTTTTTCTCTGCTTTCTCAGTCTGTTTATTAGTGCCGGTTTGAAGTTCCTGCCATTTTCACTGTAAATCCGAGTTGGAGCTGCTACCTCCCCATATATATGTATGGAATGGAGTTTGCAACTGAAAAGAAACTTTGTGTTCCCAACAAGTTAGTTGAAGGACGGCTTTCACACACACTTATCTCTCAGAACTGAGCAAGTGGAGAGACGTTCGTTCATCTAGTACCAAAGGAACGGGTTGCAGGAGACACTTTTTCTCTGCTTTCTCAGTCTGTTTCCTAGTGCCGGTTTGAAGTTCCTGCAGTTTTCACTGTAAAACCGATTTGGAGCTAGTACCTCCCCATATATATGTAAGGAATGGAGTTTGCAACTGAAAAGAAACTTTGTGTTCCCAACAAGCTAGGTTAAGGACGGCTTTCACACACACTTATCTCTCAGAACTGAGCAAGTGGAGAGACGTTCGTTCATCTAGCACCAAGGGAACGGGTTGCAGGAGACACTTTTTCTCTGCTTTCTCAGTCTGTTTCCTAGTGCCGGTTTGAAGTTCCTGCAGTTTTCACTATAAAACCGAGTTGGAGAATGTACCTCCCAATATATATGTATGAAATGGAGTTTGCAACTGAAAAGAAACTTTGTGTTCCCAACAAGCTAGGTGAAGGACGGCTTTCACACACACTTATCTCTCAGAACTGAGCAAGTGGAGAGACGTTCGTTCATCTAGCACCAAGGGAACGGGTTGCAGGAGACACTTTTTCTCTGCTTTCTCAGTCTGTTTCCTAGTGCCGGTTTGAAGTTCCTGCAGTTTTCACTGTAAAACCGAGTTGGAGAATGTACCTCCCCATATATATGTATGGAATGGAGTTTGCAACTGAAAAGAAACTTTGTGTTCCCAACAAGCTAGTTGAAGGACGGCTTTCAAACACACTTTTCTCTCAGAACTGAGTATGTGGAGAGACGTTCGTTCATCTAGCACCAGGGGAACGGGTTGGAGGAAACACTTTTTCTCTTCTTTTTTAGTCTGTTTCCTAGTGCCGGTTTGAAGTTCCTGGAGTTTTCACTGTAAAACCGAGTTGGAGCCTGTACCTCCCCATATATATGTATGGAATGGAATTTGCAACTGAAAAGAAACTTTGTGTACCCAACAAGCTAGGTGAAGGACGGCTTTCACACACACTTATCTCTGAGAACTGAGTATGTGGAGAGACGTTCGTTCATCTAGCACCAGGGGAACGGGTTGGAGGAGTCACTTTTTCTCTGCTTTCTCAGTCTGTTTATTAGTGCCGGTTTGAAGTTCCTGCAATTTTCACTGTAAATCCGAGTTGGAGCTGGTACCTCCCCATGTATATGTATGGAATGGAGTTTGCAACTGAAAAGAAACTTTGTGTTCCCAACAAGTTAGTTGAAGGACGGCTTTCACACACACATATCTCTCAGAACTGAGCAAGTGGAGAGACGTTCGTTCATCTAGAACCAAGGGAACGGGTTGCAGGAGACACTTTTTCTGTGCTTTCTCAGTCTGTTTCCTAGTGCCGGTTTGAAGTTCCTGCAGTTTTCACTGTGAAACCGAGTTGGAGCCTGTACCTCCCCATATATATGTAAGGAATGGAGTTTGCAACTGAAAAGAAACTTTGTGTTCCCAACAAGCTAGTTGAAGGACGGCTTTCAAACACACTTATCTCTCAGAACTGAGTATGTGGAGAGACGTTCGTTCATCTAGCACCAGGGGAACGGGTTGGAGGAGACACTTTTTCTCTGCTTTCTCAGTCTGTTTCCTAGTGCCGGTTTGAAGTTCCTGCAGTTTTCACTGTAAAACCGAGTTGGAGAATGTACCTCCCCATATATATGTATGGAATAGAGTTTGCAACTGAAAAGAAACTTTGTGTTCCCAACAAGCTAGGTGAAGGACGTCTTTCACACACACTTATCTCTCAGAACTGAGCAAGTGGAGAGACGTTCGTTCATCTAGCACCAAGAGAACGGGTTGCAGGAGACACTTTTTCTCTGCTTTCTCAGTTTGTTTATTAGTGCCGGTTTGAAGTTCCTGCAGTTTTCACTGTAAAACCGAGTTGGAGAATGTACCTCCCCATATATATGTATGGAATGGAGTTTGCAACTGAAAAGAAACTTTGTGTTCCCAACAAGCTAGTTGAAGGACGGCTTTCAAACACACTTATCTCTGAGAACTGAGTATGTGGAGAGACGTTCGTTCATCTAGCACCAGGGGAACGGGTTGGAGGAGACACTTTTTCTCTGTTTTTCAGTCTGTTTCCTAGTGCCGGTTTGAAGTTCCTGGAGTTTTCACTGTAAAACCGAGTTGGAGCCTGTACCTCCCCATATATATGTATGGAATGGAATTTGCAACTGAAAAGAAACTTTGTGTACCCAACAAGCTAGGTGAAGGACGGCTTTCACACACACTTATCTCTGAGAACTGAGTATGTGGAGAGACGTTCGTTCATCTAGCACCAGGGGAACGGGTTGGAGGAGTCACTTTTTCTCTGCTTTCTCAGTCTGTTTATTAGTGCTGGTTTGAAGTTCCTGACATTTTCACTGTAAATCCGAGTTGGAGCTGGTACCTCCCCATGTATATGTATGGAATGGATTTTGCAACTGAAAAGAAACTTTGTGTTCCCAACATGTTAGTTGAAGGACGGCTTTCACACACACTTATCTCTCAGAACTGAGCAAGTGGAGAGACGTTCGTTCATCTAGCACCAAGGGAACGGGTTGCAGGAGACACTTTTTCTCTGCTTTCTCAGTCTTTTTCCTAGTGCCGGTTTGAAGTTCCTGCAGTTTTCACTGTAAAACCTAGTTGGAGCTAGTACCTCCCCATATATATGTAAGGAATGGAGTTTGCAACTGAAAAGAAACTTTGTGTTCCCAACAAGCTATGTGAAGGACGGCTTTCACACACACTTATCTCTCAGAACTGAGCAAGTGGAGAGACGTTCGTTCATCTAGCACCAAGGGAACGGGTTGCAGGAGACACTTTTTCTCTGCTTTCTCAGTCTGTTTCCTAGTGCCGGTTTGAAGTTCCTGCAGTTTTCACTATAAAACCGAGTTGGAGAATGTACCTCCCCATGTATATGTATGGAATGGAGTTTGCAACGGAAAAGAAAC
Source organism: Camelus bactrianus (assembly GCF_048773025.1). Taxonomy (NCBI): domain Eukaryota; kingdom Metazoa; phylum Chordata; class Mammalia; order Artiodactyla; family Camelidae; genus Camelus; species Camelus bactrianus. The sequence continues at coordinate 78,995,303 of NC_133542.1, read as the reverse complement.
TTTGTGTTCCCAACAAACTATGTGAAGGACGGCTTTCACACACACTTATCTCTCAGAACTGAGCAAGTGGAGAGACGTTCGTTCATCTAGCACCAAGGGAACGGGTTGCAGGGGACACTTTTTCTCTGCTTTCTCAGTCTGTTTCCTAGTGCCGGTTTGAAGTTCCTGCAGTTTTCACTGTAAAACCGAGTTGGAGAATGTACCTCCCCATATATATGTATGGAATGGAGTTTGCAACTGAAAAGAAACTTTGTGTTCCCAACAAGCTAGTTGAAGGACTGCTTTCAAACACACTTATCTCTCAGAACTGAGTATGTGGAGAGACGTTCGTTCATCTAGCACCAGGGGAACGGGTTGGAGGAGACACTTTTTCTCTGCTTTTTTAGTCTGTTTCCTAGTGCCGGTTTGAAGTTCCTGGAGTTTTCACTGTAAAACCGAGTTGGAGCCTTTACCTCCCCATATATATGTATGGAATGGAATTTGCAACTGAAAAGAAACTTTGTGTACCCAACAAGCTAGGTGAAGGACGGCTTTCACACACATTTATCTCTGAGAACTGAGTATGTGGAGAGACGTTCGTTCATCTAGCACCAGGGGAACGGGTTGGAGGAGTCACTTTTTCTCTGCTTTCTCAGTCTGTTTATTAGTGCCGGTTTGAAGTTCCTGCCATTTTTACTGTAAATCCGATTTGGAGCTGGTACCTCCCCATGTATATGTATGGAATGGAGTTTGCAACTGAAAAGAAACTTTGTGTTCCCAACAAGTTAGTTGAAGGACGGCTTTCACACACACATATCTCTCAGAACTGAGCAAGTGGAGAGACGTTCGTTCATCTAGCACCAAGGGAACGGGTTGCAGGACACACTTTTTCTGTGCTTTCTCAGTCTGTTTCCTAGTGCCGGTTTGAAGTTCCTGCAGTTTTCAATGTGAAACCGAGTTGGAGCCTGTACCTCCCCATATATATGTATGGAATGGAATTTGCAACTGAAAAGAAACTTTGTGTACCCAACAAGCTAGGTGAAGGACGGATTTCACACACACTTATGTCTGAGAACTGAGTATGTGGAGAGACGTCCGTTCATCTAGCACCAGGGGAACGGGTTGGAGGAGACACTTTTTCTCTGCTTTCTCAGTCTGTTTATTAGTGCCGGTTTGAAGTTCCTGCAATTTTCACTGTAAATCCGAGTTGGAGCTGGTACCTCCCCATGTATATGTATGGAATGGAGTTTGCAACTGAAAAGAAACTTTGTGTTCCCATCAAGTTAGTTGAAGGACGGCTTTCAAACACACATATCTCTCAGAACTGAGCAAGTGGAGAGACGTTCGTTCATCTAGCACCAAGGGAACGGGTTGCAGGAGACACTTTTTCTGTGCTTTCTCAGTCTGTTTCCTAGTGCCGGTTTGAAGTTCCTGCAGTTTTCACTATAAAACCGAGTTGGAGAATGTACCTCCCCATATATATGTATGGAATGGAGTTTGCAACTGAAAAGAAACTTTGTGTTCCCAACAAGCTAGGTGAAGGACGGCTTTCACACACACTTATCTCTCAGAACTGAGCAAGTGGAGAGACGTTCGTTCATCTAGCACCAAGGGAACGGGTTGCAGGAGACACTTTTTCTCTGCTTTCTCAGTCTGTTTCCTAGTGCCGGTTTGAAGTTCCTGCAGTTTTCACTGTAAAACCGAGTTGGAGAATGTACCTCCCCATATATATGTATGGAATGGAGTTTGCAACTGAAAAGAAACTTTGTGTTCCCAACAAGCTAGTTGAAGGACGGCTTTCAAACACACTTATCTCTCAGAACTGAGTATGTGGAGAGACGTTCGTTCATCTAGCACCAGGGGAACGGGTTGGAGGAGACACTTTTTCTCTGCTTTTTAGTCTGTTTGCTAGTGCCGGTTTGAAGTTCCTGGAGTTTTCACTGTAAAACCGAGTTGGAGCCTGTACCTCCCCATATATATGTATGGAATGGAATTTGCAACTGAAAAGAAACTTTGTGTACCCAACAAGCTAGGTGAAGGACGGCTTTCACACATACTTATGTCTGAGAACTGAGTATGTGGAGAGACGTTCGTTCATCTAGCACCAGGGGAACGGGTTGGAGGAGTCACTTTTTCTCTGCTTTCTCAGTCTGTTTATTAGTGCCGGTTTGAAGTTCCTGCCATTTTCACTGTAAATCCGAGTTGGAGCTGGTACCTCCCCATGTATATGTATGGAATGGAGTTTGCAACTGAAAAGAAACTTTGTGTTCCCAACAAGTTAGTTGAAGGACGGCTTTCACACACACATATCTCTCAGAACTGAGCAAGTGGAGAGACGTTCGTTCATCTAGCACCAAGGGAACGGGTTGCAGGAGTCACTTTTTCTGTGCTTTCTCAGTCTGTTTCCTAGTGCCGGTTTGAAGTTCCTGCAGTTTTCACTGTAAAACCGAGTTGGAGCCTGTACCTCCCCATATATATGTATGGAATGGAGTTTGCAACTGAAAAGAAACTTTGTCTTCCCAACAAGCTAGTTGAAGGACGGCTTTCAAACACACTTATCTCTCAGAACTGAGTATGTGGAGAGACGTTCGTTCATCTAGCACCAGGGGAACGGGTTGGAAGAGACACTTTTTCTCTGCTTTATCAGTCTGTTTATTAGTGCCGGTTGGAAGTTCCTGCAAATTTCACTGTAAATCCGAGTTGGAGCTGTTACCTCCCCATGTATATGTATGGAATGGAGTTTGCAACTGAAAAGAAACTTTGTGTTCCCAACAAGCTAGGTGAAGGACGGCTTTCACACACACTTATCTCTCAGAACTGAGCAAGTGGAGAGACGTTCGTTCATCTAGCACCAAGGGAACGGGTTGCAGGAGACACTTTTTCTCTGCCTTCTCAGTCTGTTTCCTAGTTCCGGTTTGAAGTTCCTGCAGTTTTCACTGTAAAACCGAGTTGGAGCATGTACCTCACCATATATATGTATGGAATGGAGTTTCCAACTGAAAATAAACTTTGTGTTCACAACAAGCTAGGTGAAGGACGGCTTTCACACACACTTATCTCTCAGAACTGAGTATGTGGAGAGACGTTCGTTCATCTAGCACCAGGGGAATGGGTTGTAGGAGACACTTTTTCTCTGCTTTCTCAGTCTGTTTATTAGTGCCGGGTTGAAGTTCCTGCAGTTTTCACTGTAAAACCGAGTTGGAGCTAGTATCTCCCCATATATATGTAAAAATGGAGTTTGCAACTGAAAAAAACTTTTTGTTCCCAACAATCTAGGTGAAGGACGGCTTTCACACACACATCTCTCAGAACTGAGCAAGTGGAGAGACTTTCGTTCATCTAGCACAAAGGGAGCGGGTTGCAGGAGATATTTTTTCTCTGTTTCTAATTCTTTTTCCTAGTGCCGGTTTGAAGTTCCTGCAGTTTTCACTGTAAAACCGAGTTGGAGCTAGTACCTCCACATATATATGTATGGAATGGAGTTTGCAACTGAAAAGAAACTTTGTGTTCCCAACAAGCTAGTTGAAGGACGGCTTTCACACACACTTATCTCTCAGAACTGAGTATGTGGAGAGACGTTCGTTCATCTAGCACCAGGGGAACGGGTTGGAGGAGACACTTTTTCTCTGCTTTCTCAGTCTGTTTATTAGTGCCGGTTTGAAGTTCCTGCAGTTTTCACTGTAAATCCGAGTTGGAGCTGGTACCTCCCCTTGTATATATATGGAATGGAGTTTGCACCTGAAAAGAAAATTTGCGTTCCCAACAAGTTAGTTGAAGGACGGATTTCACACACAATTATCTCTCAGAACTGAGCAAGTGGAGAGACGTTCGTTCATCTAGCACCAGGGGAACGGGTTGGAAGAGACACTTTTTCTCTGCTTTATCAGTCTGTTTATTAGTGCCGGTTTGAAGTTCCTGCAGTTTTCACTGTAAAACCGAGTTGGAGCATGTACCTCACCATATATATGTATGGAATGGAGTTTGCAACTGAAAATAAACTTTGTGTTCCCAACAAGTTAGTTGAAGGACGGATTTCACACACAATTATCTCTCAGAACTGAGCAAGTGGAGAGACGTTCGTTCATCTAGCACCAGGGGAACGGGTTGGAAGAGACACTTTTTCTCTGCTTTATCAGTCTGTTTATTAGTGCCGGTTTGAAGTTCCTGCAGTTTTCACTGTAAAACCGAGTTGGAGCATGTACCTCACCATATATATGTATGGAATGGAGTTTGCAACTGAAAATAAACTTTGTGTTCCCAACAAGCTAGGTGAAGGACGGCTTTCACACACACTTATCCCTGAGAACTGAGTATGTGGAGAGACGTTCGTTCATCTAGCACCAGGGGAACGGGTTGGAGGAGACACTTTTTCTCTGCTTTCTCAGTCTGTTTATTAGTGCCGGTTTGAAGTTCCTGCAGTTTTCACTGTAAATCTGATTTGGAGCTTGTACCTCCCCATGTATATGTATGGAATGGAGTTTGCAACTGAAAAGAAACTTTGTGTTCCCAACAAGTTAGTTGAAGGACGGCTTTCACACACACTTATCTCTCAGAACTGAGCAAGTGGAGAGACGTTCGTTCATCTAGCACCAAGGGAACGGGTTGCAGGAGACACTTTTTCTCTGCTTTCTCAGTCTGTTTCCTAGTGCCGGTTTGAAGTTCCTGCAGTTTTCACTGTAAAACCGTGTTGGAGCTAGTACCTCCCCATATATATGTAAGGAGTGGAGTTTGCAACTGAAAAGAAACTTTGTTTTCCCAAGAAGCTAGGTTAAGGACGGCTTTCACACACACTTATCTCTCAGAACTGAGCAAGTGGAGAGACGTTCGTTCATCTAGCACCAAGGGAACGGGTTGCAGGAGACACTTTTTCTCTGCTTTCTCAGTCTGTTTCCTAGTGCCGGTTTGAAGTTCCTGCAGTTTTCACTGTAAAACCGAGTTGGAGAATGTACCTCCCCATATATATGTATGGAATGGAGTTTGCAACTGAAAAGAAACTTTGTGTTCCCAACAAGCTAGGTGAAGTACGGCTTTCACACACACTTATCTCTCAGAACTGAGCAAGTGGAGAGACGTTCGTTCATCTAGCACCAAGGGAACGGGTTGCAGGAGACACTTTTTCTCTGCTTTCTCAGTCTGTTTCCTAGTGCCGGTTTGAAGTTCCTGGAGTTTTCACTGAAAAACCGAGTTGGAGCCTATACCTCCCCATATATATGTATGAAATGGAATTTGCAACTGAAAAGAAACTGTGTGTACCCAACAAGCTAGGTGAAGGACGGCTTTCACACACACTTATCTCTGAGAACTGAGTATGTGGAGAGACGTTCGTTCATCTAGCACCAGGGGAACGGGTTGGAGGAGTCACTTTTTCTCTGCTTTCTCAGTCTGTTTATTAGTGCCGGTTTGAAGTTCCTGCCATTTTCACTGTAAATCCGAGTTGGAGCTGCTACCTCCCCATATATATGTATGGAATGGAGTTTGCAACTGAAAAGAAACTTTGTGTTCCCAACAAGTTAGTTGAAGGACGGCTTTCACACACACTTATCTCTCAGAACTGAGCAAGTGGAGAGACGTTCGTTCATCTAGTACCAAAGGAACGGGTTGCAGGAGACACTTTTTCTCTGCTTTCTCAGTCTGTTTCCTAGTGCCGGTTTGAAGTTCCTGCAGTTTTCACTGTAAAACCGATTTGGAGCTAGTACCTCCCCATATATATGTAAGGAATGGAGTTTGCAACTGAAAAGAAACTTTGTGTTCCCAACAAGCTAGGTTAAGGACGGCTTTCACACACACTAATCTCTCAGAACTGAGCAAGTGGAGAGACGTTCGTTCATCTAGCACCAAGGGAACGGGTTGCAGGAGACACTTTTTCTCTGCTTTCTCAGTCTGTTTCCTAGTGCCGGTTTGAAGTTCCTGCAGTTTTCACTATAAAACCGAGTTGGAGAATGTACCTCCCAATATATATGTATGAAATGGAGTTTGCAACTGAAAAGAAACTTTGTGTTCCCAACAAGCTAGGTGAAGGACGGCTTTCACACACACTTATCTCTCAGAACTGAGCAAGTGGAGAGACGTTCGTTCATCTAGCACCAAGGGAACGGGTTGCAGGAGACACTTTTTCTCTGCTTTCTCAGTCTGTTTCCTAGTGCCGGTTTGAAGTTCCTGCAGTTTTCACTGTAAAACCGAGTTGGAGAATGTACCTCCCCATATATATGTATGGAATGGAGTTTGCAACTGAAAAGAAACTTTGTGTTCCCAACAAGCTAGTTGAAGGACGGCTTTCAAACACACTTTTCTCTCAGAACTGAGTATGTGGAGAGACGTTCGTTCATCTAGCACCAGGGGAACGGGTTGGAGGAAACACTTTTTCTCTTCTTTTTTAGTCTGTTTCCTAGTGCCGGTTTGAAGTTCCTGGAGTTTTCACTGTAAAACCGAGTTGGAGCCTGTACCTCCCCATATATATGTATGGAATGGAATTTGCAACTGAAAAGAAACTTTGTGTACCCAACAAGCTAGGTGAAGGACGGCTTTCACACACACTTATCTCTGAGAACTGAGTATGTGGAGAGACGTTCGTTCATCTAGCACCAGGGGAACGGGTTGGAGGAGTCACTTTTTCTCTGCTTTCTCAGTCTGTTTATTAGTGCCGGTTTGAAGTTCCTGCAATTTTCACTGTAAATCCGAGTTGGAGCTGGTACCTCCCCATGTATATGTATGGAATGGAGTTTGCAACTGAAAAGAAACTTTGTGTTCCCAACAAGTTAGTTGAAGGACGGCTTTCACACACACATATCTCTCAGAACTGAGCAAGTGGAGAGACGTTCGTTCATCTAGAACCAAGGGAACGGGTTGCAGGAGACACTTTTTCTGTGCTTTCTCAGTCTGTTTCCTAGTGCCGGTTTGAAGTTCCTGCAGTTTTCACTGTGAAACCGAGTTGGAGCCTGTACCTCCCCATATATATGTAAGGAATGGAGTTTACAACTGAAAAGAAACTTTGTGTTCCCAACAAGCTAGTTGAAGGACGGCTTTCAAACACACTTATCTCTCAGAACTGAGTATGTGGAGAGACGTTCGTTCATCTAGCACCAGGGGAACGGGTTGGAGGAGACACTTTTTCTCTGCTTTCTCAGTCTGTTTCCTAGTGCCGGTTTGAAGTTCCTGCAGTTTTCACTGTAAAACCGAGTTGGAGAATGTACCTCCCCATATATATGTATGGAATAGAGTTTGCAACTGAAAAGAAACTTTGTGTTCCCAACAAGCTAGGTGAAGGACGTCTTTCACACACACTTATCTCTCAGAACTGAGCAAGTGGAGAGACGTTCGTTCATCTAGCACCAAGAGAACGGGTTGCAGGAGACACTTTTTCTCTGCTTTCTCAGTTTGTTTATTAGTGCCGGTTTGAAGTTCCTGCAGTTTTCACTGTAAAACCGAGTTGGAGAATGTACCTCCCCATATATATGTATGGAATGGAGTTTGCAACTGAAAAGAAACTTTGTGTTCCCAACAAGCTAGTTGAAGGACGGCTTTCAAACACACTTATCTCTGAGAACTGAGTATGTGGAGAGACGTTCGTTCATCTAGCACCAGGGGAACGGGTTGGAGGAGACACTTTTTCTCTGTTTTTCAGTCTGTTTCCTAGTGCCGGTTTGAAGTTCCTGGAGTTTTCACTGTAAAACCGAGTTGGAGCCTGTACCTCCCCATATATATGTATGGAATGGAATTTGCAACTGAAAAGAAACTTTGTGTACCCAACAAGCTAGGTGAAGGACGGCTTTCACACACACTTATCTCTGAGAACTGAGTATGTGGAGAGACGTTCGTTCATCTAGCACCAGGGGAACGGGTTGGAGGAGTCACTTTTTCTCTGCTTTCTCAGTCTGTTTATTAGTGCTGGTTTGAAGTTCCTGACATTTTCACTGTAAATCCGAGTTGGAGCTGGTACCTCCCCATGTATATGTATGGAATGGATTTTGCAACTGAAAAGAAACTTTGTGTTCCCAACATGTTAGTTGAAGGACGGCTTTCACACACACTTATCTCTCAGAACTGAGCAAGTGGAGAGACGTTCGTTCATCTAGCACCAAGGGAACGGGTTGCAGGAGACACTTTTTCTCTGCTTTCTCAGTCTTTTTCCTAGTGCCGGTTTGAAGTTCCTGCAGTTTTCACTGTAAAACCTAGTTGGAGCTAGTACCTCCCCATATATATGTAAGGAATGGAGTTTGCAACTGAAAAGAAACTTTGTGTTCCCAACAAGCTATGTGAAGGACGGCTTTCACACACACTTATCTCTCAGAACTGAGCAAGTGGAGAGACGTTCGTTCATCTAGCACCAAGGGAACGGGTTGCAGGAGACACTTTTTCTCTGCTTTCTCAGTCTGTTTCCTAGTGCCGGTTTGAAGTTCCTGCAGTTTTCACTATAAAACCGAGTTGGAGAATGTACCTCCCCATGTATATGTATGGAATGGAGTTTGCAACGGAAAAGAAACTTTGTGTTCCCAACAAACTATGTGAAGGACGGCTTTCACACACACTTATCTCTCAGAACTGAGCAAGTGGAGAGACGTTCGTTCATCTAGCACCAAGGGAACGGGTTGCAGGGGACACTTTTTCTCTGCTTTCTCAGTCTGTTTCCTAGTGCCGGTTTGAAGTTCCTGCAGTTTTCACTGTAAAACCGAGTTGGAGAATGTACCTCCCCATATATATGTATGGAATGGAGTTTGCAACTGAAAAGAAACTTTGTGTTCCCAACAAGCTAGTTGAAGGACTGCTTTCAAACACACTTATCTCTCAGAACTGAGTATGTGGAGAGACGTTCGTTCATCTAGCACCAGGGGAACGGGTTGGAGGAGACACTTTTTCTCTGCTTTTTTAGTCTGTTTCCTAGTGCCGGTTTGAAGTTCCTGGAGTTTTCACTGTAAAACCGAGTTGGAGCCTTTACCTCCCCATATATATGTATGGAATGGAATTTGCAACTGAAAAGAAACTTTGTGTACCCAACAAGCTAGGTGAAGGACGGCTTTCACACACATTTATCTCTGAGAACTGAGTATGTGGAGAGACGTTCGTTCATCTAGCACCAGGGGAACGGGTTGGAGGAGTCACTTTTTCTCTGCTTTCTCAGTCTGTTTATTAGTGCCGGTTTGAAGTTCCTGCCATTTTTACTGTAAATCCGATTTGGAGCTGGTACCTCCCCATGTATATGTATGGAATGGAGTTTGCAACTGAAAAGAAACTTTGTGTTCCCAACAAGTTAGTTGAAGGACGGCTTTCACACACACATATCTCTCAGAACTGAGCAAGTGGAGAGACGTTCGTTCATCTAGCACCAAGGGAACGGGTTGCAGGACACACTTTTTCTGTGCTTTCTCAGTCTGTTTCCTAGTGCCGGTTTGAAGTTCCTGCAGTTTTCAATGTGAAACCGAGTTGGAGCCTGTACCTCCCCATATATATGTATGGAATGGAATTTGCAACTGAAAAGAAACTTTGTGTACCCAACAAGCTAGGTGAAGGACGGATTTCACACACACTTATGTCTGAGAACTGAGTATGTGGAGAGACGTCCGTTCATCTAGCACCAGGGGAACGGGTTGGAGGAGACACTTTTTCTCTGCTTTCTCAGTCTGTTTATTAGTGCCGGTTTGAAGTTCCTGAAATTTTCACTGTAAATCCGAGTTGGAGCTGGTACCTCCCCATGTATATGTATGGAATGGAGTTTGCAACTGAAAAGAAACTTTGTGTTCCCATCAAGTTAGTTGAAGGACGGCTTTCAAACACACATATCTCTCAGAACTGAGCAAGTGGAGAGACGTTCGTTCATCTAGCACCAAGGGAACGGGTTGCAGGAGACACTTTTTCTGTGCTTTCTCAGTCTGTTTCCTAGTGCCGGTTTGAAGTTCCTGCAGTTTTCACTATAAAACCGAGTTGGAGAATGTACCTCCCCATATATATGTATGGAATGGAGTTTGCAACTGAAAAGAAACTTTGTGTTCCCAACAAGCTAGGTGAAGGACGGCTTTCACACACACTTATCTCTCAGAACTGAGCAAGTGGAGAGACGTTCGTTCATCTAGCACCAAGGGAACGGGTTGCAGGAGACACTTTTTCTCTGCTTTCTCAGTCTGTTTCCTAGTGCCGGTTTGAAGTTCCTGCAGTTTTCACTGTAAAACCGATTTGGAGAATGTACCTCCCCATATATATGTATGGAATGGAGTTTGCAACTGAAAAGAAACTTTGTGTTCCCAACAAGCTAGTTGAAGGACGGCTTTCAAACACACTTATCTCTCAGAACTGAGTATGTGGAGAGACGTTCGTTCATCTAGCACCAGGGGAACGGGTTGGAGGAGACACTTTTTCTCTGCTTTTTAGTCTGTTTGCTAGTGCCGGTTTGAAGTTCCTGGAGTTTTCACTGTAAAACCGAGTTGGAGCCTTTACCTCCCCATATATATGTATGGAATGGAATTTGCAACTGAAAAGAAACTTTGTGTACCCAACAAGCTAGGTGAAGGACGGCTTTCACACATACTTATGTCTGAGAACTGAGTATGTGGAGAGACGTTCGTTCATCTAGCACCAGGGGAACCGGTTGGAGGAGTCACTTTTTCTCTGCTTTCTCAGTCTGTTTATTAGTGCCGGTTTGAAGTTCCTGCCATTTTCACTGTAAATCCGAGTTGGAGCTGGTACCTCCCCATGTATATGTATGGAATGGAGTTTACAACTGAAAAGAAACTTTGTGTTCCCAACAAGTTAGTTGAAGGACGGCTTTCACACACACATATCTCTCAGAACTGAGCAAGTGGAGAGACGTTCGTTCATCTAGCACCAAGGGAACGGGTTGCAGGAGTCACTTTTTCTGTGCTTTCTCAGTCTGTTTCCTAGTGCCGGTTTGAAGTTCCTGCAGTTTTCACTGTGAAACCGAGTTGGAGCCTGTACCTCCCCATATATATGTAAGGAATGGAGTTTGCAACTGAAAAGAAACTTTGTGTTCCCAACAAGCTAGTTGAAGGACGGCTTTCAAACACACTTTTCTCTCAGAACTGAGTATGTGGAGAGACGTTCGTTCATCTAGCACCAGGGGAACGGGTTGGAGGAGACACTTTTTCTCTGCTTTTTTAGTCTGTTTCCTAGTGCCGGTTTGAAGTTCCTGGAGTTTTCACTGTAAAACCGAGTTGGAGCCTGTACCTCCCCATATATATGTATGGAATGGAATTTGCAACTGAAAAGAAACTTTGTGTACCCAACAAGCTAGTTGAAGGACGGATTTCACACACACTTATGTCTGAGAACTGAGTATGTGGAGAGACGTTCGTTCATCTAGCACCAGGGGAACGGGTTGGAGGAGACACTTTTTCTCTGCTTTCTCAGTATGTTTATTAGTGCCGGTTTGAAGTTCCTGCAATTTTCACTGTAAATCCGAGTTGGAGCTGGTACCTCCCCATGTATATGTATGGAATGGAGTTTGCAACTGAAAAGAAACTTTGTGTTCCCATCAAGTTAGTTGAAGGACGGCTTTCACACACACATATCTCTCAGAACTGAGCAAGTGGAGAGACGTTCGTTCATCTAGCACCAAGGGAACGGGTTGCAAGAGACATTTTTTCTGTGCTTTCTCAGTCTGTTTCCTAGTGCCGGTTTGAAGTTCCTGCAGTTTTCACTGTGAAAACGAGTTGGAGCCTGTACCTCCCCATATATATGTAAGGAATGGAGTTTGCAACTGAAAAGAAACTTTGTGTTCCCAACAAGCTAGGTGAAGGACGGCTTTCACACACACTTATCTCTCAGAACTGAGCAAGTGGAGAGACGTTCGTTCATCTAGCACCAAGGGAACGGGTTGCAGGAGACACTTTTTCTCTGCTTTCTCAGTCTGTTTCCTAGTGCCGGTTTGAAGTTCCTGCAGTTTTCACTGTAAAACCGAGTTGGAGAATGTACCTCCCCATATATATGTATGGAATGGAGTTTGCAACTGAAAAGAAACTTTGTGTTCCCAACAAGCTAGTTGAAGGACGGCTTTCAAACACACTTATCTCTCAGAACTGAGTATGTGGAGAGACGTTCATCCATCTAGCACCAGGGGAACGGGTTGGAGGAGTCACTTTTTCTCTGCTTTCTCAGTCTGTTTATTAGTGCCGGTTTGAAGTTCCTGCAATTTTCACTGTAAATCCGAGTTGGAGCTGGTACCTCCCCATGTATATGTATGGAATGGAGTTTGCAACTGAAAAGAAACTTTGTGTTCCCAACAAGTTAGTTGAAGGACGGCTTTCACACACACATATCTCTCAAATCTGAGCAAGTGGAGAGACGTTCGTTCATCTAGCACCAAGGGAACGGGTTGCAGGAGACACTATTTCTGTATTTTCTCAGTCTGTTTCCTAGTGCCGGTTTGAAGTTCCTGGAGTTTTCACTGTGAAACCGAGTTGGAGCCTGTACCTCCCCATATATATGTAAGGAATGGAGTTTGCAACTGAAAAGAAACTTTGTGTTCCCAACAAGCTAGTTGAAGGACGGCTTTCAAACACACTTATCTCTCAGAACTGAGTATGTGGAGAGACGTTCGTTCATCTAGCACCAGGGGAACGGGTTGGAGGCGACACTTTTTCTCTGCTATTTTAGACTGTTTCCTAGTGCCGGTTTGAAGTTCCTGGAGTTTTCACTGTAAAACCGAGTTGGAGCTAGTACCTCCCCATATATATGTATGGAATGGTATTTGCAACTGAAAAGAAACTTTGTGAACCCAACAAGCTAGGTGAAGGACGGCTTTCACACACACTTATCTCTGAGAACTGAGTATGTGGAGAGACGTTCGTTCATCTAGCACCAAGGGAACGGGTTGGAGGAGTCACTTTTTCTCTGCTTTCTCAGTCTGTTTATTAGTGCCGGTTTGAATTTCCTGCAATTTTCACTGTAAATCCGAGTTGGAGCTGGTACCTCCCCATGTATATGTATGGAATGGAGTTTGCAACTGAAAAGAAACTTTGTGTTCCCAACAAGTTAGTTGAAGGACGGCTTTCACACACACATATCTCTCAGAACTGAGCAAGTGGAGAGACGTTCGCTCATCTAGCACCAAGGGAACGGGTTGCAGGAGACACTTTTTCTGTGCTTTCTCAGTCTGTTTCCTAGTGCCGGTTTGAAGTTCCTGCAGTTTTCACTGTGAAACCGAGTTGGAGCCTGTACCTCCCCATATATATGTATGGAATGGAATTTGCAACTGAAAAGAAACTTTGTGTACCCAACAAGCTAGGTGAAGGACGGATTTCACACACACTTATGTCTGAGAACTGAGTATGTGGAGAGACGTCCGTTCATCTAGCACCAGGGGAACGGGTTGGAGGAGACACTTTTTCTCTGCTTTCTCAGTCTGTTTATTAGTGCCGGTTTGAAGTTCCTGCAATTTTCACTGTAAATCCGAGTTGGAGCTGGTACCTCCCCATGTATATGTATGGAATGGAGTTTGCAACTGAAAAGAAACTTTGTGTTCCCATCAAGTTAGTTGAAGGACGGCTTTCACACACACATATCTCTCAGAACTGAGCAAGTGGAGAGACGTTCGTTCATCTAGCACCAAGGGAACGGGTTGCAGGAGACACTTTTTCTGTGCTTTCTCAGTCTGTTTCCTAGTGCCGGTTTGAAGTTCCTGCAGTTTTCACTATAAAACCGAGTTGGAGAATGTACCTCCCCATATATATGTATGGAATGGAGTTTGCAACTGAAAAGAAACTTTGTGTTCCCAACAAGCTAGGTGAAGGACGGCTTTCACACACACTTATCTCTCACAACTGAGCAAGTGGAGAGACGTTCGTTCATCTAGCACCAAGGGAACGGGTTGCAGGAGACACTTTTTCTCTGCTTTCTCAGTCTGTTTCCTAGTGCCGGTTTGAAGTTCCTGCAGTTTTCACTGTAAAACCGAGTTGGAGAATGTACCTCCCCATATATATGAATGGAATGGAGTTTGCAACTGAAAAGAAACTTTGTGTTCCCAACAAGCTAGTTGAAGGACGGCTTTCAAACACACTTATCTCTCAGAACTGAGTATGTGGAGAGACGTTCGTTCATCTAGCACCAGGGGAACGGGTTGGAGGAGACACTTTTTCTCTGCTTTTTAGTCTGTTTGCTAGTGCCGGTTTGAAGTTCCTGGAGTTTTCACTGTAAAACCGAGTTGGAGCCTGTACCTCCCCATATATATGTATGGAATGGAATTTGCAACTGAAAAGAAACTTTGTGTACCCAACAAGCTAGGTGAAGGACGGCTTTCTCACATACTTATGTCTGAGAACTGAGTATGTGGAGAGACGTTCGTTCATCTAGCACCAGGGGAACGGGTTGGAGGAGTCACTTTTTCTCTGCTTTCTCAGTCTGTTTATTAGTGCCGGTTTGAAGTTCCTGCCATTTTCACTGTAAATCCGAGTTGGAGCTGGTACCTCCCCATGTATATGTATGGAATGGAGTTTGCAACTGAAAAGAAACTTTGTGTTCCCAACAAGTTAGTTGAAGGACGGCTTTCACACACACATATCTCTCAGAACTGAGCAAGTTGAGAGACGTTCGTTCATCTAGCACCAAGGGAACGGGTTGCAGGAGACACTTTTTCTGTGCTTTCTCAGTCTGTTTCCTAGTGCCGGTTTGAAGTTCCTGCAGTTTTCACTGTGAAACCGAGTTGGAGCCTGTACCTCCCCATATATATGTAAGGAATGGAGTTTGCAACTGAAAAGAAACTTTGTGTTCCCAACAAGCTAGTTGAAGGACGGCTTTCAAACACACTTTTCTCTCAGAACTGAGTATGTGGAGAGACGTTCGTTCATCTAGCACCAGGGGAACGGGTTGGAGGAGACACTTTTTCTCTGCTTTTTTAGTCTGTTTCCTAGTGCCGGTTTGAAGTTCCTGGAGTTTTCACTGTAAAACCGAGTTGGAGCCTGTACCTCCCCATATATATGTATGGAATGGAATTTGCAACTGAAAAGAAACTTTGTGTACCCAACAAGCTAGGTGAAGGACGGATTTCACACACACTTATGTCTGAGAACTGAGTATGTGGAGAGACGTTCGTTCATCTAGCACCAGGGGAACGGGTTGGAGGAGACACTTTTTCTCTGCTTTCTCAGTATGTTTATTAGTGCCGGTTTGAAGTTCCTGCAATTTTCACTGTAAATCCGATTTGGAGCTGGTACCTCCCCATGTATATGTATGGAATGGAGTTTGCAACTGAAAAGAAACTTTGTGTTCCCATCAAGTTAGTTGAAGGACGGCTTTCACACACACATATCTCTCAGAACTGAGCAAGTGGAGAGACGTTCGTTCATCTAGCACCAAGGGAACGGGTTGCATGATACACTTTTTCTGTGCTTTCTCAGTCTGTTTCCTAGTGCCGGTTTGAAGTTCCTGCAGTTTTCACTGTGAAAACGAGTTGGAGCCTGTACCTCCCCATATATATGTAAGGAATGGAGTTTGCAACTGAAAAGAAACTTTTTGTTCCCAACAAGCTAGGAGAAGGACGGCTTTCACACACACTTATCTCTCAGAACTGAGCAAGTGGAGAGACGTTCGTTCATCTAGCACCAAGGGAACGGGTTGCAGGAGACACTTTTTCTCTGCTTTCTCAGTCTGTTTCCTAGTGCCGGTTTGAAGTTCCTGCAGTTTTCACTGTAAAACCGAGTTGGAGAATGTACCTCCCCATATATATGTATGGAATGGAGTTTGCAACTGAAAAGAAACTTTGTGTTCCCAACAAGCTAGTTGAAGTACGGCTTTCAAACACACTTATCTCTCAGAACTGAGTATGTGGAGAGACGTTCATTCATCTAGCACCAGGGGAACGGGTTGGAGGAGTCACTTTTTCTCTGCTTTCTCAGTCTGTTTATTAGTGCCGGTTTGAAGTTCCTGCAATTTTCACTGTAAATCCGAGTTGGAGCTGGTACCTCCCCATGTATATGTATGGAATGGAGTTTGCAACTGAAAAGAAACTTTGTGTTCCCAACAAGTTAGTTGAAGGACGGCTTTCACACACACATATCTCTCAAATCTGAGCAAGTGTAGAGACGTTCGTTCATCTAGCACCAAGGGAACGGGTTGCAGGAGACACTATTTCTGTATTTTCTCAGTCTGTTTCCTAGTGCCGGTTTGAAGTTCCTGGAGTTTTCACTGTGAAACCGAGTTGGAGCCTGTACCTCCCCATATATATGTAAGGAATGGAGTTTGCAACTGAAAAGAAACTTTGTGTTCCCAACAAGCTAGTTGAAGGACGGCTTTCAAACACACTTATCTCTCAGAACTGAGTATGTGGAGAGACGTTCGTTCATCTAGCACCAGGGGAACGGGTTGGAGGCGGCACTTTTTCTCTGCTATTTTAGTCTGTTTCCTAGTGCCGGTTTGAAGTTCCTGGAGTTTTCACTGTAAAACCGAGTTGGAGCTAGTACCTCCCCATATATATGTATGGAATGGTATTTGCAACTGAAAAGAAACTTTGTGAACCCAACAAGCTAGGTGAAGGACGGCTTTCACACACAATTATCTCTGAGAACTGAGTATGTGGAGAGACGTTCGTTCATCTAGCACCAGGGGAACGGGTTGGAGGAGTCACTTTTTCTCTGCTTTCTCAGTCTGTTTATTAGTGCCGGTTTGAAGTTCTTGCAATTTTCACTGTAAATCCGAGTTGGAGCTGGTACCTCCCCATGTATATGTATGGAATGGAGTTTGCAACTGAAAAGAAACTTTGTGTTCCCAACAAGTTAGTTGAAGGACGGCTTTCACACACACATATCTCTCAGAACTGAGCAAGTGGAGAGACGTTCGTTCATCTAGCACCAAGGGAACGGGTTGCAGGAGACACTTTTTCTGTGCTTTCTCAGTCTGTTTCCTAGTGCCGGTTTGAAGTTCCTGCAGTTTTCACTGTGAAACCGAGTTGGAGCCTGTACCTCCCCATATATATGTAAGGAATGGAGTTTGCAACTGAAAAGAAACTTTGTGTTCCCAACAAGCTAGGTGAAGGACGGCTTTCACACACACTTATCTCTCAGAACTGAGCAAGTGGAGAGACTTTCGTTCATCTAGCACCAAGGGAACGGGTTGCAGGATCCACTTTTTCTCTGCTTTCTCAGTCTGTTTCCTAGTGCCGGTTTGAAGTTCCTGCAGTTTTCACTGTAAAACCGTGTTGGAGCATGTACCTCCCCATATATATGTATGGAATGGAGTTTGCAACTGAAAAGAAACTTTGTGTTCCCAACAAGCTAGGTGAAGTACGGCTTTCACACACACTTATCTCTCAGAACTGAGCAAGTGGAGAGACGTTCGTTCATCTAGCACCAAGGGAACGGTTTGCAGGAGACACTTTTTCTCTGCTTTCTCAGTCTGTTTCCTAGTGCCGGTTTGAAGTTCCTGCAGTTTTCACTGTAAAACCGAGTTGGAGCTAGTACCTCCCCATATATTTGTATATAATGGAGTTTGCAACTGAAAAGAAACTTTGTGTTCCCAACAAGCTAGGTGAAGGACGGCTTTCACACACACTTATCTCTCAGAACTGAGCAAGTGGAGAGACGTTCGTTCATCTAGCACCAAGGGAACGGGTTGCAGGAGACACTTTTTCTCTGCTTTCTCAGTCTGTTTCCTAGTGCCGGTTTGAGTTCCTGAAGTTTTCACTGTAAAACCGAGTTGGAGCTAGTACCTCCCCATATATATGTAAGGAATGGAGTTTGTAACTGAAAAGAAACTTTGTGTTCCCAACAAGCTAGGTGAAGGACGGCTTTCACACACACTTATCTCTCAGAACTGAGCAAGTGGAGAGACGTTCGTTCACCTAGCACCAAGGGAACGGGTTGCAGGAGACACTTTTTCTCTGCATTCTCAGTCTGTTTCCTAGTGCCGGTTTGAAGTTCCTGCAGTTTTCACTGTAAAACCGAGTTGGAGAATGTACCTCCCCATATATATGTATGGAATGGAGTTTGCAACTGAAAAGAAACTTTGTGTTCCCAACAAGCTATTTGAAGGACGGCTTTCAAACACACTTATCTCTCAGAACTGAGTATGTGGAGAGACGTTCGTTCATCTAGCACCAGGGGAACGGGTTGGAGGAGACACTTTTTCTCTGCTTTTTCAGTCTGTTTCCTAGTGCCGGTTTGATGTTCCTGGAGTTTTCACTGTAAAACCGAGTTGGAGCCTGTACCTCCCCATATATATGTATGGAATGGAATTTGCAACTGAAAAGAAACTTTGTGTACCCAACAAGCTAGGTGAAGGACGGCTTTCACACACACTTATCTCTGAGAACTGAGTATGTGGAGAGATGTTCGTTCATCTAGCACCAGGGGAACGGGTTGGAGGAGTCACTATTTCTCTGCTTTCTCAGTCTGTTTATTAGTGTCGGTTTGAAGTTCCTGCAATTTTCACTGTAAATCCGAGTTGGAGCTGGTACCTCCCCATGTATATGTATGGAATGGAGTTTGCAACTGAAAAGAAACTTTGTGTTCCCAACAAGTTAGTTGAAGGACGGCTTTCACACACACTTATCTCTCAGAACTGAGCAAGTGGAGAGACGTTCGTTCATCTAGCACCAAGGGAACGGGTTGCAGGAGACACTTTTTCTGTGCTTTCTCAGTCTGTTTCCTAGTGCCGGTTTGAAGTTCCTGCAGTTTTCACTGTGAAACCGAGTTGGAGCCTGTACCTCCCCATATATGTAAGGAATGGAGTTTGCAACTGAAAAGAAACTTTGTGTTCCCAACAAGCTAGGTGAAGGACGGCTTTCACACACACTTATCTCTCAGAACTGAGTATGTGGAGAGACGTTCGTTCATCTAGCACCAGGGGAACGGGTTGGAAGGGACAGTTTTTCTCTGCTTTCTCAGTCTGTTTATTAGTGCCGTTTTGAAGTTCCTGCAGTTTTCAATGTAAATCCGAGTTGGAGCTAGTACCTCCCCATATATATGTAAGGAATGGAGTTTGCAACTGAAAAAAATTTGTGTTCCCAACAAGCTAGGTGAAGGACGGTTTTCACACACACATCTCTCAGAACTGAGCAAGTGGAGAGACGTTCGTTCATCTAGCACAAAGGAACGGGTTGCAGGAGACACTTTTTCTGTGCTTTCTCAGTCTGTTTCCTAGTGCCGGTTTGAAGTTCCTGCAGTTTTCACTGTGAAACCGAGTTGGAGCCTGTACCTCCCCATATATGTAAGGAATGGAGTTTGCAACTGAAAAGAAACTTTGTGTTCCCAACAAGCTAGGTGAAGGACGGCTTTCACACACACTTATCTCTCAGAACTGAGTATGTGGAGAGACGTTCGTTCATCTAGCACCAGGGGAACGGGTTGGAAGGGACAGTTTTTCTCTGCTTTCTCAGTCTGTTTATTAGTGCCGTTTTGAAGTTCCTGCAGTTTTCAATGTAAATCCGAGTTGGAGCTAGTACCTCCCCATATATATGTAAGGAATGGAGTTTGCAACTGAAAAAAATTTGTGTTCCCAACAAGCTAGGTGAAGGACGGTTTTCACACACACATCTCTCAGAACTGAGCAAGTGGAGAGACTTTCGTTCATCTAGCACAAAGGAACGGGTTGCAGGAGACATTTTTTCTCTGCTTTCTCATTCTGTTTCCTAGTACCGGTTTGAAGTTCCTGCAGTTTTCACTGTAAAACCGAGTTGGAGCTAGTACCTCCCCATATATATGTATGGAATGGAGTTTGCAACTGAAAAGAAACTTTGTGTTCCCAACAAGCTAGGTAAAGGACGGCTTTCACACACACTTATTTCTCAGAACTGAGCAAGTGGAGAGACGTTCGTTCATCTAGCACCAAAGGAACGGGTTGCAGGAGACACTTTTTCTCTGCTTTCTCACTCTGTTTCCTAGTGCCGGTTTGAAGTTCCTGGAGTTTTCACTGTAAAACCGAGTTGGAGCCTGTACCTCCCCATATATATGTATGGAATGGAATTTGCAACTGAAAAGAAACTTTGTGTTCCCAACAAGCTAGGTGAAGGACGGCTTTCACACAAACATATCTCTGAGAACTGAGCAAGTGGAGAGACTTTCGTTCATCTAGCACCAAGGGAACGGGTTGCAGGAGCCACTTTTTCTCTGCTTTCTCAGTCTGTTTCCTAGTGCCGGTTTGAAATTCCTGCAGTTTTCACTGTAAAACCGTGTTGGAGCATGTACCTCACCATATATATGCATGGAATGGAGTTTGCAACTGAAAAGAAACTTTGTGTTCCCAACAAGCTAGGTGAAGGACGGCTTTCACACACACTTATCTCTCAGAACTGAGCAAGTGGAGAGACGTTCGTTCATCTAGCACAAAGGAACGGGTTGCAGGAGACATTTTTTCTCTGCTTTCTCATTCTGTTTCCTAGTGCCGGTTTGAAGTTCCTGCAGTTTTCACTGTAAAACCGAGTTGGAGCTAGTACCTCCCCATATATATGTATGGAATGGAGTTTGCAACTGAAAAGAAACTTTGTGTTCCCAACAAGCTAGGTGAAGGACGGCTTTCACACACACTTATCTCTCAGAACTGAGCAAGTGGAGAGACGTTCGTTCATCTAGCACCAAGGGAACGGGTTGCAGGAGACACTTTTTCTCTGCTTTCTCACTCTGTTTCCTAGTGCCGGTTTGAAGTTCCTGGAGTTTTCACTGTAAAACCGAGTTGGAGCCTGTACCTCCCCATATATATGTATGGAATGGAATTTGCAACTGAAAAGAAACTTTGTGTTCCCAACAAGCTAGGTGAAGGACGGCTTTCACACACACATATCTCTGAGTACTGAGTATGTGGAGAGACTTTCGTTCATCTAGCACCAGGGGAACGGGTTGGAGGAGACACTTTTTCTCTGCTTTCTCAGTCTGTTTATTAGTGCCGGTTTGAAGTTCCTGCAATTTTCACTTTAAATCCGAGTTGGAGGTGGTACCTCCCCATATATATGTATGGAATGGAGTTTGCAACTGAAAAGAAACTTTGTGTTCCCAACAAGTTAGTTGAAGGACGTCTTTCACACACACTTATCTCTCAGAACTGAGTATGTGGAGAGACGTTCGTTCTTCTAGCACCAGGGGAACGGGATGGAGGAGACAGTTTTTCTCTGCTTTCTCAGTCTGTTTATTAGTGCCGTTTTGAAGTTCCTGCAGTTTTCACTGTAAATCCGAGTTGGAGCTAGTACCTCCCCATATATATGTAAGGAATGGAGTTTGCAACTGAAAAAAATTTGTGTTCCCAACAAGCTAGGTGAAGGACGGCTTTCACACACACATTTCTCAGAACTGAGCAAGTGGAGAGACGTTCGTTCATCTAGCACAAAGGAACGGGTTGCAGGAGACATTTTTTCTCTGCTTTCTCATTCTGTTTCCTAGTACCGGTTTGAAGTTCCTGCAGTTTTCACTGTAAAACCGAGTTGGAGCTAGTACCTCCCCATATATATGTATGGAATGGAGTTTGCAACTGAAAAGAAACTTTGTGTTCCCAACAAGCTAGGTGAAGGACGGCTTTCACACACACTTATTTCTCAGAACTGAGCAAGTGGAGAGACGTTCGTTCATCTAGCACCAAGGGAACGGGTTGCAGGAGACACTTTTTCTCTGCTTTCTCACTCTGTTTCCTAGTGCCGGTTTGAAGTTCCTGGAGTTTTCACTGTAAAACCGAGTTGGAGCCTGTACCTCCCCATATATATGTATGGAATGGAATTTGCAACTGAAAAGAAACTTTGTGTTCCCAACAAGCTAGATGAAGGACGGCTTTCACACACACATATCTCTGAGAACTGAGCAAGTGGAGAGACTTTCGTTCATCTAGCACCAGGGGAACGGGTTGGAGGAGACACTTTTTCTCTGCTTTCTCAGTCTGTTTATTAGTGCCGGTTTGAAGTTCCTGCAATTTTCACTGTAAATCCGAGTTGGAGGTGGTACCTCCCCATGTATATGTATGGAATGGAGTTTGCAACTGAAAAGAAACTTTGTGTTCCCAACAAGTTAGTTGAAGGACGTCTTTCACACACACTTATCTCTCAGAACTGAGCAAGTGGAGAGACGTTCGTTCATCTAGCACCAAGGGAACGGGTTGCAGGAGACACTTTTTCTCTGCTTTCTCAGTCTGTTTCCAAGTGCCGGTTTGAAGTTCCTGCAGTTTTCACTGTAAAACCGAGTTGGAGCTAGTACCTCCCCATATATAAGTAAGGAATGGAGTTTGCAACTGAAAAGAAACTTTGTGTTCCCAACAAGCTAGGTGAAGTACGGCTTTCACACACATTTATCTCTCAGAATTGAGCAAGTGGAGAGACGTTCGTTCATCTAGCACCAAGGGAACGGGTTGCAGGAGACCCTTTTTCTGTGCTTTCTCAGTCTGTTTCCTAGTGCCGGTTTGAAGTTCCTGCAGTTTTCACTGTAAAACCGAGTTGGAGCTAGTACCTCCCCATATATATGTAAGGAATGGAGTTTGCAACTGAAAAGAAACTTTGTGTTCCTAACAAGCTAGGTGAAGGACGGCTTTCACACACACTTATCTCTCAGAACTGAGCAAGTGGAGAGACGTTCGTTCATCTAGCACCAAGGGAACTGGTTGCAGGAGACACTTTTTCTCTACTTTCTCAGTCTGTTTCCTAGTGCCGGTTTGAAGTTCCTGCAGTTTTCACTGTAAAACCGAGTTGGAGCTAGTACCTCCCCATATATATGTAAGGAATGGAGTTTACAACTGAAAAGAAACTTTGTGTTCCCAACAAGCTAGGTGAAGGACGGCTTTCACACACACTTATCTCTCAGAAGTGAGCAAGTGGAGAGACGTTCGTTCATCTAGCACCAAGGGAACGGGTTGCAGGAGACACTTTTTCTCCGCTTTCTCAGTCTGTTTCCTAGTGCCGGTTTGAAGTTCCTGCAGTTTTCACTGTAAAACCGAGTTGGAGCTAGTACCTCCCCATATATATGTAAGGAATGGAGTTTGCAACTGAAAAGAAACTTTGTGTACCCAACAAGCTAGGTGAAGGACGGCTTTCACACACACTTATCTCTCAGAACTGAGCAAGTGGAGAGACGTTCGTTCATCTAGCACCAAGGGAACGGGTTGCAGGAGACACTTTTTCTCTACTTTCTCAGTCTGTTTCCTAGTGCCGGTTTGAAGTTCCTGCAGTTTTCACTGTAAAACCGAGTTGGAGCTAGTACCTCCCCATATATATGTAAGGAATGGAGTTTGCAACTGAAAAGAAACTTTGTGTTCCCAACTTGCTAGGTGAAGGACGGCTTTCACACACACTTATCTCTCAGAACTGAGCAAGTGGAGAGACGTTCGTTCACCTAACACCAAGGGAACGGGTTGCAGGAGACACTTTTTCTCCGCTTTCTCAGTCTGTTTCCAAGTGCCGGTTTGAAGTTCCTGCAGTTTTCACTGTAAAACCGAGTTGGAGAATGTACCTCCCCATATATATGTATGGAATGGAGTTTCAACTGAAAAGAATCTTTGTGTTCCCAACAAGCTAGTTGAAGGACGGCTTTCAAACACACTTATCTCTCAGAACTGAGTATGTGGAGAGACGTTCGTTCATCTAGCACCAAGGAAACGGGTTGGAGGAGACACTTTTTCTCTGCTTTTTCAGTCTGTTTCGTAGTGCCGGTTTGAAGTTAATGGAGTTTTCACTGTAAAAACGAGTTGGAGCCTGTACCTCCCCATATATATGTATGGAATGGAATTTGCCACTGAAAAGAAACTTTGTGTACCCAACAAGCTAGGTGAAGGACGGCTTTCACACACACTTATCTCTGAGAACTTAGTATGTGGAGAGACGTTCGTTCATCTAGCACCAGGGGACCGGGTTGGAGGAGACACATTTTCTCTGCTTTCTCAGTCTGTTTATTAGTGCCGGTTTGAAGTTCCTGCAATTTTCACTGTAAATCCGAGTTGGAGCTGGTACCTCCCCATGTATATGTATGGAATGGAGTTTGCAACTGAAAAGAAACTTTGTGTTCCCAACAAGCTAGGTGAAGGACGGCTTTCACACACACTTATCTCTCAGAACTGAGCAAGTGGAGAGACGTTCGTTCATCTAGCACCAAGGGAACGGGTTGCAGGAGACACTTTTTCTCTGCTTTCTCAGTCTGTTTCCTAGTGCCGGTTTGAAGTTCCTGCAGATTTCACTGTAAAACCGAGTTGGAGCTAGTACCTCCCCATATATATGTAAGGAATGGAGTTTGCAACTGGAAAGAAACTTTGTGTTCCCAACAAGCTAGGTGAAGGACGGCTTTCACACACACTTATCTCTCAGAACTGAGCAAGTGGAGAGACGTTCGTTCATCTAGCACCAAGGGAACGGGTTGCAGGAGACACTTTTTCTCTGCTTTCTCAGTCTGTTAATTAGTGCCGGTTTGTAGTTCCTGCAGTTTTCACTGTAAAACCGAGTTGGAGCATGTACCTCACCATATATATGTATGGAATGGAGTTTGCAACTGAAAAGAAACTTTGTGTTCCCAACAAGCTAGGTGAAGGACGGCTTTCACACACACTTATCTCTCAGAACTGAGCAAGTGGAGATACGTTCGTTCATCTAGCACCAGGGGAATGGGTTGTAGGAGACACTTTTTCTCTGCTTTCTCAGTCTGTTTATTAGTGCCGGTTTGAAGTTCCTGCAGTTTTCACTGTAAAACCGAGTTGGAGAATGTACCTCCCCATATATATGTAAGGAATGGAGTTTGCAACTGAAAATAATTTTGTGTTCCCAACAATCTAGGTGCAGGACGGCTTTCCCACACACATCTCTCAAAACTGAGCAAGTGGAGAGACGTTCGTTCATCTAGCACAAAGGGAACGGGTTGCAGGAGACATTTTTTCTCTGTTTCTAATTCTTTTTCCTAGTGCCGGTATGAAGTTCCTGCAGTTTTCACTGTAAAACCGAGTTGGAGCTAGTACCTTCCTATATATATGTATGGAATGGAGTTTGCAACTGAAAAGAAACTTTGTGTTCCCAACAAGCTAGGTGAAGGACGGCTTTCACACACACTTATCTCTCAGAACTGAGCAAGTGGAGAGACGTTCGTTCATCTAGCACCAAGGGAACGGGTTGCAGGAGACACTTTTTCTTTATTTTCTCAGTCTGTTTCCTAGTGCCGGTTTGAAGTTCCTGCAGATTTCACTGTAAAACCGAGTTGGAGCTAGTACCTCCCCATATATATGTAAGGAATGGAGTTTGCAACTGGAAAGAAACTTTGTGTTCCCAACAAGCTAGGTGAAGGACGGCTTTCACACACACTTATCTCTCAGAACTGAGCAAGTGGAGAGACGTTCGTTCATCTAGAACCAAGGGAACGTTTTGCAGGAGACACTTTTTCTCTGCTTTCTCAGTCTGTTAATTAGTGCCGGTTTGAAGTTCCTGCAGTTTTCACTGTAAAACCGAGTTGGAGCATGTACCTCACCATATATATGTATGGAATGGAGTTTGCAACTGAAAATAAACTTTGTGTTCCCAACAAGCTAGGTGAAGGACGGCTTTCACACACACTTATCTCTCAGAACTGAGTATGTGGAGAGACGTTCGTTCATCTAGCACCAGGGGAATGGGTTGGAGGAGACACTTTTTCTCTGCTTTCTCAGTCTGTTTATTAGTGCCGGTTTGAAGTTCCTGCAGTTTTCACTGTAAATCCGAGTTGGAGCTGGTACCTCCCCATGTATATGTATGGAATGGGTTTGCAACTGAAAATAACTTTGTGTTCCCAACAATCTAGGTGAAGGACGGCTTTCCCACACACATCTCTCAAAACTGAGCAAGTGGAGAGACGTTCGTTCATCTAGCACAAAGGGAACGGTTTGCAGGAGACATTTTTTCTCTGTTTCTAATTCTTTTTCCTAGTGCCGGTTTGAAGTTCCTGCAGTTTTCACTGTAAAACCGAGTTGGAGCTAGTACCTACCTATATATATGTATGGAATGGAGTTTGCAACTGAAAAGAAACTTTGTGTTCCCAACAAGCTAGGTGAAGGACGGCTTTCACACACACTTATCTCTCAGAACTGAGCAAGTGGAGAGACGTTCGTTCATCTAGCACCAAGGGAACGGGTTGCAGGAGACACTTTTTCCCTATTTTCTCAGTCTGTTTCCTAGTGCCGGTTTGAAGTTCCTGCAGTTTTCACTGTAAAACCGAGTTGGAGAATGTACCTCCCCATATATATGTATGGAATGGAGTTGGCGACTGAAAAGAAACTTTGTGTTCCCAACAAGCTAGTTGAAGGACGGCTTTCAAACACACTTATCTCTCAGAACTGAGTATGTGGAGAGACATTCGTTCATCTAGCACCAGGGGAACGGGTTGGAGGAGACACATTTTCTCTGCTTTCTCAGTCTGTTTATTAGTGCCGGTTTGAAGTTCCTGCAGTTTTCACTGTAAATCCGAGTTGGAGCTTGTACCTCCCCATGTACATATATGGAATGGAGTTTGCACCTGAAAAGAAAATTTGCGTTCCCAACAAGTTAGTTGAAGGACGGCTTTCACACACAATTATCTCTCAGAACTGAGCAAGTGGAGAGACGTTCGTTCATCTAGCACCAAGGGAACGGGTTGCAGGAGACACTTTTTCTCTGCTTTCTCAGTCTGTTTCCTAGTGCCGGTTTGAAGTTCCTGCAGTTTTCACTGTAAAACCGAGTTGGAGAATGTACCTCCCCATATATATGTATGGAATGGAGTTTGCAACTGAAAAGAAACTTTGTGTTCCCAACAAGCTAGTTGAAGGACGGCTTTCAAACACACTTATCACTCAGAACTGAGTATGTGGAGAGACGTTCGTTCATCTAGCACCAGGGGAACGGGTTGGAGGAGACACTTTTTCTCTGCTTTCTCAGTCTGTTTATTAGTGCCGGTTTGAAGTTCCTGCAGTTTTAACTGTAAATCCGATTTGGAGCTGGTACCTCCCCATGTATATATATGGAATGGAGTTTGCATCTGAAAAGAAAATTTGTGTTCCCAACAAGTTAGTTGAAGGACGGCTTTCACACACACTTATCTCTCAGAACTTAGCAGGTGGAGAGACGTTCGTTCATCTAGCACCAAGGGAATGGGTTGCAGGAGACACTTTTTCTCTGCTTTCTCAGTCTGTTTCCTAGTGCCGGTTTGAAGTTCCTGCAGTTTTCACTGTAAAAGCGAGTTGGAGCATGTACCTCACCATATATATGTATGGAATGGAATTTGCAACTGAAAAGAAACTTTGTGTTCCCAACAAGCTAGGTGAAGGACGGCTTTCACACACACTTATCTCTGAGAACTGAGTATGTGGAGAGACGTTCGATCATCTAGCACCAGGGGAACGGTTTGGAGGAGACACTTTTTCTCTGCTTTCTCAGTATGTTTATTAGTGCCGGTTTGAAATTCCTGCATTTTTCACTGTAAATCCGAGTTGGAGCTGGTACCTCCCCATGTATATGTATGGAATGGAGTTTGCAACTGAAAAGAAACTTTGTTTTCCCAACAAGTTAGTTGAAGGACGGCTTTCACACACACATATCTCTCAGAACTGAGCAAGTGGAGAGACGTTCGTTCATCTAGCACCAAGGGAACGGGTTGCAGGAGACACTTTTTCTCTGCTTTCTCAGTCTGTTTACTAGTGCCGGTTTGAAGTTCCTGCAGTTTTCACTGTAAAACCGAGTTGGAGCTAGTACCTCCCCATATATATGTAAGGAATGGAGTTTGCAACTGAAAAGAATCTTTGTGTTCCCAACAAGCTAGTTGAAGGACGGCTTTCACACACACTTATCTCTCAGAACTGAGCAAGTGGAGAGACGTTCGTTCATCTAGCACCAAGGGAACGGGTTGCAGGAGACACTTTTTCTCTGCTTTCTCAGTCTGTTTCCTAGTGCCGGTTTGAAGTTCCTGCAGTTTTCACTGTAAAACCGAGTTGGAGCTAGTACCTCCCCATATATATGTATGGAATGGAGTTTGCAACTGAAAAGAAACTTTGTGTTCCCAACAAGCTAGGTGAAGGACGGCTTTCACACACACTTATCTCTCAGATCTGAGCAAGTGGAGAGACGTTCGTTCATCTAGCACCAAGGGAACGGGTTGCAGGAGACACTTTTTCTCTGCTTTCTCAGTCTGTTTCCTAGTGCCGGTTTGAAGTTCCTGCAGTTTTCACTGTAAAACCGAGTTGGAGAATGTACCTCCCCATATATATGTATGGAATGGAGTTTCAACTGAAAAGAAACTTTGTGTTCCCAACAAGCAAGTTGAAGGACGGCTTTCACACACACTTATCTCTCAGAACTGAGTATGTGGAGAGACGTTCGTTCATCTAGCACCAGGGGAACGGGTTGGAGGAGACACTTTTTCTCTGCTTTTTCAGTCTCTTTCCTAGTGCCGGTTTGAAGTTCCTGGAGTTTTCACTGTAAAACCGAGTTGGAGCCTGTACCTCCCCATATATATGTATGGAATGGAATTTGCAACTGAAAAGAAACTTTGTGTACCCAACAAGCTAAGTGAAGGACGGCTTTCACACACACTTATCACTGAGAACTGAGTATGTGGAGAGACGTTCGTTCATCTAGCACCAGGGGAACGGGTTGGAGGAGACACTTTTTCTCTGCTTTCTCAGTCTGTTTATTAGGGCCGGTTTGAAGTTCCTGCAATTTTCACTGTAAATCCGAGTTGGAGCTGGTACCTCCCCATGTATATGTATGGAATGGAGTTTGCAACTGAAAAGAAACTTTGTGTTCCCAACAAGTTAGTTGAAGGACGGCTTTCACACACACATATCTCTCAGAACTGAGCAAGTGGAGAGACGTTCGTTCATCTAGCACCAAGGGAACGGGTTGCAGGAGACACTTTTTCTCTGCTTTCTCAGTCTGTTTCCTAGTGCCGGTTTGAAGTTCCTGCAGTTTTCACTGTAAAACCGAGTTGGAGCTAGTACCTCCCCATATATATGTAAGGAATGGAGTTTGCAACTGAAAAGAAACTTTGTGTTCCCAACAAGCTAGGTGAAGGACGGCTTTCACACACACTTATCTCTCAGAACTGAGCAAGTGGAGAGACTTTCGTTCATCTAGCACCAAGGGAACGGGTTGCAGGAGCCACTTTTTCTCTGCTTTCTCAGTCTGTTTCCTAGTGCCGGTTTGAAGTTCCTGCAGTTTTCACTGTAAAACCGAGTTGGAGAATGTACCTCCCCATATATATGTATGGAATGTAGATTGCAACTGAAAAGAAACTTTGTGTTCCCAACAAGCTAGTTGAAGGACGGCTTTCAAACACACTTATCTCTCAGAACTGAGTATGTGGAGAGACGTTCGTTCATCTAGCACCAGGGGAACGGGTTGGAGGAGACACTTTTTCTCTGCTTTCTCAGTCTGTTTATTAGTGCCGGTTTGAAGTTCCTGCAATTTTCACTGTAAATCCGAGTTGGAGCTGTTACCTCCCCATGTATATGTATGGAATGGAATTTGCAACTGAAAAGAAACTTTGTGTTCCCAACAAGTTATTTGAAGGACGGCTTTCACACACACATATCTCTCAGAACTGAGCAAGTGGAGAGACGTTCGTTCATCTAGCACCAAGGGAACAGGTTGCAGGAGACACTTTTTCTCTGCTTTCTCAGTCTGTTTCCTAGTGCCGGTTTGAAGTTCCTGCAGTTTTCACTGTAAAACCGAGTTGGAGCTAGTACCTCCCCATATATATGTAAGGAATGGAGTTTTCAACTGAAAAGAAACTTTGTGTTCCCAACAAGCTAGGTGAAGGACGGCTTTCACACACACTTATCTCTCAGAACTGAGCAAGTGGAGAGACTTTCGTTCATCTAGCTCCAAGGGAACGGGTTGCAGGAGCCACTTTTTCTCTGCTTTCTCAGTCTGTTTCCTAGTGCCGGTTTTAAGTTCCTGCAGTTTTCAATGTAAAACCGAGTTGGAGAATGTACCTCCCCATATATATGTATGGAATGGAGTTTGCAACTGAAAAGAAACTTTGTGTTCCCAACAAGCTAGTTGAAGGACGGCTTTCAAACACACTTATCTCTCAGAACTGAGTATGTGGAGAGACGTTCGTTCATCTACCACCAGGGGAACGGGTTGGAGGAGACACTTTTTCTCTGCTTTCTCAGTCTGTTTATTAGTGCCGGTTTGAAGTTCCTGCAGTTTTCACTGTAAATCCGAGTTGGAGCTGGTACCTCCCCATGTATATATATGGAATGGAGTTTGCACCTGAAAAGAAAATTTGTGTTCCCAAAAAGTTAGTTGAAGAACGGCTTTCACACACACTTATCTCTCAGAACTGAGCAAGTGGAGAGACGTTCGTTCATCTAGCACCAAGGGAACGGGTTGCAGGAGACACTATTTCTCTGCTTTCTCAGTCTGTTTCTTAGTGCCGGTTTGAACTTCCTGGAGTTTTCACCATAAAATCGAGTTGGAGCCTGTACCTCCCCATATATATGTATGGAATGGAGTTTGCAACTGAAAAGAAACTTTGTGTTCCCAACAAGCTAGTTGAAGGACGGCTTTCAAACACACTTATCTCTCAGAACTGAGTATGTGGAGAGACGTTCGTTCATCTAGCACCAAGGGAACGGGTTGCAGGGGACACTTTTTCTCTGCTTTCTCAGTCTGTTTCCTAGTGCCGGTTTGAAGTTCCTGCATTTTTCACTGTAAAACCGAGTTGGAGCTAGTACCTCCCCATATATATGTAAGGAATGGAGTTTTCAACTGAAAAGAAACTTTGTGTTCCCAACAAGCTAGGTGAAGGACGGCTTTCACACACAGTTATCTCTGAGAACTGAGTATGTGGAGAGACGTTCGTTCATCTAGCACCAGGGGAACGGGTTGGAGGAGACACTTTTTCTCTGCTTTCTCAGTCTGTTTATTAGTGCCGGTTTGAAGTTCCTGCAGTTTTCACTGTAAATCCGAGTTGGAGCTGGTACCTCCCCATGTATATATATGGAATGGAGTTTGCACCTGAAAAGAAAATTTGTGTTCCCAAAAAGTTAGTTGAAGAACGGCTTTCACACACACTTATCTCTCAGAACTGAGCAAGTGGAGAGACGTTCGTTCATCTAGCACCAAGGGAACGGGTTGCAGGAGACACTATTTCTCTGCTTTCTCAGTCTGTTTCTTAGTGCCGATTTGAACTTCCTGGAGTTTTCACCATAAAATCGAGTTGGAGCCTGTACCTCCCCATATATATGTATGGAATGGAGTTTGCAACTGAAAAGAAACTTTGTGTTCCCAACAAGCTAGTTGAAGGACGGCTTTCAAACACACTTATCTCTCAGAACTGAGTATGTGGAGAGACGTTCGTTCATCTAGCACCAAGGGAACGGGTTGCAGGAGACACTTTTTCTCTGCTTTCTCAGTCTGTTTCCTAGTGCCGGTTTGAAGTTCCTGCATTTTTCACTGTAAAACCGAGTTGGAGCTAGTACCTCCCCATATATATGTAAGGAATGGAGTTTTCAACTGAAAAGAAACTTTGTGTTCCCAACAAGCTAGGTGAAGGACGGCTTTCACACACAGTTATCTCTGAGAACTGAGTATGTGGAGAGACGTTCGTTCATCTAGCACCAGGGGAACGGGTTGGAGGAGACACTTTTTCTCTGCTTTCTCAGTCTGTTTATTAGTGCCGGTTTGAAGTTCCTGCAATTTTCACTGTAAATCCGAGTTGGAGCTGGTACCTCCCCATGTATATGTATGGAATGGAGTTTGCAACTGAAAAGAAACTTTGTGTTCCCAACAAGTTACTTGAAGGACGGCTTTCACACACACTTATCTCTCAGAACTGAGCAAGTGGAGAGACGTTCGTTCATCTAGCACCAAGGGAATGGGTTGCAGGGGACACTTTTTGTCTGCTTTTTCAGTCTATTTCCTAGTGCCGGTTTGAAGTTCCTGCAGTTTTCACTGTAAAACCGAGTTGGAGCTAGTACCTCCCCATATATATGTAAGGAATGGAGTTTGCAACTGAAAAGAAACTTTGTGTTCCCAACAAGCTAGATGAAGGACGGCTTTCACACACACTTATCTCTCAGAACTGAGCAAGTGGAGAGACGTTCGTTCATCTAGCACCAAGGGAACGGGTTGCAGGAGACACTTTTTCTCTGCTTTCTCAGTCTCTTTCCTAGTGCCGGTTTGAAGTTCCTGCAGTTTTCACTGTAAAACCGAGTTGGAGAATGTACCTCCCCATATATATGTATGGAATGGAATTTGCAACTGAAAAGAAACTTTGTGTTCCCAACAAGCTAGGTGAAGGACGGCTTTCACACACACTTATCTCTCAAAACTGAGCAAGTGGAGAGACGTTCGTTCATCTAGCACCAAGGGAACGGGTTGCAGGAGACAATTTTCTCTGCTTTCTCAGACTGTTTCCTAGTGCCGGTTTGAAGTTCCTGCAGTTTTCACTGTAAAACCGAGTTGGAGAATGTACCTCCCCATATATATGTATGGAATGGAGTTTCAACTGAAAAGAAACTTTGTGTTCCCAACAAGCTAGTTGAAGGACGGCTTTCACACACACTTATCTCTCAGAACTGAGTATGTGGAGAGACGTTCGTTCATCTAGCACCAGGGGAACGGGTTGGAGGAGACACTTTTTCTCTGCTTTTTCAGTCTGTTTCCTAGTGCCGGTTTGAAGTTCCTGGAGTTTTCACTGTAAAACCGAGTTGGAGCCTGTACCTCCCCATATATATGTATGGAATGGAATTTGCAACTGAAAAGAAACTTTGTGTACCCAACAAGGTAGGTGAAGGACGGCTTTCACACACACTTATCTCTGAGAACTGAGTATGTGGAGAGACGTTCGTTCATCTAGCACCAGGGGAACGGGTTGGAGGAGACACTTTTTTCTGCTTTCTCAGTCTGTTTATTAGGGCCGGCTTGAAGTTCCTGCAATTTTCACTGTAAATCCGAGTTGGAGCTGGTACATCCCCATGTATATTTATGGAATGGAGTTTGCAACTGAAAAGAAACTTTGTGTTCCCAACAAGTTAGTTGAAGGACGGCTTTCACACACACATATCTCTCAGAACTGAGCAAGTGGAGAGACGTTCGTTCATCTAGCACCAAGGGAACGGGTTGCAGGAGACACTTTTTCTCTGCTTTCTCAGTCTGTTTCCTAGTGCCGGTTTGAAGTTCCTGCAGTTTTCACTGTAAAACCGAGTTGGAGCTAGTACCTCCCCATATATATGTAAGGAATGGAGTTTGCAACTGAAAAGAAACTTTGTGTTCCCAACAAGCTAGGTGAAGGACGGCTTTCACACACACTTATCTCTCAGAACTGAGCAAGTGGAGAGACTTTCGTTCATCTAGCACCAAGGGAACGGGTTGCAGGAGCCACTTTTTCTCTGCTTTCTCAGTCTGTTTCCTAGTGCCGGTTTGAAGTTCCTGCAGTTTTCACTGTAAAACCGGGTTGGAGAATGTACCTCCCCATATATATGTATGGAATGGAGTTTGCAACTGAAAAGAAACTTTGTGTTCCCAACAAGCTAGTTGAAGGACGGCTTTCAAACACACTTATCTCTCAGAACTGAGTATGTGGAGAGACGTTCGTTCATCTACCACCAGGGGAACGGTTTGTAGGAGACACTTTTTCTCTGCTTTCTCAGTCTGTTTATTAGTGCCGGTTTGATGTTCCTGCAGTTTTCACTGTAAATCCGAGTTGGAGCTGGTACCTCCCCATGTATATATATGGAATGGTGTTTGCACCTGAAAAGAAAATTTGTGTTCCCAAAAAGTTAGTTGAAGAACGGCTTTCACACACACTTATCTCTCAGAACTGAGCAAGTGGAGAGACGTTCGTTCATCTAGCACCAAGGGAACGGGTTGCAGGAGACACTTTTTCTCTGCTTTCTCAGTCTGTTTATTAGTGCCGGTTTGAAATTCCTGCAGTTTTCACTGTAAAACCGAGTTGGAGCTAGTACCTCCCCATATATATGTAAGGAATGGAGTTTGCAACTGAAAAGAAACTTTGTGTTCCCAACAAGCTAGATGAAGGACGGCTTTCACACACACTTATCTCTCAGAACTGAGCAAGTGTAGAGACTTTCGTTCATCTAGCACCAAGGGAACGGGTTGCAGGAGACACTTTTTCTCTGCTTTCTCAGTCTCTTTCCTAGTGCCGGTTTGAAGTTCCTGCAGTTTTCACTGTAAAACCGAGTTGGAGAATGTACCTCCCCATATATATGTATGGAATGGAGTTTGCAACTGAAAAGAAACTTTGTGTTCCCAACAAGCTAGGTGAAGGACGGCTTTCACACACACTTATCTCTCAAAACTGAGCAAGTGGAAAGACGTTCGTTCATCTAGCACCAAGGGAACGGGTTGCAGGAGACAATTTTTCTCTGCTTTCTCAGACTGTTTCCTAGTGCCGGTTTGAAGTTCCTGCAGTTTTCACTGTAAAACCGAGTTGGAGAATGTACCTCCCCATATATATGTATGGAATGGAGTTTCAACTGAAAAGAAACTTTGTGTTCCCAACAAGCTAGTTGAAGGACGGCTTTCACACACACTTATCTCTCAGAACTGAGTATGTGGAGAGACGTTCGTTCATCTAGCACCAGGGGAACGGGTTGGAGGAGACACTTTTTCTCTGCTTTTTCAGTCTGTTTCCTAGTGCCGGTTTGAAGTTACTGGATTTTTCACTGTAAAACCGAGTTGGAGCCTGTACCTACCCATATATATGTATGGAATGGAATTTGCAACTGAAAAGAAACTTTGTGTACCCAACAAGCTAGGTGAAGGACGGCTTTCACACACAGTTATCTCTGAGAACTGAGTATGTGGAGAGACGTTCGTTCATCTAGCACCAGGGGAACGGGTTGGAGGAGACACTTTTTCTCTGCTTTCTCAGTCTGTTTATTAGTGCCGGTTTGAAGTTCCTGCAATTTTCACTGTAAATCCGGGTTGGAGCTGGTACCTCCCCATGTATATGTATGGAATGGAGTTTGCAACTGAAAAGAAACTTTGTGTTCCCAACAAGTTACTTGAAGGACGGCTTTCACACACACTTATCTCTCAGAACTGAGCAAGTGGAGAGACGTTCGTTCATCTAGCACCAAGGGAATGGGTTGCAGGGGACACTTTTTGTCTGCTTTTTCAGTCTATTTCCTAGTGCCGGTTTGAAGTTCCTGCAGTTTTCACTGTAAAACCGAGTTGGAGCTAGTACCTCCCCATATATATGTAAGGAATGGAGTTTGCAACTGAAAAGAAACTTTGTGTTCCCAACAAGCTAGATGAAGGACGGCTTTCACACACACTTATCTCTCAGAACTGAGCAAGTGGAGAGACGTTCGTTCATCTAGCACCAAGGGAACGGGTTGCAGGAGACACTTTTTCTCTGCTTTCTCAGTCTCTTTCCTAGTGCCGGTTTGAAGTTCCTGCAGTTTTCACTGTAAAACCGAGTTGGAGAATGTACCTCCCCATATATATGTATGGAATGGAGTTTGCAACTGAAAAGAAACTTTGTGTTCCCAACAAGCTAGGTGAAGGACGGCTTTCACACACACTTATCTCTCAAAACTGAGCAAGTGGAGAGACGTTCGTTCATCTAGCACCAAGGGAACGGGTTGCAGGAGACAATTTTCTCTGCTTTCTCAGACTGTTTCCTAGTGCCGGTTTGAAGTTCCTGCAGTTTTCACTGTAAAACCGAGTTGGAGAATGTACCTCCCCATATATATGTATGGAATGGAGTTTCAACTGAAAAGAAACTTTGTGTTCCCAACAAGCTAGTTGAAGGACGGCTTTCACACACACTTATCTCTCAGAACTGAGTATGTGGAGAGACGTTCGTTCATCTAGCACCAGGGGAACGGGTTGGAGGAGACACTTTTTCTCTGCTTTTTCAGTCTGTTTCCTAGTGCCGGTTTGAAGTTCCTGGAGTTTTCACTGTAAAACCGAGTTGGAGCCTGTACCTCCCCATATATATGTATGGAATGGAATTTGCAACTGAAAAGAAACTTTGTGTACCCAACAAGGTAGGTGAAGGACGGCTTTCACACACACTTATCTCTGAGAACTGAGTATGTGGAGAGACGTTCGTTCATCTAGCACCAGGGGAACGGGTTGGAGGAGACACTTTTTTCTGCTTTCTCAGTCTGTTTATTAGGGCCGGCTTGAAGTTCCTGCAATTTTCACTGTAAATCCGAGTTGGAGCTGGTACATCCCCATGTATATTTATGGAATGGAGTTTGCAACTGAAAAGAAACTTTGTGTTCCCAACAAGTTAGTTGAAGGACGGCTTTCACACACACATATCTCTCAGAACTGAGCAAGTGGAGAGACGTTCGTTCATCTAGCACCAAGGGAACGGGTTGCAGGAGACACTTTTTCTCTGCTTTCTCAGTCTGTTTCCTAGTGCCGGTTTGAAGTTCCTGCAGTTTTCACTGTAAAACCGAGTTGGAGCTAGTACCTCCCCATATATATGTAAGGAATGGAGTTTGCAACTGAAAAGAAACTTTGTGTTCCCAACAAGCTAGGTGAAGGACGGCTTTCACACACACTTATCTCTCAGAACTGAGCAAGTGGAGAGACTTTCGTTCATCTAGCACCAAGGGAACGGGTTGCAGGAGCCACTTTTTCTCTGCTTTCTCAGTCTGTTTCCTAGTGCCGGTTTGAAGTTCCTGCAGTTTTCACTGTAAAACCGGGTTGGAGAATGTACCTCCCCATATATATGTATGGAATGGAGTTTGCAACTGAAAAGAAACTTTGTGTTCCCAACAAGCTAGTTGAAGGACGGCTTTCAAACACACTTATCTCTCAGAACTGAGTATGTGGAGAGACGTTCGTTCATCTA
Source organism: Camelus bactrianus (assembly GCF_048773025.1). Lineage (NCBI taxonomy): Eukaryota > Metazoa > Chordata > Mammalia > Artiodactyla > Camelidae > Camelus > Camelus bactrianus. The sequence continues at coordinate 78,958,659 of NC_133542.1, read as the reverse complement.
CCACCAGGGGAACGGTTTGTAGGAGACACTTTTTCTCTGCTTTCTCAGTCTGTTTATTAGTGCCGGTTTGATGTTCCTGCAGTTTTCACTGTAAATCCGAGTTGGAGCTGGTACCTCCCCATGTATATATATGGAATGGTGTTTGCACCTGAAAAGAAAATTTGTGTTCCCAAAAAGTTAGTTGAAGAACGGCTTTCACACACACTTATCTCTCAGAACTGAGCAAGTGGAGAGACGTTCGTTCATCTAGCACCAAGGGAACGGGTTGCAGGAGACACTTTTTCTCTGCTTTCTCAGTCTGTTTATTAGTGCCGGTTTGAAATTCCTGCAGTTTTCACTGTAAAACCGAGTTGGAGCTAGTACCTCCCCATATATATGTAAGGAATGGAGTTTGCAACTGAAAAGAAACTTTGTGTTCCCAACAAGCTAGATGAAGGACGGCTTTCACACACACTTATCTCTCAGAACTGAGCAAGTGTAGAGACTTTCGTTCATCTAGCACCAAGGGAACGGGTTGCAGGAGACACTTTTTCTCTGCTTTCTCAGTCTCTTTCCTAGTGCCGGTTTGAAGTTCCTGCAGTTTTCACTGTAAAACCGAGTTGGAGAATGTACCTCCCCATATATATGTATGGAATGGAGTTTGCAACTGAAAAGAAACTTTGTGTTCCCAACAAGCTAGGTGAAGGACGGCTTTCACACACACTTATCTCTCAAAACTGAGCAAGTGGAAAGACGTTCGTTCATCTAGCACCAAGGGAACGGGTTGCAGGAGACAATTTTTCTCTGCTTTCTCAGACTGTTTCCTAGTGCCGGTTTGAAGTTCCTGCAGTTTTCACTGTAAAACCGAGTTGGAGAATGTACCTCCCCATATATATGTATGGAATGGAGTTTCAACTGAAAAGAAACTTTGTGTTCCCAACAAGCTAGTTGAAGGACGGCTTTCACACACACTTATCTCTCAGAACTGAGTATGTGGAGAGACGTTCGTTCATCTACCACCAGGGGAACGGGTTGGAGGAGACACTTTTTCTCTGCTTTTTCAGTCTGTTTCCTAGTGCCGGTTTGAAGTTCCTGGATTTTTCACTGTAAAACCGAGTTGGAGCCTGTACCTACCCATATATATGTATGGAATGGAATTTGCAACTGAAAAGAAACTTTGTGTACCCAACAAGCTAGGTGAAGGACGGCTTTCACACACACTTATCTCTGAGAACTGAGTATGTGGAGAGACGTTCGTTCATCTAGCACCAGGGGAACGGGTTGGAGGAGACACTTTTTCTCTGCTTTCTCAGTCTGTTTATTAGGGCCGGCTTGAAGTTCCTGCAATTTTCACTGTAAATCCGAGTTGGAGCTGGTACCTCCCCATGTATATGTATGGAATGGAGTTTGCAACTGAAAAGAAACTTTGTGTTCCCAACAAGTTAGTTGAAGGACGGCTTTCACACACACATATCTCTCAGAACTGAGCAAGTGGAGAGACGTTCGTTCATCTAGCACCAAGGGAACGGGTTGCAGGAGACACTTTTTCTCTGCTTTCTCAGTCTGTTTATTAGTGCCGGTTTGAAGTTCCTGCAGTTTTCACTGTAAATCCGAGTTGGAGCTGGTACCTCCCCATGTATATATATGGAATGGAGTTTGCACCTGAAAAGAAAATTTGTGTTCCCAAAAAGTTAGTTGAAGGACGGCTTTCACACACACTTATCTCTCAGAACTGAGCAAGTGGAGAGACGTTCGTTCATCTAGCACCAAGGGAACGGGTTGCAGGGGACACTTTTTGTCTGCTTTCTCAGTCTGTTTCCTAGTGCCGGTTTGAAGTTCCTGCAGTTTTCACTGTAAAACCGAGTTGGAGCTAGTACCTCCCCATATATATGTAAGGAATGGAGTTTGCAACTGAAAAGAAACTTTGTGTTCCCAACAAGCTAGATGAAGGTCGGCTTTCACACACACTTATCTCTCAGAACTGAGCAAGTGGAGAGACGTTCGTTCATCTAGTACCAAGGGAACGGGTTGCAGGAGACACTTTTTCTCTGCTTTCTCAGTCTCTTTCCTAGTGCCGGTTTGAAGTTCCTGCAGTTTTCACTGTAAAACCGAGTTGGAGAATGTACCTCCCCATATATATGTATGGAATGGAGTTTGCAACTGAAAAGAAACTTTGTGTTCCCAACAAGCTAGGTGAAGGACGGCTTTCACACACACTTATCTCTCAAAACTGAGCAAGTGGATAGACGTTCGTTCATCTAGCACCAAGGGAACGGGTTGCAGGAGACACTTTTTCTCTGCTTTCTCAGACTGTTTCCTAGTGCCGGTTTGAAGTTCCTGCAGTTTTCACTGTAAAACCGAGTTGGAGAATGTACCTCCCCATATATATGTATGGAATGGAGTTTCAACTGAAAAGAAACTTTGTGTTCCCAACAAGCTAGTTGAAGGACGGCTTTCACACACACTTATCTCTCAGAACTGAGTATGTGGAGAGACGTTCGTTCATCTAGCACCAGGGGAACGGGTTGGAGGAGACACTTTTTCTCTGCTTTTTCAGTCTGTTTCCTAGTGCCGGTTTGAAGTTCCTGGAGTTTTCACTGTAAAACCGAGTTGGAGCCTGTACCTCCCCATATATATGTATGGAATGGAATTTGCAACTGAAAAGAAACTTTGTGTACCCAACAAGCTAGGTGAAGGACGGCTTTCACACACACTTATCACTGAGAACTGAGTATGTGGAGAGACGTTCGTTCATCTAGCACCAGGGGAACGGGTTGGAGGAGACACTTTTTCTCTGCTTTCTCAGTCTGTTTATTAGGGACGGTTTGAAGTTCCTGCAATTTTCACTTTAAATCCGAGTTGGAGCTGGTACCTCCACATGTATATGTATGGAATGGAGTTTGCAACTGAAAAGAAACTTTGTGTTCACAAAAAGTTAGTTGAAGGACGGCTTTCACACACACTTATCTCTCAGAACTGAGCAAGTGGAGAGACGTTCGTTCATCTAGCACCAAGGGAACGGGTAGCAGGAGACACTTTTTCTCTGCTTTCTCAGTCTGTTTCCTAGTGCCGGTTTGAAGTTCCTGGAGTTTTCACCGTAAAACCGAGTTGGAGCCTGTACCTCCCCATATATATGTATGGAATGGAGTTTGCAACTGAAAAGAAACTTTGTGTTCCCAACAAGATAGTTGAAGGACGGCTTTCAAACACACTTATCTCTCAGAACTGAGTATGTGGAGAGACGTTCGTTCATCAAGCACCAGGGGAACGGGTTGGAGGAGACACTTTTTCTCTGCTTTCTCAGTCTGTTTATTAGTGCCGGTTTGAAGTTCCTGCAGTTTTCGCTGTAAATCCGAGTTGGAGCTTGTACCTCCCCATGTATATATATGGAATGGAGTTTGCACCTGAAAAGAAAATTTGTGTTCCCAACAAGCTAGGTGAAGGACGGCTTTCACACACACTTATCTCTCAGAACTGAGCAAGTGGAGAGACGTTCGTTCATCTAGCACCAAGGGAATGGGTTGCAGGAGACACTTTTTCTCTGCTTTCTCAGTCTGTTTCCTAGTGCCGGTTTGAAGTTCCTGGAGTTTTCACTGTAAAACCGAGTTGGAGCCTGTACCTCCCCATATATATGTATTGAATGGAATTTGCAACTGAAAAGAAACTTTGTGTTCCCAACAAGCTAGGTGAAGGACGGCTTTCACACACACTTATCTCTGAGAACTGAGTATGTGGAGAGACGTTCGTTCATCTAGCACCAGGGGAACGGGTTGGAGGAGACACTTTTTCTCTGCTTTCTCAGTCTGTTTATTAGTGCCGGTTTGAAGTTCCTGCAATTTTCACTGTAAATCCGAGTTGGAGCTGGTACCTCCCCATGTATATGTATGGAATGGAGTTTGCAACTGAAAAGAAACTTTGTGTTCCCAACAAGTTACTTGAAGGACGGCTTTCACACACACTTATCTCTCAGAACTGAGCAAGTGGAGAGACGTTCGTTCATCTAGCACCAAGGGAACGGGTTGCAGGGGACACTTTTTTCTGCTTTCTCAGTCTGTTTACTAGTGCCGGTTTGAAGTTCCTGCAGTTTTCACTGTAAAACCGAGTTGGAGCTAGTACCTCCCCATATATATGTAAGGAATGGAGTTTGCAACTGAAAATAAACTTTGTGTTCCCAACAAGCTAGATGAAGGACGGCTTTCACACACACTTATCTCTCAGAACTGAGCAAGTGGAGAGACGTTCGTTCATCTAGCACCAAGGGAACGGGTTGCAGGAGACACTTTTCTCTGCTTTCTCAGTCTCTTTCCTAGTGTCGGTTTGAAGTTCCTGCAGTTTTAACTGTAAAACCGAGTTGGAGAATGTACCTCCCCATATATATGTATGGAATGGAGTTTGCAACTGAAAAGAAACTTTGTGTTCCCAACAAGCTAGGTGAAGGACGGCTTTCACACACACTTATCTCTCAAAACTGAGCAAGTGGACAGACGTTCGTTCATCTAGCACCAAGGGAACGGGTTGCAGGAGACACTTTTTCTCTGCTTTCTCAGTCTGTTTCCTCGTGCCGGTTTGAAGTTCCTGCAGTTTTCACTGTAAAACCGAGTTGGAGAATGTACCTCCCCATATATATGTATTGAATGGAGTTTGCAACTGAAAAGAAACTTTGTGTTCCCAACAAGCTAGTTGAAGGACGGCTTTCAAACACACTTATCTCTCAGAACTGAGTATGTGGAGAGACGTTCGTTCATCTAGCACCAGGGGAACGGGTTGGAGGAGACACTTTTTCTCTGCTTTCTCAGTCTTTTTCCTAGTGCCGGTTTGAAGTTCCTGGAGTTTTCACTGTAAAACCGAGTTGGAGGATGTACCTCCCCATATATATGTATGGAATGGAGTTTGCAACTGAAAAGAAACTTTGTGTTCCCAACAAGCTATGTGAAGGACGGCTTTCACACACACTTATCTCTGAGAACTGAGTATGTGGAGAGACGTTCGTTCATCTAGCACCAGGGGAACGTGTTTGAGGAGACACATTTTCTCTGCATTCTCCGTCTGTTTATTAGTGCCGGTTTGAAGTTCCTGCAGTTTTCACTGTAAATCCGAGTTGGAGCTGGTACTTCCCCATGTATATGTATGGAATGGAGTTTGCAACTGAAAAGAAACTTTGTGTTCCCAACAAGTTAGTTGAAGGACGACTTTCACACACTTATCTCTCAGAACTGAGCAAGTGGAGAGACGTTCGTTCATCTAGCACCAATGGAACGGGTTGCAGGAGACACTTTTTCTCTGCTTTCTCAGTCTGTTTCCTAGTGCCGGTTTGAAGTTCCTGCAGTTTTCACTGTAAAACCGAGTTGGAGAATGTACCTCCCCATATATATGTATTGAATGGAGTTTGCAACTGAAAAGAAACTTTGTGTTCCCAACAAGCTAGTTGAAGGACGGCTTTCAAACACACTTATCTCTCAGAACTGAGTATGTGGAGAGACGTTCGTTCATCTAGCACCAGGGGAACGGGTTGGAGGAGACACTTTTTCTCTGTTTCTCAGTCTTTTTCCTAGTGCCGTTTTGAAGTTCCTGGAGTTTTCACTGTAAAACCGAGTTGGAGAATGTACCTCCCCATATATATGTATGGAATGGAGTTTGCAACTGAAAAGAAACTTTGTGTTCCCAACAAGCTAGGTGAAGGACGGCTTTCACACACACTTATCTCTGAGACCTGAGTATGTGGAGAGACGTTCGTTCATCTAGCACCAGGGGAACGTGTTGGAGGAGACACATTTTCTCTGCATTCTCCGTCTGTTTATTAGTGCCGGTTTGAAGTTCCTGCAGTTTTCACTGTAAATCAGAGTTGGAGCTGGTACTTCCCCATGTATATGTATGGAATGGAGTTTGCAACTGAAAAGAAACTTTGTGTTCCCAACAAGTTAGTTGAAGGACGGCTTTCACACACTTATCTCTCAGAACTGAGCAAGTGGAGAGACGTTCGTTCATCTAGCACCAAGGGAACGGGTTGCAGGAGACACTTTTTCTCTGCTTTCTCAGTCTGTTTCCTAGTGCCGTTTTGAAGTTCCTGCAGTTTTCACTGTAAAACCGAGTTGGAGCCTGTACCTCCCCATATATATGTATGGAATGGAGTTTGCAACTGAAAAGAAACTTTGTCTTCCCAACAAGCTAGTTGAAGGACGGCTTTCAAACACACTTATCTCTCAGAACTGAGTATGTGGAGAGACGTTCGTTCATCTAGCACCAGGGGAACGGGTTGGAAGAGATACTTTTTCTCTGCTTTCTCAGTCTGTTTATTAGTGCCGGGTGGAAGTTCCTGCAATTTTCACTGTAAATCCGAGTTGGAGCTGTTACCTCTCCATGTATATGTATGGAATGGAGTTTGCAACTGAAAAGAAACTTTGTGTTCCCAACAAGTTAGTTGAAGGACGGCTTTCACACACACTTATCTCTCAGAACTGAGCAGGTGGAGAGACGTTCGTTTATCTAGCACCAAGGGAACGGGTTGCAGGAGACACTTTTTCTCTGCTTTCTCAGTCTGTTTCCTAGTGCTAGTTTGAAGTTCCTGCAGTTTTCACTGTAAAACCGAGTTGGAGCTAGTACCTCCCCATATATATGTAAGGAATGGAGTTTGCAACTGGAAAGAAACTTTGTGTTCCCAACAAGCTAGTTGAAGGACGGCTTTCACACACATTTATCTCTCAGAACTGAGCAAGTGGAGAGACGTTCGTTCATCTAGCACCAAGGGAAAGGGTTGCAGGAGACACTTTTTCTCTGCTTTCTCAGTCTTTTACCTAGTGCCGGTTTGAAGTTCCTGCAGTTTTCACTGTAAAACCGAGTTGGAGCATGTACCTCACCATATATATGTATGGAATGGAGTTTGCAACTGAAAATAAACTTTGTGTTCCCAACAAGCTTGGTGAAGGACGGCTTTCACACACACTTATCTCTCAGAACTGAGTATGTGGAGAGACGTTCGTTCATCTAGCACCAGTGGAATGGGTTGGAGGAGACACTTTTTCTCTGCTTTCTCAGTCTGTTTATTAGTGCCGGTTTAAAGTTCCTGCAGTTTTCACTGTAAAACCGAGTTGGAGCTAGTACCTCCCCATATATATGTAAGGAATGGAGTTTGCAACTGAAAAAAACTTTGTGTTCCCAACAATCTAGGTGAAGGATGGCTTTCACACACACATCTCTCAGAACTGAGCAAGTGGAGAGACGTTCGTTCATCTAGCACAAAGGGAACGGGTTGCAGGAGACATTTTTTCTCTGTTTCTAATTCTTTTTCCTAGTGCCGGTTTGAAGTTCCTGCAGTTTTCACTGTAAAACCGAGTTGGAGCATGTACCTGACCATATATATGTATGGAATGGAGTTTGCAACTGAAAAGAAACTTTGTGTTCCCAACAAGCTAGGTGAAGGACGGCTTTCACACACACTTATCTCTGAGAACTGAGTATGTGGAGAGACGTTCGTTCATCTAGCACCAGGGGAACGTGTTGGAGGAGACACATTTTCTCTGCATTCTCCGTCTGTTTATTAGTGCCGGTTTGAAGTTCCTGCAGTTTTCACTGTAAATCCGAGTTGGAGCTGGTACTTCCCCATGTATATGTATGGAATGGAGTTTGCAACTGAAAAGAAACTTTGTGTTCCCAACAAGTTAGTTGAAGGACGGCTTTCACACACTTATCTCTCAGAACTGAGCAAGTGGAGAGACGTTCGTTCATCTAGCACCAAGGGAACGGGTTGCAGGAGACACTTTTTCTCTGCTTTCTCAGTCTGTTTCCTAGTGCCGGTTTGAAGTTCCTGCAGTTTTCACTATAAAACCGAGTTGGAGAATGTACCTCCCCATATATATGTATTGAATGGAGTTTGCAACTGAAAAGAAACTTTGTGTTCCCAACAAGCTAGTTGAAGGACGGCTTTCAAACACAATTATCTCTCAGAACTGAGTATGTGGAGAGACGTTCGTTCATCTAGCACCAGGGGAACGGGTTGGAGGAGACACTTTTTCTCTGCTTTCTCTGTCTTTTTCCTAGTGCCGGTTTGAAGTTCCTGGAGTTTTCACTGTAAAACCGAGTTGGAGAATGTACCTCCCCATATATATGTATGGAATGGAGTTTGCAACTGAAAAGAAACTTTGTGTTCCCAACAAGCTAGGTGAAGGACGGCTTTCACACACACTTATCTCTGAGAACTGAGTATGTGGAGAGACGTTCGTTCATCTAGCACCAGGGGAACGTGTTGGAGGAGACACATTTTCTCTGCATTCTCCGTCTGTTTATTAGTGCCGGTTTGAAGTTCCTGCAGTTTTCACTGTAAATCCGAGTTGGAGCTGGTACTTCCCCATGTATATGTATGGAATGGAGTTTGCAACTGAAAAGAAACTTTGTGTTCCCAACAAGTTAGTTGAAGGACGGCTTTCACACACTTATCTCTCAGAACTGAGCAAGTGGAGATACTTTCGTTCATCTAGCACCAAGGGAACGGGTTGCAGGAGACACTTTTTCTCTGCTTTCTCAGTCTGTTTCCTAGTGCCGTTTTGAAGTTCCTGCAGTTTTCACTGTAAAACCGAGTTGGAGCCTGTACCTCCCCATATATATGTATGGAATGGAGTTTGCAACTGAAAAGAAACTTTGTCTTCCCAACAAGCTAGTTGAAGGACGGCTTTCAAACACACTTATCTCTCAGAACTGAGTATGTGGAGAGACGTTCGTTCATCTAGCACCAGGGGAACGGGTTGGAAGAGATACTTTTTCTCTGCTTTCTCAGTCTGTTTATTAGTGCCGGTTGGATGTTCCTGCAATTTTCACTGTAAATCCGAGTTGGAGCTGTTACCTCTCCATGTATATGTATGGAATGGAGTTTGCAACTGAAAAGAAACTTTGTGTTCCCAACAAGTTAGTTGAAGGACGGCTTTCACACACACTTATCTCTCAGAACTGAGCAGGTGGAGAGACGTTCGTTTATCTAGCACCAAGGGAACGGGTTGCAGGAGACACTTTTTCTCTGCTTTCTCAGTCTGTTTCGTAGTGCTAGTTTGAAGTTCCTGCAGTTTTCACCGTACAACCGAGTTGGAGCAAGTACCTCCCCATATATATGTAAGGAATGGAGTTTGCAACTGGAAAGAAACTTTGTGTTCCCATAAAGCTAGTTGAAGGACGGCTTTCACACACATTTATCTCTCAGAACTGAGCAAGTGGAGAGACGTTCGTTCATCTAGCACCAAGGGAACGGGTTGCAGGAGACACTTTTTCTCTGCTTTCTCAGTCTGTTACCTAGTGCCGGTTTGAAGTTCCTGCAGTTTTCACTGTAAAACCGAGTTGGAGCATGTACCTCACCATATATATGTATGGAATGGAGTTTGCAACTGAAAATAAACTTTGTGTTCCCAACAAGCTTGGTGAAGGACGGCTTTCACACACACTTATCTCTCAGAACTGAGTATGTGGAGAGACGTTCGTTCATCTAGCACCAGGGGAATGGGTTGGAGGAGACACTTTTTCTCTGCTTTCTCAGTCTGTTTCCTAGTGCCGTTTTGAAGTTCCTGCAGTTTTCACTGTAAAACCGAGTTGGAGCTAGTACCTCCCCATATATATGTATGGAATGGAGTTTGCAACTGAAAAGAAACTTTGTCTTCCCAACAAGCTAGTTGAAGGACGGCTTTCAAACACACTTATCTCTCAGAACTGAGTATGTGGAGAGACGTTCGTTCATCTAGCACCAGGGGAACGGGTTGGAAGAGATACTTTTTCTCTGCTTTCTCAGTCTGTTTATTAGTGCCGGTTGGAAGTTCCTGCAATTTTCACTGTAAATCCGAGTTGGAGCTGTTACCTCTCCATGTATATGTATGGAATGGAGTTTGCAACTGAAAAGAAACTTTGTGTTCCCAACAAGTTAGTTGAAGGACGGCTTTCACACACACATATCTCTCAGAACTGAACAAGTGGAGAGACGTTCGTTCATCTAGCACCAGGGGAACGGGTTGGAGGAGACACTTTTTCTCTGCTTTCTCAGTCTGTTTATTAGTGCCTGTTTGAAGTTCCTGCAGTTTTCAGTGTAAATCCGTGTTGGAGCTGGTACCTCCCCATGTATATATATGGAATGGAGTTTGCACCTGAAAAGAAAATTTGTGTTCCAAACAAGTTAGTTGAAGGACGGCTTTCACACACACTTATCTCTCAGAACTGAGCAAGTGGAGAGACGTTCGTTCATCTAGCACCAAGGGAATGGGTTGCAGGAGACACTTTTTCTCTGCTTTCTCAGTCTGTTTCCTAGTGCCGGTTTGAAGTTCCTGCAGTTTTCACTGTAAAACCGAGTTGGAGCATGTACCTCACCATATATATGTATGGAATGGAATTTGCAACTGAAAAGAAACTTTGTGTTCCCAACAAGCTAGGTGAAGGACGGCTTTCACACACACTTATCTCTGAGAACTGAGTATGTGGAGAGACGTTCGTTCATCTAGCACCAGGGGAACGGGTTGAGGAGACACTTTTTCTCTGCTTTCTCAGTCTGTTTATTAGTGCCGGTTTGAAGTTCCAGCATTTTTCACTGTAAATCCGAGTTGGAGCTGGTACCTCCCCATGTATATGTATGGAATGGAGTTTGCAACTGAAAAGAAACTTTGTGTTCCCTACAAGTTAGTTGAAGGACGGCTTTCACACACACTTATCTCTCAGAACTGAGCAAGTGGAGAGACGTTCGTTCATCTAGCACCAAGGGAACGGGTTGCAGGAGACACTTTTTCTCTGCTTTCTCAGTCTGTTTCCTAGTGCCGGTTTGAAGTTCCTGCAGTTTTCACTGTAAAACCGAGTTGGACCTAGTACCACCCCATGTATATGTATGGAATGGAGTTTGCAACTGAAAAGAAACTTTGTGTTCCCAACAAGTTAGTTGAAGGACGGCTTTCACACACACTTATCTCTCAGAACTGAGCAAGTGGAGAGACGTTCGTTCATCTAGCACCAAGTGAATGGGTTGCATTAGACACTTTTTCTATGCTTTCTCAGTCTTTTTCCTAGTGCCGGTTTGAATATCCTACAGTTTTCACTGTAAACCCGAGTTGGAGCTAGTACCTTCCTATATATATGTATGGAATGGAGTTTGCAACTGAAAAGAAACTTTGTGTTCCCAACAAGCTAGGTGAAGGACGGCTTTCACACACACTTATCTCTCAGAACTGAGCAAGTGGAGAGACGTTCGTTCATCTAGCACCAAGGGAACGGGTTGCAGGAGACACTTTTTCTCTGCTTTCTCAGTCTGTTTCCTAGTGCAGGTTTGAAGTTCCTGCAGTTTTCACTGTAAAACCGAGTTGGAGAATGTACTTCCTCATATATATGTATGGAATGGAGTTTGCAACTGAAAAGAAACTTTGTGCTCCCAACAAGCTAGTTGAAGAACGGCTTTCAAACACACTTATCTCTCAGAACTGAGTATGTGGAGAGACGTTCGTTCATCTAGCACCAGGGGAACGGGTTGGAGGAGACACTTTTTCTCTGCTTTCTCAGTCTGTTTATTAGTGCCGGTTTGAAGTTCCTGCAGTTTTCAGTGTAAATCCGAGTTGGAGCTGGTACCTCCCCATGTATATATATGGAATGGAGTTTGCACCTGAAAAGAAAATTTGTGTTCCCAACAAGTTAGTTGAAGGACGGCTTTCACACACACTTATCTCTCAGAACAGAGCAAGTGGAGAGACGTTCGTTCATCTAGCACCAAGGGAATGGGTTGCAGGAGACATTTTTTCTCTGCCTTCTCAGTCTGTTTCCTAGTGCCGGTTTGAAGTTCCTGCAGTTTTCACTGTAAAACCGAGTTGAAGCATGTACCTCACCATATATATGTATGGAATGGAATTTGTAACTGAAAAGAAACTTTGTGTTCCCAACAAGCTAGGTGAAGGACGGCTTTCACACACAATTATCTCTGAGAACTGAGTATGTGGAGAGACGTTCGTTCATCTAGCACCAGGGGAACGGGTTGAGGAGACACTTTTTCTCTGCTTTCTCAGTCTGTTTATTAGTGCCGTTTTGAAGTTCCTGCATTTTTCACTGTAAATCAGAGTTGGAGCTGGTACCTCCCCATGTATATGTATGGAATGGAGTTTGCAACTGAAAAGAAACTTTGTGTTCCCAACAAGTTAGTTGAAGGACGGCTTTCACACACACTTATCTCTCAGAACTGAGCAAGTGGAGAGACGTTCGTTCATCTAGCACCAAGGGAACGGGTTGCAGGAGACACTTTTTCTCTGCTTTTTCAGTCTTTTTCCTAGTGCCGGTTTGAAGTTCCTGCAGTTTTCACTGTAAAACCGAGTTGGAGCCTGTACCTCCCCATATATATGTATGGAATGGAATTTGCAACTGAAAAGAAACTTTGTGTACCCAACAAGCTAGGTGAAGGACGGCTTTCACACACACTTATCTCTGAGAACTGAGTATGTGGAGAGACGTTCGTTCATCTAGCACCAGGGGAACGGGTTGGAGGAGACACTTTTTCTCTGCTTTCTCAGTCTGTTTATTAGTGCCGTTTTGAAGTTCCTGCAGTTTTCACTGTAAATCCGAGTTGGAGCTAGTACCTCCCCATATATATGTAAGGAATGGAGTTTGCAACTGAAAAAAATTTGTGTTCCCAACAAGCTAGGTGAAGGACTGCTCTCACACACACATCTCTCAGAACTGAGCAAGTGGAGAGACGTTCGTTCATCTAGCACAAAGGAACGGGTTGCAGGAGACATTTTTTCTCTGCTTTCTCATTCTGTTTCCTAGTGCCGGTTTGAAGTTCCTGCAGTTTTCACTGTAAAACCGAGTTGGAGCTAGTACCTCCCCATATATATGTATGGAATGGAGTTTGCAACTGAAAAGAAACTTTGTGTTCACAACAAGCTAGGTGAAGGACGGCTTTCACACACACTTATCTCTCAGAACTGAGCAAGTGGAGAGACGTTCGTTCATCTAGCACCAAGGGAACGGGTTGCAGGAGACACTTTTTCTCTGCTTTCTCACTCTGTTTCCTAGTGCCGGTTTGAAGTTCCTGGAGTTTTCACTGTAAAACCGAGTTGGAGCCTGTACCTCCCCATATATATGTATGGAATGGAATTTGCAACTGAAAAGAAACTTTGTGTTCCCAACAAGCTAGGTGAAGGACGGCTTTCACACACACTTATCTCTCAGAACTGAGTATGTGGAGAGACGTTCGTTCATCTAGCACCAGGGGAACGGGTTGGAGGAGACACTTTTTCTCTGCTTTCTCAGTCTGTTTATTAGTGCCGTTTTGAAGTTCCTGCAGTTTTCACTGTAAATCCGATTTGGAGCTAGTACCTCCCCATATATATGTAAGGAATGGAGTTTGCAACTGAAAAAAATTTGTGTTCCCAACAAGCTAGGTGAAGGACTGCTCTCACACACACCTCTCTCAGAACTGAGCAAGAGGAGAGACGTTCGTTCATCTAGCACAAAGGAACGGGTTGCAGGAGACATTTTTTCTCTGCTTTCTCATTCTGTTTCCTAGTGCCGGTTTGATGTTCCTGCAGTTTTCACTGTAAAACCGAGTTGGAGCTAGTACCTCCCCATATATATGTATGGAATGGAGTTTGCAACTGAAAAGAAACTTTGTGTTCACAACAAGCTAGGTGAAGGACGGCTTTCACACACACTTATCTCTCAGAACTGAGCATGTGGAGAGACTTTCGTTCATCTAGAACCAAGGGAACTGGTTGCAGGAGACACTTTTTCTCTGCTTTCTCACTCTGTTTCCTAGTGCCGATTGAAGTTCCTGGAGTTTTCACTGTAAAACCGAGTTGGAGCCTGTACCTCCCCATATATATGTATGGAATGGTATTTGCAACTGAAAAGAAACTTTGTGTTCCCAACAAGCTAGGTGAAGGACGCCTTTCACACACACTTATCTCTCAGAACTGAGCAAGTGGAGAGACGTTCGTTCATCTAGCACCAAGGGAACGGGTTGCAGGAGACACTTTTTCTCTGCTTTCTCAGTCTGTTTACTAGTGCCGGTTTGAAGTTCCTGCAGTTTTCACTGTAAAACCGAGTTGGAGCTAGTACCTCCCCATATATATGTAAGGAATGGAGTTTGCAACTGAAAAGAAACTTTGTGTTCCCAACAAGCTAGGTGAAGGACGCCTTTCAAACACACTTATCTCTCAGAACTGAGCAAGTGGAGAGACGTTCGTTCATCTAGCACCAAGGGAACGTGTTGCAGGAGACACTTTTTCTCTGCTTTCTCAGTCTGTTTCCTAGTGCCGGTTTGAAGTTCCTGCAGTTTTCACTGTAAAACCGAGTTGGAGAATGTACCTCCCCATATATATGTATGGAATGGAGTTTGCAACTGAAAAGAAACTTTGTGTTCCCAACAAGCTAGGTGAAGGACGGCTTTCACACACACTTATCTCTCAAAACTGAGCAAGTGGATAGACGTTCGTTCATCTAGCACCAAGGGAACGGGTTGCAGGAGACACTTTTTCTCTGCTTTCTCAGACTGTTTCCTAGTGCCGGTTTGAAGTTCCTGCAGTTTTCACTGTAAAACCGTGTTGGAGAATGTACCTCCCCATATATATGTATGGAATGGAGTTTCAACTGAAAAGAAACTTTGTGTTCCCAACAAGCTAGTTGAAGGACGGCTTTCACACACACTTATCTCTCAGAACTGAGTATGTGGAGAGACGTTCGTTCATCTAGCACCAGGGGAACGGGTTGGAGGAGACACTTTTTTTCTGCTTTTTCAGTCTGTTTCCTAGTGCCGGTTTGAAGTTCCTGGAGTTTTCACTGTAAAACCGAGTTGGAGCCTGTACCTCCCCATATATATGTATGGAATGGAATTTGCAACTGAAAAGAAACTTTGTGTACCCAACAAGCTAGGTGAAGGACGGCTTTCACACACACTTATCTCTGAGAACTGAGTATGTGGAGAGACGTTCGTTCATCTAGCACCAGGGGAACGGGTTGGAGGAGACACTATTTCTCTGCTTTCTCAGTCTGTTTATTAGGGCCGGTTTGAAGTTCCTGCAATTTTCACTTGAAATCCGAGTTGGAGCTGGTACCTCCACATGTATATGTATGGAATGGAGTTTGCAACTGAAAAGAAACTTTGTGTTCCCAACAAGTTAGTTGAAGGACGGCTTTCAACACACATATCTCACAGAACTGAGCAAGTGGAGAGACGTTCGTTCATCTAGCACCAAGGGAACGGGTTGCAGGAGACACTTTTTCTCTGCTTTCTCAGTCTGTTTCCTAGTGCCGGTTTGAAGTTCCTGCAGTTTTCACTGTAAAACCGAGTTGGAGAATGTACCTCCCCATATATATGTAAGGAATGGAGTTTGCAACTGAAAAGAAACTTTGTGTTCCCAACAAGCTAGGTGAAGGACGTCTTTCACACACACTTATCTCTCAGAACTGAGCAAGTGGAGAGACTTTCGTTCATCTAGCACCAAGGGAACGGGTTGCAGGAGCCACTTTTTCTCTGCTTTCTCAGTCTGTTTCCTAGTGCCGGTTTGAAGTTCCTGCAGTTTTCACTGTAAAACCGGGTTGGAGAATGTACCTCCCCATATATATGTATGGAATGGAGTTTGCAACTGAAAAGAAACTTTGTGTTCCCAACAAGCTAGTTGAAGGACGGCTTTCAAACACACTTATCTCTCAGAACTGAGTATGTGGAGAGACGTTCGTTCATCTAGCACCAGGGGAACGGGTTGGAGGAGACACTTTTTCTCTGCTTTCTCAGTCTGTTTATTAGTGCCGGTTTGAAGTTCCTGCAGTTTTCACTGTAAATCCGAGTTGGAGCTGGTACCTCCCCATGTATATATATGGAATGGAGTTTGCACCTGAAAAGAAAATTTGTGTTCCCAAAAAGTTAGTTGAAGGACGGCTTTCACACACACTTATCTCTCAGAACTGAGCAAGTGGAGAGACGTTCGTTCATCTAGCACCAAGGGAACGGGTTGCAGGAGACACTTTTTCTCTGCTTTCTCAGTCTGTTTCCTAGTGCCGGTTTGAAGTTCCTGGAGTTTTCACCGTAAAACCGAGTTGGAGCTAGTACCTCCCCATATATATGTATGGAATGGAGTTTGCAACTGAAAAGAAACTTAGTGTTCCCAAAAAGCTAGTTGAAGGACGGCTTTCAAACACACTTATTTCTCAGAACTGAGTATGTGGAGAGACGTTCGTTCATCTAGCACCAGGGGAACGGGTTGGAGGAGACACTTTTTCTCTGCTTTCTCAGTCTGTTTCCTAGTGCCGGTTTGAAGTTCCTGCAGTTTTCACTGTAAATCCGAGTTGGAGCTGGTACCTCCCCATGTATATATATGGAATGGAGTTTGCACCTGAAAAGAAAATTTGTGTTCCCAACAAGTTAGTTGAAGGACGGCTTTCACACACACTTATCTCTCAGAACTGAGCAAGTTGAGAGACGTTCGTTCATCTAGCACCAAGGGAACGGGTTGCAGGGGACACTTTTTGTCTGCTTTCTCAGTCTGTTTCCTAGTGCCGGTTTGAAGTTCCTGGAGTTTTCACTGTAAAACCGAGTTGGAGCCTGTACCTCCCCATATATATGTATTGAATGGAATTTGCAACTGAAAAGAAACTTTGTGTTCCCAACAAGCTAGGTGAAGTACGGCTTTCACACACACTTATCTCTGAGAACTGAGTATGTGGAGAGACGTTCGTTCATCTAGCACCAGGGGAACGGGTTGGAGGAGACACTTTTTCTCTGCTATCTCAGTCTGTTTATTAGTGCCGGTTTGAAGTTCCTGCAATTTTCACTGTAAATCCGAGTTGGAGCTGGTACCTCCCCATGTATATGTATGGAATGGAGTTTGCAACGGAAAAGAAACTTTGTGTTCCCAACAAGTTACTTGAAGGACGGCTTTCACACACACTTATCTCTCAGAACTGAGCAAGTGGAGAGACGTTCGTTCATCTAGCACCAAGGGAACGGGTTGCAGGGGACACTTTTTGTCTGCTTTCTCAGTCTGTTTCCTAGTGCCGGTTTGAAGTTCCTGCAGTTTTCACTGTAAAACCGAGTTGGAGCTAGTACCTCCCCATATATATGTAAGGAATGGAGTTTGCAACTGAAAATAAACTTTGTGTTCCCAACAAGCTAGATGAAGGACGGGTTTCACACACACTTATCTCTCAGAACTGAGCAAGTGGAGAGACGTTCGTTCATCTAGCACCAAGGGAACGGGTTGCAGGAGACACTTTTCTCTGCTTTCTCAGTCTCTTTCCTAGTGCCGGTTTGAAGTTCCTGCAGTTTTCACTGTAAAACCGAGTTGGAGAATGTACCTCCCCATATATATGTATGGAATGGAGTTTGCAACTGAAAAGAAACTTTGTGTTCCCAACAAGCTAGGTGAAGGGCGGCTTTCACACACACTTATCTCTCAAAACTGAGCAAGTGGAGAGACGTTCGTTCATCTAGCACCAAGGGAACGGGTTGCAGGAGACACTTTTTCTCTGCTTTCTCAGTCTGTTTCCTAGTGCCGGTTTGAAGTTCCTGCAGTTTTCACTGTAAATCCGAGTTGGAGCTGGTACCTCCCCATGTATATATATGGAATGGAGTTTGCACCTGAAAAGAAAATTTGTGTTCCCAACAAGTTAGTTGAAGGACGGCTTTCACACACACTTATCTCTCAGAACTGAGCAAGTTGAGAGACGTTCGTTCATCTAGCACCAAGGGAACGGGTTGCAGGGGACACTTTTTGTCTGCTTTCTCAGTCTGTTTCCTAGTGCCAGTTTGAAGTTCCTGGAGTTTTCACTGTAAAACCGAGTTGGAGCCTGTACCTCCCCATATATATGTATTGAATGGAATTTGCAACTGAAAAGAAACTTTGTGTTCCGAACAAGTTACTTGAAGGACGGCTTTCACACACACTTATCTCTCAGAACTGAGCAAGTGGAGAGACGTTCGTTCATCTAGCACCAAGGGAACGGGTTGCATGGGACACTTTTTGTCTGCTTTCTCAGTCTGTTTCCTAGTGCCGGTTTGAAGTTCCTGCAGTTTTCACTGTAAAACCGAGTTGGAGCTAGTACCTCCCCATATATATGTAAGGAATGGAGTTTGCAACTGAAAATAAACTTTGTGTTCCCAACAAGCTAGATGAAGGACGGGTTTCACACACACTTATCTCTCAGAACTGAGCAAGTGGAGAGACGTTCGTTCATCTAGCACCAAGGGAACGGGTTGCAGGAGACACTTTTCTCTGCTTTCTCAGTCTCTTTCCTAGTGCCGGTTTGAAGTTCCTGCAGTTTTCACTGTAAAACCGAGTTGGAGAATGTACCTCCCCATATATATGTATGGAATGGAGTTTGCAACTGAAAAGAAACTTTGTGTTCCCAACAAGCTAGGTGAAGGGCGGCTTTCACACACACTTATCTCTCAAAACTGAGCAAGTGGAGAGACGTTCGTTCATCTAGCACCAAGGGAACGGGTTGCAGGAGACACTTTTTCTCTGCTTTCTCAGTCTGTTTCCTAGTGCCGGTTTGAAGTTCCTGCAGTTTTCACTGTAAAACCGAGTTGGAGAATGTACCTCCATATATATATGTATTGAATGGAGTTTGCAACTGAAAAGAAACTTTGTGTTCCCAACAAGCTAGTTGAAGGACGGCTTTCAAACACACTTATCTCTCAGAACTGAGTATGTGGAGAGACGTTCGTTCATCTAGCACCAGGGGAACGGGTTGCAGGAGACACTTTTTCTCTGCTTTCTCAGTCTTTTTCCTAGTGCCGGTTTGAAGTTCCTGGAGTTTTCACTGTAAAACCGAGTTGGAGAATGTACCTCCCCATATATATGTATGGAATGGAGTTTGCAACTGAAAAGAAACTTTGTGTTCCCAACAAGCTAGGTGAAGGACGGCTTTCACACACACTTATCTCTGAGAACTGAGTATGTGGAGAGACGTTCGTTCATCTAGCACCAGGGGAACGTGTTGGAGGAGACACATTTTCTCTGCATTCTCCGTCTGTTTATTAGTGCCGGTTTGAAGTTCCTGCAGTTTTCACTGTAAATCCGAGTTGGAGCTGGTACTTCCCCATGTATATGTATGGAATGGAGTTTGCAACTGAAAAGAAACTTTGTGTTCCCAACAAGTTAGTTGAAGGACGGCTTTCACACACTTATCTCTCAGAACTGAGCAAGTGGAGAGACGTTCGTTCATCTAGCACCAAGGGAACGGGTTGCAGGAGACACTTTTTCTCTGCTTTCTCAGTCTGTTTCCTAGTGCCGTTTTGAAGTTCCTGCAGTTTTCACTGTAAAACCGAGTTGGAGCCTGTACCTCCCCATATATATGTATGGAATGGAGTTTGCAACTGAAAAGAAACTTTGTCTTCCCAACAAGCTATTTGAAGGACGGCTTTCAAACACACTTATCTCTCAGAACTGAGTATGTGGAGAGACGTTCGTTCATCTAGCACCAGGGGAACGGGTTGGAAGAGATACTTTTTCTCTGCTTTCTCAGTCTGTTTATTAGTGCCGGTTGGAAGTTCCTGCAATTTTCACTGTAAATCCGAGTTGGAGCTGTTACCTCCCCATGTATATGTATGGAATGGAGTTTGCAACTGAAAAGAAACTTTGTGTTAACAACAAGTTAGTTGAAGGACGGCTTTCACACACACTTATCTCTCAGAACTGAGCAGGTGGAGAGACGTTCGTTTATCTAGCACCAAGGGAACGTGTTGCAGGAGACACTTTTTCTCTGCTTTCTCAGTCTGTTTCCTAGTGCTAGTTTGAAGTTCCTGCAGTTTTCACTGTAATACCGAGTTGGAGCTAGTACCTCCCCATATATATGTAAGGAATGGAGTTTGCAACTGGAAAGAAACTTTGTGTTCCCAACAAGCTAGGTGAAGGACGGCTTTCACACACACTTATCTCTCAGAACTGAGCAAGTGGAGAGACGTTCGTTCATCTAGCACCAAGGGAACGGGTTGCAGGAGACACTTTTTCTCTGCTTTCTCAGTCTGTTACCTAGTGCCGGTTTGAAGTTCCTGCAGTTTTCACTGTAAAACCGATTTGGAGCATGTGCCTCACCATATATATGTATGGAATGGAGTTTGCAACTGAAAATAAACTTTGTGTTCCCAACAAGCTTTGTGAAGGACGGCTTTCACACACACTTATCTCTCAGAACTGAGTATGTGGAGAGACGTTCGTTCATCTAGCACCAGGGGAATGGGTTGGAGGAAACACTTTTTCTCTGCTTTCTCAGTATGTTTATTAGTGCCGCTTTGAAGTTCCTGCAGTTTTCACTGTAAAACCGAGTTGGAGCTAGTACCTCCCCATATATATGTAAGGAATGGAGTTTGCAACTGAAAAAAACTTTGTGTTCCCAACAATCTAGGGGAAGGATGGCTTTCACACACACATCTCTCAGAACTGAGCAAGTGGAGAGACGTTCGTTCATCTAGCACAAAGGGAACGGGTTGCAGGAGAAATTTTTTCTCTGTTTCTAATTATTTCCCTAGTGCCGGTTTGTAGTTCCTGCAGTTTTCACTGTAAAACCGAGTTGGAGCTAGTTCCTTCCTATATATATGTATGGAATGGAGTTTGCAACTGAAAAGAAACTTTGTGTTCCCAACAATCTAGGTGAAGGATGGCTTTCACACACACTTATCTCTCAGAACTGAGCAAGTGGAGAGACGTTCGTTCATCTAGCACCAGGGGAACGGGTTGGAGGAGACACTTTTTCTCTGCTTTCTCAGTCTGTTTCCTAGTGCCGGTTTGAAGTTCCTGCAGTTTTCATTGTAAAACCGCGTTGGAGAATGTACCTCCCCATATATATGTATGGAATGGAGTTTGCAACTGAAAAGAAACTTTGTGTTCCCAACAAGCTAGTTGAAGGACGGCTTTCAAACACACTTATCTCTCAGAACTGAGTATGTGGAGAGACGTTCGTTCATCTAGCACCAGGGGAACGGGTTGGAGGAGACACTTTTTCTCTGCTATCTCAGTCTGTTTATTAGTGCCGGTTTGAAGTTCCTGCAGTTTTCAGTGTAAATCCGAGTTGGAGCTGGTACCTCCCCATGTATATATATGGAATGGAGTTTGCACCTGAAAAGAAAATTTGTGTTCCCAACAAGTTAGTTGAAGGACGGCTTTCACACACACTTATCTCTCAGAACTGAGCAAGTGGAGAGACGTTCGTTCATCTAGCACCAAGGGAATGGGTTGCAGGAGACACTTTTTCTCTGCTTTCTCAGTCTGTTTCCAAGTGCCGGTTTGAAGTTCCTGCAGTTTTCACTGTAAAACCGAGTTGGAGCATGTACCTCACCATATATATGTATGGAATGGAATTTGCAACTGAAAAGAAACTTTGTGTTCCCAACAAGCTAGGTGAAGGACGGCTTTCACACACACTTATCTCTGAGAACTGAGTATGTGGAGAGACGTTCGTTCATCTAGCACCAGGGGAACGGGTTGAGGAGACACTTTTTCTCTGCTTTCTCAGTCTGTTTATTAGTGCCGGTTTGAAGTTCCTGCATTTTTCACTGTAAATCCGAGTTGGAGCTTGTACCTCCCCATGTATATGTATGGAATGGAGTTTGCAACTGAAAAGAAACTTTGTGTTCCCAACAAGTTAGTTGAAGGACGGCTTTCACACACACTTATCTCTCAGAACTGAGCAAGTGGAGAGACGTTCGTTCATCTAGCACCAAGGGAACGGGTTGCAGGAGACACTTTTTCTCTGCTTTCTCAGTCTGTTTCCTAGTGCCGGTTTGAAGTTCCTGCAGTTTTCACTGTAAAACCGAGTTGGACCTAGTACCTCCCCATGTATATGTATGGAATGGAGTTTGCAACTGAAAAGAAACTTTGTGTTCCCAACAAGTTAGTTGAAGGACGGCTTTCACACACACTTATCTCTCAGAACTGAGCAATTGGAGAGACGTTCGTTCATCTAGCACCAAGGGAACGGGTTGCAGGAGACACTTTTTCTCTGCTTTCTCAGTCTGTTTCCTAGTGCCGGTTTGAAGTTCCTGCAGTTTTCACTGTAAAACCGAGTTGGAGCTAGTACCTTCCTATATATATGTATGGAATGGAGTTTGCAACTGAAAAGAAACTTTGTGTTCCCAACAAGCTAGGTGAAGGACGGCTTTCACACACACTTATCTCTCAGAACTGAGCAAGTGGAGAGACGTTCGTTCATCTAGCACCAAGGGAACGGGTTGCAGGAGACACTTTTTCTCTGCATTCTCAGTCTGTTTCCTAGTGCCGGTTTGAAGTTCCTGCAGTTTTCACTGTAAAACCGATTTGGAGAATGTACCTCCCCATATATATGTATGGAATGGAGTTTGCAACTGAAAAGAAACTTTGTGTTCCCAACAAGCTAGTTGAAGAACGGCTTTCAAACACACTTATCTCTCAGAACTGAGTATGTGGAGAGACGTTCGTTCATCTAGCACCAGGGGAACGGGTTGGAGGAGACACTTTTTCTCTGCTTTCTCAGTCTGTTTATTAGTGCCGGTTTGAAGTTCCTGCAGTTTTCACTGTAAATCCGAGTTGGAGCTGGTACCTCCCCATGTATATATATGGAATGGAGTTTGCACCTGAAAAGAAAATTTGTGTTCCCAACAAGTTAGTTGAAGGACGGCTTTCACACACACTTATTTCTCAGAACTGAGCAAGTGGAGAGACGTTCGTTCATCTAACACCAAGGGAACGGGTTGCAGGAGACAATTTTTCTCTGCTTTCTCAGTCTGTTTCCTAGTGCCGGTTTGAAGTTCCTGCAGTTTTCACTGTAAAACCGATTTGAAGCATGTACCTCACCATATATATGTATGGAATGGAATTTGCAACTGAAAAGAAACTTTGTGTTCCCAACAAGCTAGGTGAAGGACGGCTTTCACACACACTTATCTCTGAGAACTGAGTATGTGGAGAGACGTTCGTTCATCTAGCACCAGGGGAACGGGTTGGAAGAGATACTTTTTCTCTGCTTTCTCAGTCTGTTTCCTAGTGCCGGTTTGAAGTTCCTGCAGTTTTCACTGTAAAACCGATTTGAAGCATGTACCTCACCATATATATGTATGGAATGGAATTTGCAACTGAAAAGAAACTTTGTCTTCCCAACAAGCTATTTGAAGGACGGCTTTCAAACACACTTATCTCTCAGAACTGAGTATGTGGAGAGACGTTCGTTCATCTAGCACCAGGGGAACGGGTTGGAAGAGATACTTTTTCTCTGCTTTCTCAGTCTGTTTATTAGTGCCGGTTGGAAGTTCCTGCAATTTTCACTGTAAATCCGAGTTGGAGCTGTTACCTCCCCATGTATATGTATGGAATGGAGTTTGCAACTGAAAAGAAACTTTGTGTTCCCAACAAGTTAGTTGAAGGACGGCTTTCACACACACTTATCTCTCAGAACTGAGCAGGTGGAGAGACGTTCGTTTATCTAGCACCAAGGGAACGTGTTGCAGGAGACACTTTTTCTCTGCTTTCTCAGTCTGTTTCCTAGTGCTAGTTTGAAGTTCCTGCAATTTTCACTGTAATACCGAGTTGGAGCTAGTACCTCCCCATATATATGTAAGGAATGGAGTTTGCAACTGGAAAGAAACTTTGTGTTCCCAACAAGCTAGGTGAAGGACGGCTTTCACACACACTTATCTCTCAGAACTGAGCAAGTGGAGAGACGTTCGTTCATCTAGCACCAAGGGAACGGGTTGCAGGAGACACTTTTTCTCTGCTTTCTCAGTCTGTTACCTAGTGCCGGTTTGAAGTTCCTGCAGTTTTCACTGT
This sequence comes from Camelus bactrianus, assembly GCF_048773025.1. NCBI lineage: Eukaryota > Metazoa > Chordata > Mammalia > Artiodactyla > Camelidae > Camelus > Camelus bactrianus. The sequence goes on along the minus strand of NC_133542.1, from coordinate 78,934,954 downwards.
AAATCCGAGTTGGAGCTGGTACCTCCCCATGTATATATATGGAATGGAGTTTGCACCTGAAAAGAAAATTTGTGTTCCCAACAAGTTAGTTGAAGGACGGCTTTCACACACACTTATCTCTCAGAACTGAGCAAGTTGAGAGACGTTCGTTCATCTAGCACCAAGGGAACGGGTTGCAGGGGACACTTTTTGTCTGCTTTCTCAGTCTGTTTCCTAGTGCCGGTTTGAAGTTCCTGGAGTTTTCACTGTAAAACCGAGTTGGAGCCTGTACCTCCCCATATATATGTATTGAATGGAATTTGCAACTGAAAAGAAACTTTGTGTTCCCAACAAGCTAGGTGAAGTACGGCTTTCACACACACTTATCTCTGAGAACTGAGTATGTGGAGAGACGTTCGTTCATCTAGCACCAGGGGAACGGGTTGGAGGAGACACTTTTTCTCTGCTATCTCAGTCTGTTTATTAGTGCCGGTTTGAAGTTCCTGCAATTTTCACTGTAAATCCGAGTTGGAGCTGGTACCTCCCCATGTATATGTATGGAATGGAGTTTGCAACGGAAAAGAAACTTTGTGTTCCCAACAAGTTACTTGAAGGACGGCTTTCACACACACTTATCTCTCAGAACTGAGCAAGTGGAGAGACGTTCGTTCATCTAGCACCAAGGGAACGGGTTGCAGGGGACACTTTTTGTCTGCTTTCTCAGTCTGTTTCCTAGTGCCGGTTTGAAGTTCCTGCAGTTTTCACTGTAAAACCGAGTTGGAGCTAGTACCTCCCCATATATATGTAAGGAATGGAGTTTGCAACTGAAAATAAACTTTGTGTTCCCAACAAGCTAGATGAAGGACGGGTTTCACACACACTTATCTCTCAGAACTGAGCAAGTGGAGAGACGTTCGTTCATCTAGCACCAAGGGAACGGGTTGCAGGAGACACTTTTCTCTGCTTTCTCAGTCTCTTTCCTAGTGCCGGTTTGAAGTTCCTGCAGTTTTCACTGTAAAACCGAGTTGGAGAATGTACCTCCCCATATATATGTATGGAATGGAGTTTGCAACTGAAAAGAAACTTTGTGTTCCCAACAAGCTAGGTGAAGGGCGGCTTTCACACACACTTATCTCTCAAAACTGAGCAAGTGGAGAGACGTTCGTTCATCTAGCACCAAGGGAACGGGTTGCAGGAGACACTTTTTCTCTGCTTTCTCAGTCTGTTTCCTAGTGCCGGTTTGAAGTTCCTGCAGTTTTCACTGTAAATCCGAGTTGGAGCTGGTACCTCCCCATGTATATATATGGAATGGAGTTTGCACCTGAAAAGAAAATTTGTGTTCCCAACAAGTTAGTTGAAGGACGGCTTTCACACACACTTATCTCTCAGAACTGAGCAAGTTGAGAGACGTTCGTTCATCTAGCACCAAGGGAACGGGTTGCAGGGGACACTTTTTGTCTGCTTTCTCAGTCTGTTTCCTAGTGCCGGTTTGAAGTTCCTGGAGTTTTCACTGTAAAACCGAGTTGGAGCCTGTACCTCCCCATATATATGTATTGAATGGAATTTGCAACTGAAAAGAAACTTTGTGTTCCCAACAAGCTAGGTGAAGTACGGCTTTCACACACACTTATCTCTGAGAACTGAGTATGTGGAGAGACGTTCGTTCATCTAGCACCAGGGGAACGGGTTGGAGGAGACACTTTTTCTCTGCTATCTCAGTCTGTTTATTAGTGCCGGTTTGAAGTTCCTGCAATTTTCACTGTAAATCCGAGGTGGAGCTGGTACCTCCCCATGTATATGTATGGAATGGAGTTTGCAACGGAAAAGAAACTTTGTGTTCCCAACAAGTTACTTGAAGGACGGCTTTCACACACACTTATCTCTCAGAACTGAGCAATTGGAGAGACGTTCGTTCATCTAGCACCAAGGGAACGGGTTGCAGGGGACACTTTTTGTCTGCTTTCTCAGTCAGTTTCCTAGTGCCGGTTTGAAGTTCCTGCAGTTTTCACTGTAAAACCGAGTTGGAGCTAGTACCTCCCCATATATATGTAAGGAATGGAGTTTGCAACTGAAAATAAACTTTGTGTTCCCAACAAGCTAGATGAAGGACGGGTTTCACACACACTTATCTCTCAGAACTGAGCAAGTGGAGAGACGTTCGTTCATCTAGCACCAAGGGAACGGGTTGCAGGAGACACTTTTCTCTGCTTTCTCAGTCTCTTTCCTAGTGCCGGTTTGAAGTTCCTGCAGTTTTCACTGTAAAACCGAGTTGGAGAATGTACCTCCCCATATATATGTATGGAATGGAGTTTGCAACTGAAAAGAAACTTTGTGTTCCCAACAAGCTAGGTGAAGGGCGGCTTTCACACACACTTATCTCTCAAAACTGAGCAAGTGGAGAGACGTTCGTTCATCTAGCACCAAGGGAACGGGTTGCAGGAGACACTTTTTCTCTGCTTTCTCAGTCTGTTTCCTAGTGCCGGTTTGAAGTTCCTGCAGTTTTCACTGTAAAACCGAGTTGGAGAATGTACCTCCATATATATATGTATTGAATGGAGTTTGCAACTGAAAAGAAACTTTGTGTTCCCAACAAGCTAGTTGAAGGACGGCTTTCAAACACACTTATCTCTCAGAACTGAGTATGTGGAGAGACGTTCGTTCATCTAGCACCAGGGGAACGGGTTGGAGGAGACACTTTTTCTCTGCTTTCTCAGTCTTTTTCCTAGTGCCGGTTTGAAGTTCCTGGAGTTTTCACTGTAAAACCGAGTTGGAGAATGTACCTCCCCATATATATGTATGGAATGGAGTTTGCAACTGAAAAGAAACTTTGTGTTCCCAACAAGCTAGGTGAAGGACGGCTTTCACACACACTTATCTCTGAGAACTGAGTATGTGGAGAGACGTTCGTTCATCTAGCACCAGGGGAACGTGTTGGAGGAGACACATTTTCTCTGCATTCTCCGTCTGTTTATTAGTGCCGGTTTGAAGTTCCTGCAGTTTTCACTGTAAATCCGAGTTGGAGCTGGTACTTCCCCATGTATATGTATGGAATGGAGTTTGCAACTGAAAAGAAACTTTGTGTTCCCAACAAGTTAGTTGAAGGACGGCTTTCACACACTTATCTCTCAGAACTGAGCAAGTGGAGAGACGTTCGTTCATCTAGCACCAAGGGAACGGGTTGCAGGAGACACTTTTTCTCTGCTTTCTCAGTCTGTTTCCTAGTGCCGTTTTGAAGTTCCTGCAGTTTTCACTGTAAAACCGAGTTGGAGCCTGTACCTCCCCATATATATGTATGGAATGGAGTTTGCAACTGAAAAGAAACTTTGTCTTCCCAACAAGCTATTTGAAGGACGGCTTTCAAACACACTTATCTCTCAGAACTGAGTATGTGGAGAGACGTTCGTTCATCTAGCACCAGGGGAACGGGTTGGAAGAGATACTTTTTCTCTGCTTTCTCAGTCTGTTTATTAGTGCCGGTTGGAAGTTCCTGCAATTTTCACTGTAAATCCGAGTTGGAGCTGTTACCTCCCCATGTATATGTATGGAATGGAGTTTGCAACTGAAAAGAAACTTTGTGTTAACAACAAGTTAGTTGAAGGACGGCTTTCACACACACTTATCTCTCAGAACTGAGCAGGTGGAGAGACGTTCGTTTATCTAGCACCAAGGGAACGTGTTGCAGGAGAAACTTTTTCTCTGCTTTCTCAGTCTGTTTCCTAGTGCTAGTTTGAAGTTCCTGCAGTTTTCACTGTAATACCGAGTTGGAGCTAGTACCTCCCCATATATATGTAAGGAATGGAGTTTGCAACTGGAAAGAAACTTTGTGTTCCCAACAAGCTAGGTGAAGGACGGCTTTCACACACACTTATCTCTCAGAACTGAGCAAGTGGAGAGACGTTCGTTCATCTAGCACCAAGGGAACGGGTTGCAGGAGACACTTTTTCTCTGCTTTCTCAGTCTGTTACCTAGTGCCGGTTTGAAGTTCCTGCAGTTTTCACTGTAAAACCGAGTTGGAGCATGTGCCTCACCATATATATGTATGGAATGGAGTTTGCAACTGAAAATAAACTTTGTGTTCCCAACAAGCTTTGTGAAGGACGGCTTTCACACACACTTATCTCTCAGAACTGAGTATGTGGAGAGACGTTCGTTCATCTAGCACCAGGGGAATGGGTTGGAGGAAACACTTTTTCTCTGCTTTCTCAGTATGTTTATTAGTGCCGCTTTGAAGTTCCTGCAGTTTTCACTGTAAAACCGAGTTGGAGCTAGTACCTCCCCATATATATGTAAGGAATGGAGTTTGCAACTGAAAAAAACTTTGTGTTCCCAACAATCTAGGTGAAGGATGGCTTTCACACACACATCTCTCAGAACTGAGCAAGTGGAGAGACGTTCGTTCATCTAGCACAAAGTGAACGGGTTGCAGGAGAAATTTTTTCTCTGTTTCTAATTATTTCCCTAGTGCCGGTTTGTAGTTCCTGCAGTTTTCACTGTAAAACCGAGTTGGAGCTAGTTCCTTCCTATATATATGTATGGAATGGAGTTTGCAACTGAAAAGAAACTTTGTGTTCCCAACAATCTAGGTGAAGGATGGCTTTCACACACACTTATCTCTCAGAACTGAGCAAGTGGAGAGACGTTCGTTCATCTAGCACCAGGGGAACGGGTTGGAGGAGACACTTTTTCTCTGCTTTCTCAGTCTGTTTCCTAGTGCCGGTTTGAAGTTCCTGCAGTTTTCATTGTAAAACCGCGTTGGAGAATGTACCTCCCCATATATATGTATGGAATGGAGTTTGCAACTGAAAAGAAACTTTGTGTTCCCAACAAGCTAGTTGAAGGACGGCTTTCAAACACACTTATCTCTCAGAACTGAGTATGTGGAGAGACGTTCGTTCATCTAGCACCAGGGGAACGGGTTGGAGGAGACACTTTTTCTCTGCTATCTCAGTCTGTTTATTAGTGCCGGTTTGAAGTTCCTGCAGTTTTCAGTGTAAATCCGAGTTGGAGCTGGTACCTCCCCATGTATATATATGGAATGGAGTTTGCACCTGAAAAGAAAATTTGTGTTCCCAACAAGTTAGTTGAAGGACGGCTTTCACACACACTTATCTCTCAGAACTGAGCAAGTGGAGAGACGTTCGTTCATCTAGCACCAAGGGAATGGGTTGCAGGAGACACTTTTTCTCTGCTTTCTCAGTCTGTTTCCAAGTGCCGGTTTGAAGTTCCTGCAGTTTTCACTGTAAAACCGAGTTGGAGCATGTACCTCACCATATAGATGTATGGAATGGAATTTGCAACTGAAAAGAAACTTTGTGTTCCCAACAAGCTAGGTGAAGGACGGCTTTCACACACACTTATCTCTGAGAACTGAGTATGTGGAGAGACGTTCGTTCATCTAGCACCAGGGGAACGGTTTGAGGAGACACTTTTTCTCTGCTTTCTCAGTCTGTTTATTAGTGCCGGTTTGAAGTTCCTGCATTTTTCACTGTAAATCCGAGTTGGAGCTTGTACCTCCCCATGTATATGTATGGAATGGAGTTTGCAACTGAAAAGAAACTTTGTGTTCCCAACAAGTTAGTTGAAGGACGGCTTTCACACACACTTATCTCTCAGAACTGAGCAAGTGGAGAGACGTTCGTTCATCTAGCACCAAGGGAACGGGTTGCAGGAGACACTTTTTCTCTGCTTTCTCAGTCTGTTTCCTAGTGCCGGTTTGAAGTTCCTGCAGTTTTCACTGTAAAACCGAGTTGGAGAATGTACCTCCATATATATATGTATTGAATGGAGTTTGCAACTGAAAAGAAACTTTGTGTTCCCAACAAGCTAGTTGAAGGACGGCTTTCAAACACACTTATCTCTCAGAACTGAGTATGTGGAGAGACGTTCGTTCATCTAGCACCAGGGGAACGGGTTGGAGGAGACACTTTTTCTCTGCTTTCTCAGTCTTTTTCCTAGTGCCGGTTTGAAGTTCCTGGAGTTTTCACTGTAAAACCGAGTTGGAGAATGTACCTCCCCATATATATGTATGGAATGGAGTTTGCAACTGAAAAGAAACTTTGTGTTCCCAACAAGCTAGGTGAAGGACGGCTTTCACACACACTTATCTCTGAGAACTGAGTATGTGGAGAGACGTTCGTTCATCTAGCACCAGGGGAACGTGTTGGAGGAGACACATTTTCTCTGCATTCTCCGTCTGTTTATTAGTGCCGGTTTGAAGTTCCTGCAGTTTTCACTGTAAATCCGAGTTGGAGCTGGTACTTCCCCATGTATATGTATGGAATGGAGTTTGCAACTGAAAAGAAACTTTGTGTTCCCAACAAGTTAGTTGAAGGACGGCTTTCACACACTTATCTCTCAGAACTGAGCAAGTGGAGAGACGTTCGTTCATCTAGCACCAAGGGAACGGGTTGCAGGAGACACTTTTTCTCTGCTTTCTCAGTCTGTTTCCTAGTGCCGTTTTGAAGTTCCTGCAGTTTTCACTGTAAAACCGAGTTGGAGCCTGTACCTCCCCATATATATGTATGGAATGGAGTTTGCAACTGAAAAGAAACTTTGTCTTCCCAACAAGCTATTTGAAGGACGGCTTTCAAACACACTTATCTCTCAGAACTGAGTATGTGGAGAGACGTTCGTTCATCTAGCACCAGGGGAACGGGTTGGAAGAGATACTTTTTCTCTGCTTTCTCAGTCTGTTTATTAGTGCCGGTTGGAAGTTCCTGCAATTTTCACTGTAAATCCGAGTTGGAGCTGTTACCTCCCCATGTATATGTATGGAATGGAGTTTGCAACTGAAAAGAAACTTTGTGTTAACAACAAGTTAGTTGAAGGACGGCTTTCACACACACTTATCTCTCAGAACTGAGCAGGTGGAGAGACGTTCGTTTATCTAGCACCAAGGGAACGTGTTGCAGGAGAAACTTTTTCTCTGCTTTCTCAGTCTGTTTCCTAGTGCTAGTTTGAAGTTCCTGCAGTTTTCACTGTAATACCGAGTTGGAGCTAGTACCTCCCCATATATATGTAAGGAATGGAGTTTGCAACTGGAAAGAAACTTTGTGTTCCCAACAAGCTAGGTGAAGGACGGCTTTCACACACACTTATCTCTCAGAACTGAGCAAGTGGAGAGACGTTCGTTCATCTAGCACCAAGGGAACGGGTTGCAGGAGACACTTTTTCTCTGCTTTCTCAGTCTGTTACCTAGTGCCGGTTTGAAGTTCCTGCAGTTTTCACTGTAAAACCGAGTTGGAGCATGTGCCTCACCATATATATGTATGGAATGGAGTTTGCAACTGAAAATAAACTTTGTGTTCCCAACAAGCTTTGTGAAGGACGGCTTTCACACACACTTATCTCTCAGAACTGAGTATGTGGAGAGACGTTCGTTCATCTAGCACCAGGGGAATGGGTTGGAGGAAACACTTTTTCTCTGCTTTCTCAGTATGTTTATTAGTGCCGCTTTGAAGTTCCTGCAGTTTTCACTGTAAAACCGAGTTGGAGCTAGTACCTCCCCATATATATGTAAGGAATGGAGTTTGCAACTGAAAAAAACTTTGTGTTCCCAACAATCTAGGTGAAGGATGGCTTTCACACACACATCTCTCAGAACTGAGCAAGTGGAGAGACGTTCGTTCATCTAGCACAAAGGGAACGGGTTGCAGGAGAAATTTTTTCTCTGTTTCTAATTATTTCCCTAGTGCCGGTTTGTAGTTCCTGCAGTTTTCACTGTAAAACCGAGTTGGAGCTAGTTCCTTCCTATATATATGTATGGAATGGAGTTTGCAACTGAAAAGAAACTTTGTGTTCCCAACAATCTAGGTGAAGGATGGCTTTCACACACACTTATCTCTCAGAACTGAGCAAGTGGAGAGACGTTCGTTCATCTAGCACCAGGGGAACGGGTTGGAGGAGACACTTTTTCTCTGCTTTCTCAGTCTGTTTCCTAGTGCCGGTTTGAAGTTCCTGCAGTTTTCATTGTAAAACCGCGTTGGAGAATGTACCTCCCCATATATATGTATGGAATGGAGTTTGCAACTGAAAAGAAACTTTGTGTTCCCAACAAGCTAGTTGAAGGACGGCTTTCAAACACACTTATCTCTCAGAACTGAGTATGTGGAGAGACGTTCGTTCATCTAGCACCAGGGGAACGGGTTGGAGGAGACACTTTTTCTCTGCTATCTCAGTCTGTTTATTAGTGCCGGTTTGAAGTTCCTGCAGTTTTCAGTGTAAATCCGATTTGGAGCTGGTACCTCCCCATGTATATATATGGAATGGAGTTTGCACCTGAAAAGAAAATTTGTGTTCCCAACAAGTTAGTTGAAGGACGGCTTTCACACACACTTATCTCTCAGAACTGAGCAAGTGGAGAGACGTTCGTTCATCTAGCACCAAGGGAATGGGTTGCAGGAGACACTTTTTCTCTGCTTTCTCAGTCTGTTTCCAAGTGCCGGTTTGAAGTTCCTGCAGTTTTCACTGTAAAACCGAGTTGGAGCATGTACCTCACCATATATATGTATGGAATGGAATTTGCAACTGAAAAGAAACTTTGTGTTCCCAACAAGCTAGGTGAAGGACGGCTTTCACACACACTTATCTCTGAGAACTGAGTATGTGGAGAGACGTTCGTTCATCTAGCACCAGGGGAACGGTTTGAGGAGACACTTTTTCTCTGCTTTCTCAGTCTGTTTATTAGTGCCGGTTTGAAGTTCCTGCATTTTTCACTGTAAATCCGAGTTGGAGCTTGTACCTCCCCATGTATATGTATGGAATGGAGTTTGCAACTGAAAAGAAACTTTGTGTTCCCAACAAGTTAGTTGAAGGACGGCTTTCACACACACTTATCTCTCAGAACTGAGCAAGTGGAGAGACGTTCGTTCATCTAGCACCAAGGGAACGGGTTGCAGGAGACACTTTTTCTCTGCTTTCTCAGTCTGTTTCCTAGTGCCGGTTTGAAGTTCCTGCAGTTTTCACTGTAAAACCGAGTTGGACCTAGTACCTCCCCATGTATATGTATGGAATGGAGTTTGCAACTGAAAAGAAACTTTGTGTTCCCAACAAGTTAGTTGAAGGACGGCTTTCACACACACTTATCTCTCAGAACTGAGCAATTGGAGAGACGTTCGTTCATCTAGCACCAAGGGAACGGGTTGCAGGAGACACTTTTTCTCTGCTTTCTCAGTCTGTTTCCTAGTGCCGGTTTGAAGTTCCTGCAGTTTTCACTGTAAAACCGAGTTGGAGCTAGTACCTTCCTATATATATGTATGGAATGGAGTTTGCAACTGAAAAGAAACTTTGTGTTCCCAACAAGCTAGGTGAAAGAAGGCTTTCACACACACTTATCTCTCAGAACTGAGCAAGTGGAGAGACGTTCGTTCATCTAGCACCAAGGGAACGGGTTGCAGGAGACACTTTTTCTCTGCATTCTCAGTCTGTTTCCTAGTGCCGGTTTGAAGTTCCTGCAGTTTTCACTGTAAAACCGATTTGGAGAATGTACCTCCCCATATATATGTATGGAATGGAGTTTGCAACTGAAAAGAAACTTTGTGTTCCCAACAAGCTAGTTGAAGAACGGCTTTCAAACACACTTATCTCTCAGAACTGAGTATGTGGAGAGACGTTCGTTCATCTAGCACCAGGGGAACGGGTTGGAGGAGACACTTTTTCTCTGCTTTCTCAGTCTGTTTATTAGTGCCGGTTTGAAGTTCCTGCAGTTTTCACTGTAAATCCGAGTTGGAGCTGGTACCTCCCCATGTATATATATGGAATGGAGTTTGCACCTGAAAAGAAAATTTGTGTTCCCAACAAGTTAGTTGAAGGACGGCTTTCACACACACTTATTTCTCAGAACTGAGCAAGTGGAGAGACGTTCGTTCATCTAACACCAAGGGAACGGATTGCAGGAGACACTTTTTCTCTGCTTTCTCAGTCTGTTTCCTAGTGCCGGTTTGAAGTTCCTGCAGTTTTCACTGTAAAACCGATTTGAAGCATGTACCTCACCATATATATGTATGGAATGGAATTTGCAACTGAAAAGAAACTTTGTGTTCCCAACAAGCTAGGTGAAGGACGGCTTTCACACTCACTTATCTCTGAGAACTGAGTATGTGGAGAGACGTTCGTTCATCTAGCACCAGGGGAACGGGTTGGAAGAGATACTTTTTCTCTGCTTTCTCAGTCTGTTTCCTAGTGCCGGTTTGAAGTTCCTGCAGTTTTCACTGTAAAACCGATTTGAAGCATGTACCTCACCATATATATGTATGGAATGGAATTTGCAACTGAAAAGAAACTTTGTCTTCCCAACAAGCTATTTGAAGGACGGCTTTCAAACACACTTATCTCTCAGAACTGAGTATGTGGAGAGACGTTCGTTCATCTAGCACCAGGGGAACGGGTTGGAAGAGATACTTTTTCTCTGCTTTCTCAGTCTGTTTATTAGTGCCGGTTGGAAGTTCCTGCAATTTTCACTGTAAATCCGAGTTGGAGCTGTTACCTCCCCATGTATATGTATGGAATGGAGTTTGCAACTGAAAAGAAACTTTGTGTTCCCAACAAGTTAGTTGAAGGACGGCTTTCACACACACTTATCTCTCAGAACTGAGCAGGTGGAGAGACGTTCGTTTATCTAGCACCAAGGGAACGTGTTGCAGGAGACACTTTTTCTCTGCTTTCTCAGTCTGTTTCCTAGTGCTAGTTTGAAGTTCCTGCAATTTTCACTGTAATACCGAGTTGGAGCTAGTACCTCCCCATATATATGTAAGGAATGGAGTTTGCAACTGGAAAGAAACTTTGTGTTCCCAACAAGCTAGGTGAAGGACGGCTTTCACACACACTTATCTCTCAGAACTGAGCAAGTGGAGAGACGTTCGTTCATCTAGCACCAAGGGAACGGGTTGCAGGAGACACTTTTTCTCTGCTTTCTCAGTCTGTTACCTAGTGCCGGTTTGAAGTTCCTGCAGTTTTCACTGTAAAACCGAGTTGGAGCTAGTACCTCCCCATATATATGTAAGGAATGGAGTTTGCAACTGAAAAAAACTTTGTGTTCCCAACAATCTAGGTGAAGGATGGCTTTCACACACACTTATCTCTCAGAACTGAGCAAGTGGAGAGACGTTCGTTCATCTAGCACCAGGGGAACGGGTTGGAGGAGACACTTTTTCTCTGCTTTCTCAGTCTGTTTCCTAGTGCCGGTTTGAAGTTCCTGCAGTTTTCACTGTAAAACCGCGTTGGAGAATGTACCTCCCCATATATATGTATGGAATGGAGTTTGCAACTGAAAAGAAACTTTGTGTTCCCAACAAGCTAGTTGAAGGACGGCTTTCAAACACACTTATCTCTCAGAACTGAGTATGTGGAGAGACGTTCGTTCATCTAGCACCAGGGGAACGGGTTGGAGGAGACACTTTTTCTCTGCTATCTCAGTCTGTTTATTAGTGCCGGTTTGAAGTTCCTGCAGTTTTCAGTGTAAATCCGAGTTGGAGCTGGTACCTCCCCATGTATATATATGGAATGGAGTTTGCACCTGAAAAGAAAATTTGTGTTCCCAACAAGTTAGTTGAAGGACGGCTTTCACACACACTTATCTCTCAGAACTGAGCAAGTGGAGAGACGTTCGTTCATCTAGCACCAAGGGAATGGGTTGCAGGAGACACTTTTTCTCTGCTTTCTCAGTCTGTTTCCAAGTGCCGGTTTGAAGTTCCTGCAGTTTTCACTGTAAAACCGAGTTGGAGCATGTACCTCACCATATATATGTATGGAATGGAATTTGCAACTGAAAAGAAACTTTGTGTTCCCAACAAGCTAGGTGAAGGACGGCTTTCACACACACTTATCTCTGAGAACTGAGTATGTGGAGAGACGTTCGTTCATCTAGCACCAGGGGAACGGGTTGGAAGAGATACTTTTTCTCTGCTTTCTCAGTCTGTTTATTAGTGCCGGTTGGAAGTTCCTGCAATTTTCACTGTAAATCCGAGTTGGAGCTGTTACCTCCCCATGTATATGTATGGAATGGAGTTTGCAACTGAAAAGAAACTTTGTGTTCCCAACAAGTTAGTTGAAGGACGGCTTTCACACACACTTATCTCTCAGAACTGAGCAGGTGGAGAGACGTTCGTTTATCTAGCACCAAGGGAACGTGTTGCAGGAGACACTTTTTCTCTGCTTTCTCAGTCTGTTTCCTAGTGCTAGTTTGAAGTTCCTGCAATTTTCACTGTAATACCGAGTTGGAGCTAGTACCTCCCCATATATATGTAAGGAATGGAGTTTGCAACTGGAAAGAAACTTTGTGTTCCCAACAAGCTAGGTGAAGGACGGCTTTCACACACACTTATCTCTCAGAACTGAGCAAGTGGAGAGACGTTCGTTCATCTAGCACCAAGGGAACGGGTTGCAGGAGACACTTTTTCTCTGCTTTCTCAGTCTGTTACCTAGTGCCGGTTTGAAGTTCCTGCAGTTTTCACTGTAAAACCGAGTTGGAGCTAGTACCTCCCCATATATATGTAAGGAATGGAGTTTGCAACTGAAAAAAACTTTGTGTTCCCAACAATCTAGGTGAAGGATGGCTTTCACACACACTTATCTCTCAGAACTGAGCAAGTGGAGAGACGTTCGTTCATCTAGCACCAGGGGAACGGGTTGGAGGAGACACTTTTTCTCTGCTTTCTCAGTCTGTTTCCTAGTGCCGGTTTGAAGTTCCTGCAGTTTTCACTGTAAAACCGCGTTGGAGAATGTACCTCCCCATATATATGTATGGAATGGAGTTTGCAACTGAAAAGAAACTTTGTGTTCCCAACAAGCTAGTTGAAGGACGGCTTTCAAACACACTTATCTCTCAGAACTGAGTATGTGGAGAGACGTTCGTTCATCTAGCACCAGGGGAACGGGTTGGAGGAGACACTTTTTCTCTGCTATCTCAGTCTGTTTATTAGTGCCGGTTTGAAGTTCCTGCAGTTTTCAGTGTAAATCCGAGTTGGAGCTGGTACCTCCCCATGTATATATATGGAATGGAGTTTGCACCTGAAAAGAAAATTTGTGTTCCCAACAAGTTAGTTGAAGGACGGCTTTCACACACACTTATCTCTCAGAACTGAGCAAGTGGAGAGACGTTCGTTCATCTAGCACCAAGGGAATGGGTTGCAGGAGACACTTTTTCTCTGCTTTCTCAGTCTGTTTCCAAGTGCCGGTTTGAAGTTCCTGCAGTTTTCACTGTAAAACCGAGTTGGAGCATGTACCTCACCATATATATGTATGGAATGGAATTTGCAACTGAAAAGAAACTTTGTGTTCCCAACAAGCTAGGTGAAGGACGGCTTTCACACACACTTATCTCTGAGAACTGAGTATGTGGAGAGACGTTCGTTCATCTAGCACCAGGGGAATGGGTTGAGGAGACACTTTTTCTCTGCTTTCTCAGTCTGTTTATTAGTGCCGGTTTGAAGTTCCTGCATTTTTCACTGTAAATCCGAGTTGGAGCTTGTACCTCCCCATGTATATGTATGGAATGGAGTTTGCAACTGAAAAGAAACTTTGTGTTCCCAACAAGTTAGTTGAAGGACGGCTTTCACACACACTTATCTCTCAGAACTGAGCAAGTGGAGAGACGTTCGTTCATCTAGCACCAAGGGAACGGGTTGCAGGAGACACTTTTTCTCTGCTTTCTCAGTCTGTTTCTTAGTGCCGGTTTGAAGTTCCTGCAGTTTTCACTGTAAAACCGAGTTGGACCTAGTACCTCCCCATGTATATGTATGGAATGGAGTTTGCAACTGAAAAGAAACTTTGTGTTCCCAACAAGTTAGTTGAAGGACGGCTTTCACACACACTTATCTCTCAGAACTGAGCAATTGGAGAGACGTTCGTTCATCTAGCACCAAGGGAACGGGTTGCAGGAGACACTTTTTCTCTGCTTTCTCAGTCTGTTTCCTAGTGCCGGTTTGAAGTTCCTGCAGTTTTCACTGTAAAACCGAGTTGGAGCTAGTACCTTCCTATATATATGTATGGAATGGAGTTTGCAACTGAAAAGAAACTTTGTGTTCCCAACAAGCTAGGTGAAGGACGGCTTTCACACACACTTATCTCTCAGAACTGAGCAAGTGGAGAGACCTTCGTTCATCTAGCACCAAGGGAACGGGTTGCAGGAGACACTTTTTCTCTGCTTTCTCAGTCTGTTTCCTAGTGCCGGTTTGAAGTTCCTGCAGTTTTCACTGTAAAACCGATTTGGAGAATGTACCTCCCCATATATATGTATGGAATGGAGTTTGCAACTGAAAAGAAACTTTGTGTTCCCAACAAGCTAGTTGAAGGACGGCTTTCAAACACACTTATCTCTCAGAACTGAGTATGTGGAGAGACGTTCGTTCATCTAGCACCAGGGGAACGGGTTGGAGGAGACACTTTTTCTCTGCTTTCTCAGTCTGTTTATTAGTGCCGGTTTGAAGTTCCTGCAGTTTTCACTGTAAATCCGAGTTGGAGCTGGTACCTCCCCATGTATATATATGGAATGGAGTTTGCACCTGAAAAGAAAATTTGTGTTCCCAACAAGTTAGTTGAAGGACGGCTTTCACACACACTTATTTCTCAGAACTGAGCAAGTGGAGAGACGTTCGTTCATCTAGCACCAAGGGAACGGGTTGCAGGAGACACTTTTTCTCTGCTTTCTCAGTCTGTTTCCTAGTGCCGGTTTGAAGTTCCTGCAGTTTTCACTGTAAAACCGATTTGAAGCATGTACCTCACCATATATATGTATGGAATGGAATTTGCAACTGAAAAGAAACTTTGTGTTCCCAACAAGATAGGTGAAGGACGGCTTTCACACACACTTATCTCTGAGAACTGAGTATGTGGAGACACGTTCGTTCATCTAGCACCAGGGGAACGGGTTGAGGAGCCACTTTTTCTCTGCTTTCTCAGTCTGTTTATTAGTGCCGGTTTGAAGTTGCTGCATTTTTCACTGTAAATCCGAGTTGGAGCTGGTACCTCCCCATGTATATGTATGGAATGGAGTTTGCAACTGAAAAGAAACTTTGTGTTCCCAACAAGTTAGTTGAAGGACGGCTTTCACACACACTTATCTCTCAGAACTGAGCAAGTGGAGAGACGTTCGTTCATCTAGCACCAAGGGAACGGGTTGCAGGAGACACTTTTTCTCTGCTTTCTCAGTCTGTTTACTAGTGCCGGTTTGAAGTTCCTGCAGTTTTCACTGTAAAACCGAGTTGGAGCTAGTACCTCCCCATATATATGTAAGGAATGGAGTTTGCAACTGAAAAGAAACTTTGTGTTCCCAACAAGCTAGGTGAAGGACGCCTTTCACACACACTTATCTCTCAGAACTGAGCAAGTGGAGAGACGTTCGTTCATCTAGCACCAAGGGAACGGGTTGCAGGAGACACTTTTTCTCTGCTTTCTCAGTCTGTTTCCTAGTGCCGGTTTGAAGTTCCTGCAGTTTTCACTGTAAAACCGAGTTGGAGAATGTACCTCCCCATATATATGTATGGAATGGAGTTTGCAACTGAAAAGAAACTTTGTGTTCCCAACAAGCTAGGTGAAGGACGGCTTTCACACACACTTATCTCTCAGAACTGAGCAAGTGGAGAGACGTTCGTTCATCTAGCACCAAGGGAACGGGTTGCAGGAGACACTTTTTCTCTGCTTTCTCAGCATTTTTCCTAGTGCCGGTTTGAAGTTCCTGCAGTTTTCACTGTAAAATCGAGTTGGAGAATGTACCTACCCATATATATGTATGAAATGGAGTTTCAACTGAAAAGAAACTTTGTGTTCCCAACAAGCTAGTTGAAGGACGGCTTTCAAACACACTTATCTCTCAGAACTGAGTATGTGGAGAGACGTTCGTTCATCTAGCACCAGGGGAACGGGTTGGAGGAGACACTTTTTCTCTGCTTTTTCAGTCTGTTTCCTAGTGCCGGTTTGAAGTTCCTGCAGTTTTCACTGTAAAACCGAGTTGGAGCCTGTACCTCCCCATATATATGTATGGAATGGAATTTGCAACTGAAAAGAAACTTTGTGTACCCAACAAGCTAGGTGAAGGACGGCTTTCACACACACTTATCTCTGAGAACTGAGTATGTGGAGAGACGTTCTTTCATCTAGCACCAGGGGAACGGGATGGAGGAGACACTTTTTCTCTGCTTTCTCAGTCTGTTTATTAGTGCCGGTTTGAAGTTCCTGCAATTTTCACTGTAAATCCGAGTTGGAGCTGGTACCTCCCCATGTATATGTATGGAATGGATTTTGCAACTGAAAAGAAACTTTGTGTTCCCAACAAGTTAGTTGAAGGACGGCTTTCACACACACATATCTCTCAGAACTGAGCAAGTGGAGAGACGTTCGTTCATCTAGCACCAAGGGAACGGGTTGCAGGAGACACTTTTTCTCTGCTTTCTCAGTCTGTTTCCTAGTGCCGGTTTGAAGTTCCTGCAGTTTTCACTGTAAATCCGAGTTGGAGCTAGTACCTCCCCATATATATGTAAGGAATGGAGTTTGCAACTGAAAAAAATTTGTGTTCCCAACAAGCTAGGTGAAGGACTGCTCTCACACACACATCTCTCAGAACTGAGCAAGTGGAGAGACGTTCGTTCATCTAGCACAAAGGAACGGGTTGCAGGAGACATTTTTTCTCTGCTTTCTCATTCTGTTTCCTAGTGCCGGTTTGAAGTTCCTGCAGTTTTCACTGTAAAACCGAGTTGGAGCTAGTACCTCCCCATATATATGTATGGAATGGAGTTTGCAACTGAAAAGAAACTTTGTGTTCACAACAAGCTAGGTGAAGGACGGCTTTCACACACACTTATCTCTCAGAACTGAGCAAGTGGAGAGACTTTCGTTCATCTAGCACCAAGGGAACGGGTTGCAGGAGACACTTTTTCTCTGCTTTCTCACTCTGTTTCCTAGTGCCGGTTTGAAGTTCCTGGAGTTTTCACTGTAAAACCGAGTTGGAGCCTGTACCTCCCCATATATATGTATGGAATGGAGTTTGCAACTGAAAAGAAACTTTGTGTTCCCAACAAGCTAGTTGAAGAACGGCTTTCAAACACACTTATCTCTCAGAACTGAGTATGTGGAGAGACGTTCGTTCATCTAGCACCAGGGGAACGGGTTGCAGGAGACACTTTTTCTCTGCTTTCTCAGTCTGTTTATTAGTGCCGGTTTGAAGTTCCTGCAGTTTTCACTGTAAATCCGAGTTGGAGCTGGTACCTCCCCATGTATATATATGGAATGGAGTTTGCACCTGAAAAGAAAATTTGTGTTCCCAACAAGTTAGTTGAAGGACGGCTTTCACACACACTTATCTCTCAGAACTGAGCAAGTGGTGAGACGTTCGTTCATCTAGCACCAAGGGAATGGGTTGCAGGAGACATTTTTTCTCTGCTTTCTCAGTCTGTTTCCTAGTGCCGGTTTGAAGTTCCTGCAGTTTTCACTGTAAAACCGAGTTGGAGCATGTACCTCACCATATATATGTATGGAATGGAATTTGCAACTGAAAAGAAACTTTGTGTTCCCAACAAGCTAGGTGAAGGACGGCTTTCACACACACTTATCTCTGAGAACTGAGTATGTGGAGAGACGTTCGTTCATCTAGCACCAGGGGAACGGGTTGAGGAGACACTTTTTCTCTGCTTTCTCAGTCTGTTTATTAGTGCCGGTTTGAAGTTCCTGCATTTTTCACTGTAAATCCGAGTTGGAGCTGGTACCTCCCCATGTATATGTATGGAATGGAGTTTGCAACTGAAAAGAAACTTTGTGTTCCCAACAAGTTAGTTGAAGGACGGCTTTCACACACACTGATCTCTCAGAACTGAGCAAGTGGAGAGACGTTCGTTCATCTAGCACCAAGGGATCGGGTGGCAGCTGACACTTTTTCTCTGCTTTCTCAGTCTGTTTACTAGTGCCGGTTTGAAGTTCCTGCAGTTTTCACTGTAAAACCGAGTTGGAGCTAGTACCTCCCCATATATATGTAAGGAATGGAGTTTGCAACTGAAAAGAAACTTTGTGTTCCCAACAAGCTAGGTGAAGGACGCCTTTCACACACACTTATCTCTCAGAACTGAGCAAGTGGAGAGACGTTCGTTCATCTAGCACCAAGGGAACGGGTTGCAGGAGACACTTTTTCTCTGCTTTCTCATTCTGTTTCCTAGTGCCGGTTTGAAGTTCCTGCAGTTTTCACTGTAAAACCGAGTTGGAGAATGTACCTCCCCATATATATGTATGGAATGGAGTTTGCAACTGAAAAGAAACTTTGTGTTCCCAACAAGCTAGGTGAAGGACGGCTTTCACACACACTTATCTCTCAGAACTGAGCAAGTGGAAAGACTTTCGTTCATCTAGCACCAAGGGAACGGGTTGCAGGAGCCACTTTTTCTCTGCTTTCTCAGTCTGTTTCCTAGTGCCGGTTTGAAGTTCCTGCAGTTTTCACTGTAAAACCGAGTTGGAGCATGTTCCTCACCATATATATGTATGGAATGGAGTTTGCAACTGAAAAGAAACTTTGTGTTCCCAACAAGCTAGGTGAAGGACGGCTTTCACACACACTTATCTCTCAGAACTGAGTATGTGGAGAGACGTTCGTTCATCTAGCATCAAGGGAACGGGTTGCAGGAGACACTTTTTCTCTGCTTTCTCAGTCTGTTTATTAGTGCCGTTTTGAAGTTCCTGCAGTTTTCACTGTAAATCCGAGTTGGAGCTAGTACCTCCCCATATATATGTAAGGAATGGAGTTTGCAACTGAAAAAAATTTGTGTTGCCAACAAGCTAGGTGAAGGACTGCTCTCACACACACATCTCTCAGAACTGAGCAAGTGGAGAGACGTTCGTTCATCTAGCACAAAGGAACGGGTTGCAGGAGACATTTTTTCTCTGCTTTCTCATTCTGTTTCCTAGTGCCGGTTTGAAGTTCCTGCAGTTTTCACTGTAAAACCGAGTTGGAGCTAGTACCTCCCCATATATATGTATGGAATGGAGTTTGCAACTGAAAAGAAACTTTGTGTTCACAACAAGCTAGGTGAAGGACGGCTTTCACACACACTTATCTCTCAGAACTGAGCAAGTGGAGAGACTTTCGTTCATCTAGCACCAAGGGAACGGGTTGCAGGAGACACTTTTTCTCTGCTTTCTCACTCTGTTTCCTAGTACCGGTTTGAAGTTCCTGGAGTTTTCACTGTAAAACCGAGTTGGAGCCTGTACCTCCCCATATATATGTATGGAATGGAATTTGCAACTGAAAAGAAACTTTGTGTTCCCAACAAGCTAGGTGAAGGACGGCTTTCACACACACTTATCTCTCAGAACTGAGTATGTGGAGAGACGTTCGTTCATCTAGCACCAGGGGAACGGGTTGGAGGAGACACTTTTTCTCTGCTTTCTCAGTCTGTTTATTAGTGCCGTTTTGAAGTTCCTGCAGTTTTCACTGTAAATCCGATTTGGAGCTAGTACCTCCCCATATATATGTAAGGAATGGAGTTTGCAACTGAAAAAAATTTGTGTTCCCAACAAGCTAGGTGAAGGACTGCTCTCACACACACATCTCTCAGAACTGAGCAAGTGGAGAGACGTTCGTTCATCTAGCACAAAGGAACGGGTTGCAGGAGACATTTTTTCTCTGCTTTCTCATTCTGTTTCCTAGTGCCGGTTTGAAGTTCCTGCAGTTTTCACTGTAAAACCGAGTTGGAGAATGTACCTCCCCATATATATGTATGGAATGGAGTTTGCAACTGAAAAGAAACTTTGTGTTCCCAACAAGCTAGGTGAAGGACGGCTTTCACACACACTTATCTCTCAGAACTGAGCAAGTGGAGAGACTTTCGTTCATCTAGCACCAAGGGAACGGTTTGCAGGAGCCACTTTTTCTCTGCTTTCTCAGTCTGTTTCCTAGTGCCGGTTTGAAGTTCCTGCAGTTTTCACTGTAAATCCGAGTTGGAGCTAGTACCTCCCCATATATATGTAACGAATGGAGTTTGCAACTGAAAAAAATTTGTGTTCCCAACAAGCTAGGTGAAGGACGCCTTTCACACACACTTATTTCTCAGAACTGAGCAAGTGGAGAGACGTTCGTTCATCTAGCACCAAGGGAACGGGTTGCAGCTGACACTTTTTCTCTGCTTTCTCAGTCTGTTTACTAGTGCCGGTTTGAAGTTCCTGCAGTTTTCACTGTAAAACCGAGTTGGAGCTAGTACCTCCCAATATATATGTAAGGAATGGCGTTTGCAACTGAAAAGAATCTTTGTGTTCCCAACAAGCTAGGTGAAGGACGCCTTTCACACACACTTATCTCTCAGAACTAGCAAGTGGAGAGACGTTCGTTCATCTAGCACCAAGGGAACGGGTTGCAGGAGACACTTTTTCTCTGCTTTCTCAGTCTGTTTCCTAGTGCCGGTTTGAAGTTCCTGCAGTTTTCACTGTAAAACCGATTTGAAGCATGTACCTCACCATATATATGTATGGAATGGAATTTGCAACTGAAAAGAAACTTTGTGTTCCCAACAAGATAGGTGAAGGACGGCTTTCACACACACTTATCTCTGAGAACTGAGTATGTGGAGAGACGTTCGTTCATCTAGCACCAGGGGAACGGGTTGAGGAGCCACTTTTTCTCTGCTTTCTCAGTCTGTTTATTAGTGCCGGTTTGAAGTTCCTGCATTTTTCACTGTAAATCCGAGTTGGAGCTGGTACCTCCCCATGTATATGTATGGAATGGAGTTTGCAACTGAAAAGAAACTTTGTGTTCCCAACAAGTTAGTTGAAGGACGGCTTTCACACACACTTATCTCTCAGAACTGAGCAAGTGGAGAGACGTTCGTTCATCTAGCACCAAGGGAACGGGTTGCAGGAGACACTTTTTCTCTGCTTTCTCAGTCTGTTTACTAGTGCCGTTTTGAAGTTCCTGCAGTTTTCACTGTAAAACCGAGTTGGAGCTAGTACCTCCCCATATATATGTAAGGAATGGAGTTTGCAACTGAAAAGAAACTTTGTGTTCCCAACAAGCTAGGTGAAGGACGCCTTTCACACACACTTATCTCTCAGAACTGAGCAAGTGGAGAGACGTTCGTTCATCTAGCACCAAGGGAACGGGTTGCAGGAGACACTTTTTCTCTGCTTTCTCAGTCTGTTTCCTAGTGCCGGTTTGAAGTTCCTGCAGTTTTCACTGTAAAACCGAGTTGGAGAATGTACCTCCCCATATATATGTATGGAATGGAGTTTGCAACTGAAAAGAAACTTTGTGTTCCCAACAAGCTAGGTGAAGGACGGCTTTCACACACACTTATCTCTCAGAACTGAGCAAGTGGAGAGACGTTCGTTCATCTAGCACCAAGGGAACGGGTTGCAGGAGACACTTTTTCTCTGCTTTCTCAGCATTTTTCCTAGTGCCGGTTTGAAGTTCCTGCAGTTTTCACTGTAAAATCGAGTTGGAGAATGTACCTACCCATATATATGTATGAAATGGAGTTTCAACTGAAAAGAAACTTTGTGTTCCCAACAAGCTAGTTGAAGGACGGCTTTCAAACACACTTATCTCTCAGAACTGAGTATGTGGAGAGACGTTCGTTCATCTAGCACCAGGGGAACGGGTTGGAGGAGACACTTTTTCTCTGCTTTTTCAGTCTGTTTCCTAGTGCCGGTTTGAAGTTCCTGCAGTTTTCACTGTAAAACCGAGTTGGAGCCTGTACCTCCCCATATATATGTATGGAATGGAATTTGCAACTGAAAAGAAACTTTGTGTACCCAACAAGCTAGGTGAAGGACGGCTTTCACACACACTTATCTCTGAGAACTGAGTATGTGGAGAGACGTTCTTTCATCTAGCACCAGGGGAACGGGATGGAGGAGACACTTTTTCTCTGCTTTCTCAGTCTGTTTATTAGTGCCGGTTTGAAGTTCCTGCAATTTTCACTGTAAATCCGAGTTGGAGCTGGTACCTCCCCATGTATATGTATGGAATGGATTTTGCAACTGAAAAGAAACTTTGTGTTCCCAACAAGTTAGTTGAAGGACGGCTTTCACACACACATATCTCTCAGAACTGAGCAAGTGGAGAGACGTTCGTTCATCTAGCACCAAGGGAAAGGGTTGCAGGAGACACTTTTTCTCTGCTTTCTCAGTCTGTTTCCTAGTGCCGGTTTGAAGTTCCTGCAGTTTTCACTGTAAATCCGAGTTGGAGCTAGTACCTCCCCATATATATGTAAGGAATGGAGTTTGCAACTGAAAAAAATTTGTGTTCCCAACAAGCTAGGTGAAGGACTGCTCTCACACACACATCTCTCAGAACTGAGCAAGTGGAGAGACGTTCGTTCATCTAGCACAAAGGAACGGGTTGCAGGAGACATTTTTTCTCTGCTTTCTCATTCTGTTTCCTAGTGCCGGTTTGAAGTTCCTGCAGTTTTCACTGTAAAACCGAGTTGGAGCCTGTACCTCCCCATATATATGTATGGAATGGAGTTTGCAACTGAAAAGAAACTTTGTGTTCCCAACAAGCTAGTTGAAGAACGGCTTTCAAACACACTTATCTCTCAGAACTGAGTATGTGGAGAGACGTTCGTTCATCTAGCACCAGGGGAACGGGTTGCAGGAGACACTTTTTCTCTGCTTTCTCAGTCTGTTTATTAGTGCCGGTTTGAAGTTCCTGCAGTTTTCACTGTAAATCCGAGTTGGAGCTGGTACCTCCCCATGTATATATATGGAATGGAGTTTGCACCTGAAAAGAAAATTTGTGTTCCCAACAAGTTAGTTGAAGGACGGCTTTCACACACACTTATCTCTCAGAACTGAGCAAGTGGTGAGACGTTCGTTCATCTAGCACCAAGGGAATGGGTTGCAGGAGACATTTTTTCTCTGCTTTCTCAGTCTGTTTCCTAGTGCCGGTTTGAAGTTCCTGCAGTTTTCACTGTAAAACCGAGTTGGAGCATGTACCTCACCATATATATGTATGGAATGGAATTTGCAACTGAAAAGAAACTTTGTGTTCCCAACAAGCTAGGTGAAGGACGGCTTTCACACACACTTATCTCTGAGAACTGAGTATGTGGAGAGACGTTCGTTCATCTAGCACCAGGGGAACGGGTTGAGGAGACACTTTTTCTCTGCTTTCTCAGTCTGTTTATTAGTGCCGGTTTGAAGTTCCTGCATTTTTCACTGTAAATCCGAGTTGGAGCTGGTACCTCCCCATGTATATGTATGGAATGGAGTTTGCAACTGAAAAGAAACTTTGTGTTCCCAACAAGTTAGTTGAAGGACGGCTTTCACACACACTGATCTCTCAGAACTGAGCAAGTGGAGAGACGTTCGTTCATCTAGCACCAAGGGATCGGGTGGCAGCAGACACTTTTTCTCTGCTTTCTCAGTCTGTTTACTAGAGCCGGTTTGAAGTTCCTGCAGTTTTCACTGTAAAACCGAGTTGGAGCTAGTACCTCCCCATATATATGTAAGGAATGGAGTTTGCAACTGAAAAGAAACTTTGTGTTCCCAACAAGCTAGGTGAAGGACGCCTTTCACACACACTTATCTCTCAGAACTGAGCAAGTGGAGAGACGTTCGTTCATCTAGCACCAAGGGAACGGGTTGCAGGAGACACTTTTTCTCTGCTTTCTCAGTCTGTTTCCTAGTGCCGGTTTGAAGTTCCTGCAGTTTTCACTGTAAAACCGAGTTGGAGAATGTACCTCCCCATATATATGTATGGAATGGAGTTTGCAACTGAAAAGAAACTTTGTGTTCCCAACAAGCTAGGTGAAGGACGGCTTTCACACACACTTATCTCTCAGAACTGAGCAAGTGGAGAGACTTTCGTTCATCTAGCACCAAGGGAACGGGTTGCAGGAGCCACTTTTTCTCTGCTTTCTCAGTCTGTTTCCTAATGCCGGTTTGAAGTTCCTGCAGTTTTCACTGTAAAACCGAGTTGGAGCATGTTCCTCACCATATATATGTATGGAATGGAGTTTGCAACTGAAAAGAAACTTTGTGTTCCCAACAAGCTAGGTGAAGGACGGCTTTCACACACACTTATCTCTCAGAACTGAGTATGTGGAGAGACGTTCGTTCATCTAGCATCAAGGGAACGGGTTGCAGGAGACACTTTTTCTCTGCTTTCTCAGTCTGTTTATTAGTGCCGTTTTGAAGTTCCTGCAGTTTTCACTGTAAATCCGAGTTGGAGCTAGTACCTCCCCATATATATGTAAGGAATGGAGTTTGCAACTGAAAAAAATTTGTGTTGCCAACAAGCTAGGTGAAGGACTGCTCTCACACACACATCTCTCAGAACTGAGCAAGTGGAGAGACGTTCGTTCATCTAGCACAAAGGAACGGGTTGCAGGAGACATTTTTTCTCTGCTTTCTCATTCTGTTTCCTAGTGCCGGTTTGAAGTTCCTGCAGTTTTCACTGTAAAACCGAGTTGGAGCTAGTACCTCCCCATATATATGTATGGAATGGAGTTTGCAACTGAAAAGAAACTTTGTGTTCACAACAAGCTAGGTGAAGGACGGCTTTCACACACACTTATCTCTCAGAACTGAGCAAGTGGAGAGACTTTCGTTCATCTAGCACCAAGGGAACGGGTTGCAGGAGACACTTTTTCTCTGCTTTCTCACTCTGTTTCCTAGTACCGGTTTGAAGTTCCTGGAGTTTTCACTGTAAAACCGAGTTGGAGCCTGTACCTCCCCATATATATGTATGGAATGGAATTTGCAACTGAAAAGAAACTTTGTGTTCCCAACAAGCTAGGTGAAGGACGGCTTTCACACACACTTATCTCTCAGAACTGAGTATGTGGAGAGACGTTCGTTCATCTAGCACCAGGGGAACGGGTTGGAGGAGACACTTTTTCTCTGCTTTCTCAGTCTGTTTATTAGTGCCGTTTTGAAGTTCCTGCAGTTTTCACTGTAAATCCGATTTGGAGCTAGTACCTCCCCATATATATGTAAGGAATGGAGTTTGCAACTGAAAAAAATTTGTGTTCCCAACAAGCTAGGTGAAGGACTGCTCTCACACACACATCTCTCAGAACTGAGCAAGTGGAGAGACGTTCGTTCATCTAGCACAAAGGAACGGGTTGCAGGAGACATTTTTTCTCTGCTTTCTCATTCTGTTTCCTAGTGCCGGTTTGAAGTTCCTGCAGTTTTCACTGTAAAACCGAGTTGGAGAATGTACCTCCCCATATATATGTATGGAATGGAGTTTGCAACTGAAAAGAAACTTTGTGTTCCCAACAAGCTAGGTGAAGGACGGCTTTCACACACACTTATCTCTCAGAACTGAGCAAGTGGAGAGACTTTCGTTCATCTAGCACCAAGGGAACGGTTTGCAGGAGCCACTTTTTCTCTGCTTTCTCAGTCTGTTTCCTAGTGCCGGTTTGAAGTTCCTGCAGTTTTCACTGTAAAACCGAGTTGGAGCATGTACCTCACCATATATATGTATGGAATGGAGTTTGCAACTGAAAAGAAACTTTGTGTTCCCAACAAGCTAGGTGAAGGACGGCTTTCACACACACTTATCTCTCAGAACTGAGCAAGTGGAGAGACGTTCGTTCATCTAGCACCAGGGGAACGGGTTGGAGGAGACACTTTTTCTCTGCTTTCTCAGTCTGTTTATTAGTGCCGTTTTGAAGTTCCTGCAGTTTTCACTGTAAATCCGAGTTGGAGCTAGTACCTCCCCATATATATGTAACGAATGGAGTTTGCAACTGAAAAAAATTTGTGTTCCCAACAAGCTAGGTGAAGGACGCCTTTCACACACACTTATTTCTCAGAACTGAGCAAGTGGAGAGACGTTCGTTCATCTAGCACCAAGGGAACGGGTTGCAGCTGACACTTTTTCTCTGCTTTCTCAGTCTGTTTACTAGTGCCGGTTTGAAGTTCCTGCAGTTTTCACTGTAAAACCGAGTTGGAGCTAGTACCTCCCCATATATATGTAAGGAATGGCGTTTGCAACTGAAAAGAATCTTTGTGTTCCCAACAAGCTAGGTGAAGGACGCCTTTCACACACACTTATCTCTCAGAACTAGCAAGTGGAGAGACGTTCGTTCATCTAGCACCAAGGGAACGGGTTGCAGGAGACACTTTTTCTCTGCTTTCTCAGTCTGTTTCCTAGTGCCGGTTTGAAGTTCCTGCAGTTTTCACTGTAAAACCGTTTTGGAGAATGTACCTCCCCATATATATGTATGGAATGGAGTTTGCAACTGAAAAGAAACTTTGTGTTCCCAACAAGCTAGGTGAAGGACGGCTTTCACACACACTTATCTCTCAGAACTGAGCAAGTGGAGAGACTTTCGTTCATCTAGCACCAAGGGAACGGGTTGCAGGAGCCACTTTTTCTCTGCTTTCTCAGTCTGTTTCCTAGTGCCGGTTTGAAGTTCCTGCAGTTTTCACTGTAAAACCGAGTTGGAGCATGTACCTCACCATATATATGTATGGAATGGAGTTTGCAACTGAAAAGAAACTTTGTGTTCCCAACAAGTTAGTTGAAGGACGGCTTTCACACACACTTATCTCTCAGAACTGAGCAAGTGGAGAGACTTTCGTTCATCTAGCATCAAGGGAACGGGTTGCAGGAGACACTTTTTCTCTGCTTTCTCAGTCTGTTTACTAGTGCCGGTTTGAAGTTCCTGCAGTTTTCACTGTAAAACCGAGTTGGAGCTAGTACCTCCCCATATATATGTAAGGAATGGAGTTTGCAACTGAAAAGAAACTTTGTGTTCCCAACAAGCTAGGTGAAGGACGGCTTTCACACACACTTATCTCTCAGAACTGAGCAAGTGGAGAGACGTTCGTTCATCTAGCACCAAGGGAACGGGTTGCAGGAGACACTTTTTCTCTGCTTTCTCAGTCTGTTTCCTAGTGCCGGTTTGAAGTTCCTGCAGTTTTCACTGTAAAACCGAGTTGGAGAATGTACCTCCCCATATATATGTATGGAATGGAGTTTGCAACTGAAAAGAAACTTTGTGTTCCCAACAAGCTAGGTGAAGGACGGCTTTCACACACACTTATCTCTCAGAACTGAGCAAGTGGAGAGACTTTCGTTCATCTAGCACCAAGGGAACGGGTTGCAGGAGCCACTTTTTCTCTGCTTTCTCAGTCTGTTTCCTAGTGCCGGTTTGAAGTTCCTGCAGTTTTCACTGTAAAACCGTGTTGGAGCAAGTACCTCACCATATATATGTATGGAATGGAGTTTGCAACTGAAAAGAAACTTTGTGTTCCCAACAAGCTAGGTGAAGGACGGCTTTCACACACACTTATCTCTCAGAACTGAGTATGTGGAGAGACGTTCGTTCATCTAGCACCAGGGGAACGGTTTGGAGGATACACTTTTTCTCTGCTTTCTCAGTCTGTTTATTAGTGCCGTTTTGAAGTTCCTGCAGTTTTCACTGTAAATCCGAGTTGGAGCTAGTAACTCCCCATATATATGTAAGGAATGGAGTTTGTAACTGAAAAAAATTTGTGTTCCCAACAAGCTAGGTGAAGGACTGCTCTCACACACACATCTCTCAGAACTGAGCAAGTGGAGAGACGTTCGTTCATCTAGCACAAAGGAACGGGTTGCAGGAGACATTTTTTCTCTGCTTTCTCATTCTGTTTCCTAGTGCCGGTTTGAAGTTCCTGCAGTTTTCACTGTAAAACCGAGTTGGAGAATGTACCTCCCCATATATATGTATGGAATGGAGTTTGCAACTGAAAAGGAACTTTGTGTTCACAACAAGCTAGGTGAAGGACGGCTTTCACACACACTTATCTCTCAGAACTGAGCAAGTGGAGAGACTTTCGTTCATCTAGCACCAAGGGAACGGGTTGCAGGAGACACTATTTTTCTGCTTTCTCACTCTGTTTCCTAGTGCCGGTTTGAAGTTCTGGAGTTTTCACTGTAAAACCGAGTTGGAGTCTGTATCTCCCCATATATATGTATGGAATGGAATTTGCAACTGAAAAGAAACTTTGTGTTCCCAACCAGCTAGGTGAAGGACGGCTTTCACACACACTTATCTCTGAGAACTGAGTATGTGGAGAGACGTTCGTTCATCTAGCACCAGGGGAACGGGTTGGAGGAGACACTTTTTCTCTGCTTTCTCAGTCTGTTTATTAGTGCCGTTTTGAAGTTCCTGCAGTTTTCACTGTAAATCCGAGTTGGAGCTAGTACCTCCCCATATATATGTAAGGAATGGAGTTTGCAACTGAAAAAAATTTGTGTTCCCAACAAGCTAGGTGAAGGACTGCTCTCACACACACATCTCTCAGAACTGAGCAAGTGGAGAGACGTTCGTTCATCTAGCACAAAGGAACGGGTTGCAGGAGACATTTTTTCTCTTCTTTCTCATTCTGTTTCCTAGTGCCGGTTTGAAGTTCCTGCAGTTTTCACTGTAAAACCGAGTTGCAGAATGTACCTCCCCATATATATGTATGGAATGGAGTTTGCAACTGAAAAGAAACTTTGTGTTCCCAACAAGCTAGGTGAAGGACGGCTTTCACACACACTTATCTCTCAGAACTGAGCAAGTGGAGAGACTTTCGTTCATCTAGCACCAAGGGAACGGGTTGCAGGAGCCACTTTTTCTCTGCTATCTCAGTCTGTTTCCTAGTGCCGGTTTGAAGTTCCTGCAGTTTTCACTGTAAAACCGAGTTGGAGCATGTACCTCACCATATATATGTATGGAATGGAGTTTGCAACTGAAAAGAAACTTTGTGTTCCCAACAAGCTAGGTGAAGGACGGCTTTCACACACACTTATCTCTCAGAACTGAGCAAGTGGAGAGACGTTCGTTCATCTAGCACCAGGGGAACGGGTTTGAGGAGACACTTTTTCTCTGCTTTCTCAGTCTGTTTATTAGTGCCGTTTTGAAGTTCCTGCAGTTTTCACTCTAAATCCGAGTTGGAGCTAGTACCTCCCCATATATATGTAAGGAATGGAGTTTGCAACTGAAAAAAATTTGTGTTCCCAACAAGCTAGGTGAAGGACTGCTCTCACACACACATCTCTCAGAACTGAGCAAGTGGAGAGACTTTCGTTCATCTAGCACAAAGGAACGGGTTGCAGGAGACATTTTTTCTCTGCTTTCTCATTCTGTTTCCTAGTGCCGGTTTGAAGTTCCTGCAGTTTTCACTGTAAAACCGAGTTGGAGCTAGTACCTCCCCATATATATGTATGGAATGGAGTTTGCAACTGAAAAGAAACTTTGTGTTCACAACAAGCTAGGTGAAGGACGGCTTTCACACACACTTATCTCTCAGAACTGAGCAAGTGGAGAGACGTTCGTTCATCTAGCACCAAGGGAACGGGTTGCAGGAGACACTTTTTCTCTGCTTTCTCACTCTGTTTCCTAGTGCCGGTTTGAAGTTCCTGGAGTTTTCACTGTAAAACCGAGTTGGAGCTTGTACCTCCCCATATATATGTATGGAATGGAATTTGCAACTGAAAAGAAACTTTGTGTTCCCAACAAGCTAGGTGAAGGACGGCTTTCACACACACATATCTCTGAGAACTGAGCAAGTGGAGAGACGTTCGTTCATCTAGCACCAAGGTAACGGGTTGCAGGAGACACTTTTTCTCTGCTTTCTCAGTCTGTTTCCTAGTGCCGGTTTGAAGTTCCTGCAGTTTTCACTGTAAAACCGAGTTGGAGCTAGTACCTCCCCATATATAAGTAAGGATTGGAGTTTGCAACTGAAAAGAAACTTTGTGTTCCCAACAAGCTAGGTGAAGGACGGCTTTCACACACACTTATCTCTCAGAACTGAGCAAGTGGAGAGACGTTCGTTCATCTAGCACCAAGGGAACGGGTTGCAGGAGACACTTTTTCTCTGCTTTCTCAGTCTGTTTCCTAGTGCCGGTTGGAAGTTCCTGCAGTTTTCACTGTAAAACCGAGCTGGAGCTAGTACCTCCCCATATATATGTAAGGAATGGAGTTTGCAACTGAAAAGAAACTTTGTGTTCCCAACAAGCTAGTTGAAGGACGGCTTTCAAACACACATATCTCTCAGAACTGAGTATGTGGAGAGACGTTCGTTCATCTAGCACCAGGGGAACGGGTTGGATGAGACACTTTTTCTCTGCTTTTTCAGTCTGTTTCGTAGTGCCGGTTTGAAGTTCCTGGAGTTTTCACTGTAAATCCGAGTTGGAGCTAGTACCTCCCCATATATATGTATGGAATGGAATTTGCAACTGAAAAGAAACTTTGTGTTCCCAACAAGCTAGGTGAAGGACGGCTTTCACACACACTTATCTCTGAGAACTGAGTATGTGGAGAGACGTTCGTTCATCTAGCACCAGGGGAACGGGTTGGAAGAGACACTTTTTCTCTGCTTTCTCAGTCTATTTATTAGGGCCGGTTTGAAGTTCCTGCAATTTTCACTGTAAATCCGTGTTGGAGCTGGTACCTCCCCATGTATATGTATGGAATGGAGTTTGCAACTGAAAAGAAACTTTGTGTTCCCAACAAGTTAGTTGAAGGACGGCTTTCACACACACATATCTTTCAGAACTGAGCAAGTGGAGAGACGTTCGTTCATCTAGCACCAAGGGAACGGGTTGCAGGAGACACTTTTTCTCTGCTTTCTCAGTCTGTTTCCTAGTGACGGTTTGAAGTTCCTGCAGTTTTCACTGTAAAATCGAGTTGGAGCTAGTACCTCCCCATATATTTGTATGGAATGGAGTTTGCAACTGAAAAGAAACTTTGTGTTCCCAACAAGCTAGTTGAAGGACGGCTTTCACAAACACTTATCTCTCAGAACTGAGCAAGTGGAGAGACGTTCGTTCATCTAGCAACAAGGGAACAGGTTGCAGGAGCCACTTTTTCTCTGCTTTCTCAGTCTGTTTCCTAGTGCCGGTTTGAAGTTCCTGCAGTTTTCACTGTAAATACGATTTGGAGCTGGTACCTCCCCATGTATATGTATGGAATGGAGTTTGCAACTGAAAAGAAACTTTGTGTTCCCAACAAGCTAGGTGAAGGACGGCTTTCACACACACTTATCTCTCAGAACTGAGCAAGTGGAGAGACGTTCGTTCATCTAGCACCAAGGGAACGGGTTGCAGGAGACCCTTTTTCTGTGCTTTCTCAGTCTGTTTCCTAGTGCCGGTTTGAAGTTCCTGCAGTTTTCACTTTAAAACCGAGTTGGAGCTAGTACCTCCCCATATATAAGTAAGGAATGGAGTTTGCAACTGAAAAGAAACTTTGTGTTCCCAACAAGCTAGGTGAAGGACGGCTTTCACACACAATTATCTCTCAGAACTGAGCAAGTGGAGAGACGTTCGTTCATCTAGCACCAAGGGAACGGGTTGCAGGAGACACTTTTTCTCTGCTTTCTCAGTCTGTTTCCTAGTGCCGGTTTGAAGTTCCTGCAGTTTTCACTGTAAAATCGAGTTGGAGCCTGTACCTCCCCATATAAATGTATGGAATGGAGTTTGCAACTGAAAAGAAACTTTGTGTTCCCAACAAGCTAGGTGAAGGACGGCTTTCACACACACTTATCTCTCAGAACTGAGTATGTGGAGAGACGTTCGTTCATCTAGCACCAGGGGAACGGGTTGGAGGAGACACTTTTTCTCTGCTTTCTCAGTCTGTTTATTAGTGCCGGTTTAAAGTTCCTGCAGTTTTCACTGTAAATCCGAGTTGGAGCTGGTACCTCCCCATGTATATGTATGGAATGGAGTTTGCAACTGAAAAGAAACTTTGTGTTCCCAACAAGTTAGTTGAAGGACGGCTTTCGCACACACTTATCTCTCAGAACTGAGCAAGTGGAGAGACGTTCGTTCATCTAGCACCAAGGGAACGGGTTGCAGGAGACACTTTTTCTCTGCTTTCTCAGTCTGTTTCCTAGTGCCGGTTTGAAGTTCCTGCAGTTTTCACTGTAAAACCGAGTTGGAGAATGAACCTCCCCATATATATGTATGGAATGGAGTTTGCAACTGAAAAGAAACTTTGTGTTCCCAACAAGCTAGGTGAAGGACGGCTTTCACACACACTTATCTCTCAGAACTGAGCAAGTGGAGAGACGTTCGTTCATCTAGCACAAAGGGAACGGGTTGCAGGAGACACTTTTTCTCTGCTTTCTCAGTCTGTTTCCTAGTGCCGGTTAGAAGTTCCTGCAGTTTTCACTGTAAAACCGAGTTGGAGCATGTACCTCACCATATATATGTATGGAATGGAGTTTGCAACTGAAAAGAAACTTTGTGTTCCCAACAAGCTAGGTGAAGGACGGCTTTCAAACACACATATCTCTCAGAACTGAGCAAGTGGAGAGACGTTCGTTCATCTAGCACCAAGGGAACGGGTTGCAGGAGACACTTTTTCTCTGCTTTCTCAGTCTGTTTCCTAGTGCCGATTTGAAGTTCCTGCAGTTTTCACTGTAAAACCGAGTTGGAGCTTGTACCTCCAGATGTATAAAAATGGAATGGTGTTTGCAACTGAAAAGAAACTTTGTGTTCCCAACAAGCTAGTTGAAGGACGGCTTTCACACACACTTATCTCTGAGAACTGAGCAAGTGGAGAGACGTTCGTTCATCTAGCACCAAGGGAACGGGTTGCAGGAGACACTTTTTCTCTGCTTTCTCAGTCTGTTTCCTTGTGCCGTTTTGAAGTTCCTGCAGTTTTCACTGTAAAACCGAGTTGGAGCTAGTACCTCCCCATATATAAGTAAGGAATGGAGTTTGCAACTGAAAAGAAACTTTGTGTTCCCAACAAGCTAGGTGAAGGACGGCTTTCACACACAATTATCTCTCAGAACTGAGCAAGTGGAGATACGTTCGTTCATCTAGCACCAAGGGAACGGGTTGCAGGAGACACTTTTTCTCTGCTTTCTCAGACTTTTTCCTAGTGCCGGTTTGAAGTTCCTGCAGTTTTCACTGTAAAACCGAGTTGGAGCTAGTACCTCCCCATATATAAGTAAGGAATGGAGTTTGCAACTGAAAAGAAACTTTGTGTTCCCAACAAGCTAGGTGAAGGACGGCTTTCACACACACTTATCTCTCAGAACTGAGCAAGTGGAGAGACGTTCGTTCATCTAGCACAAAGGGAACGGGTTGCAGGAGACACTTTTTCTCTGCTTTCTCAGTCTGTTTCCTAGTGCCGGTTAGAAGTTCCTGCAGTTTTCACTGAAAAACCGAGTTGGAGCATGTACCTCACCATATATATGTATGGAATGGAGTTTGCAACTGAAAAGAAACTTTGTGTTCCCAACAAGCTAGGTGAAGGACGGCTTTCAAACACACATATCTCTCAGAACTGAGCAAGTGGAGAGACGTTCGTTCATCTAGCACCAAGGGAACGGGTTGCAGGAGACACTTTTTCTCTGCTTTCTCAGTCTGTTTCCTAGTGCCGGTTTGAAGTTCCTGCAGTTTTCACTGTAAAATCGAGTTGGAGCTTGTACCTCCAGATGTATAAAAATGGAATGTTGTTTGCAACTGAAAAGAAACTTTGTGTTCCCAACAAGCTAGGTGAAGGACGGCTTTCACACACACATATCTCTGAGAACTGAGCAAGTGGAGAGACGTTCGTTCATCGAGCACCAAGGGAACGGATTGCAGGAGACACTTTTTCTCTGCTTTCTCAGTCTGTTTCCTAGTGCCGGTTTGAGGTTCCTGCAGTTTTCACTGTAAAACCGAGTTGGAGCTAGTACCTCCCCATATATAAGTAAGGAATGGAGTTTGCAACTGAAAAGAAACTTTGTGTTCCCAACAAGCTAGGTGAAGGACGGCTTTCACACACACTTATCTCTCAGAACTGAGCAAGTGGAGAGACGTTCGTTCATCTAGCACCAAGGGAACGGGTTGCAGGAGACACTTTTTCTCTGCTTTCTCAGTCTGTTTCCTAGTGCCGGTTGGAAGTTCCTGCAGTTTTCACTGTAAAACCGAGTTGGAGCTAGTACCTCCCCATATATATGTAAGGAATGGAGTTTGCAACTGAAAAGAAACTTTGTGTTCCCAACAAGCTAGGTGAAGGACGGCTTTCACACACACTTATCTCTCAGAACTGAGCAAGTGGAGAGACGTTCGTTCATCTAGCACCAAGGGAACGGGTTGCAGGAGAAACTTTTTCTCTGCTTTCTCAGTGTGTTTCCTAGTGCCGGTTTGAAGTTCCTGCAGTTTTCACTGTAAAACCGAGTTGGAGCTAGTACCTCCCCATATATATGTAAGGAATGGAGTTTGCAACTGAAAACAAACTTTGTGTTCCCAACAAGCTAGGTGAAGGACGGCTTTCACACACACTTATCTCTCAGAACTGAGCAAGTGGAGAGACGTTCGTTCATCTAGCACCCAGGGAACGGGTTGGAGGAGACACTTTTTCTCTGCTTTCTCAGTCTCTTTCCTAGTGCCGGTTTGAAGTTCCTGCAGTTTTCTCTGTAAAACCGAGTTGGAGAATGTACCTCCCCATATATATGTATGGAATGAAGTTTGCAACTGAAAAGAAACTTTGTGTTCCCAACAAGCTAGGTGAAGGACGCCTTTCACACACAATTATCTCTCAGAACTGAGCAAGTGGAGAGACGTTCGTTCATCTAGCACCAAGGGAACGGGTTGCAGGAGACACTTTTTCTCTGCTTTCTCAGTCTGTTTCCTAGTGCCGGTTTGAAGTTCCTGCAGTTTTCACTGTAAAACCGAGTTGGAGAATGTACCTCCCCATATATATGTATGGAATGGAGTTTGCAACTGAAAAGAAACTTTGTGTTCCCAACAAGCTAGTTGAAGGACGGCTTTCAAACACACTTATCTCTCAGAACTGAGTATGTGGAGAGACGTTCGTTCATCTAGCACCAGGGGAACGGGTTGGAGGAGACACTTTTTCTCTGCTTTTTCAGTCTGTTTCGTAGTGCCGGTTTGAAGTTCCTGGAGTTTTCACTGTAAAACAGAGTTGGAGCCTGTACCTCCCCATATATATGTATGGAATGGAATTTACAACTGAAAAGAAACTTTGTGTACCCAACAAGCTAGGTGAAGGACGGCTTTCACACACACTTGTCTCTGAGAACTGAGTATGTGGAGAGACGTTCGTTCATCTAGCACCAGGGGAACGGGTTGGAGGAGACACATTTTCTCTGCTTTCTCTGTCTGTTTATTAGGGCCGGTTTGAAGTTCCTGCAATTTTCACTGTAAATCCGAGTTGGAGCTGGTACCTCCCCATGTATATGTATGGAATGGAGTTTGCAACTGAAAAGAAACTTTGTGTTCCCAACAAGTTAGTTGAAGGACGGCTTTCACACACACTTATCTCTCAGAACTGAGCAAGTGGAGAGACTTTCGTTCATCTAGCACCAAGGGAACGGGTTGCAGGAGCCACTTTTTCTCTGCTTTCTCAGTCTGTTTCCTAGTGCCGCTTTGAAGTTCCTGCAGTTTTCACTGTAAAATCGAGTTGGAGAATGTACCTCACCATATATATGTATGGAATGGAGTTTGCAACTGAAAAGAAACTTTGTGTTCCCAACAAGCTAGGTGAAGGACGGCTTTCACACACACTTATCACTCAGAACTGAGTATGTGGAGAGACGTTCGTTCATTTAGCACCAGGGGAACGGGTTGGAGGAGACACTTTTTCTCTGCTTTCTCAGTTTGTTTAATAGTGCCGGTTTGAAGTTCCTGCA
This sequence comes from Camelus bactrianus, assembly GCF_048773025.1. Lineage (NCBI taxonomy): Eukaryota > Metazoa > Chordata > Mammalia > Artiodactyla > Camelidae > Camelus > Camelus bactrianus. The sequence continues at coordinate 78,899,437 of NC_133542.1, read as the reverse complement.
GTTTTCACTGTAAATCCGAGTTGGAGCTGGTACCTCACCATGTATATGTATGGAATGGAGTTTGCAACTGAAAAGAAACTTTGTGTTCCCAACAAGCTAGGTGAAGGACGGCTTTCACACACACTTATCTCTCAGAACTGAGCAAGTGGAGAGACGTTCGTTCATCTAGCACCAAGGGAACGGGTTGCAGGAGACACTTTTTCTGTGCTTTCTCAGTCTGTTTCCTAGTGCCGGTTTGAAGTTCCTGCAGTTCTCACTGTAAAACCGAGTTGGAGCTGGTACCTCCCCATATATAAGTAAGGAATGGAGTTTGTAACTGAAAAGAAACTTTGTGTTCCCAACAAGCTAGGTGAAGTACGGCTTTCACACACACTTATCTCTCAGAACTGAGCAAGTGGAGAGACGTTCGTTCATCTAGCACCAAGGGAACGGGTTGCAGGAGACACTTTTTCTCTGCTTTCTCAGTCTGTTTCCTAGTGCCGGTTTGAATTTCCTGCAGTTTTCACTGTAAAACCGAGTTGGAGCTAGTACCTCCCCATATATATGTAAGGAATGGAGTTTGCAACTGAAAAGAAACTTTGTGTTCCCAACAAGCTAGGTGAAGGACGGCTTTCACACAAACTTATCTCTCAGAACTGAGCAAGTGGAGAGACGTTCGTTCATCTAGCACCAAGGGAACGGGTTGCAGGAGACACTTTTTCTCTGCTTTCTCAGTCTGTTTCCTAGTGCCGGTTTGAAGTTCCTGCAGTTTTCACTGTAAAACCGAGTTGGAGCTAGTACATCCCAATATATATGTATGGAATGGAGTTTGCAACCTAAAAGAAACTTTGTGTTCCCAACAAGCTAGATGAAGGACGGCTTTCAAACACACTTATCTCTCAGAACTGAGTATGTGGAGAGACGTTCGTTCATGTAGCACCAGGGGAACGGGTTGCAGGAGACACTTTTTCTCTGCTTTCTCAGTCTGTTTATTAGTGCCGGTTTGAAGTTCCTGCAGTTTTCACTGTAAATCCGAGTTGGAGCTTGTACCTCCCCATGTATATGTATGGAATGGAGTTTGCACCTGAAAAGAAACTTTGTGTTCCCAACAAGCTAGGTGAAGGACGGCTTTCACACACACTTATCTCTCAGAACTGAGCAAGTGGAAAGACGTTCGTTCATCTAGCACCAGGGGAACGGGTTGGAGGAGACACTTTTTCTCTGCTTTTTCAGTCTGTTTATTAGTGCCGGTTTAAAGTTCCTGCAGTTTTCACTGTAAATCCGAGTTGGAGCTGGTACCTCCACATGTATATGTATGGAATGGAGTTTGCAACTGAAAAGAAACTTTGTGTTCCCAACAAGTTAGTTGAAGGACGGCTTTCACACACACTGATCTCTCAGAACTGAGCAAGTGGAGAGACTTTCGTTCATCTAGCACCAAGGGATCGGGTTGCAGGAGACACTTTTTCTCTGCTTTCTCAGTCTGTTTCCTAGTGCCGGTTTGAAGTTCCTGCAGTTTTCACTGTAAAACCGAGTTGGAGAATGTACCTCCCCATATATATGTATGGAATGGGGTTTGCAACTGAAAAGAAACTTTGTGTTCCCAACAAGCTAGGTGAAGGACGGCTTTCAAACACACTTATCTCTCAGAACTGAGTATGTGGAGAGACGTTCGCTCATCTAGCACCAGGGGAACGGGTTCGAGGAGACACTTTCTCTCTGCTTTCTAGGTCTGTTTATTATTGCCGGTTTGAAGTTCCTGCAGTTTTCACTGTAAACCAGATTTGGTGCTGGTACCTCCCCATGTATAGGTATCGAATGGAGTTTGCAAATGAAAAGAAACTTTGTGTTCCCAACAAGTTAGTTGAAGGACGGCTTTCACACACACTTATCTCTCAGAACTGAGCAAGTGGAGAGACGTTCGTTCATCTAGCACCAAGGGAACGGGTTGCAGGAGACACTTTTTCTCTGCTTTCTCAGTCTGTTTCCTAGTGCCGGATTGAAGTTCCTGCAGTTTTCACTGTAAAACCGAGTTGGAGCTAGTACCTCCCCATATATATGTAAGGAATGGAGTTTGCAACTGAAAAGAAACTTTGTGTTCCCAACAAGCTAGGTGAAGGACGGCTTTCACACACACTTATCTCTCAGAACTGAGCAAGTGGAGAGACGTTTGTTCATCTAGCACAAAGGGAACGGGTGGCAGGAGACACTTTTTCTCTGCTTTCTCAGTCTCTTTCCTAGTGCCGGTTTGAAGTTCCTGCAGTTTTCACTGTAAAACCGAGTTGGAGAATGTACCTCCCCATATATATGTATGGAACGGAGTTTGCAACTGAAAAGAAACTTTGTGTTCCCAACAAGCTAGGTGAAGGACGGCTTTCACACACACTTATCTCTCAGAACTGAGCAAGTGGAGAGACGTTCGTTCATCTAGCACCAAGGGAACGGGTTGCAGGAGACACTTTTTCTCTGCTTTCTCAGTCTGTTTCCTAGTGCCGGTTTGAAGTTCCTGCAGTTTTCACTCTAAAACCGAGTTGGAGCTAGTACATCCCAATATATATGTATGGAATGGAGTTTGCAACTGAAAAGAAACTTTGTGTTCCCAACAAGCTAGTTGAAGGACGGCTTTCAAACACACTTATCTCTCAGAACTGAGTATGTGGAGAGACGTTCGTTCATCTACCACCAGGGGAACGGTTTGGAGGAGACACTTTTTCTCTGCTTTTTCAGTCTGTTTCGTAGTGCCGGTTTGAAGTTCCTGGAGTTTTCACTGTAAAACCGAGTTGGAGCCTGTACCTCCCCATATATATGTATGGAATGGAATTTGCAACTGAAAAGAAACTTTGTGTACCCAACAAGCTAGGTGAAGGACGGCTTTCACACACACTTATCTCTGAGAACTGAGTATGTGGAGAGACGTTCGTTCATCTAGCACCAGGGTAACGGTTTGGAGGAGACATTTTTCTCTGTTTCTCAGTCTGTTTATTAGTGCCGGTTTGAAGTTCCTGCATTTTTCACTGTAAATCCGAGTTGGAGCTGGTACCTCCCCATGTATATGTATGGAATGGAGTTTGCAACTGAAAAGAAACTTTGTGTTCCCAACAAGTTAGTTGAAGGACGGCTCTCACACACACTTATCTCTCAGAACTGAGCAAGTGGAGAGACGTTCGTTCATCTAGGACCAAGGGAACGGGTTGCAGGAGACACTTTTTCTCTGCTTTCTCAGTCTGTTTACTAGTGCCGGTTTGAAGTTCCTGCAGTTTTCAGTGTAAAACCGAGTTGGAGCTAGTACCTCCCCATATATATGTAAGGAATGGAGTTTGCAACTGAAAAGAAACTTTGTGTTCCCAACAAGTTAGTTGAAGGACGGCTTTCACACACACTTATCTCTCAGAACTGAGCAAGTGGAGAGACGTTCGTTCATCTAGCACCAAGGGAACGGGTTGCAGGAGACACTTTTTCTCTGCTTTCTCAGTCTGTTTCCTAGTGCCGGTTTGAAGTTCCTGCAGTTTTCACTGTAAAACCGAGTTGGAGAATGTACCTCCCCATATATATGTATGGAATGGAATTTGCAACTGAAAAGAAACTTTGTGTTCCCAACAAGCTAGGTGAAGGACGGCTTTCCCACACACTTATCTCTCAGAACTGAGCAAGTGGAGAGACGTTCGTTCATCTAGCACCAAGGGAACGGGTTGCAGGAGACACTTTTTCTCTGCTTTCTCAGCCTGTTTCCTAGTGCCGGTTTGAAGTTCCTGCAGTTTTCACTGTAAAACCGAGTTGGAGAATGTACCTCCCCATATATATGTATGGAATGGAGTTTCAACTGAAAAGAAACTTTGTGTTCCCAACAAGCTAGTTGAAGGAAGGCTTTCAAACACACTTATCTCTCAGAACTGAGTATGTGGATAGACGTTCGTTCATCTAGCACCAGGGGAACGGGTTGGAGGAGACACTTTTTCTCTGCTTTCTCAGTCTGTTTCCTAGTGCCGGTTGGAAGTTCCTGCAGTTTTCTCTGTAAAACCGAGTTGGAGCTTGTACCTCCCCATATATATGTAAGGAATGGAGTTTGCTACTGAAAAGAAACTTTGTGTTCCCAACAAGCTAGGTGAAGGACGGCTTTCACACACACTTATCTCTCAGAACTGAGCAAGTGGAGAGACGTTCGTTCATCTAGCACCAAGGGAACGGGTTGCAGGAGACACTTTTTCTCTGCTTTCTCAGTCTGTTTCCTAGTGCCGGTTTGAAGTTCCTGCAGTTTTCACTGTAAAACCGAGTTGGAGCTAGTACCTCCCCATATATATGTAAGGAATGGAGTTTGCAACTGAAAAGAAACTTTGTGTTCCCAACAAGCTAGGTGAAGGACGGCTTTCACACACACTTATCTCTCAGAACTGAGCAAGTGGATAGACGTTCGTTCATCTAGCACCAGGGGAACGGGTTGGAGGAGACACTTTTTCTCTGATTTTTCAGTCTGTTTCCTAGTGCCAGTTTGAAGTTCCTGGAGTTTTCACTGTAAAACCGAGTTGGAGCCTGTACCTCCCCATATATATGTATGGAATGGAATTTGCAACTGAAAAGAAACTTTGTGTACCCAACAAGCTAGGTGAAGGACGGCTTTCACACACACTTATCTCTGAGAACTGAGTATGTGGAGAGACGTTCGTTCATCTAGCACCAAGGGAACGGGTTGCAGGAGACACTTTTTCTCTGCTTTCTCAGTCTGTTTCCTAGTGCCGGTTTGAAGTTCCTGGAGTTTTCAGTGTAAAACCGAGTTGGAGCTAGTACCTCCCCATATATATGTAAGGAATGGAGTTTGCAACTGAAAAGAATCTTTGTGTTCCCAACAAGCTAGGTGAAGGACGGCTTTCACACACACTTATCTCTCAGAACTGAGCAATTGGAGAGACTTTCGTTCATCTAGCACCAAGGGAACGGGTTGCAGGAGACACTTTTTCTGTGCTTTCTCACTCTGTTACCTAGTGCCGGTTTGAAGTTCCTGGAGTTTTCACTGTAAAACCGAGTTGGAGCCTGTACCTCCCCATATATATGTATGGAATGGAATTTGCAACTGAAAAGAAACTTTGTGTTCCCAACAAGCTAGGTGAAGGACGGCTTTCACACACACTTATCTCTGAGAACTGAGCAAGTGGAGAGACGTACGTTCATCTAGCACCAAGGGAACGGGTTGCAGGAGACACCTTTTCTCTGCTTTCTCAGTCTTTTTCCTAGTGCCGGTTTGAAGTTCCTGCAGTTTTCACTGTAAAACCGAGTTGGAGCTAGTACCTCCCCATATATAAGTAAGGAATGGAGTTTGCAACTGAAAAGAAACTTTGTGTTCCCAACAAGCTAGGTGAAGGACGGCTTTCACACACACTTATCTCTCAGAACTGAGCAAGTGGAGAGACGTTCGTTCATCTAGCACCAAGGGAACGGGTTGCAGGAGACACTTTTTCTCTGCTTTCTCAGTCTGTTTCCTAGTGCCGGTTGGAAGTTCCTGCAGTTTTCACTGTAAAACCGAGTTGGAGCTTGTACCTCCCCATATATATGTAAGGAATGGAGTTTGCTACTGAAAAGAAACTTTGTGTTCCCAACAAGCTAGGTGAAGGACGGCTTTCACACACACTTATCTCTCAGAACTGAGCAAGTGGAGAGACGTTCGTTCATCTAGCACCAAGGGAACGGGTTGCAGGAGACACTTTTTCTCTGCTTTCTCAGTCTGTTTCCTAGTGCCGGTTTGAAGTTCCTGCAGTTTTCACTGTAAAACCGAGTTGGAGCTAGTACCTCCCCATATATATGTAAGGAATGGAGTTTGCAACTGAAAAGAAACTTTGTGTTCCCAACAAGCTAGGTGAAGGACGGCTTTCACACACACTTATCTCTCAGAACTGAGCAAGTGGAGAGACGTTCGTTCATCTAGCACCCAGGGAACGGGTTGCAGGAGACACTTTTTCTCCGCTTTCTCAGTCTCTTTCCTAGTGCCGGTTTGAAGTTCCTGCAGTTTTCACTGTAAAACCGAGTTGAAGAATGTACCTCCCCATATATATGTATGGAATGGAGTTTGCAACTGAAAAGAAACTTTGTGTTCCCAACAAGCTAGGTGAAGGACGGCTTTCACACACACTTATCTCTCAGAACTGAGCAAGTGGAGAGACGTTCGTTCATCTAGCACCAAGGGAACGGGTTGGAGGAGACACTTTTTCTCTGCTTTCTCAGTCTGTTTCCTAGTGCCGGTTTGAAGTTCCTGCAGTTTTCATTGTAAAACCGAGTTGGAGAATGTACCTCCCCATATATATGTATGGAATGGAGTTTGCAACTGAAAAGAAACTTTGTGTTCCCAACAAGCTAGTTGAAGGACGGCTTTCAAACACACTTATCTCTCAGAACTGAGTATGTGGAGAGACGTTCGTTCATCTAGCACCAGGGGAACGGGTTGGAGGAGACACTTTTTCACTGCTTTTTCAGTCTGTTTCGTAGTGCCGGTTTGAAGTTCCTGGAGTTTTCACTGTAAAACCGAGTTGGAGCCTGTAACTCCCCATATATATGTATGGAATGGAATTTGCAACTGAAAAGAAACTTTGTTTACCCAACAAGCTAGGTGAAGGACGGCTTTCACACACACTTATCTCTGAGAACTGAGTATGTGGAGAGACGTTCGTTCATCTAGCACCAGGGGAACGGGTTGGAGGAGACACTTTTTCTCTGCTTTCTCAGTCTGTTTATTAGGGCCGGTTTGAAGTTCCTGCAATTTTCACTGTAAATCCGAGTTGGAGCTGGTACCTCCCCATGTATATGTATGAAATGGAGTTTGCAACTGAAAAGAAACTTTGTGTTCCCAACAAGTTAGTTGAAGGACGGCTTTCACACACACATATCTCTCAGAACTGAGCAAGTGGAGAGACGTTCGTTCATCTAGCACCAAGGGAACGGGTTGCAGGAGACACTTTTTCTCCGCTTTCTCAGTCTGTTTCCTAGTGACGGTTTGAAGTTCCTGCAGTTTTCACTGTAAAACCGAGTTGGAGCTTGTACCTCCCCATATATATGTAAGGAATGGAGTTTGCATCTGAAAAGAAACTTTGTGTTCCCAACAAGCTAGGTGAAGGACGGCTTTCACACACATTTATCTCTCAGAACTGAGCAAGTGGAGAGACGTTCGTTCATCTAGCACCAGGGGAACGGGTTGCAGGAGCCACTTTTTCTCTGCTTTCTCAGTCTGTTTCCTAGTGCCGGTTTGAAGTTCCTGCAGTTTTCACTGTAAATCCGAGTTGGAGCTGGTACCTCCCCATGTATATGTATGGAATGGAGTTTGCAACTGAAAAGAAACTTTGTGTTCCCAACAAGCTAGGTGAAGGACGGCTTTCACACACACTTATCTCTCAGAACTGAGCAAGTGGAGAGACGTTCGTTCATCTAGCACCAAGGGAACGGGTTGCAGGAGACACTTTTTCTCTTCTTTCTCAGTCTGTTTCCTAGTGCCGGTTTGAAGTTCCTGCAGTTTTCACTGTAAAACCGAGTTGGAGCAAGTACCTCCCCATATATAAGTAAGGAATGGAGTTTGCAACTGAAAAGAAACTTTGTGTTCCCAACAAGCTAGGTGAAGGACGGCTTTCACACACACTTATCTCTCAGAACTGAGCAAGTGGAGAGACGTTCGTTCATCTAGCACCAAGGGAACGGGTTGCAGGAGACACTTTTTCTCTGCTTTCTCAGTATGTTTCCTAGTGCCGGTTTGAAGTTCCTGCAGTTTTCACTGTAAAACCGAGTTGGAGCTAGTACCTCCCCATATATATGTAAGGAATGGAGTTTGCAACTGAAAAGAAACTTTGTGTTCCCAACAAGCTAGATGAAGGGCGGCTTTCAAACACACTTATCTCTCAGAACTGAGTATGTGGAGAGACGTTCGTTCATCTAGCACCAGGGGAACGGGTTGGAGGAGACACTTTTTCTCTGCTTTCTCAGTCTGTTTCCTAGTGCCGGTTTGAAGTTCCTGCAGTTTTCATTGTAAAACCGAGTTGGAGAATGTACCTCCCCATATATATGTATGGAATGGAGTTTGCAACTGAAAAGAAACTTTGTGTTCCCAAAAAGCTAGGTGAAGGAAGGCTTTCACACACACTTATCTCTCAGAGCTGAGTATGTGGAGAGACGTTCGTTCATCTAGCACCAGGGGAACGGGTTGGAGGAGACACTTTTTCTCTGCTTTCTCAGTCTGTTTATTAGTGCCGGTTTAAAGTTCCTGCAGTTTTCACTGTAAATCCGATTTGGAGCTGGTACCTTCCCATGTATATGTATGGAATGGAGTTTGCAACTGAAAAGAAACTTTGTGTTCCCAACAAGTTAGTTGAAGGACGGCTTTCACACACACTGATCTCTCAGAACTGAGCAAGTGGAGAGACGTTCGTACATCTAGCACCAAGGGAACGGGTTGCAGGAGACACTTTTTCTCTGCTTTCTCAGTCTGTTTCCTAGTGCCGGTTTGAAGTTCCTGCAGTTTTCACTGTAAAACCGATTTTGAGAATGTACCTCCCCATATATATGTATGGAATGGGGTTTGCAACTGAAAAGAAACTTTGTGTTCCCAACAAGCTAGTTGAAGGACGGCTTTCAAACACACTTATCTCTCAGAACTGAGTATGTGGAGAGACGTTCGTTCATCTAGCACCAGGGGAACGGGTTCGAGGAGACACTTTCTCTCTGCTTTCTCAGTCTGTTTATTAGTGCCGGTTTGAAGTTCCTGCAGTTTTCTCTGAAAACCCGATTTGGTGCTGGTACCTCCCCATGTATAGGTATCGAATGGAGTTTGCAACTGAAAAGAAACTTTGTGTTCCCAGCAAGCTAGTTGAAGGACGGCTTTCAAACACACTTATCTCTCAGAACTGAGTATGTGGAGAGACGTTCGTTCATCTAGCACCAGGGGAACGGGTTCGAGGAGACACTTTCTCTCTGCTTTCTCAGTCTGTTTATTAGTGCCGGTTTGAAGTTCCTGCAGTTTTCACTGTAAACCCGAGTTGGTGCTGGTACCTCCCCAAGTATAGGTATCGAATGGAGTTTGCAACTGAAAAGAAACTTTGTGTTCCCAACAAGTTAGTTGAAGGACGGCTTTCACACACACTTATCTCACAGAACTGAGCAAGTGGAGAGACGTTCGTTCATCTAGCACCAAGGGAACGGGTTGCAGGAGACACTTTTTCTCTGCATTCTCAGTCTGTTTCCTAGTGCCGGTTTGAAGTTCCTGCAGTTTTCACTGTAAAACCGAGTTGGAGCTAGTACCTCCCCATATATATGTAAAGAATGGAGTTTGCAACTGAAAAGAAACTTTGTGTTCCCAACAAGCTAGGTGAAGGACGGCTTTCACACACACTTATCTCTCAGAACTGAGAAAGTGGAGAGACGTTCGTTCGTCTAGCACCCAGGGAACGGGTTGCAGGAGACACTTTTTCTCCGCTTTCTCAGTCTCTTTCCTAGTGCCGGTTTGAAGTTCCTGCAGTTTTCACTGTAAAACCGAGTTGAAGAATGTACCTCCCCATATATATGTATGGAATGGAGTTTGCAACTGAAAAGAAACTTTGTGTTCCCAACAAGCTAGGTGAAGGACGGCTTTCACACACACTTATCTCTCAGAACTGAGCAAGTGGAGAGACGTTCGTTCATCTAGCACCAAGGGAACGGGTTGGAGGAGACACTTTTTCTCTGCTTTCTCAGTCTGTTTCCTAGTGCCGGTTTGAAGTTCCTGCAGTTTTCATTGTAAAACCGAGTTGGAGAATGTACCTCCCCATATATATGTATGGAATGGAGTTTGCAACTGAAAAGAAACTTTGTGTTCCCAACAAGCTAGTTGAAGGACGGCTTTCAAACACACTTATCTCTCAGAACTGAGTATGTGGAGAGACGTTCGTTCATCTAGCACCAGGGGAACGGGTTGGAGGAGACACTTTTTCTCTGCTTTTTCAGTCTGTTTCATAGTGCCGGTTTGAAGTTCCTGGAGTTTTCACTGTAAAACCGAGTTGGAGCCTGTAACTCCCCATATATATGTATGGAATGGAATTTGCAACTGAAAAGAAACTTTGTTTACCCAACAAGCTAGATGAAGGACGGCTTTCACACACACTTATCTCTGAGAACTGAGTATGTGGAGAGACGTTCGTTCATCTAGCACCAGGGGAACGGGTTGGAGGAAACACTTTTTCTCTGCTTTCTCAGTCTGTTTATTAGGGCCGGTTTGAAGTTCCTGCAATTTTCACTGTAAATCCGAGTTGGAGCTGGTACCTCCCCATGTATATGTATGGAATGGAGTTTGCAACTGAAAAGAAACTTTGTGTTCCCAACAAGTTAGTTGAAGGACGGCTTTCACACACACATATCTCTCAGAACTGAGCAAGTGGAGAGACGTTCGTTCATCTAGCACCAAGGGAACGGGTTGCAGGAGACACTTTTTCTCCGCTTTCTCAGTCTGTTTCCTAGTGACGGTTTGAAGTTCCTGCAGTTTTCACTGTAAAACCGAGTTGGAGCTTGTACCTCCCCATATATATGTAAGGAATGGAGTTTGCATCTGAAAAGAAACTTTGTGTTCCCAACAAGCTAGGTGAAGGACGGCTTTCACACACATTTATCTCTCAGAACTGAGCAAGTGGAGAGACGTTCGTTCATCTAGCACCAATGGAACGGGTTGCAGGAGCCACTTTTTCTCTGCTTTCTCAGTCTGTTTCCTAGTGCCGGTTTGAAGTTCCTGCAGTTTTCACTGTAAATCCGAGTTGGAGCTGGTACCTCCCCATGTATATGTATGGAATGGAGTTTGCAACTGAAAAGAAACTTTGTGTTCCCAACAAGCTAGGTGAAGGACGGCTTTCACACACACTTATCTCTCAGAACTGAGCAAGTGGAGAGACGTTCGTTCATCTAGCACCAAGGGAACGGGATGCAGGAGACACTTTTTCTGTGCTTTCTCAGTCTGTTTCCTGGTGCCGGTTTGAAGTTCCTGCAGTTTTCACTGTAAAACCGAGTTGGAGCTAGTACCTCCCCATATATAAGTAAGGAATGGAGTTTGCAACTGAAAAGAAACTTTGTGTTCCCAACAAGCTAGGTGAAGGTCGGCTTTCACACACACTTATCTCTCAGAACTGAGCAAGTGGAGAGACGTTCGTTCATCTAGCACCAAGGGAACGGGTTGCAGGAGACACTTTTTCTCTGCTTTCTCAGTCTGTTTCCTAGTGCCGGTTGGAAGTTCCTGCAGTTTTCACTGTAAAACCGAGTTGGAGCTAGTACCTCCCCATATATATGTAAGGAATGGAGTTTGCAACTGAAAAGAAACTTTGTGTTCCCAACAAGCTAGATGAAGGACGGCTTTCAAACACACTTATCTCTCAGAACTGAGTATGTGGAGAAACGTTCGTTCATCTAGCACCAGGGGAACGGGTTGCAGGAGACACTTTTTCTCTGCTTTCTCAGTCTGTTTATTAGTGCCGGTTTGAAGTTCCTGCAGTTTTCACTGTAAATACGAGTTGGAGCTGGTACGTCCCCATGTATATGTATGGAATGGAGTTTGCACCTGAAAAGAAACTTTGTGTTCCCAACAAGCTAGGTGAAGGACGGCTTTCACACACACTTATCTCTCAGAACTGAGCAAGTGGAGAGAGGTTCGTTCATCTAGCACCAAGGGAACGTGTTGCAGGAGACACTTTTTCTCTGCTTTCTCAGTCTGTTTCCTAGTGCCGGTTTGAAGTTCCTGCAGTTTTCACTGTAAAACCGAGTTGGAGCCTGTACCTCCCCATGTATATGTATGGAATGGAGTTTGCAACTGAAAAGAAACTTTGTGTTCCCAAAAAGCTAGGTGAAGGAAGGCTTTCACACACACTTATCTCTCAGAACTGAGTATGTGGAGAGACGTTCGTTCATCTAGCACCAGGGGAACGGGTTGGAGGAGGGCCTTTTTCTCTGCTTTCTCAGTCTGTTTATTAGTGCCGGTTTAAAGTTCCTGCACTTTTCACTGTAAATCCGAGTTGGAGCTGGTACCTTCCCATGTATATGTATGGAATGGAGTTTGCAACTGAAAAGAAACTTTGTGTTCCCAACAAGTTAGTTGAAGGACGGCTTTCACACACACTGATCTCTCAGAACTGAGCAAGTGGAGAGACGTTCGTTCATCTAGCACCAAGGGATCGGGTTGCAGGAGACACTTTTTCTCTGCTTTCTCAGTCTGTTTCCTAGTGCCGGTTTGAAGTTCCTGCAGTTTTCACTGTAAAACCGATTTTGAGAATGTACCTCCCCATATATATGTATGGAATGGGGTTTGCAACTGAAAAGAAACTTTGTGTTCCCAACAAGCTAGTTGAAGGACGGCTTTCAAACACACTTCTCTCTCAGAACTGAGTATGTGGAGAGACGTTCGTTCATCTAGCACCAGGGGAACGGGTTCGAGGAGACACTTTCTCTCTGCTTTCTCAGTCTGTTTATTAGTGCCGGTTTGAAGTTCCTGCAGTTTTCACTGTAAACCCGATTTGGTGCTGGTACCTCCCCATGTATAGTTATCGAATGGATTTTGCAACTGAAAAGAAAATTTGTGTTCCCAGCAAGCTAGTTGAAGGACGGCTTTCAAACACACTTATCTCTCAGAACTGAGTATGTGGAGAGACGTTCGTTCATCTAGCACCAGGGGAACGGGTTCAAGGAGACACTTTCTCTCTGCTTTCTCAGTCTGTTTATTAGTGCCCGTTTGAAGTTCCTGCAGTTTTCACTGTAAACCCGAGTTGGTGCTGGTACCTCCCCAATTATAGGTATCGAATGGAGTTTGCAACTGAAAAGAAACTTTGTGTTCCCAACAAGTTAGTTGAAGGACGGCTTTCACACACACTTATCTCACAGAACTGAGCAAGTGGAGAGACGTTCGTTCATCTAGCACCAAGGGAACGGGTTGCAGGAGACACTTTTTCTCTGCTTTCTCAGTCTGTTTCCTAGTGCCGGTTTGAAGTTCCTGCAGTTTTCACTGTAAAACCGAGTTGGAGCTAGTACCTCCCCATATATATGTAAAGAATGGAGTTTGCAACTGAAAAGAAACTTTGTGTTCCCAACAAGCTAGGTGAAGGACGGCTTTCACACACACTTATCTCTCAGAACTGAGCAAGTGGAGAGACGTTCGTTCATCTAGCAAAAATGGAACGGGTTGCAGGAGAAACTTTTTCTCTGCTTTCTCATTCTGTTTCCTAGTGCCGGTTTGAAGTTCCTTCAGTTTTCACTGTAAAACCGAGTTGGAGCTAGTACCTCCCCTTATATATGTATGGAAAGCAGTTTGCAACTGAAAAGAAACATTGTGTTCCCAACAAGTTAGTTGAAGGACGGCTTTCACACACACTGATCTCTCAGAACTGAGCAAGTGGAGAGACGTTCGTTCATCTAGCACCAAGGGAACGGGTTGCAGGAGACACTTTTTCTCTGCTTTCTCAGTCTGTTTCCTAGTGCCGGTTTGAAGTTCCTGCAGTTTTCACTGTAAAACCGAGTTGGAGCAAGTACCTCCCCATATATATGTAAAGAATGGAGTTTGCAACTGAAAAGAAACTTTTTGTTCCCAACAAGCTAGGTGAAGGACGGCTTTCACACACACTTATCTCTCAGAACTGAGCAAGTGGAGAGACGTTCGTTCATCTAGCACAAAGGGAATGGGTTGCAGGAGAAACTTTTTCTCTGCTTTCTCATTCTGTTTCCTAGTGCCGGTTTGAAGTTCCTTCAGTTTTCACTGTAAAACCGAGTTGGAGCTAGTACCTCCCCTTATATATGTATGGAAAGCAGTTTGCAACTGAAAAGAAACTTTGTGTTCCCAACAAGTTAGTTGAAGGACGGCTTTCACACACACTTATCTCTCAGAACTGAGCAAGTGGAGAGACGTTCGTTCATCTAGCACCAAGGGAACGGGTTGCAGGAGACACTTTTTCTCTGCTTTCTCAGTCTGTTTATTAGTGCCGGTTTGAAGTTCCTGCAATTTTCACTGTAAATCCGAGTTGGAGGTGGTACCTCCCCATGTATATGTATGGAATGGAGTTTGCAACTGAAAAGAAACTTTGTGTTCCCAACAAGTTAGTTGAAGGACGGCTTTCACACACACATATCTCTCAGAACTGAGCAAGTGGAGAGACGTTCGTTCATCTAGCACCAAGGGAACGGGTTGCAGGAGACACTTTTTCTCTGCTTTCTCAGTCTGTTTCCTAGTGCCGGTTAGAAGTTCCTGCAGTTTTCACTGTAAAACCGAGTTGGAGCATGTACCTCACCATATATATGTATGGAATGGAGTTTGCAACTGAAAAGAAACTTTGTGTTCCCAACAAGCTAGGTGAAGGACGGCTTTCAAACACACATATCTCTCAGAACTGAGCAAGTGGAGAGACGTTCGTTCATCTAGCACCAAGGGAACGGGTTGCAGGAGACACTTTTTCTCTGCTTTCTCAGTCTGTTTCCTAGTGCCGGTTTGAAGTTCCTGCAGTTTTCACTGTAAAACCGAGTTGGAGCTTGTACCTCCAGATGTATAAAAATGGAATGGTGTTTGCAACTGAAAAGAAACTTTGTGTTCCCAAAAAGCTAGGTGAAGGACGGCTTTCACACACACTTATCTCTGAGAAATGAGCAAGTGGAGAGACGTTCGTTCATCTAGCACCAAGGGAACGGGTTGCAGGAGACACTTTTTCTCTGCTTTCTCAGTCTGTTTCCTAGTGCCGGTTTGAAGTTCCTGCAGTTTTCACTGTAAAACCGAGTTGGAGCTAGTACCACCCCATATATAAGTAAGGAATGGAGTTTGCAACTGAAAAGAAACTTTGTGTTCCCAACAAGCTAGGTGAAGTACGGCTTTCACTCACACTTATCTCTCAGAACTGAGCAAGTGGAGAGACGTTCGTTCATCTAGCACCAAGGGAACGGGTTGCAGGAGACACTTTTTCTCTGCTTTCTCAGTCTGTTTCCTAGTGCCGGTTGGAAGTTCCTGCAGTTTTCACTGTAAAACCGAGTTGGAGCTAGCACCTCCCCATATATATGTAAGGAATGGAGTTTGCAACTGAAAAGAAACTTTGTGTTCCCAACAAGCTAGGTGAAGGACGGCTTTCACACACACTTATCTCTCAGAACTGAGCAAGTGGAGAGACGTTCGTTCATCTAGCACCCAGGGAACGGGTTGCAGGAGACACTTTTTCTCTGCTTTCTCAGTCTGTTTCCTAGTGCCGGTTTGAAGTTCCTGCAGTTTTCACTGTAAAACCGAGTTGGAGCCTGTAGCTCCCCATATATATGTATGGAATGGAGTTTGCAACTGAAAAGAAACTTTGAGTTCCCTACAAGCTAGATGAAGGACGGCTTTCACACACACTTATCTCTCAGAACTGAGCAAGTGGAGAGACGTTCGTTCATCTAGCACCAAGGGAACGGGTTGCAGGAGACACTTTTTCTCTGCTTTCTCAGTCTGTTTCCTAGTGCCGGTTTGAAGTTCCTGCAGTTTTCACTGTAAAACCGAGTTGGAGAATGTACCTCCCATATATATGTATGGAATGGAGTTTGCAACTTAAAAGAAACTTTGTGTTCCCAACAAGCTAGTTGAAGGACGGCTTTCAAACACACTTATCTCTCAGAACTGAGTATGTGGAGAGACGTTCGTTCATCTAGCACCAGGGGAACGGGTTGGAGGAGACACTTTTTCTCTGCTTTTTCAGTCTGTTACGTAGTGCCGGTTTGAAGTTCCTGGAGTTTTCACTGTAAAACAGAGTTGGAGCCTGTACCTCCCCATATATATGTATGGAATGGGATTTGCAACTGAAAAGAAACTTTGTGTACCCAACAAGCTAGGTGAAGGACGGCTTTCACACACACTTATCTCTGAGAACTGAGTATGTGGAGAGACGTTCGTTCATCTAGCACCAGGGGAACGGGTTGGAGGAGACACTTTTTCTCTGCTTTCTCTGTCTGTTTATTAGGGCCGGTTTGAAGTTCCTGCAATTTTCACTGTAAATCCGAGTTGCAGCTGGTACCTCCCCATGTATATGTATGGAATGGAGTTTGCAACTGAAAAGAAACTTTGTGTTCCCAACAAGCTAGGTGAAGTACGGCTTTCACACACACTTATCTCTGAGAACTGAGTATGTGGAGAGACGTTCGTTCATCTAGCACCAAGGGAACGGGTTGCAGGAGACACTTTTTCTCTGCTTTCTCAGTCTGTTTCCTAGTGCCGGTTTGAAGTTCCTGGAGTTTTCACTGTAAAACCGAGTTGGAGCCTGTACCTCCCCATATATATGTATGGAATGGAGTTTACAACTGAAAAGAAACTTTGTGTTCCCAACAAGTTAGTTGAAGTACGGCTTTCACACACACATATCTCTCAGAACTGAGCAAGTGGAGAGACGTTCGTTCATCTAGCACCAAGGGAACGGGTTGCAGGAGACACTTTTTCTCTGCTTTCTCAGTCTGTTTCCTAGTGCCGGTTTGAAGTTCCTGCAGTTTTCACTGTAAAACCGAGTTGGAGCTAGTACCTTCCCATATATATGTAAGGAATGGAGTTTGCAACTGAAAAGGAACTTTGTGTTCCCAACAAGCTAGGTGAAGGACGGCTTTCACACACACTTATCTCTCAGAAATGAGTATGTGGAGAGACGTTCGTTCATCTAGCACCAGGGGAACGGGTTGGAGGAGACACTTTTTCTCTGCTTTCTCAGTCAGTTTATTAGTGCCGGTTTAAAGTTCCTGCAGTTTTCACTGTAAATCCGAGTTGGAGCTGGTACCTACCCATGTATATGTATGGAATGGAGTTTGCAACTGAAAAGAAACTTTGTGTTCCCAACAAGTTAGTTGAAGGACGGCTTTCACACACACTGATCTCTCAGAACTGAGCAAGTGGAGAGACGTTCGTTCATCTAGCACCAAGGGATCGGGTTGCAGGGGACACTTTTTCTCTGCTTTCTCAGTCTGTTTCCTATTGCCGGTTTGAAGTTCCTGCAGTTTTCACTGTAAAACCGAGTTGGAGAATGTACCTCCCCATATATATGTATGGAATGGGGTTTGCAACTGAAAAGAAACTTTGTGTTCCCAACAAGCTAGGTGAAGGACGGCTTTCAAACACACTTATCTCTCAGAACTGAGTATGTGGAGAGACGTTCGTTCATCTAGCACCAGGGGAACGGGTTCGAGGAGACACTTTCTCTCTGCTTTCTCAGTCTGTTTATTAGTGCCGGTTTGAAGTTCCTGCAGTTTTCACTGTAAACCCGAGTTGGTGCTGGTACCTCCCCATGTATAGGTATCGAATGGAGTTTGCAAATGAAAAGAAACTTTGTGTTCCCAACAAGTTAGTTGAAGGACGGCTTTCACACACACTTATCTCTCAGAACTGAGCAAGTGGAGAGACGTTCATTCATCTAGCACCAAGGGAACGGGTTGCAGGAGACACTTTTTCTCTGCTTTCTCAGTCTGTTTCCTAGTGCCGGTTTGAAGTTCCTGCATTTTTCACTGTAAAACCGAGTTGGAGCTAGTACCTCCCCATATATTTGTATGGAATGGAGTTTGCAACTGAAAAGAAACTTTGTGTTCCCAACAAGCTAGGTGAAGGACGGCTTTCACACACACTTATCACTCAGAACTGAGCAAGTGCAGAGACGTTCGTTCATCTAGCACAAGGGGAACGGGTTGGAGGAGACACTTTTTCTCTGCTTTCTCAGTCTGTTTATTAGTGCCGGTTTAAAGTTCCTGCAGTTTTCACTGTAAATCCGAGTTGGAGCTGGTACCTCCCCATGTATATGTATGGAATGGAGTTTGCAACTGAAAAGAAACTTTGTGTTCCCAACAAGTTAGTTGAAGGACGGCTTTCACACACACTGATCTCTCAGAACTGAGCAAGTCGAGAGACGTTCGTTCATCTAGACCAAGGGAACGGGTTGCAGGAGACACTTTTTCTCTTCTTTCTCAGTCTGTTTCCTAGTGCCGGTTTGAAGTTCCTGCAGTTTTCACTGTAAAACCGAGTTGGAGCTGGTACCTCCGCATGTATATGTATGGAATGGTGTTTGCAACTGAAAAGAAACTTTGTGTTCCCAACAAGTTAGGTGAAGGACGGCTTTCACACACACTTATCTCTCAGAACTGAGTAAGTGGAGAGACGTTCGTTCATCTAGCACCAAGGGAACGGGTTGCAGGAGACACTTTTTCTCTGCTTTCTCATTCTGTTTCCTAGTGCCCGTTTGAAGTTCCTGCAGTTTTCACTGTAAAACCGAGTTGGAGCTTGTACCTCCCCATATATTTGTATGGAATGGAGTTTGCAACTGAAAAGAAACTTTGTGTTCCCAACAAGCTAGGTGAAGGACGGCTTTCACACACACTTATCTCTCAGAACTTAGCAAGTGTAGAGACGTTCGATCATCTAGCACCAAGGGAACGGGTTGCAGGAAACACTTTTTCTCTGCTTTCTCAGTCTTTTTCCTAGTGCCGGTTTGAAGTTCCTGCATTTTTCACTGTAAAACCGAGTTGGAGCTAGTTCCTCCACATATATTTGTATGGAATGGAGTTTGCAACAGAAAAGAAACTTTGTGTTCCCAACAAGCTAGGTGAAGGACGGCTTTCACACACACTTATCACTCAGAACTGAGCAAGTGCAGAGACGTTCGTTCATCTAGCACCAAGGAAACGGGTTGCAGGAGACACTTTTTCTCTGCTTTTTCATTCTGTTTCCTAGTGCCGATTTGACGTTACTGCAGTTTTCACTGTAAAACCGAGTTGGAGCTAGTACCTCCCCATATATATGTATGGAATGGATTTTGCAAGTGAAAAGAAAGTTTGTGTTCCCAACAAGCTAGGTGAAGGATGGCTTTCACACACACTTTTCCCTCAGAAATTAGCAAGTGGAGAGACGTTCGTTCATCTAGCACCAAGGGAACGGGTTGCAGGAGACACTTTTTCTCTGCTTTCTCATCCTGTTTCCTATTGCCGGTTTGAAGTTCCTGCAGTTTTCACTGTAAAACAGAGTTGGAGCTTGTACCTACCCATATATTTGTATGGAATGGAGTTTGCAACTGAAAAGAAACTTTGTGTTCCCAACCAGCTAGGTGAAGGACGGCTTTCACACACACTTATCTCTCTGAACTGAGCAAGTGGAGAGAAGTTCGTTCATCTAGCACCAGGGGAACGGGTTGCAGGAGACACTTTTTCTCTGCTTTCTCAGTCTGTTTCCTAGTGCCGGTTTGAAGTTCCTGCAGTTTTCACTGTAAAACCGAGTTGGATCCTGTAGCTCCCCATATATATGTATGGAATGGAGTTTGCAACTGAAAAGAAACTTTTTGTTCCCAACAAGCTAGGTGAAGGACGGCTTTCACACACACTTATCTCTCAGAACTGAGTATGTGGAGAGACGTTCGTTCATCTAGCACCAGGGGAACGGGTTGGAGGAGACACTTTTTCTCTGCTTTCTCAGTCTGTTTATTAGTGCCAGTTTAAAGTTCCTGCAATTTTCTCTGTAAATCCGATTTGGAGCTTTTACCTCCCCATGTATATGTATGGAATGGAGTTTGCAACTGAAAAGAAACTTTGTGTTCCCAACAAGTTAGTTGAAGGACGGCTTTCACACACACTGATCTCTCAGAACTGAGCAAGTGGAGAGACGTTCGTTCATCTAGCACCAAGGGATCGGGTTGCAGGAGACACTTTTTCTCTGCTTTCTCAGTCTGTTTCCTAGTGCCGGTTTGAAGTTCCTGCAGTTTTCACTGTAAAACCGAGTTGGAGAATGTACCTCCCCATATATATGTATGGAATGGGGTTTGCAACTGAAAAGAAACTTTGTGTTCCCAACAAGCTAGGTGAAGTACGGCTTTCAAACACACTTATCTCTCAGAACTTAGTATGTGGAGAGACGTTCGTTCATCTAGCACCAGGGGAACGGGTTCGAGGGGACACTTTCTCTCTGCTTTCTCAGTCTGTTTATTAGTGCCGGTTTGAAGTTCCTGCAGTTTTCACTGTAAACCCGAGTTGGTGCTGGTACCTCCCCATGTATAGGTATCGAATGGAGTTTGCAAATGAAAAGAAACTTTGTGTTCCCAACAAGTTAGTTGAAGGACGGCTTTCACACACACTTATCTCTCAGAACTGAGCAAGTGGAGAGACGTTCGTTCATCTAGCACCAAGGGAACGGGTTGCAGGAGACACTTTTTCTCTGCTTTCTCAGTCTGTTTCCTAGTGCCGGTTTGAAGTTCCTGCAGTTTTCACTGTAAAACCGAGTTGAAGCTTGTACCTCCAGATGTATAAAAATGGAATGGTGTTTGCAACTGAAAAGAAACTTTGTGTTCCCAACAAGTTAGTTGAAGGACGGCTTTCACACACACTTATCTCTCAGAACTGAGCAAGTGGAGAGACGTTCGTTCATCTAGCACCAAGGGAACGGGTTGCAGGAGACACTTTTTCTCTGCTTTCTCAGTCTGTTTCCTAGTGCCGGTTAGAAGTTCCTGCAGTTTTCACTGTAAAACCGAGTTGGAGCATGTACCTCCAGATGTATAAAAATGGAATGGTGTTTGCAACTGAAAAGAAAATTTGTGTTCCCAACAAGCTAGGTGAAGGACGGCTTTCACACACACTTACCTCTCAGAACTGAGCAAGTGGAGAGACGTTCGTTCACCTACCACCAAGGGAACGGGTTGCAGGAGACACTTTTTCTCTTCTTTCTCAGTCTGTTTCCTAGTGCCGGTTTGAAGTTCCTGCAGTTTTCACTGTAAAACCGAGTTGGAGCTGGTACCTCCGCATGTATATGTATGGAATGGTGTTTGCAACTGAAAAGTAACTTTGTGTTCCCAACAAGTTAGGTGAAGGATGGCTTTCACACACACTTATCTCTCAGAACTGAGTAAGTGGAGAGACGTTCGTTCATCTAGCACCAAGGGAACGGGTTGCAGGAGACACTTTTTTTCTGCTTTCTCATTCTGTTTCCTAGTGCCCGTTTGAAGTTCCTGCAGTTTTCACTGTAAAACCGAGTTGGAGCTTGTACCTCCCCATATATTTGTATGGAATGGAGTTTGCAACTGAAAAGAAACTTTGTGTTCCCAACAAGTTAGTTGAAGGACGGCTTTCACACACACTTATCTCTCAGAACTGAGCAAGTGGAGAGACGTTCGTTCATCTAGCACCAAGGGAACGGGTTGCAGGAGACACTTTTTCTCTGCTTTCTCAGTCTGTTTCCTAGTGCCGGTTAGAAGTTCCTGCAGTTTTCACTGTAAAACCGAGTTGGAGCATGTACCTCACCATATATATGTATGGAATGGAGTTTGCAACTGAAAAGAAACTTTGTGTTCCCAACAAGCTAGGTGAAGGACGGCTTTCACACACACTTATCTCTCTGAACTGAGCAAGTGGAGAGACGTTCGTTCATCTAGCACCAGGGGAACGTGTTGGAGGAGACACTTTTTCTCTGCTTTCTCAGTCTGTTTATTAGTGCCGGTTTGAAGTTCCTGCAGTTTTCACTGTAAATCCGAGTTGGAGCTAGTACCTCCCCATATATATGTAAGGAATGGAGTTTGCAACTGAAAAAAACTTTGTGTTCCCAACAAGCTAGTTGAAGGACGGCTTTCACACACACATCTCTCAGAACTGAGCAAGTGGAGAGATGTTCGTTCATCTAGAACCAAGGGAACGGGTTGCAGGAGACACTTTTTCTCTGCTTTCTCAGTCTGTTTCCTAGTGCCGGTTGGAAGTTCCTGCAGTTTTCACTGTAAAACCGAGTTGGAGCTAGTACCTCCCCATATATATGTATGGATTGGGGTTTGCAACTGAAAAGAATCTTTGTGTTCCCAACAAGCTAGGTGAAGGACGGCTTTCACACACACTTATCTTCCAGAACTGAGCAAGTGGAGAGACGTTAGTTCATCTAGCAACAAGGGAACGTGTTGCAGAAGAAACTTTACTCTGGTGTCTCATTCTGTTTCCTAGTGCCGGTATGAATTTCCTGCAGTTTTCACTGTAAATCGGGGTTGGAGCTAGTACTTCCCCATATATATGTATGGAGTGGTGTTGGCAACTGAATACAAACTTAGTGTTCCCAACAAGCTAGGTGAAAAACGGCTTTCACACACACTTATCTCTCAGAACTGTGCAAGTGGAGAGACGTTCGTTCATCTAGCACCAAGGGAACGGGTTGCAGGAGACACTTTTTCTCTGCTTTCTCAGTCTGTTTCCTAGTGCAGGTTTGAAGTTCCTGCAGTTTTCACTGTAAAACCGAGTTGGAGCTTGTACCTCCAGATGTATAAAAATGGAATGGTGTTTGCAACTGAAAAGAAACTTTGTGTTCCCAACAAGTTAGGTGAAGGACGGCTTTCACACACACTTACCTCTCAGAACTGAGCAAGTGGAGAGACGTTCGTTCACCTACCACCAAGGGAACGGGTTGCAGGAGACACTTTTTCTCTTCTTTCTCAGTCTGTTTCCTAGTGCCGGTTTGAAGTTCCTGCAGTTTTCACTGTAAAACCGAGTTGGAGCTGGTACCTCCGCATGTATATGTATGGAATGGTGTTTGCAACTGAAAAGAAACTTTGTGTTCCCAACAAGTTAGGTGAAGGATGGCTTTCACACACACTTATCTCTCAGAACTGAGTAAGTGGAGAGACGTTCGTTCATCTAGCACCAAGGGAACGGGTTGCAGGAGACACTTTTTCTCTGCTTTCTCATTCTGTTTCCTAGTGCCCGTTTGAAGTTCCTGCAGTTTTCACTGTAAAACCAAGTTGGAGCTTGTACCTCCCCATATATTTGTATGGAATGGAGTTTGCAACTGAAAAGAAACTTTGTATTCCCAACAAGCTAGGAGAAGGACGGCTTTCACACACACTTATCTCTCAGAACTGAGCAAGTGTAGAGACGTTCGATCATCTAGCACCAAGGGAACGGGTTGCAGGAAACAATTTTTCTCTGCTTTCTCAGTCTTTTTCCTAGTGCCGGTTTGAAGTTCCTGCATTTTTCACTGTAAAACCGAGTTGGAGCTAGTACCTCCCCATATATTTGTATGGAATGGAGTTTGCAACTGAAAAGAAACTTTGTGTTCCCAACAAGCTAGGTGAAGGACGGCTTTCACACACACTTATCACTCAGAACTGAGCAAGTGTAGAGACGTTCGTTCATCTAGCACCAAGGAAACGGGTTGCAGGAGACACTTTTTCTCTGCTTTTTCATTCTGTTTCCTAGTACAGGTTTTACGTTATTGCAGTTTTCACTGTAAAACCGAGTTGGAGCTATTACCTCCCCATATATATGTATGGAATGGATTTTGCAAGTGAAAAGAAAGTTTGTGTTCCCAACAAGCTTGGTGAAGGATGGCTTTCACACACACTTTTCCCTCAGAAATTAGCAAGTGGAGAGACGTTCGTTCATCTAGCACCAAGGGAACGGGTTGCAGGAGACACTTTTTCTCTGCTTTCTCATCCTGTTTCCTATTGCCGGTTTCAAGTTCCTGCAGTTTTCACTGTAAAACAGAGTTTGAGCTAGTACCTACCCATATATTTGTATGGAATGAAGTTTGCAACTGAAAAGAAACTTTGTGTTCCCAACCAGCTACGTGAAGGACGGCTTTCACACACACTTATCTCTCTGAACTGAGCAAGTGGAGAGACGTTCGTTCATCTAGCACCAGGGGAACGGGTTGCAGGAGACACTTTTTCTCTGCTTTCTCAGTCTGTTTCCTAGTGCCGGTTTGAAGTTCCTGCAGTTTTCACTGTAAAACAGTGTTGGAGCTAATACCTCCCCATATATATGTATGGAATGGAGTTTGCACCTGAAAAGAAACTTTGTGTTCCCAACAAGTTAGGTGAAGGACGGCTTTCACACACACTTATCTCTCAGAACTGAGTAAGTGGAGAGACGTACGTTCATCTAGAACCAAGGGAACGGGTTGCAGGAGACACTTTTTCTCTGCTTTCTCAGTCTGTTTCCTAGTGCCGGTTTGAAGTTCCTGCAGTTTTCACTGTAAAACCGATTTGTAGCTAGTACCTCCCCATATATATGTAAGGAATGGAGTTTGCAACTGAAAAGAAACTTTGTGTTCCCAACAAGCTAGGTGAAGGACGGCTTTCACACACACTTATCTCTCAGAACTGAGCAAGTGGAGAGACGTTCGTTCATCTAGCACCAAGGGAACGGGTTGCAGGGGACACTTTTTCTCTGCATTCTCAGTCTGTTTCCTAGTGCCGGTTAGAAGTTCCTGCAGTTTTCACTGTAAAACCGAGTTGGAACTTGTACCTCCCCATATATATGTATGGAGTGGAGTTTGCAACTGAAAAGGAACTTTGTGTTCCCAACAATCTAGGTGAAGGACGGCTTTCACACACACTTATCTCTCAGAACTGAGCAAGTGGAGAGACTTTCGTTCATCTAGCACCAAGGGAACGGGTTGCAGGAGACACTTTTTCTCTGCTTTCTCAGTCTGTTTCCTAGTGCCGGTTGGAAGTTCCTGCAGTTTTCACTGTAAAACCGAGTTGGAGCTAGTACCTCCCCATATATATGTATGGAATATAGTTTGCACCTGAAAAGAAACTTTGTGTTCCCAACAAGCTAGGTGAAGGACGGCTTTCACACACACTTATCTCTCAGAACTGAGCAAGTGGAGAGACGTTCGTTCATCTAGCACCAAGGGAACGGGTTGCAGGAGACACTTTTTCTCTGCTTTCTCAGTCTGTTTCCTAGTGCCGGTTTGAAGTTCCTGCAGTTTTCACTGTAAAACCGAGTTGGAGCCTGTACCTCCCCATATATATGTATGGAATGGGGTTTGCAACTGAAAAGAAACTTTGTGTTCCCAACAAGCTAGGTGAAGGACGGCTTTCAAACGCACTTATCTCTCAGAACTGAGTATGTGGAGAGACGTTCGTTCATCTAGCACCAGGGGAACGGGTTCGAGGAGACACTTTTTCTCTGCTTTCTCAGTCTGTTTCCTAGTGCCGGTTTGAAGTTCCTGCAGTTTTCACTGTAAAACCGAGTTGGAGCTAGTACCTCCCCTTATATAGGTATGGAAAGCAGTTTGCAACTGAAAAGAAACTTTGTGTTCCCAACAAGTTTGTTGAAGGACGGCTTTCACACACACTTATCTCTCAGAACTGAGCAAGTGGAGAGACGTCGTTCATCTAGAACCAAGGGAACGGGTTGCAGGAGACACTTTTTCTCTACTTTCTCAGTCTGTTTATTTGTGCCGGTTTGAAGTTCCTGCAATTTTCACTGTATATCCGAGTTGGAGCTGGTACCTCCCCATGTATATGTATGGACTGGAGTTTGCAACTGAAAAGAAACTTTGTGTTCCCAACAAGTTAGTTGAAGGACGGCTTTCACACACACATATCTCTCAGAACTGAGCAAGTGGAGAGACGTTCGTTCATCTAGCACCAAGGGAACGGGTTGCAGGAGACACTTTTTCTCTGCTTTCTCAGTCTGTTTCCTAGTGCCGGTTGGAAGTTCCTGCAGTTTTCACTGTAAAACCGAGTTGGAGCTAGTACCTCCCCATATATATGTATGGAATATAGTTTGCACCTGAAAAGAAACTTTGTGTTCCCAACAAGCTAGGTGAAGTACGGCTTTCACACACACTTATCTCTCAGAACTGAGCAAGTGGAGAGACGTTCGTTCATCTAGCACCAAGGGAACGGGTTGCAGGAGACACTTTTTCTCTGCTTTCTCAGTCTGTTTCCTAGTGCCGGTTTGAAGTTCCTGCAGTTTTCACTGTAAAACCGAGTTGGAGCCTGTACCTCCCCATATATATGTATGGAATGGGGTTTGCAACTGAAAAGAAACTTTGTGTTCCCAACAAGCTAGGTGAAGGACGGCTTTCAAACACACTTATCTCTCAGAACTGAGTATGTGGAGAGACGTTCGTTCATCTAGCATCAGGGGAACGGGTTCGAGGAGACACTTTCTCTCTGCTTTCTCAGTCTGTTTATTAGTGCCGGTTTGAAGTTCCTGCAGTTTTCACTGTAAACCCTAGTTGGTGCTGGTACCTCCCCATGTATAGGTATCGAATGGAGTTTGCAAATGAAAAGAAACTTTGTGTTCCCAACAAGTTAGTTGAAGGACGGCTTTCACACACACTTATCTCTCAGAACTGAGCAAGTGGAGAGACGTTCGTTCATCTAGCATCAAGGGAACGGGTTGCAGGAGACACTTTTTCTCTGCTTTCTCAGTCTGTTTCCTAGTGCCGGTTTGAAGTTCCTGCAGTTTTCACTGTAAAACCGAGTTGGAGCTAGTACCTCCCCTTATATAGGTATGGAAAGCAGTTTGCAACTGAAAAGAAACTTTGTGTTCCCAACAAGTTTGTTGAAGGACGGCTTTCACACACACTTATCTCTCAGAACTGAGCAAGTGGAGAGACGTCGTTCATCTAAAACCAAGGGAACGGGTTGCAGGAGACACTTTTTCTCTGCTTTCTCAGTCTGTTTATTAGTGCCGGTTTGAAGTTCCTGCAATTTTCACTGTAAATCCGAGTTGGAGCTGGTACCTCCCCATGTATATATATGGACTGGAGTTTGCAACTGAAAAGAAACTTTGTGTTCCCAACAAGTTAGTTGAAGGACGGCTTTCACACACACATATCTCTCAGAACTGAGCAAGTGGAGAGACGTTCGTTCATCTAGCACCAAGGGAACGGGTTGCAGGAGACACTTTTTCTCTGCTTTCTCATTCTGTTTCCTAGTGCCGGTTAGAAGTTCCTGCACTTTTCACTGTAAAACCGAGTTGGAGCATGTACCTCACCATATATATGTATGGAATGGAGTTTGCAACTGAAAAGAAACTTTGTGTTCCCAACAAGCTAGGTGAAGGACGGCTTACACACACACTTATCTCTCTGAACTGAGCAAGTGGAGAGACGTTCGTTCATCTAGCACCAGGGGAACGTGTTGGAGGAGACACTTTTTCTCTGCTTTCTCAGTCTGTTTATTAGTGCCGGTTTGAAGTTCCTGCAGTTTTCACTGTAAATCCGAGTTGGAGCTAGTACCTCCCCATATATATGTAAGGAATGGAGTTTGCAACTGAAAAAAACTTTGTGTTCCCAACAAGCTAGTTGAAGGACGGCTTTCACACACACATCTCTCAGAACTGAGCAAGTGGAGAGATGTTCGTTCATCTAGAACCAAGGGAACGGGTTGCAGGAGACACTTTTTCTCTGCTTTCTCAGTCTGTTTCCTAGTGCCGGTTGGAAGTTCCTGCAGTTTTCACTGTAAAACCGAGTTGGAGCTAGTACCTCCCCATATATATGTATGGATTGGGGTTTGCAACTGAAAAGAATCTTTGTGTTCCCAACAAGCTAGGTGAAGGACGGCTTTCACACACACTTATCTTCCAGAACTGAGCAAGTGGAGAGACGTTAGTTCATCTAGCAACAAGGGAACGTGTTGCAGAAGAAACTTTACTCTGGTGTCTCATTCTGTTTCCTAGTGCCGGTATGAATTTCCTGCAGTTTTCACTGTAAATCGGGGTTGGAGCTAGTACTTCCCCATATATATGTATGGAGTGGTGTTGGCAACTGAATACAAACTTAGTGTTCCCAACAAGCTAGGTGAAAAACGGCTTTCACACACACTTATCTCTCAGAACTGTGCAAGTGGAGAGACGTTCGTTCATCTAGCATCAAGGGAACGGGTTGCAGGAGACACTTTTTCTCTGCTTTCTCAGTCTGTTTCCTAGTGCAGGTTTGAAGTTCCTGCAGTTTTCACTGTAAAACCGAGTTGGAGCTTGTACCTCCAGATGTATAAAAATGGAATGGTGTTTGCAACTGAAAAGAAACTTTGTGTTCCCAACAAGTTAGGTGAAGGACGGCTTTCACACACACTTACCTCTCAGAACTGAGCAAGTGGAGAGACGTTCGTTCACCTACCACCAAGGGAACGGGTTGCAGGAGACACTTTTTCTCTTCTTTCTCAGTCTGTTTCCTAGTGCCGGTTTGAAGTTCCTGCAGTTTTCACTGTAAAACCGAGTTGGAGCTGGTACCTCCGCATGTATATGTATGGAATGGTGTTTGCAACTGAAAAGAAACTTTGTGTTCCCAACAAGTTAGGTGAAGGATGGCTTTCACTCACACTTATCTCTCAGAACTGAGTAAGTGGAGAGACGTTCGTTCATCTAGCACCAAGGGAACGGGTTGCAGGAGACACTTTTTCTCTGCTTTCTCATTCTGTTTCCTAGTGCCCGTTTGAAGTTCCTGCAGTTTTCACTGTAAAACCAAGTTGGAGCTTGTACCTCCCCATATATTTGTATGGAATGGAGTTTGCAACTGAAAAGAAACTTTGTATTCCCAACAAGCTAGGAGAAGGACGGCTTTCACACACACTTATCTCTCAGAACTGAGCAAGTGTAGAGACGTTCGATCATCTAGCACCAAGGGAACGGGTTGCAGGAAACAATTTTTCTCTGCTTTCTCAGTCTTTTTCCTAGTGCCGGTTTGAAGTTCCTGCATTTTTCACTGTAAAACCGAGTTGGAGCTAGTACCTCCCCATATATTTGTATGGAATGGAGTTTGCAACTGAAAAGAAACTTTGTGTTCCCAACAAGCTAGGTGAAGGACGGCTTTCACACACACTTATCACTCAGAACTGAGCAAGTGTAGAGACGTTCGTTCATCTAGCACCAAGGAAACGGGTTGCAGGAGACACTTTTTCTCTGCTTTTTCATTCTGTTTCCTAGTACAGGTTTTACGTTATTGCAGTTTTCACTGTAAAACCGAGTTGGAGCTATTACCTCCCCATATATATGTATGGAATGGATTTTGCAAGTGAAAAGAAAGTTTGTGTTCCCAACAAGCTTGGTGAAGGATGGCTTTCACACACACTTTTCCCTCAGAAATTAGCAAGTGGAGAGACGTTCGTTCATCTAGCACCAAGGGAACGGGTTGCAGGAGACACTTTTTCTCTGCTTTCTCATCCTGTTTCCTATTGCCGGTTTCAAGTTCCTGCAGTTTTCACTGTAAAACAGAGTTTGAGCTAGTACCTACCCATATATTTGTATGGAATGAAGTTTGCAACTGAAAAGAAACTTTGTGTTCCCAACCAGCTACGTGAAGGACGGCTTTCACACACACTTATCTCTCTGAACTGAGCAAGTGGAGAGACGTTCGTTCATCTAGCACCAGGGGAACGGGTTGCAGGAGACACTTTTTCTCTGCTTTCTCAGTCTGTTTCCTAGTGCCGGTTTGAAGTTCCTGCAGTTTTCACTGTAAAACAGTGTTGGAGCTAATACCTCCCCATATATATGTATGGAATGGAGTTTGCACCTGAAAAGAAACTTTGTGTTCCCAACAAGCTAGGTGAAGGACGGCTTTCACACACACTTATCTCTCAGAACTGAGCAAGTGGAGAGACGTTCGTTCATCTAGAACCAATGGAACGGGTTGCAGGGACACTTTTTCTCTGCTTTCTCAGTCTGTTTCCTAGTGCCGGTTTGAAGTTCCTGCAGATTTCACTGTAAAACCGAGTTGGAGCTGGTACCTCCCCATGTATATGTATGGAATGGTGTTTGCAACTGAAAAGAAACTTTGTGTTCCCAACAAGTTAGGTGAAGGACGGCTTTCACACACACTTATCTCTCAGAACTGAGTAAGTGGAGAGACGTACGTTCATCTAGAACCAAGGGAACGGGTTGCAGGAGACACTTTTTCTCTGCTTTCTCAGTCTGTTTCCTAGTGCCGGTTTGAAGTTCCTGCAGTTTTCACTGTAAAACCGATTTGTAGCTAGTACCTCCCCATATATATGTAAGGAATGGAGTTTGCAACTGAAAAGAAACTTTGTGTTCCCAACAAGCTAGGTGAAGGACGGCTTTCACACACACTTATCTCTCAGAACTGAGCAAGTGGAGAGACGTTCGTTCATCTAGCACCAAGGGAACGGGTTGCAGGGGACACTTTTTCTCTGCATTCTCAGTCTGTTTCCTAGTGCCGGTTAGAAGTTCCTGCAGTTTTCACTGTAAAACCGAGTTGGAACTTGTACCTCCCCATATATATGTATGGAGTGGAGTTTGCAACTGAAAAGGAACTTTGTGTTCCCAACAATCTAGGTGAAGGACGGCTTTCACACACACTTATCTCTCAGAACTGAGCAAGTGGAGAGACTTTCGTTCATCTAGCACCAAGGGAACGGGTTGCAGGAGACACTTTTTCTCTGCTTTCTCAGTCTGTTTCCTAGTGCCGGTTGGAAGTTCCTGCAGTTTTCACTGTAAAACCGAGTTGGAGCTAGTACCTCCCCATATATATGTATGGAATATAGTTTGCACCTGAAAAGAAACTTTGTGTTCCCAACAAGCTAGGTGAAGGACGGCTTTCACACACACTTATCTCTCAGAACTGAGCAAGTGGAGAGACGTTCGTTCATCTAGCACCAAGGGAACGGGTTGCAGGAGACACTTTTTCTCTGCTTTCTCAGTCTGTTTCCTAGTGCCGGTTTGAAGTTCCTGCAGTTTTCACTGTAAAACCGAGTTGGAGCCTGTACCTCCCCATATATATGTATGGAATGGGGTTTGCAACTGAAAAGAAACTTTGTGTTCCCAACAAGCTAGGTGAAGGACGGCTTTCAAACGCACTTATCTCTCAGAACTGAGTATGTGGAGAGACGTTCGTTCATCTAGCACCAGGGGAACGGGTTCGAGGAGACACTTTTTCTCTGCTTTCTCAGTCTGTTTCCTAGTGCCGGTTTGAAGTTCCTGCAGTTTTCACTGTAAAACCGAGTTGGAGCTAGTACCTCCCCTTATATAGGTATGGAAAGCAGTTTGCAACTGAAAAGAAACTTTGTGTTCCCAACAAGTTTGTTGAAGGACGGCTTTCACACACACTTATCTCTCAGAACTGAGCAAGTGGAGAGACGTCGTTCATCTAGAACCAAGGGAACGGGTTGCAGGAGACACTTTTTCTCTACTTTCTCAGTCTGTTTATTTGTGCCGGTTTGAAGTTCCTGCAATTTTCACTGTATATCCGAGTTGGAGCTGGTACCTCCCCATGTATATGTATGGACTGGAGTTTGCAACTGAAAAGAAACTTTGTGTTCCCAACAAGTTAGTTGAAGGACGGCTTTCACACACACATATCTCTCAGAACTGAGCAAGTGGAGAGACGTTCGTTCATCTAGCACCAAGGGAACGGGTTGCAGGAGACACTTTTTCTCTGCTTTCTCAGTCTGTTTCCTAGTGCCGGTTGGAAGTTCCTGCAGTTTTCACTGTAAAACCGAGTTGGAGCTAGTACCTCCCCATATATATGTATGGAATATAGTTTGCACCTGAAAAGAAACTTTGTGTTCCCAACAAGCTAGGTGAAGTACGGCTTTCACACACACTTATCTCTCAGAACTGAGCAAGTGGAGAGACGTTCGTTCATCTAGCACCAAGGGAACGGGTTGCAGGAGACACTTTTTCTCTGCTTTCTCAGTCTGTTTCCTAGTGCCGGTTTGAAGTTCCTGCAGTTTTCACTGTAAAACCGAGTTGGAGCCTGTACCTCCCCATATATATGTATGGAATGGGGTTTGCAACTGAAAAGAAACTTTGTGTTCCCAACAAGCTAGGTGAAGGACGGCTTTCAAACACACTTATCTCTCAGAACTGAGTATGTGGAGAGACGTTCGTTCATCTAGCATCAGGGGAACGGGTTCGAGGAGACACTTTCTCTCTGCTTTCTCAGTCTGTTTATTAGTGCCGGTTTGAAGTTCCTGCAGTTTTCACTGTAAACCCTAGTTGGTGCTGGTACCTCCCCATGTATAGGTATCGAATGGAGTTTGCAAATGAAAAGAAACTTTGTGTTCCCAACAAGTTAGTTGAAGGACGGCTTTCACACACACTTATCTCTCAGAACTGAGCAAGTGGAGAGACGTTCGTTCATCTAGCATCAAGGGAACGGGTTGCAGGAGACACTTTTTCTCTGCTTTCTCAGTCTGTTTCCTAGTGCCGGTTTGAAGTTCCTGCAGTTTTCACTGTAAAACCGAGTTGGAGCTAGTACCTCCCCTTATATAGGTATGGAAAGCAGTTTGCAACTGAAAAGAAACTTTGTGTTCCCAACAAGTTTGTTGAAGGACGGCTTTCACACACACTTATCTCTCAGAACTGAGCAAGTGGAGAGACGTCGTTCATCTAAAACCAAGGGAACGGGTTGCAGGAGACACTTTTTCTCTGCTTTCTCAGTCTGTTTATTAGTGCCGGTTTGAAGTTCCTGCAATTTTCACTGTAAATCCGAGTTGGAGCTGGTACCTCCCCATGTATATATATGGACTGGAGTTTGCAACTGAAAAGAAACTTTGTGTTCCCAACAAGTTAGTTGAAGGACGGCTTTCACACACACATATCTCTCAGAACTGAGCAAGTGGAGAGACGTTCGTTCATCTAGCACCAAGGGAACGGGTTGCAGGAGACACTTTTTCTCTGCTTTCTCATTCTGTTTCCTAGTGCCGGTTAGAAGTTCCTGCAGTTTTCACTGTAAAACCGAGTTGGAGCATGTACCTCACCATATATATGTATGGAATGGAGTTTGCAACTGAAAAGAAACTTTGTGTTCCCAACAAGCTAGGTGAAGGACGGCTTTCACACACACTTATCTCTCAGAACTGAGTATGTGGAGAGACGTTCGTTCATCTAGCACCAGGGGAACGGGTTGGAAGAGACACTTTTTCTCTGCTTTCTCAGTCTGTTTATTAGTGCCGGTTTGAAGTTCCTGCAGTTTTCACTGTAAATCCGAGTTGGAGCTAGTACCTCCCCATATATATGTAAGGAATGGAGTTTGCAACTGAAAATATTTTTGTGTTCCCAACAAGCTAGGTGAAGGACGGCTTTCACACACACATCTCTCAGAACTGAGCAAGTGGAGAGATGTTCGTTCATCTAGAACCAAGGGAACGTGTTGCAGGAGACACTTTTTCTCTGCTTTCTCAGTCTGTTTCCTAGTGCCGGTTGGAAGTTCCTGCATTTTTCACTGTAAAACCGAGTTGGAGCTAGTACCTCCCCATATATATTAATGGATTGGGGTTTGCAACTGAAAAGAATCTTTGTGTTCCCAACAAGCTAGGTGAAGGACGGCTTTCACACACACTTATCTCTCAGAACTGAGTAAGTGGAGAGACGTACGTTCATCTAGAACCAAGGGAACGGGTTGCAGGAGACACTTTTTCTCTGCTTTCTCAGTCTGTTTCCTAGTTCCGGTTTGAAGTTCCTGCAGTTTTCTCTGTAAAACCGATTTGGAGCTAGTACCTCCCCATATATATGTAAGGAATGGAGTTTGCAACTGAAAAGAAACTTTGTGTTCCCAACAAGCTAGGTGAAGGACGGCTTTCACACACACTTATCTCTCAGAACTGAGCAAGTGGAGAGACGTTCGTTCATCTAGCACCAAGGGAACGGGTTGCAGGAGACACTTTTTCTCTGCATTCTCAGTCTGTTTCCTAGTGCCGGTTTGAAGTTCCTGCAGTTTTCACTGTAAAACCGAGTTGGAACTTGTACCTCCCCATATATATGTATGGAGTGGAGTTTGCAACTGAAAAGAAACTTTGTGTTCCCAACAAGCTAGGTGAAGGACGGCTTTCACACACACTTATCTCTCAGAACTGAGCAAGTGGAGAGACGTTCGTTCATCTAGCACCAAGGGAACGGGTTGCAGGGGACACTTTTTCTCTGCTTTCTCAGTCTGTTTCCTAGTGCCGGTTGGAAGTTCCTGCAGTTTTCACTGTAAAACCGTTTTGGAGCTAGTACCTCCCCATATATATGTATGGAATGGAGTTTGCACCTGAAAAGAAACTTTGTGTTCCCAACAAGCTAGGTGAAGGACGGCTTTCACACACACTTATCTCTCAGAACTGAGCAAGTGGAGAGACGTTCGTTCATCTAGCACCAAGGGAACGGGTTGCAGGAGACACTTTTTCTCTGCTTTCTCAGTCTGTTTCCTAGTGCCGGTTTGAAGTTCCTGCAGTTTTCACTGTAAAACCGAGTTGGAGAATGTACCTCCCCATATATATGTATGGAATGGGGTTTGCAACTGAAAAGAAACTTTGTGTTCCCAACAAGCTAGGTGAAGGACGGCTTTCAAACACACTTATCTCTCAGAACTGAGTATGTGGAGAGACGTTCGTTCATCTAGCACCAGGGGAACGGGTTCGAGGAGACACTTTCTCTCTGCTTTCTCAGTCTGTTTATTAGTGCCGGATTGAAGTTCCTGCAGTTTTCACTGTAAACCCGAGTTGGTGCTGGTACCTCCCCATGTATAGGTATCGAATGGAGTTTGCAAATGAAAAGAAACTTTGTGTTCCCAACAAGTTAGTTGAAGGACGGCTTTCACACACACTTATCTCTCAGAACTGAGCAAGTGGAGAGACGTTCGTTCATCTAGCACCAAGGGAACGGGTTGCAGGAGACACTTTTTCTCTGCTTTCTCAGTCTGTTTCCTAGCGCCGGTTTGAAGTTCCTGCAGTTTTCACTGTAAAACCGAGTTGGAGCTAGTACCTCCCCTTATATAGGTATGGAAAGCAGTTTGCAACTGAAAAGAAACTTTGTGTTCCCAACAAGCTAGGTGAAGGACGGCTTTCAAACACACTTATCTCTCAGAACTGAGTATGTGGAGAGACGTTCGTTCATCTAGCACCAGGGGAACGGGTTCGAGGAGACACTTTCTCTCTGCTTTCTCAGTCTGTTTATTAGTGCCGGTTTGAAGTTCCTGCAGTTTTCACTGTAAATCCGAGTTGGTGCTGGTACCTCCCCATGTATAGGTATCGAATGGAGTTTGCAAATGAAAAGAAACTTTGTGTTCCCAACAAGTTAGTTGAAGGACGGCTTTCACACACACTTATCTCTCAGAACTGAGCAAGTGGAGAGACGTTCGTTCATCTAGCAACAAGGGAACGGGTTGCAGGAGACACTTTTTCTCTGCTTTCTCAGTCTGTTTCCTAGTGCCGGTTTGAAGTTCCTGCAGTTTTCACTGTAAAACCGAGTTGGAGCTAGTACCTCCCCTTATATAGGTATGGAAAGCAGTTTGCAACTGAAAAGAAACTTTGTGTTCCCAACAAGTTTGTTGAAGGACGGCTTTCACACACACTTATCTCTCAGAACTGAGCAAGTGGAGAGACGTTCGTTCATCAAGCACCAAGGGAACGGGTTGCAGGAGACACTTTTTCTCTGCTTTCTCAGTCTGTTTATTAGTGCCGGTTTGAAGTTCCTGCAATTTTCACTGTAAATCCGAGTTGGAGCTGGTACCTCCCCATGTATATGTATGGAATGGAGTTTGCAACTGAAAAGAAACTTTGTGTTCCCAACAAGTTAGTTGAAGGACGGCTTTCACACACACATATCTCTCAGAACTGAGCAAGTGGAGAGACGTTCGTTCATCTAGCACCAAGGGAACGGGTTGCAGGAGACACTTTTTCTCTGCTTTCTCATTCTGTTTCCTAGTGCCGGTTAGAAGTTCCTGCAGTTTTCACTGTAAAACCGAGTTGGAGCATATACCTCACCATATATATGTATGGAATGGAGTTTGCAACTGAAAAGAAACTTTGTGTTCCCAACAACCTAGGTGAAGGACGGCTTTCACACACACTTATCTCTCAGAACTGAGTATGTGGAGAGACGTTCGTTCATCTAGCACCAGGGGAACGGGTTGGAGGAGACACTTTTTCTCTGCTTTCTCAGTCTGTTTATTAGTGCCGGTTGGAAGTTCCTGCAGTTTTCACTGTAAACCCTAGTTGGTGCTGGTACCTCCCCATGTATAGGTATCGAATGGAGTTTGCAACTGAAAAGAAACTTTGTGTTCCCAACAAGCTAGGTGAAGGATGGCTTTCACACACACTTTTCCCTCAGAAATTAGCAAGTGGAGAGACGTTCGTTCATCTAGCACCAAGGGAACGGGTTGCAGGAGACACATTTTCTCTGCTTTCTCATCCTGTTTCCTATTGCCGGTTTGAAGTTCCTGCAGTTTTCACTGTAAAACAGAGTTGGAGCTTGTACCTACCGATATATTTGTATGGAATGGAGTTTGCAACTGAAAAGAAACTTTGTGTTCCCAACCAGCTAGGTGAAGGACGGCTTTCACACACACTTATCTCTCTGAACTGAGCAAGTGGAGAGACGTTCGTTCATCTAGCACCAGGGGAACGGGTTGTAGGAGACATTTTTTCTCTGCTTTCTCAGTCTGTTTCCTAGTGCCGGTTTGAAGTTCCTGCAGTTTTCACTGTAAATCCGAGTTGGAGCTAGTACCTCCCCATATATATGTAAGGAATGGAGGTTGCAACTGAAAAAAACTTTGTGTTCCCAACAAGCTAGGTGAAGGACGGCTTTCACACACACATCTCTCAGAACTGAGCAAGTGGAGAGACGTTCGTTCATCTAGCACCAAGGGAACGGGTTGCAGGAGACACATTTTCTCTTCTTTCTCAGTCTGTTTCCTAGTGCCGGTTTGAAGTTCCTGCAGTTTTCACTGGTAAACCGAGTTGGAGCTGGTACCTCCGCATGTATATGTATGGAATGGTGTTTGCAACTGAAAAGAAACTTTGTGTTCCCAACAAGTTAGGTGAAGGACGGCTTTCACTCACACTTATCTCTCAGAACTGAGTAAGTGGAGAGACGTTCGTTCATCTAGCACCAAGGGAACGGGTTGCATTAGACACTTTTTCTCTGCTTTCTCATTCTTTTTCCTAGTGCCCGTTTGAAGTTCCTGCAGTTTTCACTGTAAAACCGAGTTGGAGCTTGTACCTCCCCATATATTTGTATGGAATGGAGTTTGCAACTGAAAAGAAACTTTGTGTTCCCAACAAGCTAGGTGAAGGACGGCTTTCACACACACTTATCTCTCAGAACTGAGCAAGTGTAGAGACGTTCGATCATCTAGCACCAAGGGAACGGGTTGCAGGAGAAACTTTTTCTCTGCTTTCTCATTCTGTTTCCAAGTGCCGGTTTGAAGTTCCTGCATTTTTCACTGTAAAACCGAGTTGGAGCTAGTACCTCCCCATATATTTGTATGGAATGGAGTTTGCAACTGAAAAGAAACTTTGTGTTCCCAACAAGCTATGTGAAGGACGGCTTTCACACACACTTATCACTCAGAACTGAGCAAGTGCAGAGACGTTCGTTCATCTAGCACCAAGGAAACGGGTTGCAGGAGACACTTTTTCTCTGCTTTTTCATTCTGTTTCCTAGTGCCGGTTAGAATTTCCTGCCGTTTTCAATGTAAATCGGAGTTTTTGCTAGTACCTCCCCATATATATGTATGGAATGGATTTTGCAAGTGAAAAGAAAGTTTGTGTTCCCAACAAGCTAGGTGAACGATGGCTTTCACACACACTTTTCCCTCAGAAATTAGCAAGTGGAGAGACGTTCGTTCATCTAGCACCAAGGGAACGGTTTGCAGGAGACACTTTTTCTCTGCTTTCTCATCCTGTTTCCTATTGCCGGTTTGAAGTTCCTGCTGTTTTCACTGTAAAACAGAGTTGGAGCTAGTACCTACCCATATATTTGTATGGAATGGAGTTTGCAACTGAAAAGAAACTTTGTGTTCCCAACCAGCTAGGTGAAGGACGGCTTTCACACACACTTATCTCTCTGAACTGAGCAAGTGGAGAGACGTTCGTTCATCTAGCACCAGGGGAACGGGTTGCAGGAGACACTTTTTCTCTGTTTTCTCAGTCTGTTTCCTGGTGCCGGTTTGAATTTCCTGCAGTTTTCACTGTAAAACCGAGTTGGAGCTAGTA
Organism: Camelus bactrianus; assembly: GCF_048773025.1. NCBI lineage: Eukaryota > Metazoa > Chordata > Mammalia > Artiodactyla > Camelidae > Camelus > Camelus bactrianus. The sequence goes on along the minus strand of NC_133542.1, from coordinate 78,861,830 downwards.
CCACCACATATATATGTATGGAATGGAGTTTGCACCTGAAAAGAAACTTTGTGTTCCCAACAAGCTAGGTGAAGGACGGCTTTCACACACACTTATCTCTCAGAACTGAGCAAGTGGAGAGACGTTCGTTCATCTAGAACCAATGGAACGGGTTGCAGGGACACTTTTTCTCTGCTTTCTCAGTCTGTTTCCTAGTGCCGGTTTGAAGTTCCTGCAGATTTCACTGTAAAACCGAGTTGGAGCTGGTACCTCCCCATGTATATGTATGGAATGGTGTTTGCAACTGAAAAGAAACTTTGTGTTCCCAACAAGCTAGGTGAAGGACGGCTTTCACACACAGTTATCTCTCAGAACTGAGCAAGTGGAGAGACGTTCCTTCATCTAGTACCAAGGGAACGGGTTGCAGGAGACACTTTTTGTCTGCATTCTCAGTCTTTTTCCTAGTGCCGGTTTGAAGTTCCTGCAGTTTTCACTGTAAAACCGAGTTGGAACTTGTACCTCCCCATATATATGTATGGAGTGGAGTTTGCAACTGAAAAGAAACTTTGTGTTCCCAACAATCTAGGTGAAGGACGGCTTTCACACACACTTATCTTCCAGAACTGAGCAAGTGGAGAGACGTTAGTTCATCTAGCAACAAGGGAACGTGTTGCAGAAGAAACTTTACTCTGGTGTCTCATTCTGTTTCCTAGTGCAGGTATGAATTTCCTGCAGTTTTCACTGTAAATCGGGGTTGGAGCTAGTACCTCCCCATATATATGTATGGAGTGGTGTTGGCAACTGAATACAAACTTAGTGTTCCCAACAAGCTAGGTGAAAAACGGCTTTCACACACACTTATCTCTCAGAACTGTGCAAGTGGAGAGACGTTCGTTCATCTAGCACCAAGGGAACGGGTTGCAGGAGACACATTTTCTCTTCTTTCTCAGTCTGTTTCCTAGTGCCGGTTTGAAGTTCCTGCAGTTTTCACTGTAAAACCGAGTTGGAGCTGGTACCTCCGCATGTATATGTATGGAATGGTGTTTGCAACTGAAAAGAAACTTTGTGTTCCCAACAAGTTAGGTGAAGGACGGCTTTCACACACACTTATCTCTCAGAACTGAGTAAGTGGAGAGACGTTCGTTCATCTAGCACCAAGGGAACGGGTTGCAGGAGACACTTTTTCTCTGCTTTCTCATTCTGTTTCCTAGTGCCCGTTTGAAGTTCCTGCAGTTTTCACTGTAAAACCGAGTTGGAGCTTGTACCTCCCCATATATTTGTATGGAATGGAGTTTGCAACTGAAAAGAAACTTTGTGTTCCCAACAAGCTAGGTGAAGGACGGCTTTCACACACACTTATCTCTCAGAACTGAGCAAGTGTAGAGACGTTCGATCATCTAGCACCAAGGGAACGGGTTGCAGGAAACACTTTTTCTCTGCATTCTCAGTCTGTTTCCTAGTGCCGGTTTGAAGTTCCTGCATTTTTCACTGTAAAACCGAGTTGGAGCTAGTACCTCCCCATATATTTGTATGGAATGGAGTTTGCAACTGAAAAGAAACTTTGTGTTCCCAACAAGCTAGGTGAAGGACGGCTTTCACACACACTTATCACTCAGAACTGAGCAAGTGCAGAGACGTTCGTTCATCTAGCACCAAGGAAACGGGTTGCAGGAGACACTTTTTCTCTGCTTTTTCATTCTGTTTCCTAGTGCCGGTTTGACGTTACTGCAGTTTTCACTGTAAAACCGAGTTGGAGCTTGTACCTCCCCATATATATGTATGGAATGGATTTTGCAAGTGAAAAGAAAGTTTGTGTTCCCAACAAGCTAGGTGAAGGATGGCTTTCACACACACTTTTCCCTCAGAAATTAGCAAGTGGAGAGACGTTCGTTCATCTAGCACCAAGGGAACGGGTTGCAGGAGACACATTTTCTCTGCTTTCTCATCCTGTTTCCTATTGCCGGTTTGAAGTTCCTGCAGTTTTCACTGTAAAACAGAGGTGGAGCTAGTACCTACCCATATATTTGTATGGAATGGAGTTTGCAACTGAAAAGAAACTTTGTGTTCCCAACCAGCTAGGTGAAGGACGGCTTTCACACACACTTATCTCTCTGAACTGAGCAAGTGGAGAGACGTTCGTTCATCTAGCACCAGGGGAACGGGTTGCAGGAGACACTTTTTCTCTACTTTCTCAGTCTGTTTCCTAGTGCCGGTTTGAAGTTCCTGCAGTTTTCACTGTAAAACCGAGTTGGAGCTAGTACCTCCCCTTATATAGGTATGGAAAGCAGTTTGCAACTGAAAAGAAACTTTGTGTTCCCAACAAGTTTGTTGAAGGACGGCTTTCACACACACTTATCTCTCAGAACTGAGCAAGTGGAGAGACGTTCGTTCATCTAGCACCAAGGGAACGGGTTGCAGGAGACACTTTTTCTCTGCTTTCTCAGTCTGTTTATTAGTGCCGGTTTGAAGTTCCTGCAATTTTCACTGTAAATCCGAGTTGGAGCTGGTACCTCCCCATGTATATGTATGGAATGGAGTTGGCAACTGAAAAGAAACTTTGTGTTCCCAACAAGTTATTTGAAGGACGGCTTTCACACACACATATCTCTCAGAACTGAGCAAGTGGAGAGACGTTCGTTCATCTAGCACCAAGGGAACGGGTTGCAGGAGACACTTTTTCTCTGCTTTCTCATTCTGTTTCCTAGTGCCGGTTAGAAGTTCCTGCAGTTTTCACTGTAAAACCGAGTTGGAGCATGTACCTCACCATATATATGTATGGAATGGAGTTTGCAACTGAAAAGAAACTTTGTGTTCCCAACAAGCTAGGTGAAGGACGGCTTTCACACACACTTATCTCTCAGAACTGAGTATGTGGAGAGACGTTCGTTCATCTAGCACCAGGGGAACGGGTTGGAGGAGACACTTTTTCTCTGCTTTCTCAGTCTGTTTATTAGTGCCGGTTTGAAGTTCCTGCAGTTTTCACTGTAAATCCGAGTTGGAGCTAGTACCTCCCCATATATATGTAAGGAATGGTGTTTGCAACTGAAAAAAACTTTGTGTTCCCAACAAGCTAGGTGAAGGACGGCTTTCACACACACATCTCTCAGAACTGAGCAAGTGGAGACATGTTCGTTCATCTAGAACCAAGGGAACGGGTTGCAGGAGACACTTTTTCTCTGCTTTCTCAGTCTGTTTCCTAGTGCCGGTTGGAAGTTCCTGCAGTTTTCACTGTAAAACCGAGTTGGAGCTAGTACCTCCCCATATATATGTATGGATTGGGGTTTGCAACTGAAAAGAATCTTTGTGTTCCCAACAAGCTAGGTGAAGGACGGCTTTCACAGACACTTATCTTCCAGAACTGAGCAAGTGGAGAGACGTTAGTTCATCTAGCAACAAGGGAACGTGTTGCAGAAGAAACTTTACTCTGGTGTCTCATTCTGTTTCCTAGTGCCGGTATGAATTTCCTGCAGTTTTCACTGTAAATCGGGGTTGGAGCTAGTACCTCCCCATATATATGTATGGAGTGGTGTTGGCAACTGAATACAAACTTAGTGTTCCCAACAAGCTAGGTGAAAAACGGCTTTCACACACACTTATCTCTCAGAACTGTGCAAGTGGAGAGACGTTCGTTCATCTAGCACCAAGGGAACGGGTTGCAGGAGACACTTTTTCTCTGCTTTCTCAGTCTGTTTCCTAGTGCCGGTTTGAAGTTCCTGCAGTTTTCACTGTAAAACCGAGTTGGAGCTTGTACCTCCAGATGTATAAAAATGGAATGGTGTTTGCAACTGAAAAGAAACTTTGTGTTCCCAACAAGCTAGGTGAAGGACGGCTTTCACACACACTTATCTCTCAGAACTGAGCAAGTGGAGAGACGTTCGTTCACCTACCCCCAAGGGAACGGGTTGCAGGAGACACTTTTTCTCTGCTTTCTCAGTCTGTTTCCTAGTGCCGGTTTGAAGTTCCTGCAGTTTTCACTGTAAAACCGTGTTGGAGCTAGTACCTCCCCATATATATGTAAGGAATGGAGTTTGCAACTGAAAAGAAACTTTGTGTTCCCAACAAGTTAGGTGAAGGACGGCTTTCACACACACTTATCTCTCAGAACTGAGCAAGTGGAGAGACGTTCGTTCATCTAGCACCAAGGGAACGGGTTGCAGGAGACACATTTTCTCTTCTTTCTCAGTCTGTTTCCTAGTGCCGGTTTGAAGTTCCTGCAGTTTTCACTGGTAAACCGAGTTGGAGCTGGTACCTCCGCATGTATATGTATGGAATGGTGTTTGCAACTGAAAAGAAACTTTGTGTTCCCAACAAGTTAGGTGAAGGCGGCTTTCACACACACTTATCTCTCAGAACTGAGTAAGTGGAGAGACGTTCGTTCATCTAGCACCAAGGGAACGGGTTGCAGGAGACACTTTTTCTCTGCTTTCTCATTCTGTTTCCTAGTGCCCGTTTGAAGTTCCTGCAGTTTTCACTGTAAAACCGAGTTGGAGCTTGTACCTCCCCATATATTTGTATGGAATGGAGTTTGCAACTGAAAAGAAACTTTGTGTTCCCAACAAGCTAGGTGAAGGACGGCTTTCACACACACTTATCTCTCAGAACTGAGCAAGTGTAGAGACGTTCGATCATCTAGCACCAAGGGAACGGGTTGCAGGAGAAACTTTTTCTCTGCTTTCTCATTCTGTTTCCTAGTGCCGGTTTGAAGTTCCTGCATTTTTCACTGTAAAACCGAGTTGGAGCTAGTACCTCCCCATATATTTGTATGGAATGGAGTTTGCAACTGAAAAGAAACTTTGTGTTCCCAACAAGCTAGGTGAAGGACGGCTTTCACACACACTTATCACTCAGAACTGAGCAAGTGCAGAGACGTTCGTTCATCTAGCACCAAGGAAACGGGTTGCAGGAGACACTTTTTCTCTGCTTTTTCATTCTGTTTCCTAGTGCCGGTTTGACGTTACTGCAGTTTTCACTGTAAAACCGAGTTGGAGCTAGTTCCTCCCCATATATATGTATGGAATGGATTTTGCAAGTGAAAAGATAGTTTGTGTTCCCAACAAGCTAGGTGAACGATGGCTTTCACACACACTTTTCCCTCTGAAATTAGCAAGTGGAGAGACGTTCGTTCATCTAGCACCAAGGGAACGGGTTGCAGGAGACACTTTTTCTCTGCTTTCTCATTCTGTTTCCTAGTGCCCGTTTGAAGTTCCTGCAGTTTTCACTGTAAAACCGAGTTGGAGCTTGTACCTCCCCATATATTTGTATGGAATGGAGTTTGCAACTGAAAAGAAACTTTGTGTTCCCAACAAGCTAGGTGAAGGACGGCTTTCACACACACTTATCTCTCAGAACTGAGCAAGTGTAGAGACGTTCGATCATCTAGCACCAAGGGAGCGGGTTGCAGGAGAAACTTTTTCTCTGCTTTCTCATTCTGTTTCCTAGTGCCGGTTTGAAGTTCCTGCATTTTTCACTGTAAAACCGAGTTGGAGCTAGTACCTCCCCATATATTTGTATGGAATGGAGTTTGCAACTGAAAAGAAACTTTGTGTTCCCAACAAGCTAGGTGAAGGACGGCTTTCACACACACTTATCACTCAGAACTGAGCAAGTGCAGAGACGTTCGTTCATCTAGCACCAAGGAAACGGGTTGCAGGAGACACTTTTTCTCTGCTTTTTCATTCTGTTTCCTAGTGCCGGTTTGACGTTACTGCAGTTTTCACTGTAAAACCGAGTTGGAGCTAGTACCTCCCCATATATATGTATGGAATGGATTTTGCAAGTGAAAAGATAGTTTGTGTTCCCAACAAGCTAGGTGAACGATGGCTTTCACACACACTTTTCCCTCAGAAATTAGCAAGTGGAGAGACGTTCGTTCATCTAGCACCAAGGGAACGGTTTGCAGGAGACACTTTTTCTCTGCTTTCTCATCCTGTTTCCTATTGCCGGTTTGAAGTTCCTGCTGTTTTCACTGTAAAACAGAGTTGGAGCTAGTACCTACCCATATATTTGTATGGAATGGAGTTTGCAACTGAAAAGAAACTTTGTGTTCCCAACCAGCAAGGTGAAGGACGGCTTTCACACACACTTATCTCTCTGAACTGAGCAAGTGGAGAGACGTTCGTTCATCTAGCACCAGGGGAACGGGTTGCAGGAGACACTTTTTCTCTGTTTTCTCAGTCTGTTTCCTGGTGCCGGTTTGAATTTCCTGCAGTTTTCACTGTAAAACCGAGTTGGAGCTAGTACCACCACATATATATGTATGGAATGGAGTTTGCACCTGAAAAGAAACTTTGTGTTCCCAACAAGCTAGGTGAAGGACGGCTTTCACACACACTTATCTCTCAGAACTGAGCAAGTGGAGAGACGTTCGTTCATCTAGAACCAATGGAACGGGTTGCAGGGACACTTTTTCTCTGCTTTCTCAGTCTGTTTCCTAGTGCCGGTTTGAAGTTCCTGCAGATTTCACTGTAAAACCGAGTTGGAGCTAGTACCTCCCCATATATATGTATGGAATGGAGTTTGCACCTGAAAAGAAACTTTGTGTTCCCAACAATCTAGGTGAAGGACGGCTTTCACACACACTTATCTCTCAGAACTGAGCAAGTGGAGAGACGTTCGTTCACCTACCCCCAAGGGAACGGGTTGCAGGAGACACTTTTTCTCTGCTTTCTCAGTCTGTTTCCTAGTGCCGGTTTGATGTTCCTGCAGTTTTCACTGTATAACCGAGTTGAAGCTAGTACCTCCCCATATATTTGTATGGAATGGAGTTTGCAACTGAAAAGAAACTTTGTGTTCCCAAAAAGCTAGGTGAAGGACAGCTTTCACACACACTTATCTCTCAGAACTGAGCAAGTGTAGAGACGTTCGATCATCTAGCACCAAGGGAACGGGTTGCAGGAGACACTTTTTCTCTGTTTCTCAGACTGTTTCCTAGTGCCGGTTTGAAGTTCCTGCATTTTTCACTGTAAAACCGAGTTGAAGCTAGTACCTCCCCATGTATATGTATGGAATGGAGTTTGCAACTGAAAAGAAACTTTGTGTTCCCAACAAGTTATTTGAAGGACGGCTTTCACACACTTATCTCTCATAACTGAGCAAGTGGAGAGACGTTCGTTCATCTAGCACCTAGGGAACGGGTTGCAGGTGACACTTATCCTCTGCTTTCTCAGTCTGTTTCCTAGTGCCGGTTTAAAGTTCCTGCAGTTTTCACTGTAAAATCGAGTTGGAGCCTGTACCTCCCCATATATATGTATGGAATGGAGTTTGCAACTGAAAAGAAACTTTGTCTTCCCAACAAGCTAGGTGAAGGACGGCTTTCACACACACTTATCTCTCACAACTCAGTATGTGGAGAGACGTTCGTTCATCTAGCACCAGGGGAACGGGTTGGAGGAGACACTTTTTCTCTGCTTTCTCAGTCTGTTTATTAGTGCCGGTTTAAAGTTCCTGCAGTTTTCACTGTAAATCCGAGTTGGAGCTGGTACCTCCCCATGTATATGTATGGAATGGAGTTTGCAACTGAAAAGAAACTTTGTGTTCCCAACAAGTTAGTTGAAGGACGGCTTTCACACACACTGATCTCTCAGAACTGAGCAAGTGGAGAGACGTTCGTTCATCTAGCACCAAGGGATCGGGTTGCAGGAGACACTTTTTCTCTGCTTTCTCAGTCTGTTTCCTAGTGCCGGTTTGAAGTTCCTGCAGTTTTCACTGTAAAACCGAGTTGGAGAATGTACCTCCCCATATATATGTATGGAATGGGGTTTGCAACTGAAAAGAAACTTTGTGTTCCCAACAAGCTAGGTGAAGGACGGCTTTCAAACGCACTTATCTCTCAGAACTGAGTATGTGGAGAGACGTTCGTTCATCTAGCACCAGGGGAACGGGTTCGAGGAGACACTTTCTCTCTGCTTTCTCAGTCTGTTTATTAGTGCCGGTTTGACGTTACTGCAGTTTTCACTGAAAAACAGAGTTGGAGCTAGTACATCCCCATATATATGTATGGAATGGAGTTTGCAAGTGAAAAGAAAGTTTGTGTTCCCAACAAGCTAGGTGAACGATGGCTTTCACACACACTTTTCCCTCAGAAATTAGCAAGTGGAGAGACGTTCGTTCATCTAGCACCAAGGGAACGGGTTGCAGGAGACACTTTTTCTCTGCTTTCTCATTCTGTTTCCTATTGCCGGTTTGAAGTTCCTGCAGTTTTCACTGTAAAACCGAGTTGGAGCATGTACCTCACCATATATATGTATGGAATGGAGTTTGCAACTGAAAAGAAACTTTGTGTTCCCAGCAAGCTAGGTGAAGGACGGCTTTCACACACACTTATCTCTCAGAACTGAGTATGTGGAGAGACGTTCGTTCATCTAGCACCAGGGGAACGGGTTGGAGGAGACACTTTTTCTCTGCTTTCTCAGTCTGTTTATTAGTGCCGGTTTAAAGTTCCTGCAGTTTTCACTGTAAATCCGAGTTGGAGCTTGTACCTCCCCATGTATATGTATGGAATGGAGTTTGCAACTGAAAAGAAACTTTGTGTTCCCAACAAGTTAGTTGAAGGACGGCTTTCACACACACTTTTCCCTCAGAAATTAGCAAGTGGAGAGACGTTCGTTCATCTAGCACCAAGGGATCGTGTTGCAGGAGACACTTTTCTCGGCTTTCTCAGTCTGTTTCCTAGTGCCGGTTTGAAGTTCCTGCAGTTTTCACTGTAAAACCGAGTTGGAGGATGTACCTCTCCATATATATGTATGGAATGGGGTTTGCAACTGAAAAGAAACTTTGTGTTCCCAACAAGCTAGGTGAAGGGCGGCTTTCAAACACACTTATCTCTCAGAACTGAGTATGTGGAGAGACGTTCGTTCATCTAGCACCAGGGGAACGGGTTCGAGGAGACACTTTCTCTCTGCTTTCTCAGTCTGTTTATTAGTGCCGGTTTGAAGTTCCTGCAGTTTTCACTGTAAACCCGAGTTGGTGCTGGTACCTACCCATGTAAAGGTATCGAATGGAGTTTGCAAATGAAAAGAAACTTTGTGTTCCCAACAAGTTAGTTGAAGGACGGCTTTCACACACACTTATCTCTCAGATCTGAGCAAGTGGAGAGACGTTCGTTCATCTAGCACCAAGGGAACGGGTTGCAGGAGACACTTTTTCTCTGCATTTCATTCTGTTTCCTAGTGCCGGTTTGACGTTACTGCAGTTTTCACTGTAAAACCGAGTTGGAGCTAGTACCTCCCCATATATATGTATGGAATGGATTTTGCAAGTGAAAAGAAAGTTTGTGTTCCCAACAAGCTAGGTGAAGGATGGCTTTCACACACACTTTTCCCTCAGAAATTAGCAAGTGGAGAGACGTTCGTTCATCTAGCACAAAGGGAACGGGTTGCAGGAGACACTTTTTCTCTGCTTTCTCATCCTGTTTCCGATTGCCGGTTTGAAGTTCCTGCAGTTCTCACTGTAAAACAGAGTTGGAGCTAGTACCTACCCATATATTTGTATGGAATGGAGTTTGCAACTGATAAGAAACTTTGTGTTCCCAACCAGCTAGGTGAAGGACGGCTTTCACACACACTTAACTCTCTGAACTGAGCAAGTGGAGAGACGTTCGTTCATCTAGCACCAAGGGAACGGGTTGCAGGAGACACTTTTTCTCTGCTTTCTCATCCTGTTTCCGATTGCCGGTTTGAAGTTCCTGCAGTTCTCACTGTGAAACAGAGTTGGAGCTAGTACCTACCCATATATTTGTATGGAATGGAGTTTGCAACTGATAAGAAACTTTGTGTTCCCAACCAGCTAGGTGAAGGACGGCTTTCACACACACTTATCTCTCTGAACTGAGCAAGTGGAGAGACGTTCGTTCATCTAGCACCAGGGGAACGGGTTGCAGGAGACACTTTTTCTCTGCTTTCTCAGTCTGTTTCCTAGTTCCGGTTTGAAGTTCCTGCAGATTTCACTGTAAAACCGAGTTGGAGCTGGTACCTCCCCATGTATATGTATGGAATGGTGTTTGCAACTGAAAAGAAACTTTGTGTTCCCAACAAGTTAGGTGAAGGACGGCTTTCACACACACTTATCTCTCAGAACTTAGTAAGTGGAGAGACGTTCGTTCATCTAGAACCAAGGGAACGGGTTGCAGGAGACACTTTTTCTCTGCTTTCTCAGTCTGTTTCCTAGTTCCGGTTTGAAGTTCCTGCAGTTTTCACTGTAAAACCGATTTGGAGCTAGTACCTTCCCATATATATGTAAGGAATGGAGTTTGCAACTGAAAAGAAACTTTGTGTTCCCAACAAGCTAGGTGAAGGACGGCTTTCACACACACTTATCTCTCAGAACTGAGCAAGTGGAGAGACGTTCGTTCATCTAGCACCAAGTTAACGGGTTGCAGGAGACACTTTTTCTCTGCATTCTCAGGCTGTTTCCTAGTGCCGGTTTGAAGTTCCTGCAGTTTTCACTGTAAAACCGAGTTGGAACTTGTACCTCCCCATATATATGTATGGAGTGGAGTTTGCAACTGAAAAGAAACTTTGTGTTCCCAACAATCTAGGTGAAGGACGGCTTTCACACACACTTATCTCTCAGAACTGAGCAAGTGGAGAGACGTTCGTTCATCTAGCACCAGGGGAACGGGTTGCAGGAGACACTTTTTCTCTGCTTTCTCAGTCTGTTTCCTAGTGCCGGTTTGAAGTTCCTGCAGATTTCACTGTAAAACCGAGTTGGAGCTGGTACCTCCCCATGTATATGTATGGAATGGTGTTTGCAACTGAAAAGAAACTTTGTGTTCCCAACAAGTTAGGTGAAGGACGGCTTTCACACACACTTATCTCTCAGAACTGAGTAAATGGAGAGACGTTCGTTCATCTAGAACCAAGGGAACGGGTTGCAGGAGACACTTTTTCTCTGCTTTCTCAGTCTGTTTCCTAGTTCCGGTTTGAAGTTCCTGCAGTTTTCACTGTAAAACCGATTTGGAGCTAGTACCTTCCCATATATATGTAAGGAATGGAGTTTGCAACTGAAAAGAAACTTTGTGTTCCCAACAAGCTAGGTGAAGGACGGCTTTCACACACACTTATCTCTCAGAACTGAGCAAGTGGAGAGACGTTCGTTCATCTAGCACCAAGGGAACGGGTTGCAGGAGAAACTTTTTCTCTGCATTCTCAGGCTGTTTCCTAGTGCCGGTTTGAAGTTCCTGCAGTTTTCACTGTAAAACCGAGTTGGAACTTGTACCTCCCCATATATATGTATGGAGTGGAGTTTGCAACTGAAAAGAAACTTTGTGTTCCCAACAATCTAGGTGAAGGACGGCTTTCACACACACTTATCTCTCAGAACTGAGCAAGTGGAGAGACGTTCGTTCATCTAGCACCAAGGGAACGGGTTGCAGGAGACACTTTTTCTCTGCTTTCTCAGTCTGTTTCCTAGTGCCGGTTGGAAGTTCCTGCAGTTTTCACTGTAAAACCGAGTTGGAGCTAGTACCTCCCCATATATATGTATGGGATGGAGTTTACACCTGAAAAGAAACTTTGTGTTCCCAACAAGCTAGGTGAAGGACGGCTTTCACACACACTTATCTCTCAGAACTGAGCAAGTGGAGAGACGTTCGTTCATCTAGCACCAAGGGAACGGGTTGCAGGAGACAATTTTTCACTGCTTTCTCAGTCTGTTTCCTAGTGCCAGTTTGAAGTTCCTGCAGTTTTCACTGTAAAACCGAGTTGAAGCTAGTACCTCCCCATATATTTGTATGGAATGGAGTTTGCAACTGAAAAGAAACTTTGTGTTCCCAACAAGCTAGGTGAAGGACGGCTTTCACACACACTTATCTCTCAGAACTGAGCAAGTGTAGAGACGTTCGATCATCTAGCACCAAGGGAACGGGTTGCAGGAGACACTTTTTCTCTGCTTTCTCAGACTGTTTCCTAGTGCCGGTTTGAAGTTCCTGCATTTTTCACTGTAAATCCGAGTTGGAGCTAGTACCTCCCCATGTATATGTATGGAATGGAGTTTGCAACTGAAAAGAAACTTTGTGTTCCCAACAAGTTATTTGAAGGATGGCTTTCACACACTTATCTCTCAGAACTGAGCAAGTGGAGAGACGTTCGTTCATCTAGCACCTAGGGAACGGGTTGCAGTAGACACTTTTTCTCTGCTTTCTCGTCTGTTTCCAAGTGCCGGTTTGAAGTTCCTGCAGTTTTCACTGTAAAACCGAGTTGGAGCCTGTACCTCCCCATATATATGTATGGAATGGAGTTTGCAACTGAAAAGAAACTTTGTGTTCCCAACAAGCTAGTTGAAGGACGGCTTTCAAACACACTTATCTCTCAGAACTGTGTATGTGAAGAGACGTTCGTTCATCTAGCACCAGGGGAACGGGTTGGAAGAGACACTTTTTCTCTGCTTTCTCAGTCTGTTTATTAGTGCCGGTTGGAAGTTCCTGCAATTTTCACTGTAAATCCGAGTTGGTGCTGGTACCTCCCCATGTATAGGTATCGAATGGAGTTTGCAAATGAAAAGAAACTTTGTGTTCCCAACAAGTTAGTTGAAGGACGGCTTTCACACACACTTATCTCTCAGAACTGAGCAAGTGGAGAGACGTTCGTTCATCTAGCACCAAGGGAACGGGTTGCAGGAGACAGTTTTTCTCTGCTTTCTCAGTTTGTTTCCTAGTGCCGGTTTGAAGTTCCTGCATTTTTCACTGTAAAACCGAGTTGGAGCTAGTACCTCCCCATATATTTGTATGGAATGGAGTTTGCAACTGAAAAGAATCTTTGTGTTCCCAACAAGCTAGGTGAAGGACGGCTTTCACACACACTTATCACTCAGAACTGAGCAAGTGCAGAGACGTTCGTTCATCTAGCACCAAGGAAACGTGTTGCAGGAGACACTTTTTCTCTGCTTTCTCATTCTGTTTCCTAGTGCCGGTTTGACGTTACTGCAGTTTTCACTGTAAAACCGAGTTGGAGCTAGTACCTCCCCATATATAAGTATGGAATGGATTTTGCAAGTGAAAAGAAAGTTTGTGTTCCCAACAAGCTAGGTGAACGATGGCTTTCACACACACTTTTCCCTCAGAAATTAGCAAGTGGAGAGACGTTCGTTCATCTAGCACCAAGGGAACGGGTTGCAGGAGACACTTTTTCTCTGCTTTCTCAGTCTGTTTCCTAGTGCCGGTTTGAAGTTCCTGCAGTTTTCACTGTAAAACCGAGTTGGAGCATGTACCTCACCATATATATGTATGGAATGGAGTTTGCAACTGAAAAGAAACTTTGTGTTCCCAACAAGCTAGGTGAAGGACGGCTTTCACACTCACTTATCTCTCAGAACTGAGTATGTGGAGAGACGTTCGTTCATCTAGCACCAGGGGAACGGGTTGGAGGAGACACTTTTTCTCTGCTTTCTCAGTCTGTTTATTAGTGCCGGTTTAAAGTTCCTGCAGTTTTCACAGTAAATCCGAGTTGGAGCTGGTACCTCCCCATGTATATGTATGGAATGGAGTTTGCAACTGAAAAGAAACTTTGTGTTCCCAACAAGTTAGTTGAAGGACGGCTTTCACACACACTTTTCCCTCAGAAATTAGCAAGTGGAGAGACGTTCGTTAATCTAGCACCAAGGGATCGGGTTGCAGGAGACACTTTTTCTCTGCTTTCTCAGTCTGTTTCCTAGTGCCGGTTTGAAGTTCCTGCAGTTTTCACTGTAAAACCGAGTTGGAGAATGTACCTCCCCATATATATGTATGGAATGGGGTTTGCAACTGAAAAGAAACTTTGTGTTCCCAACAAGCTAGGTGAAGGACGGCTTTCAAACACACTTATCTCTCAGAACTGAGTATGTGGAGAGACGTTCGTTCATCTATCACCAGGGGAACGGGTTCGAGGAGACACTTTTTCTCTGCTTTCTCAGTCTGTTTATTAGTGCCGGTTTGAAGTTCCTGCAGTTTTCACTGTGAACCCGAGTTGGTGCTGGTAACTCCCCATGTATAGGTATCGAATGGAGTTTGCAAATGAAAAGAAACTTTGTGTTCCCAACAAGTTAGTTGAAGGACGTCTTTCACACACACTTATCTCTCAGAACTGAGGAAGTGGAGAGACGTTCGTTCATCTAGCACCAAGGAAACGGGTTGCAGGAGACACTTTTTCTCTGCTTTCTCAGTCTGTTTCCTAGTGCCGGTTTGAAGTTCCTGCAGTTTTCACTGTAAAACCGATTTGGAGCTAGTACCTTCCCATATATATGTAAGGAATGGAGTTTGCAACTGAAAAGAAACTTTGTGTTCCCAACAAGCTAGGTGAAGGACGGCTTTCACACACACTTATCTCTCAGAACTGAGCAAGTGGAGAGACGTTCGTTCATCTAGCACCAAGGGAACGGGTTGCAGGAGACACTTTTTCTCTGCATTCTCAGTCTGTTTCCTAGTGCCGGTTTGAAGTTCCTGCATTTTTCACTGTAAAACCGAGTTGAAGCTAGTACCTCCCCATGTATATGTATGGAATGGAGTTTGCAACTGAAAAGAAACTTTGTGTTCCCAACAAGTTATTTGAAGGACGGCTTTCACACACTTATCTCTCAGAACTGAGCAAGTGGAGAGACGTTCGTTCATCTAGCACCTAGGGAACGGGTTGCAGGAGACAATTTTTCTCTGCTTTCTCAGTCTGTTTCCAAGTGCCGGTTTGAAGTTCTTGCAGTTTTCACTGTAAAACCGAGTTGGAGCCTGTACCTCCCCATATATATGTATGGAATGGAGTTTGCAACTGAAAAGAAACTTTGTCTTCCCAACAAGCTAGTTGAAGGACGGCTTTCAAACACACTTATCTCTCAGAACTGAGTATGTGAAGAGACGTTCGTTCATCTAGCACCAGGGGAACGGGTTGGAAGAGACACTTTTTCTCTGCTTTCTCAGTCTGTTTATTAGTGCCGGTTGGAAGTTCCTGCAATTTTCACTGTAAATCCGAGTTGATGCTGGTACCTCCCCATGTATAGGTATCGAATGGAGTTTGCAAATGAAAAGAAACTTTGTGTTCCCAAAAAGTTAGTTGAAGGACGGCTTTCACACACACTTATCTCTCAGAACTGAGCAAGTGGAGAGACGTTCGTTCATCTAGCACCAAGGGAACGGGTTGCAGGAGACATTTTTTCTCTGCTTTCTCAGTCTGTTTCCTAGTGCCGGTTTGAAGTTCCTGCATTTTTCACTGTAAAACCGAGTTGGAGCTAGTACCTCCCCATATATTTGTATGGAATGGAGTTTGCAACTGAAAAGAAACTTTGTGTTCCCAACAAGTTAGGTGAAGGACGGCTTTCACACACACTTATCACTCAGAACTGAGCAAGTGCAGAGACGTTCGTTCATCTAGCACCAAGGAAACGTGTTGCAGGAGACACATTTTCTCTGCTTTCTCATTCTGTTTCCTAGTGCCGGTTTGACGTTACTGCAGTTTTCACTGTAAAACCGAGTTGGAGCTAGTACCTCCCCATATATAAGTATGGAATGGATTTTGCAAGTGAAAAGAAAGTTTGTGTTCCCAACAAGCTAGGTGAACGATGGCTTTCACACACACTTTTCCCTCAGAAATTAGCAAGTGGAGAGACGTTCGTTCATCTAGCACCAAGGGAACGGGTTACAGGAGACACTTTTTCTCTGCTTTCTCAGTCTGTTTCCTAGTGCCGGTTTGAAGTTCCTGCAGTTTTCACTGTAAAACCGATTTGGAGCTAGTACCTTCCCATATATATGTATGGAATGGAGTTTGCAACTGAAAAGAAACTTTGTGTTCCCAACAAGCTAGGTGAAGGACGGCTTTCACACACACTTATCTCTCAGAACTGAGCAAGTGGAGAGACGTTCGTTCATCTAGCACCAAGGGAACGGGTTGCAGGAGACACTTTTTCTCTGCATTCTCAGTCTGTTTCCTAGTGCCGGTTTGAAGTTCCTGCAGTTTTCACTGTAAAACCGAGTTGGAACTTGTACCTCCCCATATATATGTATGGAGTGGAGTTTGCAACTGAAAAGAAACTTTGTGTTCCCAACAATCTAGGTGAAGGACGGCTTTCACACACACTTATCTCTCAGAACTTAGCAAGTGGAGAGACGTTCGTTCATCTAGCACCAAGGGAACGGTTTGCAGGAGACACTTTTTCTCTGCTTTCTCAGTCTGTTTCCTAGTGCCGGTTGGAAGTTCCTGCAGTTTTCACTGTAAAACCGAGTTGGAGCTAGTACCTCCCCATATATATGTATGGGATGGAGTTTGCACCTGAAAAGAAACTTTGTGTTCCCAACAAGCTAGGTGAAGGACGGCTTTCACACACACTTATCTCTCAGAACTGAGCAAGTGGAGAGACGTTCGTTCATCTAGCACCAAGGGAACGGGTTGCAGGAGACAATTTTTCACTGCTTTCTCAGTCAGTTTCCTAGTGCCGGTTTGAAGTTCCTGCAGTTTTCACTGTAAAACCGAGTTGAAGCTAGTACCTCCCCATATATTTGTATGGAATGGAGTTTGCAACTGAAAAGAAACTTTGTGTTCCCAACAAGCTAGGTGAAGGACGGCTTTCACACACACTTATCTCTCAGAACTGAGCAAGTGTAGAGACGTTCGATCATCTAGCACCAGGGGAACGGGTTGCAAGAGACACTTTTTCTCTGCTTTCTCAGACTGTTTCCTAGTGCCGGTTTGAAGTTCCTGCGTTTTTCACTGTAAAACCGAGTTGAAGCTAGTACCTCCCCATGTATATGTATGGAATGGAGTTTGCAACTGAAAAGAAACTTTGTGTTCCCAACAAGTTATTTGAAGGACGGCTTTCACACACTTATCTCTCAGAACTGAGTATGTGGAGAGACGTTCGTTCATCTAGCACCTAGGGAACGGGTTGCAGGAGACACTTTTTCTCTGCTTTCTCAGTCTGTTTCCAAGTGCCGGTTTGACGTTACTGCAGTTTTCACTGTAAAACCGAGTTGGAGCTAGTACCTCCCCATATATAAGTATGGAATGGATTTTGCAAGTGAAAAGAAAGTTTGTGTTCCCAACAAGCTAGGTGAACGATGGCTTTCACACACACTTTTCCCTCAGAAATTAGCAAGTGGAGAGACGTTCGTTCATCTAGCACCAAGGGAACGGGTTGCAGGAGACACTTTTTCTCTGCTTTCTCAGTCTGTTTCCTAGTGCCGGTTTGAAGTTCCTGCAGTTTTCACTGTAAAACCGAGTTGGAGCATGTACCTCACCATATATATGTATGGAATGGAGTTTGCAACTGAAAAGAAACTTTGTGTTCCCAACAAGCTAGGTGAAGGACGGCTTTCACACACACTTATCTCTCAGAACTGAGTATGTGGAGAGACGTTCGTTCATCTAGCACCAGGGGAACGGGTTGCAGGAGACACTTTTTCTCTGCTTTCTCAGTCTGTTTATTAGTGCCGGTTTAAAGTTCCTGCAGTTTTCACAGTAAATCCGAGTTGGAGCTGGTACCTCCCCATGTATATGTATGGAATGGAGTTTGCAACTGAAAAGAAACTTTGTGTTCCCAACAAGTTAGTTGAAGGACGGCTTTCACACACACTTTTCCCTCAGAAATTAGCAAGTGGAGAGACGTTCGTTCATCTAGCACCAAGGGATCGGGTTGCAGGAGACACTTTTTCTCTGCTTTCTCAGTCTGTTTCCTAGTGCCGGTTTGAAGTTCCTGCAGTTTTCACTGTAAAACCGAGTTGGAGAATGTACCTCCCCATATATATGTATGGAATGGGGTTTGCAACTGAAAAGAAACTTTGTGTTCCCAACAAGCTAGGTGAAGGACGGCTTTCAAACACACTTATCTCTCAGAACTGAGTATGTGGAGAGACGTTCGTTCATCTATCACCAGGGGAACGGGTTCGAGGAGACACTTTCTCTCTGCTTTCTCAGTCTGTTTATTAGTGCCGGTTTGAAGTTCCTGCAGTTTTCACTGTAAACCCGAGTTGGTGCTGGTAACTCCCCATGTATAGGTATCGAATGGAGTTTGCAAATGAAAAGAAACTTTGTGTTCCCAACAAGTTAGTTGAAGGAAGGCTTTCACACACACTTATCTCTCAGAACTGAGCAAGTGGAGAGACGTTCGTTCATCTAGCACCAAGGGAACGGGTTGCAGGAGACACTTTTTCTCTGCTTTCTCAGTCTGTTTCCTAGTGCCGGTTTGAAGTTCCTGCATTTTTCACTGTAAAACCGAGTTGGAGCTAGTACCTCCCCATATATTTGTATGGAATGGAGTTTGCAACTGAAAAGAAACTTTGTGTTCCCAACGAGCTAGGTGAAGGACGGCTTTCACACACACTTATCACTCAGAACTGAGCAAGTGCAGAGACGTTCGTTCATCTAGCACCAAGGGAACGGGTTGCAGGAGACACTTTTTCTCTGCTTTCTCATTCTGTTTCCTAGTGCCGGTTTGACGTTACTGCAGTTTTCACTGTAAAATCGAGTTGGAGCTAGTACCTCCCCATATATATGTATGGAATGGATTTTGCAAGTGAAAAGAAAGTTTGTGTTCCCAACAAGCTAGGTGAACGATGGCTTTCACACACACTTTTCCCTCAGAAATTAGCAAGTGGAGAGACGTTCGTTCATCTAGCACCAAGGGAACGGGTTGCAGGAGACACTTTTTCTCTGCTTTCTCAGTCTGTTTCCTAGTGCCGGTTTGAAGTTCCTGCAGTTTTCACTGTAAAACAGAGTTGGAGCTAGTACCTACCCATATATTTGTATGGAATGGAGTTTGCAACTGAAAAGAAACTTTGTGTTCCCAACCAGCTAGGTGAAGGACGGCTTTCACACACAATAATCTCTCTGAACTGAGCAAGTGGAGAGACGTTCGTTCATCTAGCACCAGGGGAACGGGTTGCAGGAGACACTTTTTCTCTGCTTTCTCAGGCTGTTTCCTAGTGCCGGTTTGAAGTTCCTGCAGTTTTCACTGTAAAACCGAGTTGGAGCCTGTAGCTCCCCATATATATGTATGGAATGGAGTTTGCAACTGAAAAGAAACTTTGTGTTCCCAACAAGTTAGTTGAAGGACGGCTTTCACACACACTTATCTCTCAGAACTGAGTATGTGGAGAGACGTTCGTTCATCTAGCACCAGGGGAACGGGTTGGAGGAGACACTTTTTCTCTGCTATCTCAGTCTGTTTATTAGTGCCGGTTTAAAGTTCCTGCAGTTTTCACTGTAAATCCGTGTTGGAGCTGGTACCTCCCCATGTATATGTATGGAATGGAGTTTGCAACTGAAAAGAAACTTTGTGTTCCCAACAAGTTAGTTGAAGGACGGCTTTCACACAAACTGATCTCTCAGAACTGAGCAAGTGGAGAGAAGTTCGTTCATCTAGCACCAAGGGAACGGGTTGCAGGAGACACTTTTTCTCTTCTTTCTCAGTCTGTTTCCTAGTGCCGGTTTGAAGTTCCTGCAGTTTTCACTGTAAAACCGAGTTGGAGCTGGTACCTCCGCATGTATATGTATGGAATGGTGTTTGCAACTGAAAAGAAACTTTGTGTTCCCAACAAGTTAGGTGAAGGACGGCTTTCACACACACTTATATCTCAGAACTGAGTAAGTGGAGAGACGTTCGTTCATCTAGCACCAAGGGAACGGGTTGCAGGAGACACTTTTTCTCTGCTTTCTCAGTCTGTTTCCTAGTGCCGGTTTGACGTTACTGCAGTTTTCACTGTAAAATCGAGTTGGAGCTAGTACCTCCCCATATATATGTATGGAATGGATTTTGCAAGTGAAAAGAAAGTTTGTGTTCCCAACAAGCTAGGTGAACGATGGCTTTCACACACACTTTTCCCTCAGAAATTAGCAAGTGGAGAGACGTTCGTTCATCTAGCACCAAGGGAACGGGTTGCAGGAGACACTTTTTCTCTGCTTTCTCAGTCTGTTTCCTAGTGCCGGTTTGAAGTTCCTGCAGTTTTCACTGTAAAACAGAGTTGGAGCTAGTACCTACCCATATATTTGTATGGAATGGAGTTTGCAACTGAAAAGAAACTTTGTGTTCCCAACCAGCTAGGTGAAGGACGGCTTTCACACACAATTATCTCTCTGAACTGAGCAAGTGGAGAGACGTTCGTTCATCTAGCACCAGGGGAACGGGTTGCAGGAGACACTTTTTCTCTGCTTTCTCAGGCTGTTTCCTAGTGCCGGTTTGAAGTTCCTGCAGTTTTCACTGTAAAACCGAGTTGGAGCCTGTAGCTCCCCATATATATGTATGGAATGGAGTTTGCAACTGAAAAGAAACTTTGTGTTCCCAACAAGCTAGGTGAAGGACGGCTTTCACACACACTTATCTCTCAGAACTGAGTATGTGGAGAGACGTTCGTTCATCTAGCACCAGGGGAACGGGTTGGAGGAGACACTTTTTCTCTGCTATCTCAGTCTGTTTATTAGTGCCGGTTTAAAGTTCCTGCAGTTTTCACTGTAAATCCGGGTTGGAGCTGGTACCTCCCCATGTATATGTATGGAATGGAGTTTGCAACTGAAAAGAAACTTTGTGTTCCCAACAAGTTAGTTGAAGGACGGCTTTCACACAAACTGATCTCTCAGAACTGAGCAAGTGGAGAGAAGTTCGTTCATCTAGCACCAAGGGAACGGGTTGCAGGAGACACTTTTTCTCTTCTTTCTCAGTCTGTTTCCTAGTGCCGGTTTGAAGTTCCTGCAGTTTTCACTGTAAAACCGAGTTGGAGCTGGTACCTCCGCATGTATATGTATGGAATGGTGTTTGCAACTGAAAAGAAACTTTGTGTTCCCAACAAGTTAGGTGAAGGACGGCTTTCACACACACTTATATCTCAGAACTGGGTAAGTGGAGAGACGTTCGTTCATCTAGCACCAAGGGAACGGGTTGCAGGAGACACTTTTTCTCTGCTTTCTCAGTCTGTTTCCTAGTGCCCGTTTGAAGTTCCTGCAGTTTTCACTGTAAAACCGAGTTGGAGCTTGTACCTCCCCATATATTTGTATGGAATGGAGTTTGCAACTGAAAAGGAACTTTGTGTTCCCAACAAGCTAGGTGAAGGACGGCTTTCACACACACTTATCTCTCAAAACTGAGCAAGTGTAGAGACGTTCGATCATCTAGCACCAAGGGAACGGGTTGCAGGAAACACTTTTTCTCTGTTTCTCAGTCTTTTTCCTAGTGCCGGTTTGAAGTTCCAGCATTTTTCACTGTAAAACCGAGTTGGAGCTAGTACCTCCCCATATATTTGTATGGAATGGAGTTTGCCACTGAAAAGAAACTTTGTGTTCCCAACAAGCTAGGTGAAGGACGGCTTTCACACACACTTATCACTCAGAACTGAGCAAGTGCAGAGACGTTCGTTCATCTAGCACCAAGGAAACGGGTTGCAGGAGACACTTTTTCTCTGCTTTTTCATTCTGTTTCCTAGTGCCGGTTTGACGTTACTGCAGTTTTCACTGTAAAACCGAGTTGGAGCTAGTACCTCCCCATATATATGTATGGAATGGATTTTGCAAGTGAAAAGAAAGTTTGTGTTCCCAACAAGCTAGGTGAATAATGGCTTTCACACACACTTTTCCCTCAGAAATTAGCAAGTGGAGAGACGTTCGTTCATCTAGCACCAATGGAACGGGTTGCAGGAGACACTTTTTCTCTGCTTTCTCATTCTGTTTCCTATTGCCGGTTTGAAGTTCCTGCAGTTTTCACTGTAAAACAGAGTTGGAGCTAGTACCTACCCATATATTTGTATGGAATGGAGTTTGCAACTGAAAAGAAACTTTGTATTCCCAACCAGCTAGGTGAAGGACGGCTTTCACACACACTTATCTCTCTGAACTGAGCAAGTGGAGAGACGTTCGTTCATCTAGCACCAGGGGAACGGGTTGCAGGAGACACTTTTTCTCTGCTTTCTCAGTCTGTTTCCTAGTGCAGGTTTGAAGTTCCTGCAGTTTTCACTGTAAAACCGAGTTGGAGCCTGTAGCTCCCCATATATATGTATGGAATGGAGTTTGCAACTGAAAAGAAACTTTGTGTTCCCAACAAGCTAGGTGAAGGACGGCTTTCACACACACTTATCTCTCAGAACTGAGTATGTGGAGAGACGTTCGTTCATCTAGCACCAGGGGAACGGGTTGGAGGAGACACTTTTTCTCTGCTTTCTCAGTCTGTTTATTAGTGCCGGTTTAAAGTTCCTGCAGTTTTCACTGTAAATCCGAGTTGGAGCTGGTACCTCCCCATGTATATGTATGGAATGGAGTTTGCAACTGGAAAGAAACTTTGTGTTCCCAACAAGTTAGTTGAAGGACGGCTTTCACACACACTGATCTCTCAGAACTGAGCAAGTGGAGAGACGTTCGTTCATCTAGCACCAAGGGATCGGGTTGCAGGAGACACTTTTTCTCTGCTTTCTCAGTCTGTTTCCTAGTGCCGGTTTGAAGTTCCTGCAGTTTTCACTGTAAAACCGAGTTGGAGAATGTACCTCCCCATATATATGTATGGAATGGGGTTTGCAACTGAAAAGAAACTTTGTGTTCCCAACAAGCTAGGTGAAGGACGGCTTTCAAACACACTTATCTCTCAGAACTGAGTATGTGGAGAGACGTTCGTTCATCTAGCACCAGGGGAACGGGTTCGAGGAGACACTTTCTCACTGCTTTCTCAGTCTGTTTATTAGTGCCGTTTTGAAGTTCCTGCAGTTTTCACTGTAAACCCGAGTTGGTGCTGGTACCTCCCCATGTATAGGTATCGAATGGAGTTTGCAAATGAAAAGAAACTTTGTGTTCCCAACAAGTTAGTTGAAGGACGGCTTTCACACACACTTATCTCTCAGAACTGAGCAAGTGGAGAGACGTTCGTTCATCTAGCACCAAGGGAACGGGTTGCAGGAGACACTTTTTCTCTGCTTTCTCAGTCTGTTTCCTAGTGCCGGTTTGAAGTTCCTGCAGTTTTCACTGTAAAACCGAGTTGGAGCTAGTACCTCCCCTTATATATGTATGGAAAGCAGTTTGCAACTGAAAAGAAACTTTGTGTTCCCAACAAGTTTGATGAAGGACGGCTTTCACACACACTTATCTCTCAGAACTGAGCAAGTGGAGAGTGGTTCGTTCATCTAGCACCAAGGGAACGGGTTGCAGGAGACACTTTTTCTCTGCTTTCTCAGTCTGTTTATTAGTGCCGGTTTGAAGTTCCTGCAATTTTCACTGTAAATCCGAGGTGGAGCTGGTACCTCCCCATGTATATGTATGGAATGGAGTTTGCAACTGAAAAGAAACTTTGTGTTCCCAACAAGTTAGTTGAAGGACGGCTTTCACACACACATATCTCTCAGAACTGAGCAAGTGGAGAGACGTTCGTTCATCTAGCACCAAGGGAACGGGTTGCAGGAGGCAGTTTTTCTCTGCTTTCTCAGTCTGTTTCCTAGTGCCGGTTAGAAGTTCCTGCAGTTTTCACTGTAAAACCGAGTTGGAGCATGTACCTCACCATATATATGTATGGAATGGAGTTTGCAACTGAAAATAAACTTTGTGTTCCCAACAAGCTAGGTGAAGGACGGCTTTCACACACACTTATCTCTCAGAACTGAGTATGTGGAGAGACGTTCGTTCATCTAGCACCAGGGGAACGGGTTGGAGGAGACACTTTTTCTCTGCTTTCTCAGTCTGTTTATTAGTGCCGGTTTGAAGTTCCTGCAGTTTTCACTGTAAATCCGAGTTGGAGCTAGTACCTCCCCATATATATGTAAGGAATGGAGTTTGCAACTGAAAAAAACTTTGTGTTCCCAACAAGCTAGGTGAAGGACGGCTTTCACACACACATCTCTCAGAACTGAGCAAGTGGAGAGATGTTCGTTCATCTAGAACCAAGGGAACGGGTTGCAGGAGACACTTTTTCTCTGCTTTCTCAGTCTGTTTCCTAGTGCCGGTTGGAAGTTCCTGCAGTTTTCACTGTAAAACCGAGTTGGAGCTAGTACCTCCCCATATATATGTATGGATTGGTGTTTGCAACTGAAAAGAATCTTTGTGTTCCCATCAAGCTAGGTGAAGGACGGCTTTCACACACACTTATCTTCCAGAACTGAGCAAGTGGAGAGACGTTAGTTCATCTAGCAACATGGGAAAGTGTTGCAGAAGAAACTTTACTCTGGTGTCTCATTTTGTTTCCTAGTGCCGGTTGGAAGTTCCTGCAGTTTTCACTGTAAAACCGAGTTGGATCTAGTACCTCCCCATATATATGTACGGAATGGAGTTTGCACCTGAAAAGAAACTTTGTGTTCCCAACAATCTAGGTGAAGGACGGCTTTCACACACACTTATCTCTCAGAACTTAGCAAGTGGAGATACGTTCGTTCATCTAGCACCAAGGGAACGGGTTGCAGGAGACACTTTTTCTCTTCTTTCTCAGTCTGTTTCCTAGTGCCGGTTTGAAGTTCCTGCAGTTTTCACTGTAAAACCGAGTTGTAGCTGGTACCTCCGCATGTATATGTATGGAATGGTGTTTGCAACTGAAAAGAAACTTTGTGTTCCCAACAAGTTAGGTGAAGGACGGCTTTCACACACACTTATCTCTCAGAACTGAGTAAGTGGAGAGACGTTCGTTCATCTAGCACCAAGGGAACGGGTTGCAGGAGACACTTTTTCTCTGCTTTCTCATTCTGTTTCCTTGTGCCCGTTTGAAGTTCCTGCAGTTTTCACTGTAAAACCGAGTTGGAGGTTGTACCTCCCCATATATTTGTATGGAATGGAGTTTGCAACTGAAAAGAAACTTTGTGTTCCCAACAATCTAGGTGAAGGACGGCTTTCACACACACTTATCTCTCAGAACTGAGCAAGTGTAGAGACGTTCGATCATCTAGCACCAAGGGAACGGGTTGCAGGAAACACTTTTTCTCTGCTTTCTCATTCTGTTTCCTAGTGCCGGTTTGAAGTTCCTGCATTTTTCACTGTAAAACCGAGTTGGAGCTAGTACCTCCCCATATATTTGTATGGAATGGAGTTTGCAACTGAAAAGAAACTTTGTGTTCCCAACAAGCTAGGTGAAGGACGGCTTTCACACACACTTATCACTCAGAACTGAGCAAGTGCAGAGACGTTCGTTCATCTAGCACCAAGGAAACGGGTTGCAGGAGACACTTTTTCTCTGCTTTTTCATTCTGTTTCGTAGTGCCGGTATGACGTTACTGCAGTTTTCACTGTAAAACCGAGTTGGAGCTTGTACCTCCCCATATATATGTATGGAATGGATTTTGCAAGTGAAAAGAAAGTTTGTGTTCCCAACAAGCTAGGTGAAGGATGGCTTTCACACACACTTTTCCCTCAGAAATTAGCAAGTGGAGAGACGTTCGTTCATCTAGCACCAAGGGAACGGGTTGCAGGAGACACTTTTTCTCTGCTTTCTCATCCTGTTTCCTATGGCCGGTTTGAAGTTCCTGCAGTTTTCACTGTAAAACAGAGTTGGAGCTAGTACCTACCCATATATTTGTATGGAATGGAGTTTGCAACTGAAAAGAAACTTTGTGTTCCCAACCAGCTAGGTGAAGGACGGCTTTCACACACACTTATCTCTCTGAACTGAGCAAGTGGAGAGACGTTCGTTCATCTAGCACCAGGGGAACGGGTTGCAGGAGACACTTTTTCTCTGCTTTCTCAGTCTGTTTCCTAGTGCCGGTTTGAAGTTCCTGCAGTTTTCACTGTAAAACCGTGTTGGAGCTAGTACCTCCCCATATATATGTATGGAATGGAGTTTGCACCTGAAAAGAAACTTTAGGTTCCCAACAAGCTAGGTGAAGGACGGCTTTCACACACACTTATCTCTCAGAACTGAGCAAGTGGAGAGACGTTCGTTCATCTAGAACCAATGGAACGGGTTGCAGGGGCACTTTTCTCTGCTTTCTCAGTCTGTTTCCTAGTTCCGGTTTGAAGTTCTTGCAGTTTTCACTGTAAAACCGATTTGGAGCTAGTACCTCCCCATATATATGTAAGGAATGGAGTTTGCAACTGAAAAGAAACTTTGTGTTCCCAACAAGCTAGGTGAAGGACGGCTTTCACACACACTTATCTCTCAGAACTTAGCAAGTGGAGAGACGTTCGTTCATCTAGCACCAAGGGAACGGGTTGCAGGAGACACTTTTTCTCTGCATTCTCAGTCTGTTTCCTAGTGCCGGTTTGAAGTTCCTGCAGTTTTCACTGTAAAACCGAGTTGGAACTTGTACATCCGCATATATATGTATGGAGTGGATTTTGCAACTGAAAAGAAACTTTGTGTTCCCAACAATCTAGGTGAAGGACGGCTTTCACACACACTTATCTCTCAGAACTGAGCAAGTGGAGAGACGTTCGTTCATCTAGCACCAAGGGAACGGGTTGCAGGAGACACTTTTTCTCTGCTTTCTCAGACTGTTTCCTAGTGCCGGTTGGAAGTTCCTGCAGTTTTCACTGTAAAACCGAGTTGGAGCTAGTACCTCCCCATATATATGTATGGAATGGAGTTTGCACCTGAAAAGAAACTTTGTGTTCCCAACAAGCTAGGTGAAGGACGGCTTTCACACACACTTATCTCTCAGAACTGAGCAAGTGGAGAGACGTTCGTTCATCTAGCACCAAGGGAACGGGTTGCAGGAGACACTTTTTCTCTGCTTTCTCAGTCTGTTTCCTAGTGCCGGTTTGAAGTTCCTGCAGTTTTCACTGTAAAACCGAGTTGAAGCTAGTACCTCCCCATATATTTGTATGGAATGGAGTTTGCAACTGAAAAGAAACTTTGTGTTCCCAACAAGCTAGGTGAAGGACGGCTTTCACACACACTTATCTCTCAGAACTGAGGAAGTGTAGAGACGTTCGATCATCTAGCACCAAGGGAACGGGTTGCAGGAGACACTTTTTCTCTGCTTTCTCAGACTGTTTCCTAGTGCCGGTTTGAAGTTCCTGCATTTTTCACTGTAAAACCGATTTGAAGCTAGTACCTCCCCATGTATATGTATGGAATGGAGTTTGCAACTGAAAAGAAACTTTGTGTTCCCAACAAGTTATTTGAAGGACGGCTTTCACACACTTATCTCTCAGAACTGAGCAAGTGGAGAGACGTTCGTTCATCTAGCACCTAGGGAACGGGTTGCAGGAGACACTTTTTCTCTGCATTCTCAGTCTGTTTCCTAGTGCCGGTTTGAAGTTCCTGCAGTTTTCACTGTAAAACCGAGTTGGAGCCTGTACCTCCCCATATATATGTATGGAATGGAGTTTGCAACTGAAAAGAAACTTTGTCTTCCCAACAAGCTAATTGAAGGACGGCTTTCAAAAACACTTATCTCTCAGAACTGAGTATGTGAAGAGACGTTCGTTCATCTAGCACCAGGGGAACGGGTTGGAAGAGACACTTTTTCTCTGCTTTCTCAGTCTGTTTATTAGTGCCGGTTGGAAGTTCCTGCAATTTTCACTGTAAATCCGAGTTGGAGCTGTTACCTCCCCATGTATATGTATGGAATGGAGTTTTCAAATGAAAAGAAACTTTGTGTTCCCAACAAGTTAGTTGAAGGACGGCTTTCACACACACTTATCTCTCAGAACTGAGCAAGTGGAGAGACGTTCGTTCATCTAGCACCAAGGGAACGGGTTGCAGGAGACACTTTTTCTCTGCTTTCTCAGTCTGTTTCCTAGTGCCGGTTTGAAGTTCCTGCAGTTTTCACTGTAAAACCGAGTTGGAGCTAGTACCTCCCCATATATATGTACGGAATGGAGTTTGCACCCGAAAAGAAACTTTGTGTTCCCAACAAGCTAGGTGAAGGACGGCTTTCACACACACTTATCTCTCAGAACTGAGCAAGTGGAGAGACGTTCGTTCATCTAGCACCAAGTGAACGGGTTGCAGGAGACACTTTTTCTCTGCTTCTCAGTCTGTTTCCTAGTGCCGGTTTGAAGTTCCTGCAGTTTTCACTGTAAAACCGAGTTGGAGCATGTACCTCACCATATATATGTATGGAATGGAGTTTGCAACTGAAAATAAACTTTGTGTTCCCAACAAGCTAGGTGAAGGACGGCTTTCACACACACTTATCTCTCAGAACTGAGTATGTGGAGAGACGTTCGTTCATCTAGCACCATGGGAATGGGTTGGAGGTGACAATTTTTCTCTGCTTTCTCAGTCTGTTTATTAGTGCCGTTTTGAAGTTCCTGCAGTTTTCACTGTAAAACCGAGTTGGAGCTAGTACCTCCCCATAAATATGTAAGGAATGGAGTTTGCAACTGAAAAAAAATTTGTGTTCCCAACAATCTAGGTGAAGGACGGCTTTCACATACACATCTCTCAGAACTGAGCAAGTGGAGAGACGTTCGTTCATCTAGCACAAAGGGAACGGGTTGCAGGAGACATTTTTTCTCTGTTTCTAATTATTTTTCCTAGTGCCGGTTTGAAGTTCCTTCAGTTTTCACTGTAAAACCGAGTTGGAGCTAGTACCTCCCCATATATATGTATGGAATGGAGTTTGCAACTGAAAAGAAACTTTGTGTTCCCAACAAGCTAGGTGAAGGATGGCTTTCACACACACTTATCTCTCAGAACTGAGTATGTGGAGAGACGTTCGTTCATCTAGCACCAGCGGAACGTTTTGGAGGAGACACATTTTCTCTGCTTTCTCCGTCTGTTTATTAGTGCCGGTTGGAAGTTCCTGCAATTTTCACTGTAAATCCGTGTTGGAGCTGTTACCTCCCCATGTATATGTATGGAATGGAGTTTGCAACTGAAAAGAAACTTTGTGTTCCCAACAAGTTAGTTGAAGGACGGCTTTCACACACACTTATCTCTCAGAACTGAGCAAGTGGAGAGACGTTCGTTCATCTAGCACCAAGGGAACGGGTTGCAGGAGACACTTTTTCTCTGCTTTCTCAGTCTGTTTCCTAGTGCCGGTTTGAAGTTCCTGCAGTTTTCACTGTAAAACGGAGTTGGAGCTAGTACCTCCCCATATATATGTACGGAATGGAGTTTGCACCCGAAAAGAAACTTTGTGTTCCCAACAAGCTAGGTGAAGGACGGCTTTCACACACACTTATCTCTCAGAACTGAGCAAGTGGAGAGACGTTCGTTCATCTAGCACCAAGTGAACGGGTTGCAGGAGACACTTTTTCTCTGCTTTCTCAGTCTGTTTCCTAGTGCCGGTTTGAAGTTCCTGCAGTTTTCACTGTAAAACCGAGTTGGAGCATGTACCTCACCATATATATGTATGGAATGGAGTTTGCAACTGAAAATAAACTTTGTGTTCCCAACAAGCTAGGTGAAGGACGGCTTTCACACACACTTATCTCTCAGAACTGAGTATGTGGAGAGACGTTCGTTCATCTAGCACCATGGGAATGGGTTGGAGGTGACAATTTTTCTCTGCTTTCTCAGTCTGTTTATTAGTGCCGTTTTGAAGTTCCTGCAGTTTTCACTGTAAAACCGAGTTGGAGCTAGTACCTCCCCATAAATATGTAAGGAATGGAGTTTGCAACTGAAAAAAACTTTGTGTTCCCAACAATCTAGGTGAAGGACGGCTTTCACATACACATCTCTCAGAACTGAGCAAGTGGAGAGACGTTCGTTCATCTAGCACAAAGGGAACGGGTTGCAGGAGACATTTTTTCTCTGTTTCTAATTATTTTTCCTAGTGCCGGTTTGAAGTTCCTTCAGTTTTCACTGTAAAACCGAGTTGGAGCTAGTACCTCCCCATATATATGTATGGAATGGAGTTTGCAACTGAAAAGAAACTTTGTGTTCCCAACAAGCTAGGTGAAGGATGGCTTTCACACACACTTATCTCTCAGAACTGAGTATGTGGAGAGACGTTCGTTCATCTAGCACCAGCGGAACGTTTTGGAGGAGACACATTTTCTCTGCTTTCTCCGTCTGTTTATTAGTGCCGGTTGGAAGTTCCTGCAATTTTCACTGTAAATACGTGTTGGAGCTGTTACCTCCCCATGTATATGTATGGAATGGAGTTTGCAACTGAAAAGAAACTTTGTGTTCCCAACAAGTAAGTTGAAGGACGGCTTTCACATACACTTATCTCTCAGAACTGAGCAAGTGGAGAGACGTTTGTTCATCTAGCACCAAGGGAACGGGTTGCAGGAGACACTTTTTCTCTGCTTTCTCAGTCTGTTTCCTAGTGCCGGTTTGAAGTTCCTGCAGTTTTCACTGTAAAACCGAGTTGGAGCTAGTACCTCCCCATATATATTTAAGGAATGGAGTTTGCAACTGGAAAGAAACTTTGTGTTCCCAACAAGCTAGGTGAAGGACGGCTTTCACACACACTTATCTCTCAGAACTGAGCAAGTGGAGAGACGTTCGTTCATCTAGCACCAAGGGAACGGGTTGCAGGAGACACTTTTTCTCTGCTTTCTCAGTCTGTTTCCTAGTGCCGGTTTGAAGTTCCTGCAGTTTTCACTGTAAAACCGAGTTGGAGCATGTACCTCCCCATATATATGTATGGAATGGAGTTTGCAACTGAAAAGAAACTTTGTGTTCCCAACAAGCTAGGTGAAGGACGGCTTTCACACACACTTATCTCTCAGAACTGAGTATGTGGAGAGACGTTCGTTCATCTAGCACCAGGGGAATGGGTTGGAGGAAACACTTTTTCTCTGCTTTCTCAGTCTGTTTATTAGTGCCGGTTTGAAGTTCCTGCAGTTTTCACTGTAAAACCGAGTTGGAGCTAGTACCTCCCCATATATATGTAAAGAATGGAGTTTGCAACTGAAAAAAACTTTGTGTTCCCAACAATCTAGGTGAAGGACGGCTTTCACATACACATCTCTCAGAACTGATCAAGTGGAGAGACGTTCGTTCATCTAGCACAAAGGGAACGGGTTGCAGGAGACATTTGTTCTCTGTTTCTAATTTTTTTCCTAGTGCCGGTTTGAAGTTCCTGCAGTTTTCACTGTAAAACCGAGTTGGAGCTAGTACCTCCCCATATATATGTATGGAATGGAGTTTGCAATTTAAAAGAAATTTTGTGTTCCCAACAAGCTAGGTGAAGGACGGCTTTCACACACACTTATCTCTCAGAACCGAGCATGTGGAGAGACGTTCGTTCATCTAGCACCAGGGGAACGGGTTGGAGGAGACAATTTTCTCTGCTTTCTCAGTCTGTTTATTAGTGCCGGTTTGAAGTTCCTGCAGTTTTCACTGTAAATCCGATTTGGAGCTGGTACCTCCCCATGTATATATATGGAAAGGAGATTGCACCTGAAAAGAAAATTTGTGTTCCCAACAAGTTAGTTGAAGGACGGCTTTAACACACACTTATCTCTCAGAACTGAGCATGTGGAGACGTTCGTTCATCTAGCACCAAGGGAACGGGTTGCAGGAGACACTTTTTCTCTGCTTTCTCAGTCTGTTTCCTAGTGCCGGTTTGAAGTTCCTGCAGTTTTCACTGTAAAACCGAGTTGGAGAATGTACCTCCCCATATATATGTATGGAATGGAGTTTGCAACTGAAAAGAAACTTTGTGTTCCCAACCAGCTAGTTGAAGTTCGGCTTTCAAACACACTTATCTCTCAGAACTGAGTATGTGGAGAGACGTTCGTTCATCTAGCACCAGGTGAACGGGTTGCAGGAGACACTTTTTCTCTGATTTCTCAGTCTGTTTATTAGTGCCGGTTTGAAGTTCCTGCAATTTTCACTGTAAATCCGAGTTGGAGCTGGTACCTCCCCATGTATATGTATGGAATGGAGTTTGCAACTGAAAAGAAACTTTGTGTTCCCAACAAGTTATTTGAAGGAAGGCTTTCACACACTTATCTCTCAGAACTGAGCAAGTGGAGAGACGTTCGTTCTTCTAGCACCAAGGGAACGGGTTGCAGGAGACACTTTTTCTCTGCTTTCTCAGTCTGTTTACTAGTGCCGGTTTGAAGTTCCTGCAGTTTTCAGTGTAAAACCGAGTTGGAGCCTGTACCTCCCCATATATATGTATGGAATGGAGTTTGCAACTGAAAAGAAACTTTGTCTTCCCAACAAGCTAATTGAAGCACGGCTTTGAAACACACTTATATCTCAGAACTGAGTATGTGAAGAGACGTTCGTTCATCTAGCAACAGGGGAACGGGTTGGAAGAGACACTTTTTCTCTGCTTTCTCAGTCTGTTTATTAGTGCCTGTTGGAAGTTCCTGCAATTTTCACTGTAAATCCGAGTTGGAGCTGTTACCTCCCCATGTATATGTATGGAATGGAGTTTGCAACTGAAAAGAAACTTTGTGTTCCCAACAAGCTAGTTGAAGGACGGCTTTCACACACACTTATCTCTCAGAACTGAGCAAGTGGAGAGACGTTCGTTCATCTAGCACCAAGGGAACGGGTTGCAGGAGACACTTTTTCTCTGCTTTCTCAGTCTGTTTCCTAGTGCCGGTTTGAAGTTCCTGCAGTTTTCACTGTAAAACCGAATTGGAGCTAGTACCTCCCCATATATATGTAAGGAATGGAGTTTGCACCTGGAAAGAAACTTTGTGTTCCCAAAAATCTAGGTGAAGTACGGCTTTCACACACACTTATCTCTCAGAACTGAGCAAGTGGAGAGTCGTTCATTCATCTAGCACAAAGGGAACGGGTTGGAGGAGACACTTTTTCTCTGCTTTCTCAGTCTGTTTCCTAGTGCCGGTTTGAAGTTCCTTCAGTTTTCACTGTAAAACCGAGTTGGAGCATGTACCTCCCCATATATATGTAAGGAATGGAGTTTGCAACTGAAAAGAAACTTTGTGTTCCCAACAAGCTAGGTGAAGGACGGCTTTCACACACACTTATCTCTCAGAACTGAGTATGTGGAGAGACGTTCGTTCATCTAGCACCAGGGGAATGGGTTGGAGGAGACACTTTTTCTCTGCTTTCTCAGTCTGTTTATTAGTGCCGGTTTGAAGTTCCTGCAGTTTTCACTGTAAAACCGAGTTGGAGCTAGTACCTCCCCATATATATGTATGGAATGGAGTTTGCAACTTAAAAGAAACTTTGTGTTCCCAACAAGCTAGGTGAAGGACGGCTTTCACACACACTTATCTCTCAGAACTGAGCATGTGGAGAGACGTTCGTTCACCTAGCACCAGGGGAACGGGTTGGAGGAGACACTTTTCTCTGCTTTCTCAGTCTGTTACCTAGTGCCGGTTTGAAGTTCCTGCAGTTTTCACTGTAAAACCGAGTTGGAGCTAGTACCTCCCCATATATATGTAAGGAATGGAGTTTGCAACTGAAAAGAAACTTTGTGTTCCCAACAAGCTAGGTGAAGGACGGCTTTCACACACACTTTTCTCTCAGAACTGAGCAAGTGGAGAGACGTTCGTTCATCTAGCACCAAGGGAACGGGTTGCAGGAGACACTTTTTCTCTGCTATCTCAGTCCCTTTCCTAGTGCCGGTTTGAAGTTCCTTCAGTTTTCACTGTAAAACCGAGTTGGAGAATGTACCTCCCCATATATATGTATGGAATGGAGTTTGCAACTGAAAAGAAACTTTGTGTTCCCAACAAGCTAGTTGAAGGACGGCTTTCACACACACTTATCTCTCAGAACTGAGCAAGTGGAGAGACGTTCGTTCATCTAGCACCAAGGGAACGGGTTGCAGGAGACACTTTTTCTCTGCTTTCTCAGTCTGTTTCCTAGTGCCGGTTTGAAGTTCCTGCAGTTTTCACTGTAAAACCGAGTTGGAGAATGTACCTCCCCATATATATGTATGGAATGGAGTTTGCAACTGAAAAGAAACTTTGTGTTCCCAACAAGCTAGTTGAAGGACGGCTAACAAACACACTTATCTCTCAGAACCTAGTATGTGGAGAGACGTTCGTTCATCTAGCACCAGGGAAACGGGCTGGAGGAGACACTTTTTCTCTGCTTTCTCAGTCTGCTTCCTAGTGCCGGTTTGAAGTTCCTGGAGTTTTCACTGTAAAACCGAGTTGGAGCCTGTACCTCCCCATATATATGTATGGAATGGAATATTCAACTGAAAAGAAACTTTGTGTACCCAACAAGCTAGGTGAAGGACGGCTTTCACACACACTTATCTCTCAGAACTGAGTATGTGGAGAGACGTTCGTTCATCTAGCACCAGGGGAACGGGTTGGAGGAGAAACTTTTTCTCTGCTTTCTCAGTCTGTTTCCTAGTGCCGGTTTGAAGTTCCTGCAGTTTTCACTGTAAAATCGAGTTTGAGCTAGTACCTCCCCTTATATATGTATGGAAAGCAGTTTGCAACTGAAAAGAACCTTTGTGTTCCCAACAAGCTAGGTGAAGGACGGCTTTCACACACACTTATCTCTCAGAACTGAGCAAGTGGAGAGACGTTCGTTCATCTTGCACCAAGTGAACGGGTTGCAGGAGGCACTTTTTCTCTGCTTTCTCAGTCTGTTTCCTAGTGTCGGTTTGAAGTTCCTGCAGTTTTCACTGTAAAACCGTGTTGGAGCTAGTACCTCCCAATATATATGTATGGAATGGAGTTTGTAAATGAAAAGACACTTTGTGTTCCCAAGAAGCTAGATGAAGGACGGCTTTCAAACACACTTATATCTCAGAACTGAGTATGTGGAGAGACGTTCCTTCATCTAGCACCAGGGGAACGGGTTGGAGGAGACACTTTTTCTCTGCTTTCTCAGTCTGTTTATTAGTGCCGGTTTGAAGTTCCTGCAGTTTTCACTGTAAATACGAGTTGGAGCTTGTACCTCCCCATGTATATGTATGGAATGGAGTTTGCACCTGAAAAGAAACTTTGTGTTCCCAACAAGTTAGTTGAAGGACGGCTTTCACACACACTTATCTCTCAGAACTGAGCAAGTGGAGAGACGTTCGTTCATCTAGCACCAAGGGAACGGGTTGCAGGAGACACTTTTTCTCTGCTTTCTCAGTCTGTTTCCTAGTGCCGGTTTGAAGTTCCTGCAGTTTTCACTGTAAAACGGAGTTGGAGCTAGTACCTCCCCATATATATGTACGGAATGGAGTTTGCACCCGAAAAGAAACTTTGTGTTCCCAACAAGCTAGGTGAAGGACGGCTTTCACACACACTTATCTCTCAGAACTGAGCAAGTGGAGAGACGTTCGTTCATCTAGCACCAAGTGAACGGGTTGCAGGAGACACTTTTTCTCTGCTTTCTCAGTCTGTTTCCTAGTGCCGGTTTGAAGTTCCTGCAGTTTTCACTGTAAAACCGAGTTGGAGCATGTACCTCACCATATATATGTATGGAATGGAGTTTGCAACTGAAAATAAACTTTGTGTTCCCAACAAGCTAGGTGAAGGACGGCTTTCACACACACTTATCTCTCAGAACTGAGTATGTGGAGAGACGTTCGTTCATCTAGCACCATGGGAATGGGTTGGAGGTGACAATTTTTCTCTGCTTTCTCAGTCTGTTTATTAGTGCCGTTTTGAAGTTCCTGCAGTTTTCACTGTAAAACCGAGTTGGAGCTAGTACCTCCCCATAAATATGTAAGGAATGGAGTTTGCAACTGAAAAAAACTTTGTGTTCCCAACAATCTAGGTGAAGGACGGCTTTCACATACACATCTCTCAGAACTGAGCAAGTGGAGAGACGTTCGTTCATCTAGCACAAAGGGAACGGGTTGCAGGAGACATTTTTTCTCTGTTTCTAATTATTTTTCCTAGTGCCGGTTTGAAGTTCCTTCAGTTTTCACTGTAAAACCGAGTTGGAGCTAGTACCTCCCCATATATATGTATGGAATGGAGTTTGCAACTGAAAAGAAACTTTGTGTTCCCAACAAGCTAGGTGAAGGATGGCTTTCACACACACTTATCTCTCAGAACTGAGTATGTGGAGAGACGTTCGTTCATCTAGCACCAGCGGAACGTTTTGGAGGAGACACATTTTCTCTGCTTTCTCCGTCTGTTTATTAGTGCCGGTTGGAAGTTCCTGCAATTTTCACTGTAAATACGTGTTGGAGCTGTTACCTCCCCATGTATATGTATGGAATGGAGTTTGCAACTGAAAAGAAACTTTGTGTTCCCAACAAGTAAGTTGAAGGACGGCTTTCACATACACTTATCTCTCAGAACTGAGCAAGTGGAGAGACGTTTGTTCATCTAGCACCAAGGGAACGGGTTGCAGGAGACACTTTTTCTCTGCTTTCTCAGTCTGTTTCCTAGTGCCGGTTTGAAGTTCCTGCAGTTTTCACTGTAAAACCGAGTTGGAGCTAGTACCTCCCCATATATATTTAAGGAATGGAGTTTGCAACTGGAAAGAAACTTTGTGTTCCCAACAAGCTAGGTGAAGGACGGCTTTCACACACACTTATCTCTCAGAACTGAGCAAGTGGAGAGACGTTCGTTCATCTAGCACCAAGGGAACGGGTTGCAGGAGACACTTTTTCTCTGCTTTCTCAGTCTGTTTCCTAGTGCCGGTTTGAAGTTCCTGCAGTTTTCACTGTAAAACCGAGTTGGAGCATGTACCTCCCCATATATATGTATGGAATGGAGTTTGCAACTGAAAAGAAACTTTGTGTTCCCAACAAGCTAGGTGAAGGACGGCTTTCACACACACTTATCTCTCAGAACTGAGTATGTGGAGAGACGTTCGTTCATCTAGCACCAGGGGAATGGGTTGGAGGAAACACTTTTTCTCTGCTTTCTCAGTCTGTTTATTAGTGCCGGTTT
The DNA here is from genome assembly GCF_048773025.1 of Camelus bactrianus. Taxonomy (NCBI): domain Eukaryota; kingdom Metazoa; phylum Chordata; class Mammalia; order Artiodactyla; family Camelidae; genus Camelus; species Camelus bactrianus. The sequence goes on along the minus strand of NC_133542.1, from coordinate 78,825,324 downwards.
GAAGTTCCTGCAGTTTTCACTGTAAAACCGAGTTGGAGCTAGTACCTCCCCATATATATGTAAAGAATGGAGTTTGCAACTGAAAAAAACTTTGTGTTCCCAACAATCTAGGTGAAGGACGGCTTTCACATACACATCTCTCAGAACTGATCAAGTGGAGAGACGTTCGTTCATCTAGCACAAAGGGAACGGGTTGCAGGAGACATTTGTTCTCTGTTTCTAATTTTTTTCCTAGTGCCGGTTTGAAGTTCCTGCAGTTTTCACTGTAAAACCGAGTTGGAGCTAGTACCTCCCCATATATATGTATGGAATGGAGTTTGCAATTTAAAAGAAATTTTGTGTTCCCAACAAGCTAGGTGAAGGACGGCTTTCACACACACTTATCTCTCAGAACCGAGCATGTGGAGAGACGTTCGTTCATCTAGCACCAGGGGAACGGGTTGGAGGAGACAATTTTCTCTGCTTTCTCAGTCTGTTTATTAGTGCCGGTTTGAAGTTCCTGCAGTTTTCACTGTAAATCCGATTTGGAGCTGGTACCTCCCCATGTATATATATGGAAAGGAGATTGCACCTGAAAAGAAAATTTGTGTTCCCAACAAGTTAGTTGAAGGACGGCTTTAACACACACTTATCTCTCAGAACTGAGCATGTGGAGACGTTCGTTCATCTAGCACCAAGGGAACGGGTTGCAGGAGACACTTTTTCTCTGCTTTCTCAGTCTGTTTCCTAGTGCCGGTTTGAAGTTCCTGCAGTTTTCACTGTAAAACCGAGTTGGAGAATGTACCTCCCCATATATATGTATGGAATGGAGTTTGCAACTGAAAAGAAACTTTGTGTTCCCAACCAGCTAGTTGAAGTTCGGCTTTCAAACACACTTATCTCTCAGAACTGAGTATGTGGAGAGACGTTCGTTCATCTAGCACCAGGTGAACGGGTTGCAGGAGACACTTTTTCTCTGATTTCTCAGTCTGTTTATTAGTGCCGGTTTGAAGTTCCTGCAATTTTCACTGTAAATCCGAGTTGGAGCTGGTACCTCCCCATGTATATGTATGGAATGGAGTTTGCAACTGAAAAGAAACTTTGTGTTCCCAACAAGTTATTTGAAGGAAGGCTTTCACACACTTATCTCTCAGAACTGAGCAAGTGGAGAGACGTTCGTTCTTCTAGCACCAAGGGAACGGGTTGCAGGAGACACTTTTTCTCTGCTTTCTCAGTCTGTTTACTAGTGCCGGTTTGAAGTTCCTGCAGTTTTCAGTGTAAAACCGAGTTGGAGCCTGTACCTCCCCATATATATGTATGGAATGGAGTTTGCAACTGAAAAGAAACTTTGTCTTCCCAACAAGCTAATTGAAGCACGGCTTTGAAACACACTTATATCTCAGAACTGAGTATGTGAAGAGACGTTCGTTCATCTAGCAACAGGGGAACGGGTTGGAAGAGACACTTTTTCTCTGCTTTCTCAGTCTGTTTATTAGTGCCTGTTGGAAGTTCCTGCAATTTTCACTGTAAATCCGAGTTGGAGCTGTTACCTCCCCATGTATATGTATGGAATGGAGTTTGCAACTGAAAAGAAACTTTGTGTTCCCAACAAGCTAGTTGAAGGACGGCTTTCACACACACTTATCTCTCAGAACTGAGCAAGTGGAGAGACGTTCGTTCATCTAGCACCAAGGGAACGGGTTGCAGGAGACACTTTTTCTCTGCTTTCTCAGTCTGTTTCCTAGTGCCGGTTTGAAGTTCCTGCAGTTTTCACTGTAAAACCGAATTGGAGCTAGTACCTCCCCATATATATGTAAGGAATGGAGTTTGCACCTGGAAAGAAACTTTGTGTTCCCAAAAATCTAGGTGAAGTACGGCTTTCACACACACTTATCTCTCAGAACTGAGCAAGTGGAGAGTCGTTCATTCATCTAGCACAAAGGGAACGGGTTGGAGGAGACACTTTTTCTCTGCTTTCTCAGTCTGTTTCCTAGTGCCGGTTTGAAGTTCCTTCAGTTTTCACTGTAAAACCGAGTTGGAGCATGTACCTCCCCATATATATGTAAGGAATGGAGTTTGCAACTGAAAAGAAACTTTGTGTTCCCAACAAGCTAGGTGAAGGACGGCTTTCACACACACTTATCTCTCAGAACTGAGTATGTGGAGAGACGTTCGTTCATCTAGCACCAGGGGAATGGGTTGGAGGAGACACTTTTTCTCTGCTTTCTCAGTCTGTTTATTAGTGCCGGTTTGAAGTTCCTGCAGTTTTCACTGTAAAACCGAGTTGGAGCTAGTACCTCCCCATATATATGTATGGAATGGAGTTTGCAACTTAAAAGAAACTTTGTGTTCCCAACAAGCTAGGTGAAGGACGGCTTTCACACACACTTATCTCTCAGAACTGAGCATGTGGAGAGACGTTCGTTCACCTAGCACCAGGGGAACGGGTTGGAGGAGACACTTTTCTCTGCTTTCTCAGTCTGTTACCTAGTGCCGGTTTGAAGTTCCTGCAGTTTTCACTGTAAAACCGAGTTGGAGCTAGTACCTCCCCATATATATGTAAGGAATGGAGTTTGCAACTGAAAAGAAACTTTGTGTTCCCAACAAGCTAGGTGAAGGACGGCTTTCACACACACTTTTCTCTCAGAACTGAGCAAGTGGAGAGACGTTCGTTCATCTAGCACCAAGGGAACGGGTTGCAGGAGACACTTTTTCTCTGCTATCTCAGTCCCTTTCCTAGTGCCGGTTTGAAGTTCCTTCAGTTTTCACTGTAAAACCGAGTTGGAGAATGTACCTCCCCATATATATGTATGGAATGGAGTTTGCAACTGAAAAGAAACTTTGTGTTCCCAACAAGCTAGTTGAAGGACGGCTTTCACACACACTTATCTCTCAGAACTGAGCAAGTGGAGAGACGTTCGTTCATCTAGCACCAAGGGAACGGGTTGCAGGAGACACTTTTTCTCTGCTTTCTCAGTCTGTTTCCTAGTGCCGGTTTGAAGTTCCTGCAGTTTTCACTGTAAAACCGAGTTGGAGAATGTACCTCCCCATATATATGTATGGAATGGAGTTTGCAACTGAAAAGAAACTTTGTGTTCCCAACAAGCTAGTTGAAGGACGGCTAACAAACACACTTATCTCTCAGAACCTAGTATGTGGAGAGACGTTCGTTCATCTAGCACCAGGGAAACGGGCTGGAGGAGACACTTTTTCTCTGCTTTCTCAGTCTGCTTCCTAGTGCCGGTTTGAAGTTCCTGGAGTTTTCACTGTAAAACCGAGTTGGAGCCTGTACCTCCCCATATATATGTATGGAATGGAATATTCAACTGAAAAGAAACTTTGTGTACCCAACAAGCTAGGTGAAGGACGGCTTTCACACACACTTATCTCTCAGAACTGAGTATGTGGAGAGACGTTCGTTCATCTAGCACCAGGGGAACGGGTTGGAGGAGAAACTTTTTCTCTGCTTTCTCAGTCTGTTTCCTAGTGCCGGTTTGAAGTTCCTGCAGTTTTCACTGTAAAATCGAGTTTGAGCTAGTACCTCCCCTTATATATGTATGGAAAGCAGTTTGCAACTGAAAAGAACCTTTGTGTTCCCAACAAGCTAGGTGAAGGACGGCTTTCACACACACTTATCTCTCAGAACTGAGCAAGTGGAGAGACGTTCGTTCATCTTGCACCAAGTGAACGGGTTGCAGGAGGCACTTTTTCTCTGCTTTCTCAGTCTGTTTCCTAGTGTCGGTTTGAAGTTCCTGCAGTTTTCACTGTAAAACCGTGTTGGAGCTAGTACCTCCCAATATATATGTATGGAATGGAGTTTGTAAATGAAAAGACACTTTGTGTTCCCAAGAAGCTAGATGAAGGACGGCTTTCAAACACACTTATATCTCAGAACTGAGTATGTGGAGAGACGTTCCTTCATCTAGCACCAGGGGAACGGGTTGGAGGAGACACTTTTTCTCTGCTTTCTCAGTCTGTTTATTAGTGCCGGTTTGAAGTTCCTGCAGTTTTCACTGTAAATACGAGTTGGAGCTTGTACCTCCCCATGTATATGTATGGAATGGAGTTTGCACCTGAAAAGAAACTTTGTGTTCCCAACAAGTTAGTTGAAGGACGGCTTTCACACACACTTATCTCTCAGAACTGAGTATGTGGAGAGACGTTCGTTCATCTAGCACCAAGGGAACGGGTTGCAGGAGACACTTTTTCTCTGCTTTCTCAGTCTGTTTTTTAGTGCCGGTTTAATGTTCCTGCAGTTTTCACTGTAAATCCGAGTTGGA